>NC_053493.1:214751990-215351990 GCF_905171775.1 Rana temporaria | reverse complement strand
CAGAACATTCTTCCTGGAAACAGGGAAGGCACCCAAGAGCTGAAGTAAGTCACCTACTGATACACTAAACTACTCCCCTACCACCAGGTCAAAAACAAACAGGCCTAGCTCGGAGCATAGGCCTGCTTAAATTTACCTGCACTGGCAGCTAACACAAAAACCTTACACTTAGCACCTACCTAAGGTAGAGGGTGCTACACATACATTACCTTTCATTGTTAGAGACCAACTGAAATTCCTGTAGAAGTTTTAACATTTTGAAAGGTAAAACCCACACATGGCCATGATATTTCCTCTCTTATTTGAAATTGTGAGAAATTACATCGTTAGTCTGGTTGAAAAAAGTCCATCTAGTTCAACCAATAAAGGGGGGGGGGGGGGATTCTATCACAATCCTATATACACAGTCCTACCACAGTTGATCCAAAGGAAGGCAAAAAAACAGCAAAGCACGATCCAATTTGCTCCAGCAGGGAAAAAATGCCTTCCTGAGCCCCCAAGAAGAAATCAGATATTCCCTGGATCAACTTTATCTATAAGTATTAGTACCCAGATATATTATATACTGTACATTTAGGAAAGACTCCAGGTCTTTTTTTTAAGTAATCTACTGAGCTGGCCGCTCTTGAGGGAGTCTATTCCACATTTTCACAGCTTTTACTCTGAAGAAACCTTTCTGTATTTGGAGATTAAATCTCTTTTCCTCCAGATGTAAAGAGCGCCCCCTAATAATAATAACAATACTTGTTATACTCACCAGCTCTTTCCAATGGTTTTGCACAGAGTAGCCCTGATCCTCCTCTTTTGGGGTCTTCTTCTGGCACTCCTGGCCCCTTCTTACTAACGAGGCACCTGTGTGGGCTCGCTCTCCAGCCATCCTGACTGCATCCATTGGCACAGACTGTGTGGCTCAGGCCCCCCTGCTCCCTTGTCACAACATTTGACTGACAGCCAATGGCTCCCACTGCTATTATTCTACCCAGCAAGGTGGAAGACACCAGCAAGAGCTGCTGCTCTTGTGCACATTGCTGGATAAGGCTCAGGTAAGTATAACGGGGAGGGGGGCTGGGGGGGGTCCTGCAGCACACAAGGTTTTTTACCTTATTGCATAAAATGCAGTAAGGTACAAAAAAACTGTAATGCCACCTACACACAACCGTTTTTCGGGTTGTAAAAAATGTCATTTTTAATGGTCTAGAAATTTTTTATTTTTTTAACACGATCATTAAAAAGGCCTTGCCTACACACGATCTTGGAAAAAAATGCTCTAGCAAAGCACGGTGACGTACAACACGTACAACGGCACTATAAAGGGGAAGTTCCATTCGGATGGCTTTTGCTGATTTCGTGTTAGTAAAAGACGATTCACGCTTTTCAGTCTGTTACAGCGTGATGAATGTGGTTACTCCATTACGAATGCTAGTTTTACCAGAACGAGCGCTCCCGTCTTATAACTTGCTTCTGAGCATGCACGTTTTTTTCACGTCGTTAAAGCCCACATACGGCCATTTTTTACCACGTTAAAAACGTAGTGAAAAATTAGAGCATGTTCGAAATTTTTAATGCCCATTTTTTACATTGTGAAAAATGCTCTGGAGCCCACACACGATTGATTTTAATGAAATTTAAAAAAACATAATTTTTTACAACCCGAAAAACGGGCGTGTGTACGCGGCATAAGGCATTAGAACCAATTTATATACCGTAAGTGAGTCTATAAAGAGAATAGATTTACTTTGAAATTCAAGAACTTCCATCAAGGCATTTTTTTTTTTATAAATAATACCTTGCAATGTACTTTTTACTCTTTTTAATTTTTATGGCACTTCTAAGCTTTTTTACTTTGATGTCATGTGCTGGAATAAAATTTCTACTCAAAATAGGTCAAAGTGAAAGGAATTGCTTAGCCTTGTGTGTAACCAAGGAGAACTATCAATTCTCTCTTTTTTTTAACAAGTTAGGTACCTAAGAATGTACCTAATAGATTGTAAAAAATCATTCAGAGCTGGGCATATGCTCAAGCATGTGGCTATTAGGATTTCTGTCGGTCTTACAGCCAAGGTCCAAATCTGTCTAACAGGGCTGCTATAAGCAACAATGTTAGCACTAACTGCAACAAAATATGTGCTTCTTCTGCTTAGTGGTTGTTAAAACTTAAACAAAAATGTATACATGCATGGTATTTAGAATATCTAAGTACCAGTTTACCTTTTTGGTTTTTGTTTTGTTTGTTTTTTCAAAGAAGAGTCGCCTATGCAGGAAAAAAATAAATTTTGTTCCATTTTCTAAAGCAACCCTGTCACATGCCTAAACTTTATCCAGCAAGCATTTACCTGTAAAGAATAGAATGAATACGTACGTACCTTGCTCACAAAAGACAGAGCAATGACCTAGAGGCAGGGCCGATCTTCCCTATAGGCTCACTATGCAAGCCTCTAAGGGCCACGCAAATTACAAGAGGCCCCGCCTGGTGCCCCTCACCCCGCTTCTCAACTCGCTGGCTGCATGGGAGAAGAGGTAAGAAGTTAGCACCCCTCGCTTCTCACTTTAATACAAGATGCAATTTCTGACAGCAGAACATGTCATGTCATTTTGCTTAGGGCCCCAGGGAGGTCAGGATCGGCACTGCCTAGAGGTCAGCAGTAGGAACCACTGAAAGCTACTGGGCCACGGTCAGGACAAAGGGTGGGTACTGTGGTATCATATGAGGTGGGGGAGGGGGCACCACAATAAGATTGTGGACAGGGGAGTTGTGTTGGATGGGGGAATTTGGGGGATGGCAGGGGGTAAGTATTGTTCTATGAGGGAGAATTAAGGGGGGTTCTAATAGTGGTAATTTAGGGAAATTTGTGCCAGGAGGGGGGTCTGGTAGGAAGAAGATTTGTTCTAGGAAGGAGGGTGGGGGATTTGTGCTGGCAGGGGGTGACCCAGGCGCCTGCAGAGGTGGGGGCGCCGAAGTGGCAGAGTTTTCCCCTCCCTGCTTCTCTCCTTGTTTGTGTCCATCCAGAACTAGTGTTCTGAGCATAGGTGTGTGTCCGTCCAGAACTGATGTGTGAGCAATATGGCAGCCCGTCCAGCCTGGCAGTGCTCGGGGGAAGGGCCGCTCCTCTTCCTGACACAAGAGTTCTAGTTTTCAGTGGCTGCTGAGTGCTGATGTGCAGGAATAAATTCCTCACACTGGGAGTCTTGGATCCCGCACTGTCTCCACGAACGCCAGTAGGAATGTCTCCCCCTCCCATCTTTATCTTGGGCTGCACAGAGAGAGAGCAGAGGGGTGAGTCACAGTGTTCAGTGTGCTGGGGATGGCATCCCCAGCATCCCTTTACATGTGCTCTGGGCTGCCCCTGCTCTAGATGTTTTATGGCATGATAGATTGCATAGGATACACAGTCCCTGCCCATTCCTGCGCCTAGTCCATCTACAGATGTGATGTATAATGAGATGTACCAAGAGCCCTTTCCCACTGACAGTGCTGGGGCATCGGCAGTAAAGCGCTGCTAGTTTTAGCAGTGCTTTACTGTCATTTTAGAGGTACATTTAACCCCCAATAGCAGCCAAATAAAGGGTTCAAAGGAACCAGTGCCAGAGCGCTTTACAGGCACTACTCATTGATTTCAATTGGCAGGGGCGCTTTAGGAGCGGTGTATAAATTCCAGGTCCCAATAAAGTACACTGCTTCTCTTCCTGTATTTTGTTTATTGTTAAGAGATCATGTAAGGATCCCAGGTTAATGAAGACTGTGTGGGGGAGCATCTCTGTCGTTAAGTAATTGCCATAGAAACATTTGTAAAGGGGAGGAGTTAGTAAAATGACAACACCCATGTGGGGGCGCCAGAAATATTTCTGCACCCAGGTGCCTGTGACCCTAGGATCGGCCCTGAGGGGACATATTAGTATAAGAGAAGGGGGGGTAAAAAAAATTGGAGAAGTGGCATTTGAGCTGGGGGGATTTGGGGGACGGGGCAAACATTTTTGCTGGGAGGGGGGTTTGCACTGGGAGGAGGGGGGATTTATGCTATGAGGGAAAGCATGCAGATTAGTGCCCATTTTTTGGGGGGAGGGGTGATATTTGCTGACACATAATTCTCATACATCTCGAGGGGTGCATGTTCTTAGGCATGTTCATCTTGGGCTCTAGATGTCTTTGTCCCGGCACTCTGTAGGGCATCGTAGAGATCTACAGTACAATCTTCTGTTTCACAGTGGACTTCAGGGAACTATTTCTCATCAACGAGTTCAGCTTCAGTTTTTTACATCTATGTGCTTGCTAGATATAGTTGAAGTATGTCACAGGTTCGTTTTATTAAAAAGTATTATTCATCTTGGGAAAAGACTATAGCAATTTAAATAGACCTCTTTTTTTGCCACCATAGCTATTATATTGTCATCTATTTAAACCAAAAGTGAAGAATTGGCCCCTGATGTCCATAGACAAAATAAAGTATATCTGTTAGCAGAAAATGTGGGAAATAATGTCCCAGGGCTAATATGCAAACACCTATCAAAGTCTTTGGTCTGTCTCTTCCATTTTTCTACCAACTGAGAAGTGGTTTCAGATTTTGCCATTTAAGTCTTGCTGCATGGATGTAATTATAATGGCAGAGTGACAAATTTCCATCTTCAGAGATATTATTCAGCACAATTTGCCAGGCCCTACCCAAAGCCATGGTCATTGACAATGAATTTTAAGACTTAATAATTTCTGACAACAAATGTTCGATGTGAGCTTGTTGTCGCAAAATCCGACCGTGTGTATGCTCCATCGGACATTTGCTGTCGGAATTTCCGACAACAAATGTTTGAGAGCTGGTTCTCAATTTTTCCAACAACAAAAGTCGGAAATTCCGATCGTCTGTAGCCAATTTTCGACGCACAAAAATCCTACACATGCTTGGAATCAATTCGACGCATGCTCAGAATCATTGAACTTAATTTTTCTCAGCTCGTCGTAGTGTTGTACGTGACCATGTTCTTGACGTTTAAAATTTCTGACAACATTTGTGTGACCGTGTGTATGCAAGACAAGTTTGAGCCAACATTCTGTCGGAAAAAAATCCACGGTTTTGTTGTTGGCATGTTTGATCTCTTGTCCTGGCATGTCAGAGCTCTTTCACGCGGACATTGATCCCCCTGAGCTGGCGGATAACAGCTCCATCTCCGCTCACAGTGGAGAGACAGACCTGTCAGATCTCTGCTCTCCTCTATGGGGGATCGGATGAAAATAGACTGCTTGTCCATTTTCATCCAATCCGCCAGACGGATGGAGAATAGGGTCTCCATCCATCTGCATTTAGCAGATTAGAGCGGATCAGATGTCAGTGGACATGTCACAGCTGAAATCCGTCGCCCCATAGAAGTGAATGAAGCGTTCGTTCAGGTCCGCCTGAAAAACTGACAGGTGGACCTGAACGGTCCGTATGTGTGAAAGTGGCCTTCGGCTCGGTTCACACTGACGCAACATAGGATCTGACTTGTAAATCCCCAAGTCGGATGACACGTGAAATTCAATGTTTCCCTATGAGAGCCGTCTAAACTGATACTACACAAGTATGTCCAACTTTAGAAAAGGCTCCTGCACTACTTTGGTCCGACTTCAATACTACAGACTGTAAAAAGTCACATCAAAGTCATTTCAAAGACTGACAATTTTGGAAAAAATAAAAAGTTTTTGTAGTTTCTGTCAGTAAATTTTGTAAATAAGTAATTTTTCTCCTTCACTGATGGGCACTGATGGGCTGCACTGATGAGGAGGCACTAATATGCCGCACTTATGCGGTTAAGAGTCTGTTCCCTTTGACAGCTCTTATATAGGCAAGGGCAGGAACTCCCGCTGATGTAACCAGATGACCCCACCCCCTTCTGTTGTCACATGATGTCAGAAGGGGGCAGGATCACTTGGTTATGTCACCAGATGACCCCGCCCTTGCCTATATAACAGCTGTCACAGCCAAGAGACAACAGTCGGCGATAGGTTTCTGTAACGAGACCCTTGCTCGCTCGCTTCCGCTCTCCCGACACTCCTCTGCTACTAGTGAGTCAGCTTGCAGATCGCAACGTCTGATGGTTTGGTCATCCAAGGCTCCGGGATCCGAACTACAGCTATGTGCCGTTTGGGATCTATTAGAACAAACACCAGGCAGGCTGTATGCAAGTTCAAACAGGAAGACCTTTATTGGAAGTACACAACACACTTTTAAACAGAATTTGGAACATCCCGCCCCCAAACAATCGCTTTCCTATTGGTCAATTGTAAAGTACATGGAGTTCTCCTTCAGGTCCTCTTAGGCATGCAAATGAGGACTTGAACATGAGTCAGCAGGGATTGGTCCGATAGCTTGAATGGAGGGACTGTTATGTGTATTGAGACAGAAGCCCCAGGGGGCAATCAATGTACACAATAGCCAGACACAGAACAATGGATCCGTCTGGAGCTTTAAGACAGGGAAGAAGACCCCCCACTGTGTAACAGATTTCAAAGAGATACACTTCAGCATTCCAAGGTCCATGACAGTCTCCCATCAAGGCGGAGCTTTTTTTTTTTGGGGTCCGTCGGGTGGCATGATTGAAGATGGAAGGATATTGTGGGACACTTTTTTGTCTTCTTATTTAATAAAGTAATTGTCAAAAACTGGCTATTGTGGTTTTTACTTTTTGACACTTTTTTGGTGAATGGGTAGGGGTACAATTCCGTGCCTGCAGACCCCGACAACCAATGACCAGGGTTGTCGGGAAGAGGCACTTGTCCCCATCAACATGGAAATTCAAGGAGCACAAATACCGCGCTGTTTGTAAAACGAAAAAGCAGCCAGCATAGCCGTTCCTGTCGTGGACTTCTCAGGAATCAGACTTTCCTTTGGATCCAGTTCAGGCAGTCTCGGGGGTAGACCTCGACCACGGCCACGGGAGGCCTTCACATATCCCACCTTTCTTTGGACAGGTGGAGCGGAGGTATATACAGCGGGGGGTGATAGCAGTGGCGATGTCCACTGATGGCTCTTTGGTTGAAATAACAGCGACATCCCCCTCAGGAACACTCACTGTAGCAGAAGCGGCATGTGTGGGCCTGGCCACCGGATTGAAAGTAGCAACTTCCTCTGTATGCCCGTGGCCCAGTCCACTCGGTAGGCACGGGGTGGCATGGCGGGTTGCTCCACAGAGAACAGGTACTCCCCACAGTGTAGACACCGAACAAATGGACGGGGGGTGTATGGCCAGTCCTTCACACCTGTTGCATAGCATACCCAATGCTTTGACATTTCCAATCGTGTACAGTTGAACCGCCCACGCTGGGGGTCAGACGAATGCTAGTATCCATCAATAGGGTTCCGGGCAGCATGGCACTTGTAGTGGTACCCACAGGAAACATCCTGGGCCCCATAGCAGATTGCATCAACGGAATTTGCGACATAGAGCTATATTCTGATTCTCTCTTGAGTGTTGAACACACACACGCAGCAAGCAAGCGGGAACTCCTCCCACTTGTTCCTTTAGTCACGTAGCTCCCTGGCTTTCTTTCCTTCCTGGCTCTGCCCACAGCCCATGCGGCTAAGAAGTGATTTGCAATTTAATCCCTTTTTTTCAGAAAATAACACACTCCAGGGCCCTCTTCAGCCTAGGCTCTCAGCAAACGGTTCACTTGAATTTCGGGAAGTAACGACAAATCCCGGACGAGCCCCCACGTGTAGCACTACCCCAGTAGGAGCTGCTGGTTAGTTTTTGGGTCTACCCCTACCCCACTGTTCACCATCAGCGCTAGGGGTTACATTGGAGAGTTATGTCTGCACCAAACACTCAGTCTCTTTTTTTCCAATGCTTTTAACAACTTTAAGTAGAGGGATGGAGGGTTAGGGGAGATTCCGATACCTTGCTTTGCAGATCACGGATACTCTCTTGAATCCAGAGGACAAACAGTCTCCACACTGGATCTAGCAACCACCATATAGGCCTCTCTCACTGACCTAGCAGCCGATGCGTCGCTCGGTCAAAGTCTCTGCCACAGACTTGAAGAATATGGTAAAGTCGTTGTACAAATCTCTGCCACAGGACTGTCCAACCGAATATTCCCTTGTAAAGTCACACAAAAGCTACACAGTATCCGTTTCTTTCAGCCATCCGGCGATACCGCGAAGCGGGATGCACCCTCCGATTGAGTTTCCAGGCTCTTCCTGAGATACCAGCCTTTGTGCTCGGTCCTCTCTGGGAAAAGTCCTCCCCTGGTTCCTCCAATTGCTCGGCTTCTCAGCACAGGACCACCCCTGGATCAGTAGGCCCCAGAATTCCTGGGCCTACTTTCAGTAAGAAGCCTCGGGCCAGCACGCCCAGAGGCAGAAGAACTGCCACGACACACCTTAGACCAGGAGGGCATTCAGGTCAAAAAGCCTGCAATAATCCAGTGTCTGTACCTTAAGTACCCTCTCCCAGAATGCCCAGTGACAGGAACACTCCCACTGGGTTGTCTCTGGGGAGAAAGCACTCAATACACCCAGCATTCTGTATTTCCAACCTTGACCCAAAAATGACAGCCACACCCAGGGTCAAGTGGAAAAAATACACAGCGCAGCGGAACTGACACAGAAGCCAGCAATTAACATAATCATTCTGAGCTAACTACAGCTCAGATAACACTAAATTTAAATATAGCGCCTACTCAATAGGAGCAGGGTTCTACATATATACATTATATATATATATATATATATATATATATATATATATATATATATATATATATATATATAGATAGATTAATACATTGCCTGCACTGTATATATAGTCTATACTGAATACACTGTATATATACACTAAATTGCCTGCACGCTACTAACCTGCTTAATCTAGCTCAAGTTCTCTCAATCTCTCCACGTATCACACTACATACTGCCACTGTGTAAGCAGCCTTATATAGTATTGGGCAGGACTTACCCCCCTGAGCAATGATTGGCCAAAGGCACCCTGCTTTTGGCCAATCATGGCTCTCACAGCAGATCGCGCTGTAATTGGCCAAAGCATGCAAGTGAGGTGCATGCTTTGGCCAATCAGCAGCTGTCAACGCAATGCGAGCTCGCAGTGCATTATAGGGCGCTCTGCAGTGCTTGAATTTGCTGCAAAAGCCCCATATGTTGGAGTCAAACTTACATTTGATTTGAACATTGGGACCTTCCCTAATTGCCACACACACACACAGACACACACATCAACATAGAGCCAGGGAGGATAAAAGCTCTAGAAGTGTAGAACATATAGGTGACAGCACAAGGACTGCAGCACAGGGCAAGGGGTCACAAACTAGGAGAAACCATGTAAATCTATGGATACAGCACAACTCGAACATAGCTTCTAGCAATCAAACTGGTGCAAATATAAGTCAAGATTGCTAAATGATTACGTGGAGTAAGCCATCAAGCCAAATACACATTGTTCGTTTTTTTTTTCCTCATGGGGGAGGGTTATTAGAGGCTATGCAGAAAGAACATCTTTTTAACCAACAATGTCTGTACAGTAAGTCAATAGAAAATATGCAAGTCTTATGCCTCATAATCACGACAATTCATGTGTATGCTCCATAGCAGTTTTCCTGATGAGAAAACTGCCCGCAAAAAAAATTAGAACCTGCTCTTTTTTTTCCTGTCGTGTTTCCCGTCAGTCTTTTTATCCTCGCGAAAACCGCTCATGTGTATTCTTTTCCGAGGAGAAAAAAAACTGTGCATGCTCAGAATCAAGTATGAGACGGGAGCACTCGTTCTGGCAAAGCGTTTGTAATGGAGATAGCACATTTGTCACGGACTGAAAATCACAAGGCTGAAAAGCGCGAATTGTCTCTCACCAAACTTTTACTAACACGAGGATCAGCAAAAGGTGATGTGGCCAGTGGACAATCCACAACTTGTGGCCAGGTGAAGTGGCCAGGTGATGTGGCAAGTGGACAATCCACAACTTGAGGCCAGGTGACATGACCAGGTGACGTGGCCAGTGGACAATCCACAACTTGTGGCAGGTGACATAGCAGGTGACGTGGCCAGGTGATGTGGCAAGTGGACAATCCACAACTTGTGGCAGGTGATGTGGCCAGGTGACATGGCCTGGTGATGTGGCAAGTGGACAATCCACAACTTGTGGCAAGTGACGTGCCAGGTGATGCGGCAAGTGAACAATCCACAACTTGTGGCAGGTGACGTGCCAGGTGATGTGAACAGGTGATGTGGCAGGTGACGTGGCCAGGTGATGTGGCAAGTGGACAATCTGCAACTTGTGGCAGGTGACGTGGCCAGGTGATTTGGCAAGTGGATAATCCACAACTTGTGGCAGGTGACGTGGCCAGGTGACATGGTCAGGTAACATGGCAAGTGGACAATCCACAACTTGTGGCAGGTGTCATGGTCAGGTGATGTGGCAAGTGGACAATCCACAACTTGTGGCAGGTGACGTGGCCAGTTGACGTGGCCAGTGGACAATCCACAACTTGTGGCAAGTGACATGGCAGGTAACGTAGCCAGGTGATGTGGCAGGTGATGTGGCCAGGTGACGTGGCAAGTGGACAATCCACAACTTGTGGCAGGTGACGTGGCCAGGTGGCATGGCAGGTGACGTGGCCAGTGGACAATCCACAACTTGTGGCAGGTGACGTGGCCAGGTGATTTGGCAAGTGGATAATCCACTTGTGGCAGGTGATGTGGCAAGTGGACAATCCACAACTTGTGGCAGGTGTTGTGGTCAGGTGACATTGCAAGTGGACAATGCACAACTTGTGGCAGGTGACGTGGCCAGTTGACGTGGCAGGTGACGTGGCCAGTGGACAATCCACAACTTGTGGCAGGTGACATGGCCAGTTGACGTGGCAGGTGACATAGCCAGTGGACAATCCACAACTTGTGGCAGGTGGCGTGGCCAGGTGACGTGGCAGATGATGTGGCAAGTGGACAATTCAAAACTTGTGGCAGATGACGTGGAAAGTGGACAATCCGCAGCTTGTGGTAGGTGATGTGACACGCTAAATACAAGTACACTGCTGCTCTCTCAGCTGCTACTCACTCTGGTCTCACAAAATGGCTGAAATGGTTAAATAATACTGTTTTTTGAGCTTAGGGAGGGTCTTATGATGTTTCTTAACTAAACGCTTATAAACGCAAACGCGGTAAAACGTTTTAAACGCCAGTTTTTGCATTTGAAAACGTGTGTTTAGATGAGTTTGCATCTGCGTCTCATGTGCATGGGGCCTTATAGTGCCGTTGTACGTGTTGGACATCGCCACGCTTTGGGCAAGCTTTTTTTTTGACTGAACGTGTGTATGCAAGGTAGGCTTGAGAGGAATCACGTCGGGAAAAACATGGCATGTCAGGAAAAACGGTTGTGTGTACAGGGCATAATTCTGAAGAATTTACTTAGTACATCACACTCTGCATATCAATATTAGCCTGCAATTCAGTATAATATAATGCAACCAAACAAAAGGATAAGTATAAAAAGCACAGCAGACTAGCAGCTTTGAATGTAGTTATAAATCTTAGCACAAGCACTCTTCTGCAACACTATAAGAGGGACAGTAGTTTAAGAGTTTCAAGCTAAGAATGCAACATATTATGATCATTCTTGATTTACAGACAAACATAACAGCTTCTCAAAGGAAAAAGAAATAGCCAATTTTCAGCCTTATTATATTTATGTTCAAAAACTATAACTGCATCATGCTTCACTTTAGCATTTGTGGGACTGAAGTGAGACCCTTGCTGGATATAATGTTTCTTTATTTATGGTCTATTCAGCAGAAATAATAGCAAACTCTTGCACACAACCTAAGTGCATATGCAATGAAGCAAAGAACTATATTCAAAACATTGAGTTTGCTGAAGGCATTCTGAGTGCTATTGTGTGAAATATTAATAAATCTAAGTTTATTTTTGCTTCGTTTAATCTGCACAGAAAATACATTTTATTAAAGATATCTCTTAAAACATACATCTTCTTAGCTCCCAACATTGCATCAGCTGGAGTCTAAAGCTAGGGAATGAATGAAGCATGAACAGATATGCCTGAGGTATTGGACTGGCATTTAAAGAAGTTCTTGTTCTTTTTGTGTTCATGTGCAGCAAAGCTCTCATGCAGTGAAAAAAATTCACTGGGCTGTTGTTTTCCACCCTTTACTGTGTGTTAATAAGCTACAAATGATGACAATGGGGTTTGTTTATAAAAACTGGAGGAAAAAAGGGAGTATGTGTAGCGCCTGGCTATGTTCAGAGACGGTGCTATTGTAAATTAAGAGGGAGTTCAGAGAGATAGTTGGCTCTGAACCTGTTTATTTGGTTAAATTGAGGGCCTCTGCTCCAGCTTTGGCTGTAGTTTGTGCATACTGTCATTGTCTGGGGAGTGAGTTCCGCCCCAGGCCGACAGGTGGCAGCAGTAGGGTCAAATGCAGTTCAAAATCTCTTCCCGGCAGCCAATCAGGAGGGTTGATCGCCTCGCTGTGCATGCTGGCAAGGGGTATTTAAGGGGCCGACGCCATTGGTTCGAGGTCGCTGTGTTCCCGCCCTTGAGCTGGGCAGTCGTCCCACCACCCCCGTCTGTTGCCCTCCTGGCCGGGGTGTGTGTGTGTGTGCGTCGCAGTGTTCCTGACTCCAGGACCACGTTGGTCTGGAGCACATTCATCTATCTGGTGGATCCAGTGAGTCGACTGGGTCCCTAATTTGCCAGATGGTCCTGGGCTGTCCGTCCAATTGGAGGAAGCCGACTGATGAGGAACCTGTCCGGGAGATACAAAGCACGAGGCTGGTGTTTCAGGAGAGTCCTGTCTATTCATCGGAGGACACTTTGGTTCTGAGAGGCTGGACGTAGGTCGCCTATCAGTTGCTGATTTAACCAAAGCTATTTGAAGGAGAACCGGGTGCTGAATCCAGTCAAGAAGGATTTTGGACCGCAACTGTCTCCAATCTCCAGGAGGGTCTGTAGCAGAGACTTAATCCTGTTTATTCGAGTGACACTCTGGCTGCCAGGCTGGTGAGAGAGGCCTGTCCGGATACACTATACTCACTCCGGCCGGAGTGGCGAAGTAAAGTTGTCATTGGAAGTAGGACCGTTTCCATATCCAGTTACACCTGAATTTGCTGTCCTCCATTTTGCTATCCCTTCATCTTCCACAAATTTTCACAATTTTGCCCCGTTGGGTAGTAAAAGCACAGAAAAGACATTGGACATTGACTTTACTGCAGCTCTCATCCAGTACTCTAGACGGCAGAGATACAGAGGTAACGTGCCACCCAAAACAAACCAGCAGCTTCTTCGGAGGTAGTGCTACATATGTGTTTCTCATAACAATATACCAGGTGTAGCTGTCACTATTTAACATGCATTAGATAAATGTCTGATAGAAGTCGCTTGCTGTGTGCAGCAAAGATAGTTTTCCTCACAGCTCCTTGTCAGCCTATCATTGGGTATGAGCCCACCCACACTCTCATCTGCAAGACCTAATTAAAAATATTTTATCTCCTGTCACAGGCTGGCTTTCCTTGCTTTTTTTTTCTTCTCCTTGCTGGACCAAGTAGCTCCCCTTACCTGGCTGCAATAAACTTGTGGCCGACCACCTGTTGCTTCCCAGGTGCAGACCCCGCTTTACGGACCTTTAACCACTTCAGCCACGGAAGAATTTATCCCCTTCCTGACCAGAGCACTTTTTGCAATTCGGCACTGCGTCGCCTTAACTGACAATTGCGCGGTCATGCAACGTTGCACCCAAACAAAATTGATGTCCTTTTTTCCCACAAATAGAGCTTTCTTTTGGTGGTATTTGATCACCTCTGCTATTTTTTATTTTTTGCTCTATAAACAAAAGAAGAGCAACAATTTTTAAAAAAAAGCAATATTTTTAACTTTTTGCTATAATAAATATCCCCAAAAAATATATATATATTTTTTTCCTCAGTTTAGGTATTCTTCTACATATTTTTGCTTAAAAAAAAAAAAATCAACAAGCGTTTGTTGATCGGTTTGAGCAAAAGTTATAGCGTTTACAAAATAGGGGATAGTTTTATGGCATTTGTAGTAATATATTTTTTTACTACAGGTAGTAATAGCGGCGATCAGCTATTTTTATCGTGACTGCGACATTATGTCGGACACATCGGACAATTTTGACACTATTTTGGGACCATTGTCATTTATAAAGCGACAGTGCTCCCCTGGGCGAGCTGTCATAGCTGTATGTTGGCTCTTAAAGACGCTGTAGCAGGCACGCACACTCACAGTGTCCCCGAAGTCGATGTGAGTGCCCGGCAAGAGCGATGACTGCCGGGCACCCATGATCGCTCGTGACAGAGCGAGAACCAGGATCTGTGTGTGTAAACACACAAATCCCGGAACTGTCGGGGGTGAGGAGACAGATTGTGTGTTCCTACTAAGTAGAAACAATGATCTGTCTCCTCCTCTAGTCAGCTACATTCCCCTCACAGTTAGAACACATCTAGGGAACACAGTTAACCCCTTTATCGCCCCTAGTGTTAACCCCTTCCCTGCCAGTGACATTTATACAGTAATCACTGGTCTTTTTTTTAGCTCTGATCACTGTATAAATGTGATTGGTCACAAAAAAAAGTGTCAAAAGTGTCCGATCTGTCCATCACAATGTTGCAGTCCCGATAAAAAACGAAGATCACTGCCATTACTAGTAAAAAAAATAATAATAAAAATGCCATAAATCTATCCCCTATTTTGTAGACGTTATAACTTTTGCGCAAGCCAATCAATATACGCTTATTGCGATTTATTTTATTTTTTTTAACCAAACATATGTAGAAAAAAACATATTCGCTTAAACTGACGAAAAAATGTGTTTACATTTTTGGGGGTAATATTTACTATAGAAAAAAGTACAAAACATTGTGTGCTTTTTTTTCAAAATTTTAGTTTTTTTTGTTTATAGCGCAAAAAATAAAAACCGCAGCGGTGATCAAATACCACCAAAAGAAAGCTATTTTTTTGGGGGGGGGGGGGGGGGTTTGTTTGGGTAAAACATTGCACAATTGTCAGTTAAATTGACGCAGTGCCGTATATCAAAAAAATGGCCTGGTCAGGAAGGGGGCAAATCCTTCTGGGCCTGAAGTTGTTAATTGAACAAGCTGAAGTTAGAAGCTGATTGGCTACCATGCACAGCTGCACCAGATTCTGTGTGCTCCACTTTTAGTAAATCCCCCCTAATGTGTCCTTCAAGGAAGCACTCATTCATTATATTGCTCATAGAAGGTGAAGCTTAAATTGACAGAAAGATTATGTGATTGTTGATAATCTGACTTCCTGCCTCAAGATAAATGTCTGAGTCAAAGGAGACTACAGTGTAAGGGTCGTTTTCCACTGAAGGCTAGCCTCTGCAGTCCTGGCTGGGAGTGCAGGAAAAGCTGGAACGCTAACACATCAACCAGAAGTCAGCAAACAGCTTTATGCAAGGATGCGTCCTGGTATTTTGGGGATTGTATCACCCAAACATGTCTTAGGGCACTTGGTTTCAAAATGGGTATAGTCTTGGCCTTAGATGCTTGGGCCCTCAGGGCAAGCACTTCAGACCATATTTGAAAGGTCATCCATCCTTTTCATCTCAGATTGTGCTACAAGAATTCCTTGTTCCAGCAACAGGGGATGATAATTCCAATCCCAGCAGATGAGGTTTTAGGACAAGTGTTCGGCTGGTTGACAATTAAAAAACAGGGTCATATGACGCTTACACGGGCCTTCTGTAATTAGAAGCTAAATTAATCATGGTTCTAAGTATGCCTTTCTCTGCTGCTAAAAAACATACCGGTGGTAAGGTGCTGAAATGTCCTCTCTTCACCTGTTACCACCTGAATGCCTGATGATTACTGGGACCCATGGTCTCTACTGTCCTTGTATTCAGTGGCCACTCTTTCCAGAGGGGTTTTTCTTAAACAGTGGACATGCACCAAACTATTTATATCTCAGACACATAGTACAAAATCTTTGCAGTTGCCAGACAGTGGCACAAGGTCCTGTTTTCCATCCTGCTCCGGGGAAGCTTAAGTTAGCGGCCTGGATTTTAAGAGGTAAATAATTTGTTCACAGATTTAGGTTGCATCAAGAGTGGTAAATAACCTTATCAGAGCACAGAAGAGCAGCAAGAACAAGGTCTACAACAAAGTCTGGCTTAAATTCCAAAAATATGCTATGTAAGAAGTTTTCTCCAGGGAAGCCTGAGTTTGTCATGTCCTCGGTTTTTTTCAAAGAGGTGTCAACATGGGCCTGAGTGCAAGCACACTCAAAGGGCACGTCTTCAACATCCTTGCCTTTACTGGGACTCAGTGGGCCTCTGATAAATTGATTCATCAATTCATTAAGGCCTCCCAGAGCCCCCCCTACACATGGGACCTCACATTAGTACTCAACTATCTGTCTGCGCCGAAAATCTATGATGGAGTTGTCGCTATGGGAGATTTTGTTAAAGACGCTTTCCTAGTAGCGTTAGCCTCAGCTAGAAGGGTTCTGAGTTGGTGGCTCTAGACTATAAAGAACCCTTTACATCCTCCCTGCTCCCAATGCTGGTTTCTATCCCAAAAGTGGCTTCAAGATTCCATTTGGGTCAAGAAATCGGTTTGCCTACTTTTCGCCTAGAGCGGGGATATGCAATTAGCGGACCTCCAGCTGTTGCAGAACTACGATTCCCATGAGGCATAGCAAGACTCCCAGAGTCAGAGGCATGATAGGACTTGTAGTTTTGCAACAGCTGGAGGTCCGCTAATTGCATATCCCTGGCCTAGAAGATGAACAAGAAGTAAGTTCTTTGGATGTTGGGGAGACGTTGAAGACTTATCTCAATACTACCCTGGGCTTCAGGTCATCGGATTGCCTGTTTGTGATTCCCAGATATTCATGCAAGGGGTCAGAGCTTTGAGTAAAGTGATTGCTTCTTGGCTTGTGCAAGTGATCTCCCTGGCATATAAGGATAGGGGGTTGGCCCTTCCAAAAGGAATAACTCCACACTCCAGAACAGCGGCCTATAGCATCTCAGTGGAGTAAATTGGCAAGGCAGCAATGTAGTCATCCATACACATGTAGCACCTGGCTACTTTCATAGCAGGTGCTATTGTAAATTTAGAAGGGGGACAGAGAGTTAATTGGCTTTGACCATGTTAATTTAGCCAAATTCTATAGGCTTCTGTTCCAGCCCTGGCTGTGCTGTGTCTGGGGACTTCAGTCATCCCCAGACATTAGGGGGCAGTAGTAGAATCAGGGTAGTGTGGATACTTCTCCTCGGCAGCCAATCAGGAGGGTTGATCGCCTCGCTGTGCATGCTGGGGAGGGGTATTTAAGGGCCGACGCTATTGGTTCAGGGTCGTCGCCTCACGCCTTCCACCTGGGCAGTCATCCCACCACCCCCGTGTATGGCCCTCCTGGCCGGTGTGTGTGTAAGTGTGGCTGTGTTCCTGGCTCCGGGACCACGTTGGTCCGGAGTGCCAATCTACTTCGTAGGCTAAGTAGGCAGACTGGATCTACAGATTTACAAGTGGTCCTGTGCTGTCCGTCCAAAGTGGAGGAAGCGGGTCGATGGAGAACCTGTCTGAGGGACACCGAGCACGAGGCTGGTGTCACAGGAGAGGCCTATCTGCTCATCCAAGGACACTTCATACCTGAGAGGCTGGACGGTGGTCGCCTGTCAGTTATTGATGCAATTGAAGCTGTTTTGAAGGATGTCCGGGTGATGAATCCAGTTGAGAAGGATTTTGGACGGAGATTATCTCTACCTTTAGAAGGGTCTGTGGCAGAGACTTTAACCTAAAGTTCAGAGTGACACTCTGGCTGCTAGGCTGGTGAGAGAGGCCTATCCGGGTGCGCTATACCCACTCTGGCTAGAGTGGCGAAGAAGCTCTCTCATTGGAAGCAGGACTGTTTCCGCATCAGTTAACCCTGAAACTCGTTTGCTCCCATACACAGTGGCGTGTGAGACAACAGGTGTACCCGGACATGATACCATCTCATACCACTACAGCTCTGTTCTAACGGTCTGGTCCGGTTCTTATAATTTTTGGGATTTAACCCTTATGGGTATTTTCCTATTCTACTCACAAATGTGCAGTGTATATACATGATCTTGCACTCCTTCCTAAACTTTGAACCAGCCCTATACTGGCTGTACCCTGTACTTTGGACCTACACTCCAGTCCAAATTTGTCCGAAAAACTACACCTCTATCCAGTTCGCTATCTGGAACTTGTTACCACAGTGATCCAGAATTATCGTTGGAATTCTTACACATATATATTTATTCCTTACCTATCATTGCTGATGAAAGTATTCTTTTTAAGCTCCCGAAGAAGCAGTAACATGCGAAACATGTAGAGCCTATGTATAAAAATACACAAATTGAAGCCTACGTCTGTTCACCAACTGTTGTTGTTGTCCCTTGTGGACTATCTGTGGTTTTTGTACAACCCCTATGGGTTATTAGCATTTCAGAGATATTCTATGCTTACTAATGTTTTTAATATAGTCAATTATATGTTTTTTAATATTGTTTTTCTATATTGTAATTGTTGATTCAATTACCCAGGTTTCTGGGCTTGTATCAATAAAAAACTTTTTTATATTCTATGCTGACCATTGGTGCCTATAAAGTCCATTATTCCTTCAAAATTAAAAATCTCTAACCCTGAATCTCGTCGTAAAAGAAACATTATTTTCCTCGACGAGTTCCTTGTCAGGCTTGTCCAAAATCTTATCAAGCTTTTTTTGCATACACACTGTCAAGACAAAATCTCATCGTTCTCAAACTCGGTGACGTACAACACGTACGACGGCACTATAAAGGGTAAGTTTGATTCCACTGGCGCCACCCTTGGGGCTGCTTTTACTAATCTCATGTTACTGCGTGTTAAGTAAAAGTTTGGTGAGAGACGATTTATTCTGAGCATGCTTGGGTTTCTAAGCATACATGTGTAGCACTGACCCCCGAAGGAGCTGCTGGTTTGATTTGGGCCTGCACTCTACCAATAAACCCCACTAACTTGGCTCAATCCCCTTGGCACAGCTGTGATGCAATGCAATACAATACAATACAATGTAAGACACTACAAAATACCTGTATTGCAACCCCAGGATCCACTGACTGCACCTGGTGGGAGAAAAGCAGTATGCCACAACAACTGGATACTTAACCAGAGATATATTTTACTGTAAAATATGAAAGAAAGTGATTACAGTAATTGTGCTATCATCCCAACGTAAGACGACAGCACAATGGATTTCAATATAAACAATTTGAAAAACAGTATACATATATATAGGTTTATACTTGGGAGCTCCCCCTACTTTATAAGCTATGCGTGAGATCTCACTTAAAGTACTTAGTCCTGGATCTTCTTTTCTTCGCTAGCTAAAGTATCGCCTTGTGATTTGTAATCCACAGTTTTAGTGAGTTAAACTGAAGTGAAAATGCTCCTGGTATAGCTGTAACAACTATTTTAACCTTGCTTGAGACGTCAAAGTAGATAGGCCTCGAGCCTTCTCAGTGTCAGTTGCTCTGCTCCTCCGTGGAACTATAAATTCCAGTGAGGCCTGTATATCAGTCTAACTGCGTGTAAAACTTAACAAACTGTGGGCCGTGACCCGCTCACACACTGGATTGGGCTCCGTGTAGTAACTTTTGTCTGGTGGCTGCAACTTGCTTCCCCATCAGCTGGGCCAGCAACCGGTATTGCGCTCCGCAATGGCTGTGGGCCGCTGTCTCCAAGAAACCTCCTGACAGGTCCTCTCAGGCAGGCCACGCGATCCCAAGAGACCAAAATGGCTGCTCAGGCTCCTTTTTATATCCCATCTGATGGGATATACCACCCAATGATGGATTGGATGACAAAGAATCCTTTTTATATCCTCCCCAGCATGCACTGCTTAAGAAAGTGTTCATGGGTAGGTCACCAAACCTCCTGGGTAAAAGGGTCAACCTTCTCCTCCAAACAACAGTCACTTCCTGTCTAGTCCTTTGTGCTTCTCTGCATTACCAGTATTTAGTCACTAGATGGCTCCCAATGCCGAAACATAGCAATGTCCATAGACATTGTATTAGGGTATGCAAACACACATCAATATACAAAGATGTCAGCGCTACACACACAAACGTGTTTCTAGTTGTAAACCAGTCCGTCAAGAAACACAGCAAGGAAATTGAGACTCCCGATGAGAAAAAAAGACTGTTTTCCTTGGCAAAGAAAGCTCTGCCACCAAGTTTCTTGATGGATTTTGTCGAGGAAAACGGTTGTGTGTACGAGGCCTAACCCAACTCCTTTTTTTCGTGTCCTACGTCGGGAGATTTCTCACCACTTTCTATCCTGAAAGAAAGTGAAGGGAAATCTATTTATTAGGAGCACAGACAATACAAGCCTAAGGCCCCTTTCACACTGGGGCGGGAGCCACGGTGGCGGTATAGCACCGCTAAAAATAGCGGCATTATACCCTCGGATTTGCCGCGGGATTCGGCCGCTAGCGGTGTGGTATTAACCCCCGCTAGCGCCTGATAAAGGGTAAATACCGCCTGCAATGTGCCTCTGCAGAGGCGCATTGCGGGCAGTATTACCGCGGTTTCCCATTGTTTTAAATGGGAAGGAGCGGTATACATACCGCTCCTCTCACCGCTCCAAAGATGCTGCTAGCAGGAGATTTT
Organism: Rana temporaria; assembly: GCF_905171775.1. Classification (NCBI taxonomy): domain Eukaryota; kingdom Metazoa; phylum Chordata; class Amphibia; order Anura; family Ranidae; genus Rana; species Rana temporaria. The sequence goes on along the minus strand of NC_053493.1, from coordinate 215,331,346 downwards.
TTTCTTTCCTAAAAGCATATCCCCTCAGTGTGAAAGCCCTCCGGCTTTCACGTTGAGGTTGCTGGGCAGGAGTTTTTCAGGCGGTATAGCAGCGCTATTTTTAGCATTGTACCGCCTGAAAAACTCCTCAGTGTGAAAGGGGTCTAAGGGACATGAGGTATTAATCAGCGCTAGCTTTGTAGTCTGTATTAAGAAGAAATAATAGACTGCTCGCTTGACAATTGGAGATATCACAATGTCCCACATGTACCTATATATATGAGGTAGAACCAAAAGATGAACTCGAGTAAGATAGGCAGTGCCAGTGTCCAAAATAATGTGTTTTACTACAGCAATCTTTTCATAGCTGGAATGTTTACAACATTTAGGGCAACAGTGACTTTTAGCTGCTGGCCTGTCCATATTAACAACATTTTTTTTTATTTTTTGTGCAAAATATAACCTAAAAAAATAATAAAGTAAACTGTTGTTTAAGGGGGTGTTATTTTGAGGTATTCATTTTTTTTGGGGGGCATATTGGATTTGTTTTGTGTTGATAGGCCCTTTTTAATGCTTGAGCCCATCATTCACTTGTTGCTTACCATCTGCTCTTGGAGCTGCATTGTTTGAAAAAAGAATAAAAAACATGTGCACCTAAACCACCTAGCATTGTAACAGTTATAGCGCATTCACATCACTGCCTTATTCCCATATGAATGCCAGTCAAGTATAGCAAATTTAAAAAAGAAAAAAAAAATCAATTCCAAAGAGAAACATTACTGCAGGAGTACACTGACATTGACGCTGGACATGAAAATTCTACTGTTTTGTAGCATCACATACAGCTTTAGGCTAGGTTCACACACTGTAGGAAAGCACCTGTTTTTGCAGCTCCTGCCAATATGAATATCTCCTAAATGGAGAGGTCATCTTGGATCATGCTGTGCTTCAGTATGTCATAGTCCATGTTGCATTCATTGTTCCCTCAATGAACTGTAGCTCCCCAGGGCTGGCAGCATTCATGCAGCCCCAGACCATGACACTCCCACCACCATGCTTGACTATAGGCAAGACACACTTGTCTTTGTACTCCTCACCTGGTTTCCGCCACACACGCTTAACACCAAATAATGTTATCTTGGTCTCATCAGACCACAGGACATGGTTACAGTAATCCATGTCCTTAGTCTGCCTATCTTCAGCAAACTGTTTGCAGGCTTTATTGTCCCCTTCTGGGACGACAGCCATGCAGACCAATCTGATGCAGTGTGCAGCGTATGGTCTGAGCACTGACAGGCTGACCTCCCACCCCTTCTACCTATGCAGCAATGCTGGCAGCACTAATATGTATATTTCCCAAAGACAACCTCTGGTTTATGACGCTAAGCATATGCACTCAACTTCTTTGGTCGACCATTGTGGAACCTTTCTTGTTAAAGCAGAGGTTCACCCTAAAAAACATCTATATACCATTACATCCAGCATACTTCTGACATCTACATTAAGGAGATATCACCACTGTGCTGAATATATAAGGTGAACGGCTTACCAGAAAGAATGATCCCATCAAGAGATCATATTAGCTTGTATGAATCTTCCCTGTAGGTGAATGGCCACACGGATTTTAAAGCATAGAATTAGGCTTGAGTAGCTCCTAGCAACACGACGTTCATCTGTGTCAAACGTTCTGCAGGCGGTCAAACAGTGCTTTGAAGCTGGCTGTCCATCAGCCTACAGGGAGGATCCACACAGGTTTATGTGATCCCTTGGTCTTACCATAAGGAGCTACTCAAGCCTCATTCTATGCCTTAAAACCCATGTAGCCATTTACCTACATGGCGGATTCATACAAGCTTATACAATCTCTTGGTGGGATCATTCTTTCTGGTGAGCCCTGAGCAGTTCACCATATATATTTAGCACGATGGCGCTATCTCCTTAGACCCCATTCACACCTGAGCGACAAAACGCCCGACGCCGGACGCTTCTGTCGCTCGAGGGGAGAATTCCCATTGCTGTCTATGGAGATGGTTCACATCTCATAGACGCCGAACGCCTGTCGCCTGAAAAAAAGTCCCGGACCCTTTTTTTCAGGCGACATAGGCGTTTTCCCATTGACAGCAATGGGAAGACTTTGAGAAAAAAAAAAAAAAAAGTGAAAGTTTTGTACTTGCGGCAAAATACGCCGCTACACGCGAACGCGGCTGTCGCTCAGATGTGAATGCAGCCTTAATGTCGGATTAGAGGTTTCCCAGTACAATCAATCGTTTGGAAACACATATGGGAAGCTGCATTCATAGACTTGTATTTTCTATCTGTCTTTTTCATTACACCTTATTTTTTTACATTTTATTTTTGTGAACATATTATATTGTGAAACATTGTTTTCATTTTTCATGAACAGTATATTATTCACAAAATTGACCCATCTGTCTTTAGCATTTCAACCCACATGCTGTGGTCAGTTTTTATGGACCCACTTGTTGTGGTTTATTGTTGTTGTCTTTACACTTTTTGTTTCATCCATTATTCCAAAGTGGTTTTGATCACTTTATAGTGTTAATAGTTACACCTAATTACTATTTCTTTGTTTTTCTGACAATCAATTAACAGTGCATCTTACATTTCTATTACATATAATTCCTCACTATTCAAGGATTTTTGATTGCAGCAGTTTTTTTGATCTTTTATTTTTTAGGCTAATGCCTCGTACACACGGCTGGTTTTCCCGATGGGAAAACTGCCATGTTTGCTTTTTGTCGGGAAAACAGATCGTGTGTATGCCCCATAGCAGTTTTCCCGACGAGAAAGCTGCCCGCCAAAAAATTTGAACCAGCTCTCTTTTTTCCCGTCGCGAAAACTGCTTGTGTGTATGCCTTTCTGAGGGGGAAAAAAACGTGCATGCTCAGAATTAAGTATGAGACGGGAGAGCTCGTTCTGGTAAAACTAGCTTTCGGAATGGAGATGGCACATTCGCCACGCTGTAACGGACTGAAAAGCACGAAGACTGAAAAGCGTGAATCGTCTCTCACCAAACTTCTACATTTTATGTACTTTAGGTGGTAACTGGTCATCTATATATACACACATCACCCAACAATTTCTATTAGTTCCTGGAAGCGAACAAGATTCACTAGTAGTTTATTCACTGCTCAATTTTCACTTTCATTTTCATCCCCTACATATTATGCATTTTCACCATAAAATCGCATTACAAAGGGCAATTTTATTTATTTATTTATTTATTAGTTAATAGGTGTGTATACACTGTTATTATAACAATAGTCTTTTATCACTAGATACACACATCTATCTAATCTAATTTAATCTAATTTAATGCATCTTTTTGACACGGTTTCACTAAATTTACAGATAAATTTATATCGTTTCAGACACTTAATTTATATCCTTTTATAAATATGAACTACATTTTTGTATCTATATGAATTTTTTTTATACGAGAAACATTTATTATATTTTTTTTTATCATACATTTTCCAACAATCCAGACAGTTCGGGGTAAAATCTCAGTGATCTCTAAAAACCTATTTACACACACAGATGATTGTGGGTAGGGATTCAGATCTGGCGACCCCATTGGTTAATTAGTTTTGACCTATCAGGGGTTAGCATTGATCACATGTGTTTGAAAGTTTGCTATATATTAGATGTGATGTTTTATAATTGTCAGCTATGATTAAGCACTAATTTATAGTGTGAAACGTGTCAGTTGTTTTACTCCTGTGTAGTGTGCTGTGACTTGTAGTGTATTGTTCCTTTTTTTAAATAAAGACAACATCAAGGTTTTTTGTGCGGCTGTCCATATTTTCTTTTTCCATTTGCAAACTTTTACTAACTCGAGGATCAGCAAAAGCAGTCCAAAGGGTGGCGCCATTTGAATGGAACTTCCTCTTTATAGTCCCATCGTAAGTGTTGTACGTCACCGAACTTTGGTCGGGCGGGATTTGGCATGATCGTCTGTATGCAAGGCAGGCTGGAGAGGTATCACGTCGGAAAAAACATCGTTTTTTTTCCTGACAGGAAAACCGGTCGTGTGTACGAGGCATTGTTGTTTTTATATTTAATAGATTCACTCAATTGGTAGTTTTTTTTTGCCATCTGTGTCCCCCATCAGGTAGGTTTACTCTCTCTATCTGTCCAGGTGACATATATCACCAGGGACAAAACTTAGGCTGAATCCAGCATTTTTAAGTTGTCACTAGAATAAGAATAGAAAGTCTTTCCCCTCTATTGGGGACACATGTTTTTGTAACCACTGCCTATAATAGCATTTTCCGCAATTTGAAAGGATTTCTTCTCACGTCTTGCTGTGTCTACTCTTTAATGGAACACAGATTGCAACAAAACATTTTTTTTTATTCTATCACTTATGATGTACTAAAATGATATAGGATAATATTGGTTGATAGGCACCTTAATATCTCATAAATGCACTTTTTGGTGAATTGAATGATATTGCACCTTGGTGCATCAGTGCCAAACAGTGTCTGCACCCAACACTTCTGTACTTGCTGTGGGGTTCACAGTACTTTGTAATAGGATTGCTATACCATATGGTGACATAATTTACAGTTGCAATAAAAAGTATGTGAACATTTTGGAATGATATGGATTTCTGCACAAATTGGCCATAAAATGTGATCTGATCTTCATCTAAGTCACAATAATAGACAATCACAGTCTGCTTAAACTAATAACACACAAAGAATTAAATGCTACCATGTTTTTATTGAACACACCATGTAAACATTCACAGTGCAGGTGGAAAAAGTATGTGAATCCCTAGACTAATGATATCTCCAAGCGCTAATTGGAGTGAGGTGTCAGCCAACTTGAGTCCAATCAATGAGATTAGATTGAAGGTGTTGGTTACAGCTGCCCTGCCCTATACAAAACACACACCAGTTCTGGGTTTGCTTTTCACAAGAAGCATTGCCTGATGTGAATGATGCCTCGCACAAAAGAGCTCTCAGAAGACCTACAATTAAGAATTGTTGACTTGCATAAAGCTGGAAAGGGTTATAAAAGTATCTCCAAAAACCTTGCTGTTCATCAGTCCACGGGAAGACAAATTGTCTATAAATGGAGAAAGTTCAGCACTGCTGCTACTCTCCCTAGGAGTGGCCGTCCTGTAAAGATGGCTGCAAGAGCACAGCGCAGACTGCTCAATGAGGTGAAGAAGAATCCTAGAGTGTCAGCTGAAGACTTACAAAAGTCTCTGGCATATGCCAACATCTGTTAGCGAATCTACGATACGTAAAACAGTAAACAAGAATGGATTCCATGGAAGGATACCACAGAGGAAGTCACTGCTGTCCAAAAAAAACATTGCTGCACGTTTACAGTTTGCACAAGAGCACCTGGATGTTCCACAGCAGTACTGGCAAAATATTCTGTGGACAGATAAAACCAAAGTTGAGTTGTTTGGAAGAAACACACAACACTATGTGTGGAGAAAAAGAGGCACAGCACACCAACATCAAAACCTCATCCCAACTGTGAAGTATGGTGGTGGGGGCATCATGGTTTGGGGCTGCTTTGCTGCGTCAGGGCCTGGATGGATTGCTATCATCAAAGGAAAAATTAATTCCCAAGTTTATCAAGACATTTTGCATGAGAACTTTAGGCCATCTGTCCACCAGCTGAAGCTCAACAGAAGATGGGTGTTGCAACAGAACAACGACCCAAAGCATAGAAGTAAATGAACAACAGAATGGCTTAAACAGAAGAAAATACGCATTCTGGAGTGGCCCAGTCAGAGTCCTGACCTCAACCCGATTGAGATGCTGTGGCATGAACTAAAGAAAGCGATTCACATCAGTCATCCCAAAAATATTGCTGAACTGAAACAGTTCTGTAAAGAGGAATGGTCAAGAATTACTCCTGACCGTTGTGCACGTCTGATCTGCAACTACAAGAAACGTTTGGTTGAAGTTATTGCTGCCAAAGGATGGTTCAACCAGTTATTAAATCCAAGGGTTCACATACTTTTTCCACCTGCACTGTGAATGTTTACATGGTGTGTTCAATAAAAACATGGTAACATTTAATTATTTGTGTGTTATTAGTTTAAGCAGATTGTGATTGTCTATTGTTGTGACTTAGATGAAGATCAGATCACATTTTATGACCAATTTGTGCAGAAATCCATATCATTCCAAAAGGGTTCACATACTTTTTAGTGCAACTGTAGTTTTTAATGAAGCTTCTAGGTATATGGCAACATAGAATACGTTCATGACGTTGGAAAGGCAATTTATGCTCACATGAAAACTTAAAAAGTGAAAGCATTTGTAAATTAGTGTGTGGTGTGTGTCATATTAATTAATAATTGAAAGCAGACATCTTACATATGAAACCTTCTTTATCAGGTGTACAGTGGCAAAAAAAGCCGCTCTCACACATTATGTGAAATAACAATAACATTATGATGTTTGAAGATAATATTGTGTTTGAAGAAAGAAATATCATAATTAAATGTATTAGAATGTTTTACAGTATAATAAAGCTAGTTAAACATCAGTAATTGCTCTAATTCCGAATATCTTAAATAAAACTGATATGCCATGTGTATCTATGTTACTAATTAAAAAAATTATCACTGCTAACTAGAAAATACTTCAATCCACAAAACTGCCATTTTAAAGAAAAAATTAAAGTGGTGTAACCAAAAAAAAAAAGATCCTGTTCATTTGAAGCACGTTAAACTGCATAGTGCTTGTATGCTTGTACAGTGTAATTGTTCCTTCTCTAAGCTGTAAAAAAACCTGGTTGGGGGTGTTTCCTGACCCTGGTAATCATGGCTGCTGAGCCCCGATTACCGTCCATCATCCCGCAGCACTCCTCTCTCCCTCCTTCTCTCCCTGTCAGCTCCTGTGTGTGATTGTGTTTTGACACTTTTTTAGTACCAGTAACATTTATACAACGAGCAGTGCTATAAAAATGCACTGACTACTGTATAAATGACACTGTCAGGGCAGGGGTTAACACTAGGGGCGATTAAGGGGTTAAATGTGTTCCCTGAGAGGTGTTTTTAACTGTGGGGAGAGAGGAATGACTGGGAGTACAGAGAGATCTCTGTTCCTAATCACTAGGAGGAACAGACAATCACTCTGTACTTCCCTGTCAGAATGGGGATCTGTTTGTTTTTCATTGACAGATCCCTGTTCTGGCTCTCCGGCCATGCGCATCAGCTCCCCCGCTGTGTAGCGGGCGCATTCGCACACCTGATATAGCTGTTAAAGGGACCTACATACAGCTATGGTGATTCGTGGAAATGAGCCGACCTGTCGCGGTATAATGACGGTGGCTGATCGGCAAGCGGTTAAACGCCACTTCAGAAATTCCCCTTCCTTCCCATACCCAGCACTTTAACTCTGAGCAATAATTTTTAAAAAGGAAGCATACAGTGGGATTTTGATTTATCAAAATATTGTAGTCTGGAAATATAAAAAAGCCCATACCAAAACTAAAAACACTGCTTGCCAGCAATCACTGTGTCATGGTGATGTCAATGTTGTGGTAATAAACATTGTCATGGTTTTCCTTGTAGCTTTGAAGGATGAAATTCAATATACCTGAATGTAATCCCAAAGTGCATCATGCAGGACTTTTTCAAGCATATTGCCATCTTTTAAAAAATGCTGAAAAATGCAGGGCTATGTTCCAAGATGTTAAGGAGCCCTAATGTAGCTAAGCGTCTAAAATAATGTCTCAAAACACTCATCTCATTTTAATTCTGCATTATTGCTGTTCTAACTGCCAAACTAATGTGTTTACTTTTTGATCACATACTGATTTACAATGCTGATTCAGAACTTGAAAATTGGTTTGTAAATAGAGTGACACTTGAGTTTTTTATAGATACAAATTTAGAAGACTGTTTGGAGTTATTGCACACTGGCACTTAACCCCCTCTACCAGCACTTCATCACGAAGAAGCAATTTACAGGCAATTTGGTGATTTTTAACCCAAACCTGACCCTGCATAGGCATCACGGCATTGCTGCCATTTCAGAACATGTTCCTACTAAGAAAGTAAGAAATGGTGCCAGTAGCTATGAGAAGGTCTGGACAGTAGGCCGGTTGCAAAGAGCTGTGCTCTTGACCTGAACAGAAAATTGTGGAGGAAAAATCTGGCAAGGATGGTTCTTTATCCACTTCCCATGTAGTGCCAAAGTAGAATAAATACATTACAGTTGCTGGTCTAGTGCCAAGATGTGCAAGACACCCAGGGCACATGGAACCTGCCACATCATAACATATCCATTTTTTTCTATTAAAAATTAAGCTTAAATGAGAAAACGTGTGTGTTTCTGTCATTCCACTTTAAAAAAGTGCCATGTCATTATGGCCAATCTCCATCTTTTTTTTAATAGGTTACTACAATGTTTTCCTTTTTTACTGTAGGTGTAATGTACTTTAAAGTATAACTAAAGGCAAACCAGTGCCCCCCCTCAGTACACCTCTGCCTCCAGTGCCCCCCAGTACAACTCTGCCTCCAGGGCCCCCCAGTACACCTCCACTTCCAGTGTCCCCCAGTACATCTCTGCCTTCAATGACCCCCTCCCCCCCCACACACACACCTCTGCCATCATTGCCCCTTCAGAAACCTCTGCCACCAGTGCCCGCCCACACACCTCTACCTCTAATGCCTCCCTGCAAACCTCTTCATTCAATGCTCCCACAGCACACCTCTGTCTCCAATAACCCCGCCCCCCAACACACCTCCATCTCAAATTCCTTTCTACCATATCTCTGCCTCCAACCCCCCCCCCCTCCCCCAGCAGATGTCTGCTTTCATTCCCCCCATCCTCCAGTACACCTCTGCTTACAATCCCCCCCCCCCCAGCACATCTCTCTCTCTGCCTCTAAACCCCCCTTCCCAGCACACCTCTGCTTCCATATCCGCTGCCCCCTGCCCCCCCCTCAACACACCTCTGTCACCAATGCCTCTACACACTTCTGCCTCTCATTCTCCCTTTCCCTCCAGGACACCTATGCCTCCAGTCCAGGATTTCTTTTACTTTCATTTTTAATGATAACAGAAAATATGACATAAAGAGAGGATGAATCTCCACAACGGGGCCCTGGATAGCAATAAAAACTTGACAGGTGTTACCATCCCTCCCCAATCTATCCAAAACGAAAAACAAGTTATGCCTTTAATTATACTATAACATATATCTAGTTTAGGCTGCAATATAAGACGGAGAGACTAGGCACATTTTATCTATATATATAAAAAATAGAGAGTAAACTTTGAGAGACAAAGGTCTCAAACACAGTGGTTGGACAGTATATAAGCAGTTTAGTTATTTTGCAATATAAACAGGAGAATCGAGGCAGGTTTCCTTTTAAAACAAACATTAAAATGTATCTGAGAGACAATAGCCACAAATATTTTGAGTGCCAGATTATCAGAATAGGCTGAAAACTTTGAGGTGCAATGCTATATAATGAGATAATGGCATGGTGTAAAAACCTCAGCAGTCAGAGCCTTCTTCATACCATAATCACCCAGGTACTCACTAAGTCTTACCACTGGTGCAGCCTCTGCAGTATGGCAAATGTTGAATTCAGCTCATGAGGGTGTCACAGATTAAGCAGTTGATAGGCAGTGCATGTTGGCATTGCATTTCTCCCAGGCTACGGCCAGGTATGATTGCTTGTGGCCACAAACCATTTTGGTCTTATGAGGAACCTCTTGAAAGCCAAAGTACCTTGTGATAAACTAATGTACCTCCAGGTTCAACCCATGTGCCAAGCAAGGTATATGTGTGATTTTCCCCAGTGAAGGGCAACAAGTAGGTCAACCACCTCTCAACCTGGGTCTGGCAAGTTTCCAACAGGTCTGGTGCAGAGTGGCTCCTGTCCCCAGACATATGAGCTTAAAAACAGCATTGAATAAGAAGAATGTTTGCAAAAAGAGACCAAATGGATTTATAATATGAATACCCTTAACCCCCTTAAGGACCGGCTCACGGCTCACGCATATATACATGGACACAATGGCTCCTGTGGGCAGATATATACGTCCCCTTTAAGATGCGACATTGTGGGCGCACGCCCGCCGCAAGCTCCGTGAGTCAGACTGTGGGTCCTGCGGATACCCGCGATCGTCTCATGGAGAGGAAGAACGGGTGAAATGCTGATGTAAACAAGCATTTCCCCATTCTTCCTAGTGACAGGACACTGATCACCGCTCCCTGTAATCGGGAGCCGTGATCAGTGTTGTGTCAACCCCCTACAGTTAGAAGCACTCCCTAGGACACACTTAACCCATTCAGTGCCCCCTACTGGTTAACCCCTTCACTGCCAGTTCAATTTTTACAGTTATCAGTGCATTTTTAGAGCACTGATCGCTGTATCAATGACAATGGTCCCAAAATGGCGTCAAAAGTGTCCGATGTGTCTGCCATAATGTCGCAGTCATGATAAAAATTGCTAGACGCCGCCATTACTAGTAAAAAACTATCCCCTATTTTGTAGACGCTATAACTTTTGGCAAACCAATCAATAAATGCTTATTGTAATTTTTTTTACCAAAAATATGTAGAAGAATACGTATCAGCCTAAACTGAGGAAAAAAATTTTTTTTATATTTTTTTGGGTATATTAATTATAGCAACAAGTAAAATATATTGCTTTTTCCTTAAAATTGTCCCTCTATTTTGGTTATAGTGCAAAAAAATAAAAAACGCAGAGGTGATCAAATACCACCAAAAGAAAGCTCTATTTGTGGGAAAAAAAGGACGTCAATTTTGTTTGGGAGCCACGTCACATAACCGCGCAATTGTGAGTTAAAGCGACACAGTGCCGAATCGCAAAAAGTGCTCTGGTCCTTGGCCAGCCAAATGGTCCGGGGCTTAAGTGGTTAAAGCCAGGGGACTAGATATGGAATTGAATATTCATTGCTCTATCGGTGATACATAGATACCCTTTTAGTGGCTTTTTGGAGTGGCTATTTTATTGATCATATTTTATCAATCAATTTTTTGGGGGAAATCTTGTCTTTCATCCTTAAGGTTACAAGGTCTACTATCCAATAGTAAAAAAAACTATATAATATACTGAATATGTGCGAGTGCCTTTGTTGCGCTGGGGAAGCTGACTGCTTATGTTAATGACTGAATACTGTTGTTAATATGTAAGTGCATAACTCTTTCTAATAAATGAAGGAGCCTTTATAATACTACACCATGTGGGATTTTTTTTACTTGCTCCTGATAAAACATGAGGAGGGTCAACCCAAGCAGAGATGCGCTGGTCTCCACCTATTAAGAAACGATTGTCAGGAATTGATCCATGTGTTTACTAGAACCAGTTTTACCAGAAAAATTTCACTTAACCAGGGCATGCCTTTTTTTTTAGAGGGTTAGGGCAGAAATGTGCACACTGTTTCAGATTAGGCAGCTGCACACATCTGTCTGCCTAGTTGAATGATTTAACAAAACCCTACAATTCATGCTGAATCAGGTGGTGTAAATAGATGGGAAAGACTGGGACCATCTACTGCCAACACTCCTATTTGCCAACAATGAAGTGCCTCAGTCTTCACTCTGAGCTTGTATATGGATGGACATCCTGCCTTGGGTTTCCTTGACTTGGTGAAAGAAGAATGGGAAAGTGAGTCCAACCCTTACAAGTGCGTTCTAGAATATCTATCACAGATTAAAGAAAGAATCACAAATGTGATGCCAATGGTCAGGGAGGATATGCAAAGTGCCCAAGAGGCACAATTATGGGTTTACAACAGATAGTTTAAAATAAAACACTTTCAGAACATGATAATATTACTGAGCCTGGCCTTAAGATTTATGTTAGGCCATATCGTATTCCAGAGGCACTAAGAAGGTCTGTGCTGGGAATAATTGAAGAAATTAGTGAGTGGTTGAGCCTAAAAGGGGTTAGTGCCCTAAGCCCAAAGGAAATGTGCAACATTTCACATCCACCCCATGTCTCCGGTAAATAAGTTAATTGAAAGACTAGGACTGGCCTAATACATCACCACTTTGTACCTTACAACAAGAGATTGGCAGATTCTTTTTAACCACTTTACATCCGGAGGCCGTCTTTTTTTTTTTTGTTTTCTCAAAGGGTGGTGCCACCCGAATGGAACTTCCCCTTTATTTTTATTTTTTTAAAGTGTATTTTGTGCGTGTACTCGAGAGAGGAGCCGGACTGCAGGAGTTGGGAGTAGGCAGGCCTCCCCCAGAGGCAATCTGCCACCTTTCTCCATGCCCCGGGTGGCAATGGTGGGTGTGTGAGGGGGTCCTCCCACACAGCCCGCCCTACCTGCTCCGCTTTGAAGCCCAACGGGGCAGAGGGACTCCCTATAAGGGAGTGAGAGGATTAGCCCGCTCAACCAGCCCCCTTAGTCCTTCGCCTCTCTTTTAGAGACCGCGTGGTCAAAGTGCGTGTGTGTTAACCCAATTTCGAGTGCGTGTGTAGGTGTGGTGGTTTTTGTGGGAGGGGGGTGGGCATACTAAGCGGAGGCTTACCTCGCATAGCACACCCACCGGGAGCCGGGCTGAGACCACCAAACTCAATTCACATGTAGCCGAGACCGGGATCCGAACCCCTAGCTGCAGAGGTGAATGGCTTGTCAGCGCAGTGCCAATCGCGTTGAGCCACCGCAGCTCCCATCGGAGGCCGTCTTTTAACGTCCTCGGCTTTGTGCGGCTTTGTGCGGTGATATCTGAATGATGCCTGCAGCTAGAGGCATCATTCAGATATCACCGTCTTCAGCCGCCGATTCTGTGCACTATAAGAATGATCAAAGCGGCAGTTCCGCCGCTTGATCGTTCTTATATGTGGCGGGAGGGAACTTCCCCCCCTCCCGCCACATGTGGTGCTTCCCCGGGCTCTCCCGTGCCATCGGTGGCCCGGAGAGTGAATCGGCCAGCGCTGTCTGGGAAGCATAGAGATGACTGGTCATCTCTATGACCGTCGGAGGCCCGGGCGCGATGTTATGACGTTACGCCCGGTACCCGCAAGTAAACAAAGCCGCAATTGCGGCTGTCAGCATGTGATCGGTGAATTTTTTTTCACCGATTTCATGCTTGTAAGCCTGGAGGAGAGATATGGGGTCTTATTGACCCCACATCTCTCCATAAAGAGGACCTGTCACAGTGATTCCTATTACAAGGGATGTTTACATTCCTTGTAATTGGAATAAAAGTGATAAAAAAAAGTGTAAAAATAAAAAAATGAAGTAAAATAAAAATATATATATATTTTTTTTTTTTTAACGCCTCTGTCCCCGGTAGCTCTCGCGCAGAAGCGAACACGCATGCAAGTCCCACCCACATATGTAAACGCCGTTCAAACCCCACATGTGAGGTATCGTCGCGTGCGTTAGAGCGTGTGCAACAGTTCTAGCACTAGACCTCCTCTGTAACTCGAAAATAGTAACCTGTAAAAAAAATTAAAGCGTCGCCTATGGAGATTTTTAAGTACCGAAGTTTGGCGCCATTCTATGAGTGTGCGCAATTTTAAAATGTGACATGTTAGGTATGTATTTACTCAGCGTAACATCATCTTTCACATTATACCAAAAAAATTGGCTAACTTTACTGTTTTGTTATTTTATTATTTTTCAATTCATGAAACAGTTTTTTTCCCTAAAAAAAGGCGTTTGAAAAAATTTTGCGCAAATACCGTGCGAGAAAAAAAGTTGCAATGACCGGCATTTTATTCCCTAGGGTGTCTGCTAAAAAAATATATATAATGTTTGGGGGTTCTGATTAATTTTCTAGCAAAAAAACATTTTGATTTTTACATGAAAGAGAGTGCCAAAGGAAGTGCCAAAATAGGCCCGGTTGTCAAGTGGTTAAATAAGGCCACTTGAATGATAATTGCTTTCTCATCCCTAGTGGGGCACCTCCATTACAAAAGTGCTATTTGGCCTTCAGGCTGCTCCCACCATGTTGCAATGGATCAGACACTCCCAATGGGAATACACAACTTTGTATCTGGACGTCATTTGTCATTTTCATTGAGGACTAGGAATCCATTTGCTCAAAGTCCAGGCAGTGTTAGACCCTATGAGGGGTGGCTGTTTTGTGATAAACCCCAAAATGTGTTTGGTAGGCATAGAGGTTATTAAATACCTTAGGTTAATTGTTGTATGAGGGATGGGGCAGCTCCAAGTCAACAAGGTAGAGGCTGTACAGTCCTGGCCCTGCCCCCTCACAAAATAGCAAGCGTTTGCATTCCTGTACATTTTAAGGTACTACAGATAGTTTGTGCCACCATCGCAGCCCCATTTGTTAATCTGAGTGGTAATGCAGTCATGGTTGAGTGGAACACAGATGTTGGAAAGATCTTCATTAAGCTCAAGTTGGCATATCCCACCCTGACAGATTTTACCAAAGAGTTTTTTGCTCAAATGGAGGCCTCTGATGTGGGTTAGGGAGCTCTTTTGTATCAGGTCATTCACAGAAAGGATCCTCCTGTGTTTTTTTTCAAGCACCTGTACAAGGAAAGTATGCATAGGAAAAGGGGCCAACATTTGGCACATTTGGTGTCACTTGCAAAAATGTGTGTTTTTACATCTTTCCTGATGCATCTGCAAGAACAATAATAGGAAATAATTTATTTCCACTGAGGGTCAAGGGAGAAAGAAGTGAGCTATGTGCTGTAAAGTGCTCTTCTGGATGCTTCACAGCACAAACAATCCTCTAGTTATCCTTGATAAGGTGTAAAACAGTATCTTCTTCCTTCTTTTCTCATTTGTTTACCAAAAAAGGCCTTTATCACAAAGTCTGAATTGATGATAAATCAGTAGGGCCTTTCTACATATCTATCACAATAATAAGGCACTTACTTTCACCATGTTTACCATACTACTGTCAGGCCGCGTACACATGACCGGTTTTCTCAGCAGAATCCAGCAAGAAACTCGATGGGAGACGTATTCTGCCGAGAAAACCGGTCATGTGTACACTTTTCGCCGAGAAACCCGTCTGGAAACTCGTCAAGCCAAAAAGAGAGCATGTTCTCTTTTTCCTCGACGGGCAATGGGAAAATTTGGCTCGACGAGTTTGACAGCCGAACAAGGAACTTGACGGGGAAAACGATGTGTTTCACCCGTCGAGTTTCTCGGTCGTGTTTACGCGGCCTTACTTTCTCTGTTCTTATCATCAAGAATACACAGTGAAAAAAAGAGATGAAATATTAACTGTTTTTAATTCCTACCTGCATCAGCTTCTTTTAAACCCTCACTAGGGACTTATCACAGTGATAAATGATGAACCGTGTTAATATCGCTTTTCATCTTGTATTAAACATACAATTATATGTATATATACACAGTACATATATATACTGTATTAGTATAAAGTTTTTGAGGGTGAACAGCACAAACAGGCAGGGCCGAATAGCCCTATAGGTTCACTATGCAAGCCACTTAGGGCCCCGCAAAGCT
The DNA here is from genome assembly GCF_905171775.1 of Rana temporaria. NCBI lineage: Eukaryota > Metazoa > Chordata > Amphibia > Anura > Ranidae > Rana > Rana temporaria. The sequence goes on along the minus strand of NC_053493.1, from coordinate 215,315,916 downwards.
GCGAAGGGCCCCCCAAATTACTAGAGGCCCCGCCTGGTGAGAAGTCATTTTCGCCCCCTCACCCCGCTTCTCAACTCGCTGGCTGCATGAGAGAAGAGGTAAGAAGTCAGCACCCCCTGCTTCTCAATTTAATGTAAGATGTCATTTCCGACAGCAGAACACACCCTACCCCGCTTCTCAACTTTCTTTAATGTGACATGTCACTGTCGTCAGCGCCCCCCGCTTCTCATTTTTAATGTGCCATGTCATTTTGCTTAGGGCCCCAGGGAGGTCAGGATCGGCACTGCCAATAGGTAAAGATACTAGATACCAAGCACGTAACCAGGGTGTGCCCAAAAATACCAAAATAAATCCACATACACAATGTGTATGGTTTTATATATACACAATATACAGTATATGAAGAGAACAAGAGATTGCAAAAGGGAGATTGCAGTTTTCATTATATCTAAAATGCAAATAGAAAAAAATCGATTTCCTTTCTTATTCTTGTCCAGTGCATCAGGACTTCAACATTATTCCCACTTCATTTTATAAACTACTCAAGTTTTTGTTATAATGGCAGTTTATGTGAGACTTTTCTACATTAGAAAAACAATGTATATTCCCGTTCAGTATCTTGGTTCTGATCTTTTCAATTATTTTATTCATTAACATTGTATATAATCTGTAATGGAGAAGCAATGATAATTAACTGGGTAAGAAATGTTTCAAATGTTTCATAATTGTCTTTCATAGTTAATTGCGACCAATGATTTTTACATCCATATTGTTCACAATCATAATTGAATCAAATATTCTATAGCAGATAGTTTTAATCTTTATTGTACTGGAACGGAGAAGAAATGCAATAGAAAAAAATATAACAGTTTCAGTATTTTTAATTATTTCATTAAAATGTTTAATGTCTTTCGAAAGATAGTAATACTGTGCAAAAATGTGAAATGTAGTTTCAGTCTTTACAAGTCATCAACTTAAGACATCAGCATTGCAAGAAGACAATAATTCATAAAACTCTAGATTAGGTAAGCGGAAATCAATAAATAGTTTTGTTCCCGATCGTAAGGGCTATTTTTTGTATTCTCCAGGCTATCTTTACCTGCCTTGCTAAAAAAGCCTGTGAGCCATATGCTGTCAAAGGATGAAAAGCAAGGAAAAAAGAGGAGCCAGGTAAGGAAAAAAATGAAAAGACAAGAAAGGCTATTGTGGGGGGTTAGATTAAGTGGGGATCACCTTCTCTGGGAAAAAGGTGGTCCAGACAGCAAGTCTTTCTTATATTCTGACTTGGGCCCCTTTCACACATGCGGACTGTTCATTTCATAAGTTCAGTTTTTTTATCCTAAGTTGTTGTCAGTCAACATCAGTTTCTCATCCATTATAATTTCTTTTTTTTTTTTTCAAATTTAATATAAAACATTTTATGTATTCATATATCATTATATATTTTGGTTAAAAACGCATGTCAGCAGATCGGATGTAAACGGATCGTCCACTAACATCCATTTTTTGTCCGTTCTTTATTTTTACGGATGAAAAAATAGGGTTTTCTTCCGTCATGAAAAACGGAGCTTAGTGGAGGCGGATGTTAGCGGATGTTAGCTATCCTGTAGTGATGCATTGATGTCCGTTTTAATCCGTCAACGGATGAATGAGAAAACGGACGAACGGTCCGCACATGTGAAAGGTGCCTTATAGCCAGTTTTATTTAAAAGGTTGCATACATAATCAAACAAACAAATCTGAAAATAAATTCTTGCCATCCAGGCACTTACTAAACATTTTAGGTTCCTAACTCACAGGAAAACGGCTTCTCCCAGTCACCCACAAAACAAAGATAATGCAACCTTTTTATTTCTCTCACATAGCAAACTTCACATCAGAAGCTCTTTCAGGTATGGCTTCCTGATTTCCAGGCCATGAGCTATCTCTTGCTCTAGTCCTGCTTTATTTATACCACATGCTGGTGGACACAAGAGGACCGCAAAATTTGCTTCGGGACCAACCCTGCCAAGGTGGCTGGTAAAACCAGGACCAGATGCCCCCTTAGTTCCATGCAAGGTGAAACATACCATCCATCAATCACCTCACCTTTCATAATGTTACATATCCACCCCCTCTCTCTCTGTTCAAGCCCCTGCAGCTCATTTTAATGTTTTATCTGTCTCTATTGAGTGTGCAGTCTCTTAGTTGTTCCATACAAAAACCATCTTTCCTGACTTCAGGCAGGCATCACATTCTGTCCACTCTCACTATTAGATTCAAAGATAATTTTTTGTTCATTATCCTCAAGCTAGGGGCTGAATTCCAGCTCTCCCTGCTCCCCAGCCATTACAGAAAAAGACAAAAGATCTACCCCTTCCTTGGACACACCAACAGTTTTTCTTAAAATGTTTCAATCAAAAGGGTCCAGAATGAGTTCCGGTGTTTCCTCAGTAGGGAGAGCTCTGTCTTGTTTTCCCACAAACTCCAACAGTACGGAAAATCTCTCCCCACTAATGCTTCATGAAGCAGTGAAGGTAACACCCTCACTGAATGTGTCACAGTGCCCCAATGGGGTATCGATCTCAATCACAGCAGTCTGGTAGTCACGTTTGTCACCATGTATGCAAACAACCCCAAAAGTGCTAGGGTGTAACTTTACAGGATTTACAAAATCATTGTCACAACACCAATCAGAATCTAGCAGAGCAGTGACTGGCTTTACATCCACTGAACTCATACACATTTGTTTTTCCATGCCTCCCTGACATGATGCAGCAAACGCCACCCGTGCAAAAAGAGACATGCGTTTTTTTTTCAAAGCATTACCACATTGCATTGGTTCATTATTTAGGGAACAGTTATCAGCAATCTGACCTAACGCATGGCAATGATAACATTTTATGTGTTGTGTACCCAGTCCTCTAAATGGTCTCAGAGACCTTCCTAACCTATTTAGCCAATATCCAGGTCCCGAGCCCACATTCTCTGTATCTGTAGCAACAGTCTTGTAATTTTTTCCCGAGCCTTTGAACCCTGGAACAGTTTTACCGGATCCTCTGGGCGGTTTTTCACCCCTAGAGACATTGGGGTTGGGCGCAGATGTGTTCAACAAGTCCTCAGCAACAGTATATCTCTCCACCATGTCAACCAGCTGGTTCACAGTCTTAAGGTCCCCATGGCTGACCCACTTTCGTAAAGTGGCAGGGAGCGCATGTAAATAGCGGTCCATGACCACGTGCTCCACAATCTTAGGGGCTGGCAAAGTCTCTGGCTGCAGCCACTTCCTGGTGAGGTGTATCAAGTCAAACATCTGGGAGCGGGGTGGCTTGTCTACACAGAACGACTACTAATGCATCCAGGTGTGCAATCACCTTTAGCATCTCATAATCCTGGGCAACATCTAGCTCCAGGTCATAATAGGCCTTTTGGGGTTCAACAGTCAGAAAAGGCACTAGCAGTCCCGCCTATTGATATTTTTGCCATCCTTCCCAAACAGCGACTCTTTCAAAAGTTGCCAGGTAAGCTTCCACATCATCTACAGGTGTCATCTTCTGCAGGTAATAGCACCATTTTCTGTTCCACCGGCAAAGGACCTGTGGACCCTTTCTTTAATTCCAACAGGGCCTCCACAAAGTGGTGGTTGGTTTCCTGGTGGCCTGCAGTGACCTGGCAATTCACCTTCTGCTGGTTTGCAAGACCTGGTGATTCGCCTCCTGCTGCACTACAGTGGCCTCTGGGAACTGGCGGATGATTTACAGCTGGATCTCTGCAAACTGCCGATACTCCTCCTGTTGGCGTTTACCTACCTGCTTCTGGTGATTGATTTCCTGCTGGGCTCTTAACACATCCTCATTCTTTCCACTTGCCCAGGAAGTTGCTCGCCAAAATCCACCATTAGTGGGGTTAGCTTAAGTGGGAATCACCTTCCCTGGAAAAAAAGGTAGTCCAGACAGTAGGTCTTTCTTAAAAGCTGACTTGCAGCCAGTTTTATTTAAAAGGTTGCAAGTTGCATGAAAAATCAAACATACAAAACAGAAAATAAATCCTTGCCATCCAGGCAACTAAACATTTCAGGATCCTAACTCACAGATGAACGGCTTCTCCCAGTCACCCACAAAACAAAGATAATCCAAACCTTTTTCTTTCTCTCACAAAGCAAACTTCACATCAGTAGCTCTCTCAGGTATGACTTCCTGAGTCCCAGGCCAAGAGCAATCGCTTGCTCCAGTCCTACTTTATTTAAACCACCTACTGGTGGACACAAGTGGACGGCAAAATCCGGAAACCAACCCTGCCAAGGTGGCTAGTAAAACCTGGACCAGTTTCCCCTTAGTTCCCTGCAAATGAACACATGCGAGTTGAAACATAATGTCCTTCAATCACCTCGCTTTTTGTAATGTCCCACTACATAAAATAATTAAAATAACATAAAAGAGGTACCCATATGTGGTAGCTTGAGCAGTATGAGTAGAGAAAAACATATCCACAAAACTTCAAAAACATAATTATGCCAGTCATAAACTACCCAGCTACAAGGGTGCCCTGGATGAAATCAAGTTAAGATCGACATCAGAGCTTTCACACTAGAGGAGGCTTAATGCCGGTGGTTAAGAAAGCAAATTCGTCACAAAGGAACTTTACTCCAGGATCTCAGGACACAAGAAAGGAATATGTCATGGAGAGAAGTGAAATTTTTTAAAGACTATACCAGGAGCTGTTCTAGGGTCTTGAGGGGTGGAGGTTAACCCATTTGTGCTGACATAGGGAGGTGCCTGGAAAGCCCGTTTACAGAACACAATATATCTAGCTGAAATGTACAAACATAATGAGATGTGGTAATGGACATGGCCACCAGTGGGTAGGTCCTTGTATCAACATGGATACAGAAGACCATTGTGCCTTGGTTATAGATACTAATTTACCAACCAGATTGTCTTGTACCAGGGTCACCATACTCTGAGTCCAGAAGACCTGTAACTGGAAGATGGTTGGTAATTACAGAGCATTTAAAAATTCCCCCATCAGAAAAGGGATGTGCAGTACAGGCTTTCGAGGTAGAAGAAAGCTTGTGGAAAGCCCAGCGTTGGATGGCCTCCTCTTGCTACCTTCTTTTAATGTCCCAAATTAAAACACCTCCAGCATTGTATGGGGCTCCCCTTCTGGGCATAGAGGCTACATGTTGAACCCAAAAGGAGCAGGGGCTGACTCTTTTTGGTATTCCTATATGCTTATTTTTGTTTTCTGAAACATGGTTTTACTAGAAGGAAAAACTTTTCTCTTGTGTGTAGAAATTACCTCCTTCCACCTGGCAGGGGTGAGCAGATCCTCTGTCACAATGTACATTTCCACCATTTCTACCAAATGGTCTGCAGTTTTTAAATCCCACCCACCTTTGCAGGTCAATCAGCAGAGGCCAAAGATACTGGCCATCATGACCCTTTCCCCTACTTGGAGCTCTGTCAAGAGGTTGCAGCCACTTAGTGACAAGCTGAATCAGCTGTGACCGTGGGTGCCAATCTGATCGGTAGCTCAATCAGTGCACCTACTGTGCTCCTATAGACATTAGATGGGCTAAAATCTTAAAGCGGAGGTCCGCCGTTTTTTTTTTTTTAAGTCAGCAGCTACAAATACTGCAGCTGCTGACTTTTAAAAGAAGGACACTTACCTGTCCAGCGTGTCCGCGATGTCAGCACCCGAAGCTGAGCTATCGCTTGGCTCTTGGGTGCTGCTGCCTCCATCTTCGGTAAGGGAATCAGGAAGTGAAGCCTTGCGACTTAGCTTTCTGGTTCCCTAATCACCTACAGATGCATTAATATATCTTACATTTCTGACTTCAACAGAGGATTCTATACATTTAAATATCAGTTTTGTGCCCATCCTAGCACCCGACCTTTGGGGGTCAGCAGGATTGCACAACACAGGCTTCCTAAACAAAACAGGCTTTATTCAATTTAAATAGCTTATCTTCCATATTCTCAGCAATGTGCACAAGAGCAGCAGCTCTCTCCCCTCTCTCCCTTCTCACAGGGCAGATTGTTAGCAGAGGGAACAATTGGCTCCTGCTGCTGTCAATCAAATACTATAATGAGGGAGCTGGGCAAAGCCCAGCTGTCTGTGTCTATGGACACAGCCAGCGAGGTATGGAAGGGCGTCAGCATGAGTACTCCCCCTAGCAAGTGGCTTGCTGGGGGGGAGGAGCCAGGAGTGTCGACAGGGGACCCGAGAAGAGGAGGATCGGGGCTGTTCTGTGTAAAACCATTGCACATAACAGGGAAGTATAACATGTTTGTTATTTGAACTAAAATGTAATATCACTTTAACTTCCTATTTAACCCTCCTGTGTTAACCCCTTCTGCATGTATTGGAATTCTAATAATGAATTTACATTATTATATTGTTGAATAGATTTCATTATGGATATTTTTAAACCCCTAATACAATAAAGCTACTCCACTATATTTTTGCATGATTTACTAATCTTAATTTGAGCAATAGTTTTGCAATCTGTCATCTCGATAGCCACAAGAAGAAGAACATAAAGATCTGTATAAAACACAATCATGAGGCATAAGCAAATAAAATGTAAAAAAAAATCACATATAAAAGACTTCAGGCAAACTTTACAATGATACTTCAAAATGCCTGCTCTCTGAAAGTACACTGTAATTTTCCTTCAAGTGTCTTGGCACACAACTGAGGAAATAATTTCCTCCAAAATGCTGCAAAATGCACATAATTTGCAAATCATGCATAAACTTCCTTCATAAATGCAGTACTTGTATTTCAAACAGGACAGAAACACTTCAGTAATAACAGTACGCCCCTTCTAAAATAAATTATCTATGCATTGACAGCAACCAGGTGTTTTCACAATGATGTCAATGCCTTGTAATACAACTCGCAACTTGCAATTCAGTGGCAGTAGCAGTAGCATTGTGTTAGTCATAATTTAGATAACACATGCCCATCAAAAGGAAAGTAGGTCAGAACTCTTGAGAAATATAAACACTTTATTTGCAAATAATTTGGTATGCTAAAAGTGAGAAGGTGCCAAGAAAATGTCATGATGATATATTGAAGAAAAATATCAGTAATTACATTATAAACACCATTTCCAGAGGAAGATCACATTGAACCAAGTGCCTTTAAATAATTACCTCTAAATACTGACAGAAGAGTATATCTCACTCAGGTGGCATTCTATGACATCTCAATGGGACTAAAGAAACTATCAATACATCAATGCTAAGTGATCAAAAGAAAACTGGCACTAAGAGAAGGAGATATGTGAAGAATTACAAAAACAGACAATGACAAAAGAGTCTATAACTGACATCCCTCGGGCCAGATTCACGTAGATCAGCGGATCTATAGATCCGCTCGATCTACGTGATTTAAGATCCGCTCCCGCAAGTTTGGGAGGCAAGTGGGTAATTCACAAACCACTTACCTCCAAACTTGCAGCGGGGGATCGTAAAACCCCCGGCGGAATTCAAATTCCGCGGCTAGGGGGAGTGTACTATTTAAATCAGGCGCGTTCCCGCGCCGATTTAAATGCGCATGCGCCGTCCGGGGAATTTCCCAGCGTGCATTGCTCCCACTGACGTCGCTAGGACGTCAGTGGTTTTGACGTGAGCGTGACTTGCGACGCGCGTGTTTGTGAATCGGCGTATGCAAACGACGTAAGAAAATTCAAACTCGACGCGGGAACGACGGCTATACTTACCATTGGCTGCGCCTCATAGAAGCAGGGGTAAGTATACGTCGGGAAAGCTGCTACAGAAACGTCGTAAGAAGACTGCGTCGGGTCCGCGTACGTTCGTGAATTTGCGTATCTCGCTGATTTACATATTATTCAACGTAAATCAGCGGGAACGCCCCCGGCGCCATTTTTAAATTGAAAATAAGATCCGACAGTGTAACACAGTGTAACACTGTCGGATCTTAGCCATATCTATGCGTACCTGATTCTATGAATCAGACGCATAGATAGGACCAATTTCAGGCAGTGTAAGTCAGAGATACGACGGTGTATCTGGAGATACACCGTCGTATCTCTTTGTGAATCTGGCCCAGAGGCTCGATTCACACTGCTGCGATGCAAGAACCCGTGCAAATCCAGTATGGGTTCCCGCATCGCATACAAATTGCAGGCAGTTCACACTGCCCTATGCAAACCGCTGCAGGTGTCAGTACAAAGTTAATAACACTCAGAGATTGATTTGCATATCGCAGTGTGATCTGTCAATTCGGACAGTAATCAGATTGCATTGGTGTGAACACCCATGCAATACGATTCTGTTGCGGACAAAAAGAAAGGGTCCTGCACGACTTTGTTCCGAATTCTATGTAAATTCAGCCATACAACTTGTATGGCTGAATTTGCATCACACATACATCGCATGTGATTTGCATGGCAGTGCAGTGCGAATCACATGCAATGTCTGACATCGCACCAATGTGAACCCAGCCTTAAAGCTGATCTCAAAGCAAACAGCTTAAAAATGGCAGTTGTTTTAATTTCCAAACAATTTGTGTTTCTGGCCATACGGTCATGAGATTTATACAGCACGGCCCTGTTTGGCAGGCCGGGGGGAATGACACCTGCTTTTCTCTGTTGCAGAGATATGTGTTTGTGTACAGGTGTGAGGGGGCTGTGTGTGTACAAAAATGTGTGTGCTGATGGTGGTGGTATGTGTATAGTAGGAAGAAAGGGCTGCCCTGTCAGGTAGGATAAACAAGCCCCATGATTTCTTATTGTGCCCAGCCCAGGCTTAGCCCGCCCGGACAACACAAGCCAAGTGACTCTGGTGAAAAATGGAGGTATGTTCTGCAATGTGTGGGGAGTATTTGAAAACAAAACTTTGATTTTGGCTTGGTGCGTATGGGGCAGAAGGGTGGCAGAAAAAGCAACGCTGGACACCCAGGGGTAATTTTCCGGGTTCAGGTGAAAAATCAATACCCAGGAGAGGTCTGGACAGGGTAATATAGAAGAGAAAAGATGAGGAGTGGAGATCAATATTAGCAGCAATGACTGTGTTTCTGGAACAGTAGCAATAAGAGCAGTTCAAGGAAAGGTCTGTGAAGACAGAGATCATGTGGACCATATGTGCTATTTGAAGACTTGCAAACATGATTATTTACCTTACTTTAGAGCAGTGGTTCTCAACCTGGGGGTCAAATGAGGATTTGCCAGGGGTCACCAAAACCTGGGCTATTCCTGAAGCCTGCGGCCGTCCAGTCAGCCTCTTCACAGCCGCCCATTTAGTTCACGGCATAGCTGGGGGGCAGGAACTAGAGGTCAGCTGACTGGTGAAGAATGTGAAGTGGGAGGAGCTGGAGGAGACCCTATCTGCTGTTTTCAGCATAGGTGTCACTGCTACGAGAAGTCACAAAGTCGGAGACACAGTGAGTAACACTACCTGTGATTAGAGTTGCTTTTAAAAGTCCCCACTACAGTTCTCAGATCAGCAGATGACCTTGATCAAGAGCACCTAAGTTGGCTGATTCCAACTCCCCACCAGCAGTGCCACTGATCCCAACTCCCCACCAGCACTGCCACTGATCCCAACTCCCTGCCAGCACTGCCACTGATCCCAACTCCCCGTCAGCACTGCAACTGATCCCAACTCCCCGCCAGCATTGCCACTGATCTTATACTCCCCACCAGGGAGTAAGAGAAGGAATAAAAATAGAGAATACATGGAAGGGAGAAGAAAAGAGGGGGAGGAACGAAGAAAAAGGGAGAGAAAGAATAAGAGAAAGAACAAGAAAGACATCTAGAGAGGGATGGGGATAACAAACAAGAAATTAGGATAGAGAGAGATAAAGGGGAAAGAAAGGAGAACAAAGAGAACGAGTGGTACATCCTAAAATGTACTATAAGGGGTTTTAATATTGTACGAGTGGAAGGGACTCAGGGAGCGCTAAATGTCCGTGGGTTAGGGGCGCAAATTACTTGTCTTACCTTGGGTGCCGACAACCCACAATAGGAAAATAATTTCACCGTTAGGGGTCCCCACAACTTGGTAAATTTTATCAAGGGGTCAAGGCACTAGACAGGTTGAGAACCACTGCTTTAGAGTGTCTTCAGTTACCCCACATTAGCTCAGGTCTGCTTCACCAGCTTATACAACCAGTGTGTTATATGCTAGACTTTTGCTAAAGTTGTTGTTTAGCAATCTGTTTAACTCAGTGCAGGCAGTGCAGGCAGTGTATTAATATAGATTTATACAGTCTAGTTTGTGGGTGTATATATATATATATATATATATATATATATATATATATATATATATTATATACTCTGCATTCAGTGTAGCCTACATCTACAGTGCATTTGGTGGTGTACTGTTTGTAATACACTTCAGGAGTCACCAGAATTATTCGACCACAGTGTCGGTTATATGCTACTGGAGGATGCGCAGCGATTTGAAGGCTGTGATGTTGGTTCACAGGTTGAGGAAGGGAGTAACATGATCCTAGAGAGAGGGAGTGCCACAGAAGGACAAGAAACTGACAGGCATGTTCCCCCAGCTGCAGCATACTGCCAAGTTTGCTCCAGTGATAAGGAGGCAGGGGATGATGAGGTCACTGACTGTACTTGGGTGCCTGAGAGAAGAGAGGAGGAGGAGGCACAACTCCAATGAGGTAGGATGTCCTCTAGGGGGCAGCTTAAAGGTAGCCACCCTATTGCATAACACATGCTGCTGACTTCCCGCTGACTTTTAAAAGTTCTTTGGTGTGGGCCTTTTTCGACACATGTGCAGCAGATCGCACCGTTGCTGTTTGCAACCTATGTCTGAAACGGATCAAGTGTGGCCAGAACAGCAGCAGCTTGGGCACCACATGCTTGACCAGACATATGACTACCTGCCATGCACTTGGCAACAGCACTTGAAGGACCCACATCATAGAAAAAGGCAGACTTCTCCTTGCTCCTCATCTGGGATCTCAAACCCTACTATACCTCCAGTCCTCTCAAAAACCTGCACTGAGAGGAATGAAGGTATAGCAATAAGTGTCCCAAGTACTTGAAGCCAATCTGCTAGCAGTACAACACCAATTGATTTTATGAGGGAAATTTCCCTACCTTAGTTTCTGAACCGTAAAAATAAATTTGGTCCCAGCCATCCACATGCTTAGTGTCTAAATGCTAGCTTGGCCAAACTGCTGGCACTGCCTTTTCAGCTGGTAGACTCTGCCCCCTTTCCTGAATTTGTGGAATGTGCTGTACCTCAGTGGCAGGTTCCAAAATGCCATTTCTTTTCACGGAGGGCCATTCTGGCTCTCTACCAGCATGTGGAAGGCAATGTTTTGGCCTCGTTGAACCCGACAGTCAGCAGTAAGGTTCATATTACGGCTGACTCATGGTCCAGCAGGCATGGGCAGGGATGTTACCTTTCCTTCACAACGTATTGGGTAAGTCTGCTGGCAGCTGAGAAGGATGCATTAAAGGGTTCAGTGTTGTTGGAGCTTGTTCCGCCACCACGCCTTCCTCTATGGCCTCTTCTGCAGATTTGTCCTCTGAACCAGCAGTGCTCTGTAAGCGTTCAAGGGGCTATGTAAGCAGTCCAGGCTAAAAGATACCATGCGGTGCTTGAGTTGGTCTGTCTTGGGGACAGAAGCCACACTGGGGCAGAGATTCTGTCAGCTCTGCAGGGGAAGGCTCAGAGGTGGTTGATGCCATGCCAGCTTTATCCAGGAATGGTTGTATGCGACAATGGCACCAACATTCTCTGCGCCTGTGACCCCACCCCCTCTGATGTTACGTGGCATCACATGATGTCAGAAGGGGTCAGGGTCACCCGCTTACATCACTGGGTGGCCCTGCCTTCAGCTATATAAGAGCTGTCAATGCAAAAAGGATGCAGTCGGAGGGAGCTCCCCATCGAGGTAGAGTTTTCCCATTTTTTTGTTTGGTTGGTCGGATGCTGTGATCTAAGATGAATGGACATTGCGGAAATTTTTTATTTTTTAGTCCCAAACTGTCTACTGTCATTTTTACTTTTTTTGGTGAATGTGTAGGGGTACAATGTACCCTATACCCATTCACATGGGGGGTCGGGATCTGGGGGTCCCCTGGTTAAAGGGACATTCAAGATTTTGATAAGCCCTGACTGCAGACCCCCACAACCACCAGGCAAGGGTTGTGGGGAAGAGGCCTTTGAAAACATTAAAAACACCTTCACCATGTTGAGTGAGGGCATGTGGCCTGGTATGGTTAAGGGGGGTGCTCTCTCATCTCCCCCTTTTCCTGCGGCCTGCCAGGTTGCGTACTCGGATAAGGGTCTGGTATGGATTTTGGGTGGACCCCGTGCCATTTTTTTTATTTTGGCTCAGGGTTCCCCTTAATATCCATACCAGACTTGAAGGGCCTGGTATGAATTTTGGGAGGGACCCCAATGCAATTTTTTATTTTTTATTTTGGTGCGGGGTTCCCCTTAATATTCATAATGGACTGGGAGGGGAACCCATGCCATTTTTGTCAATGATTTTTATCTATATTGCCGGGATCTGACAATCCATTACAGCCGCAAGCAGTTTTAAAATACATTTTTCCTTTAGAAATTAAATTTTGCTATGGTACGGTTATAAACACGGGAAAGATGCGCTACTTTACAGGCAGACTAAGGACACCCCCCAGCATTTAAAAATTTCATTTTTATTGTTACACTTTGAGCATTATTAAAATCACTGCTCCTGAAAAAACTTCAGTTTTTAAAACTTTTTTTGCATTGATATGCCCTGGGGCAGGACCCAGGTCCTCAAACACTTTTTATGGCAATAATATGCATATAAGCCTTTAAAATTAGCACTTTTGATTTTCCATGTTCATGTCCAATAGACTTTAAAGGTGTTCACGTGTTTGCACAAATGTTTTGCCTTTTTGCAAGTTCTGGTGCAAACCGAATCGGGGGGTGCCGTTCCACTAATTGAATATCCCTGATGTAGAGGATAACACTCAGCAGCAGTCTTCAAGGGATGGTTTTCAGTCCCCAGAAACCCAAGTAGTTGTATGTGGCTGGGAGAAGGAAATTACAGATAATGTGATCCTTAGTGACCCAGAGGACTCAGAATCTAATGCCTCTGCAAACTTATTCTGTATGGCCTCCCTGATTCTTCAAAGCCTGTGAAAGGATCCTAGGATTTGTGGTATCAAGGAGAGGGATTATTACTGGCTGGCAACCCTTCTTGATCCACATTACAAGGGTAAAGTTGCAGACCTCATCCTGCCTTTGCAGATGGAGCAGAGGATGAAACATCTTCAGGATGTCTTGAAGAAAGGTTTGTGTAACACATTTCCAGACTCTGGGAGGTTACCATTTCCTGGTGCTGGACAACGTGTTGCTGAGGCTTCGTTCAGTCAGAGGAAGAGCAATGGAAAAGGTGGCCGACCGATGCCTTTAAAAAAATTCAGTCTTCAGCGCCAAAGTCTGATCGGTTCAAGCAACCATCACCAGCGTCTGCATTATATGGTGCAGGAATATCTAGGGGCAAGAGCAGACTTGGATACCTTTCCAACAGAGCATCCACTGGGTTACTGGGTCTTAAGGATGGACCACTGGCCAGAACTTGCTCAATATGCAATCGAGCTACTGGCCTGTTCTGCATCCAGCGTGCTTTCTGAGAGCACATTCAGTGCTACTGGAGGGTTTGTAACAGATCAAAGAGTGCGCCTGTCCACAGACTCGGTTGATAGGCTAAAAATGAATCAGTTTTGGATCAGCAGCTATCAAGCACCTGATGCTGATGTAACTGATTGAATTTGCTATGGATCTGGGATCCCTTGAAGACTGCCTATGCTGACTATCCTATTCCTCAATCTTGATGATGCTAGCTTCCAACAATATTTTTGGTTTAGGGCACCACCATTACCACCCAAGGCCCAAATTTAACAGGGGCATGCAATTCAAATGTTTGATATAATATTTCACAGCAGGGCCCGTTCCTGGGCCAAATAAGAGTAACTGTGTGGGGTTACAGTGTTCTAGCACCACCAACACCTAAGGCCCAATTTTTCTGCAGAGTATATAGGGCAGGCCTTATAGTATATGTACTGCTATTCAGAGTACATAGTGCACTTTTTTCGGTATTTTTGGTGCCTAATATTTCCTAATATCCCCTAATATTCATACCAGACCCAAAGGACCTTATAATGGACTGGGGGTGGGGGAACCCACGCCGTTTTTTCAATGGTTTTTATCTATATTGCTGGGATGTGACATTACATTACAGCCGTGAGTAGTTTTAACCACTTAAGACCCGGACCAAAATGCAGGTAAAGGACCAGGCCCCTTTTTGCGATTCGGCACTGCATCGCTTTGACTGACAATTGCGCGGTCGTGCAACGTGGCTCCCAAACAATATTGGCGTCCTTTTTTTCCCACAAATAGAGCTTTCTTTTGGTGGTTTTTGATCACCTCTGCGTTTTTTATTTTTTGCGCTATAAACAAAAATAGAGCGACAATTTTGAAAAAAATTCTATATTTTTTACTTTTTGCAATAATAAATATCCCCCAAAAACATATAAAAAAAAAAAAATCCTCAGTTTAGGTCGATACGTATTCTTCTACCTATTTTTGGTAAAAAAAATCGCAATAAGCGTTTATCGATTGGTTTGCGCAAAATGTATAGTGTTTACAAAATAGGGGATAGTTTTATTGCATTTTTATTAATTATTATTTTTTTACTACTAATGGCAGCAATCAGCGATTTTTTTCGTGACTGCAACATTATGGCGGACACTTCAGACAATTTTGACACATTTTTGGGATCATTGTCATTTTCACAGCAAAACAATCACTGTGAAAATGACAATTGCAGTTTGGGAGTTAACCACAGGGGGCGCTGTTGGGGATATGAGTCACCTAATGTGTGTTTATAACTGTAGGGGGGTGTGGCTGTAGGTCTGACGTCATTGATTGTGCGTCCCTATATTAGGGAACACACAATCGATGACAGCGCCACAGTGAAGAACGGGGAAGCCGTGTTTACACGCGGCTATCCTCGTTCTTCAGCTCCGGGGACCGATCGTGGAACTCCAGCGGCGATCGGGTCCGCGAGTCCCGCGGTCCCGGAGCTTCGGACCGGGTCGCGGGAGCGGGCTGCGGGCGCGCGCCCGCGACCCACCGCTGAGCTTTATACAATCACGTACAGGTACGTGATTGTGCCCAGCGGTGCCATTCTGCCGACGTATATCGGAGTTAGGCGGTCCTTAAGTGGTTAAATTACATTTTTTCCTTTTAGAAATTTCATTTTGCTGTGGTACTGTTATAAACTTGCGAAAGGTGTGTTTAAAGGAAAATTTCATTTTTATTGTTTCACTTTAAGCATTATTAAAATTACTGTTTCTGAAAAAAATTGAAATTTATAAAACTTTGTTTGCATTTATACATGTCCCCTGGGGCAGGACCCGGGTTCCCAGACACTTTTTATGGCACTAACTTGCATATAAACCTGTAAAATATATATATTTATTATTATCTTGATTATTTTTCTGCTGAAGCACTTTAATATTGGACTGATTCACATACATTTTTGATGTTATTTATACATTTTTTGGATGCACTTTATTAGGATTTTTTGTATATTATTTATGCAGGACTGATTAAGCAATTTGATGCTATCCTCTTATGCATTTTTATTCCCACTTATTTTTACATGGTTTGGGGTACTTTGATTACTTAGCACTTACCATTGCTAATATCCACACTCTATTTACCCACTGGGATAGTTGATCACATAGCAGTGGCACTACCATTGCATATTTCCACCCAGATATATTATCCTCTTTATGCACTTTTATATTTACCTGTCACACTTGTACTCATTGAGTTTTAATAGTGGGAGGTAGCGCCGGCACCCCATTCATTTACACTATATCTTACTCTCCTTAGGGAGTTTTTTAGGGGGGCTGCAACCTCTGATTGGGGTATCCTAAGCGTGGGTTCCATACTTATTCTATTTCAGTTTACATGGGTTTTCAACCCTTGTGCATGGTATGGGTTCCCTCATATGTTACCTCCCAAGATAGTCTATAAAGCCTGCTTTTGGTTTCATATTGCCAGGTAATGACAATACACCATTTTATACAAGGGACACAAGGTTCTGCATGATGGCCTGGTTTCTTATTGTGTTTTGATTTTTATTTCATTTTCCTGTGGAGGAAACTCTTCCCAAATAGGGCCCGGATTCACAAAGCACTTACGCGGACGTATCTCGAGATACGCCGCGTAAGTGCAAATATGCGCCGTCGTATCTATGCGCCGGACTCTGAAACCAAGATACGCCTAAAAATAGGCTTCATTCGACCAACGTAACTTTCCTACGCCGGCGTAGAGTGGGCTCATATTTACACTGGACGTATTTGGCGCACCCGTTGATTTTCTATTCACATATGCAAATGAGGGAGATACGGCGATTCACGAACGTACATCCGTCCGACGCAGTGCGCGTAAAGTCCTACGTCTGGCGTAAAGTTATGCCCCATAAAGCAGGTGTAAGTCAGCAGCATCCATGCAAATGGCTGCACCAGGGAACACAAGCCAACGTATTTTACGTAGTTTGCGTAGGACGTGAATATGACTAGGTGTAGGTTACGTTCACGCCGTAGACAGTGATCCGGCGTATCTTAGGGAGTAGTTCCGACGTGATTCTGAGCATGCGCACTGGGTTGTGTCCACGGGACGGCGCATGCGCCGTTCATTATACGTATCTGTCTGAGACTCAGCCCATCATTTGCATGGGGTCACGCCTCATTTGCATGGCTCACGGCCACTTCCACTTACGCCGACTTACGCCTAAGAAACCCAGCGCAGATTTGGCAGCACTGGCTTTGTGAATCCAGTGCTTGCCTCTCTGCGCTACGTCGGCGTAGCGTAAAGGAGATACGCTACAGCGGCATAAATATGCGCCGATGTATGTGAATCAGGGCCTAGGTGTTTTACCAACAGTGCAAAAAGCAATGCCGTGCAGCCACAGTAATTGGTAATTACACTATTAGCCCATGTGCAGTCCTGTATCATTCATTATTATTTCTTCTGTTACTGTTACTCCACAGTGCACACCTTGTACTTTTTAAGTTCTGTGCAATGTTTGTTATTTAACTTACTTAGCAGACATCCAATATCCTAGGCCAATAACCTTAACTACAAATTTGAAACAAAAATACAAAAGAAAAAACGATTTCCCTTGACTCCTTTATCTACTTTGTACAAATTACAAATGCTTGCTACTTTGTTGGATGGAGTTGCTGGCATGCAGTAATTAATATTAAGTCTGCTTTAGTTCTTAGCTCTTGGAAAGTTTTCTGCACAGCTCAGCATCATGCTGTGTGTCTGTTGTGGTGATGATGTAATCAGTCAGGACTAATAACTGTTTATGCACCGTCTGTTTTCAGCAGACACTAACTCAATGTGATCTTAACTGTATGCGCTATGATGTGGAAGCTCAAAAGAGGTCATAAAGCATATCAGAAACTCAATATTATCAGTTCCTCAACGTGACATTTTCCATTGCCCTATGCTGCACACATTTCTAAAGGAATATACTCAGAGTAATCTATTTCTGAAACTGACATTGATTTGTCAATTGCTTCGTATTTCTAAAAGGAACGTTAAAAATACTGTATAATAAAAAAAAAGTATCATTAGATACATTAAAACTATCATGTAACAAAAACACGTGTAGCACCAGGCCCGGACTGGGACAAAAAATAGGCCCGGGCATTTTAGACTGAGCAGCCCGGGTGGGGGGGCGACGCAGCTGCACTTTGCGGCGGTTAATCATGAGATGTGGGGTTCCAGCACCCTGCACCTCTGGACCCTTTATATTACACAACACCCTGGACCCCTTTACATTACATAGCACCCTGCAGCTCTGGACCCTTTTACATTACACAGCACCCTACACCTCTGGGTCCCTTTACATTACACAGCCCCCTGCACTTCTGGGCCCCTTTACATTACATAGCCCACAGTTTGTTACACAGACACCCCCCTAACAGTTCTGGACCCCCTGCATGTTACACAGACCTCCCTACAATGCAGACCCCCTCCCTACAGTGCAGACCCCCCTACAGTACAGACCCCCTCCCTACAGTACAGACCCCCCCTACAATACAGACCCCCCCTACATTTCAGACTCCCCTTACAATACAAAACCCCCCCTACATTTCAGACCACCCCTACAATACAGAACCCCCCCCCCCCCCACAATACAGAAACCCCCCTACAATACAGACCCTCCCTTCAGACCCATAATGTACCTCATATCCGTGCGTGACTGCATGTCGGGTTCCCTCCCCCTGTGTAGACATAAAGGAGGCGACTTCACTCTGCGGCTCCGACTCAGCTGAGAGTGCACTGGGGGGCAGTGGTGTATTTAGGTTTTGTGCTGCCCTAGGCCTGACTAAACATGTGCACCCCCTAATTTGAATATGACCTACCCCTTTCTGTCAATGCCACGCCCCTTCATGTTTAAAACCTGCCCTATCACCTGTAAATCACACCTCTTCCTCTTAAGGATCCACCTTGATGGCACAATATAAGTACGTAAAATGAAATAAATGAATAACTAGTACAGTGACAGGGCATATTTTTACCACTGATCACTGTATTACTGTCACTGGTCCCAAAAAAAGTGACAGTGTCTGATTTATCCACCACAATGGCCCAGTCCCACCATGTACATGAAAGAGTAAAGCCCAGGTATCCATAGTGTAAATTCATATAGTAGGAAGCGCTTGTAGCTTGGGAACAAGCAGTTTTATATGTGAGTAGCAGCTACTTGTAATGGGAGCAAGTGCTTTGTGAATACTGTTCTTGCCTCTCAATGTTACATCGGCGTAGCGCATATGAGATGCGCTACGCCCGCACAAATATACGCCGCTCTACGTGAGTCCGGGCCATGGTGTTTTTATCATCAAAGAGATAGGTGACAGGCAGGGACAGAAGCTATCAGACCCAGTAGCAGCTGGTGCTCAACATTTTTAGAGGGGCGCAAACAAACTGAAAAATACTGAAAAAAAATCATCAATTGCAGCCTCACTGTGCCCATCAAATGCAGCCTCACTGTGCCCATCAAATGCAGCCACTGTGCCCATCAAATGCAGCCACTGTGCCCATCAAATGCAGCCACTGTGCCCATCAAATGAAGCCACTGTACCCATCAAATGCAGCCACTGTGCCCATCAAATGCAGCCACTGTGCCCATCAAATGCAGCCACTGTGCCCCATCTAATACAGCCACTTGTGCCCAATCAAATGCAGCCACTGCGCCTATCAATTGAAGCCACTGTGCCCATCAAATGCAGCCGCTGTGCCCATCAAATGCAGCCGCTGTGCCCATCAAATGCAGCCGCTGTGCCCATCAAATGCAGCCGCTGTGCCCATCAAATGCAGCCACTGTGCCCATCAAATGCAGCCACTGTGCCCCATCTAATACAGCCACTTGTGCCCAATCAAATGCAGCCACTGCGCCTATCAATTGAAGCCACTGTGCCCATCAAATGCAGCCACTGTGCCCATCAAATGCAGCCGCTGTGCCCATCAAATGCAGCCGCTGTGCCCATCAAATGCAGCCGCTGTGCCCATCAAATGCAGCCACTGTGCCCATCAAATGCAGCCGCTGTGCCCATCAAATGCAGCCGCTGTGCCCATCAAATGCAGCCGCTGTGCCCATCAAATGCAGCCGCTGTGCCCATCAAATGCAGCCACTGTGCCCATCAAATGCAGCCCCTATGCCCATCAAATGCAGCCACTGTGCCCATCAAATGCAGCCATTGTACCCGTCAAATACAGCCACTTGTGCCCCATCTAATACAGCCATTTGTGCCCAATCAAATGCAGCCACTCCTGCCCATCAAATGCCATCACTTTTTTACCCCATCAAATGCTGCCACTTTTACCCCGTCTAATGAAATCACTCATGCCCATCAAATGCTGCCAGCTGTGCCCATCAAATGCTGCTACTGTGGCCCCTGCCTGCCCGGCACTTATTCCATCTCAGGCAGTGGGTGACGGTGTCGAGCTGTGGGACAGCTCCTGTGTCCTCCATTCTTTGCTCTCCTCTGTTGTTCCATTGCATCCAATAGGAGCCAATCAGGTAACAGGTATTAGACCCACGCTACCTGATTGGCGGAGAGGCGGTTCAGTGTTAGAAAAGCAAATATTAATTTGCTTTTCTAACACATCTGGGTGGACTGCAAGAACAATGCTTTGTGCTTGCAGTCCTCCTTTTTGAAGCCTGTTAGAGCCTACGGCTCTAATCAGGTGCTTAAAAAAAACACCCCTGCTGCTGTAATTCAGACGCCCGGCATCGGAAAAGAGGCCGGACGCATGAATAGGGGGTGGCAGCGGCAGCCATGGATAGATTCATGCAATGCATGAATCTATCCATTCTACATAGAGGGGGTGGCTGTAGAGAGGGTGCAGTGCCCATGTACACTTAATGGACGGGACACCTCAGACCCATGTGGCATTTAATTGCAGCTTTTGTCCATGTCTGCACCAACAGGGACATTGCTGGAGCCATGTGTTTGCTGGGGACAGACCTATACAGCATGGATTGGAGCCATAGGAAGTGCTCTTAAAATCCTCCTCAGCTCTGTGCTAGCTACACAGGTCTGACTGACAGGAGGTGGGCAGAGACAGGAGCCAACAGCTAGGGTACATTAAACTCCTCCTTGGCTACATCGTGCCACACAGGCTTGGCAAGTAGCAGTGGAACTAGCACTTACATTTGGGAGGAGGATGCAATAGTGCTTGCTGGACGTGCAGGTCTGCATGTAAGTTCCCCTCACTCTCTCATCCAGTCCACAGAGCCCGGGCAGGAAGGATGGTGCGGAGGAAGGTGGGCGGAGTATTAGGCTCCGCCTCCGGCAATTGTAGTGAGTGCGGCCAGCCTGGACAATCACCGCCCAAGTTTTTTTTTCACGGGGTTCGGCTTTAAGACACAGCACTGCTCGGGGGGAGACATGCCATGCCGCCCGAGGGCCGTCGCGGGCCACTCGCGGGCCACTGGCGGCCCGCGGGCCACTCGCGGGCCAATGGCGGCCCGCGGGCCGCCGCGGCCCACCGGGCATATGCCCGCTATGCCCTATGGCCAGTCCGGGCCTGTGTAGCACTACCCCCCAGAGGAGCTGCTGGTTTGTTTTGGGTGGCACATTTACCTTGTGGCACTCCGAATTCCTAGGGGTGTATGGTGCACATAGCAGAAGTAAAGGAATGTCCGCAACAGGTGTTCATTGCTGTGCTCTTTATTACCCAGCTGGGTAAAAACAGTAAACTTGTGGTGAAGAAAGTAAAGTTGAAGGAAGAAGAAAAATAGCAAATTCAGGCGTAGTAATAAGAAACTGTCCTGCTCCCACATGTAACACTTGTTTGCGCCACTCCTGCCTGAGTGGGAATAGCGTACCTGGACAGGCCTCTCTCACTGACCTGGCAGCCAGAGTATCGCTCGAACCTTTGAGAAGAAGTCTCTGCCACAGACCCTCCTAGAATGGATTTAGTGAGAAACCTCTGCCACAGGCCCTCCTGATTGTAGTTACGGAGATGTATCTCCTTAGTGGAATTACGCCTGGATCTCCTTCTAATTTCTTTCAGGTACCAACTGACAGGTGACCAGACTCCCAGTGTCCGGATACCTCGATCCCCGGTGGATTGTCGAGACCCTATTGGATCGCTAGCCTCTCATTGGCCCTCCTCAGATGGACTCCCCACCAAACAGCTATACCGCTTTGGATCTTCAGGATTGGGAACACAGTCAACCACTGGGCTCCCTGCCACGACTCAAATGTTCCGGACCCCTATGGTCCCGGAACCAGGAACTTTACATGGCACGCACTCCCCGGCCATGTAGGCCATAATGCTGGGGAGCCGTGGTGCAGACACCCTAAAGGTGGATGCCGCACTTGAAGAAGAAGATCCCGTACTAATGGAGTCTGCCCATAAATACCCTCCCCCAGCATACACAGCAACCAAACCTTGACTCCACTGCTGCCACCTACTGCACTGGGGTGGGAAGAACACTCCAGCACAACAGAATGAGCCCACAGCACAGGCAAGCTGAGACAGAGACCTAGATTGAACAATTTAACCAGATCAGAGTTTAACTACACTCTGATCTCCCTCTAAATTTAAATAGCACCGGTACTTTGAAGTAACCAGGCGCTACACACTCCTCCCACCTGAATAGACACTGTCCTCGGTGTCCCAACAAAAGGTATTCAAGCCTGAATACCTGGCCTGAATCTACTTTACAATAGAAAGAAGAAAAATACAACAATATAAAACATTCTATGTACAATGCTTATAATATAAGTTTAAAACAATAAGACATTCCTGACTATCTATCCTGCCCCATTCTCTGACAGTTTTGATAGTAAAACATAAAATGGAAAACATACATACAAATATACATTAGTATACAGTTATAGTCACCAAGGGTAAAACTGGAGCTGCACCTTCCCCAGTAAAAGGTGAAACCTCCTTTTCCTCCCAAAGAGACACATCAGGAAAAAAAAACTAAGTGCTGAGGTTTTCTCAAAAATGCAAGGCTTGTGAGAAATATATTTCTTCTTTTCTTTTTCTTGTGCTGTGGAGAAGCCGGCGGGACCCTATTTTTGACTAACTCATCATACCCCCCGAAGTTCTGCACACATAACCAAATGTGGATCCGGTGGAAATGAAAACAAAACTGAAAAGAGGCGATCATTCCCGTCCTTAACTTCTTTAAAGCAGCAAACAAAAGTGACAATGCAGGCATTGGGCCTACTTGTAAAATCTTGGATCAGGCAAGGTGATCATGTCTCCTCTCTTATTTGGGGTGGTAATGGAATAAACTGGATCCACCTTTCCAGAGCATTTGAGAATCACCTTGTCACTGTAAATGTAACAACCGGGGGTCCAGTCTCTCAAGCAATCTTCAAACCGATGGGTTAAATAGACAAAGGTATAATCCGTGTCACGAGCAGCCTTTGGCACATTCAAACATTCCCAAATAGCATCCTTGTACCAGTCTTCTCTCTTTTCTTCTATTACAGGCATGAGGGCTGGAGGCACATAAGGAAATTCCCACCCGTTATCCATGGCCACCTTCTTCATAACAAAGTGTTGAAGGTGAGCCAGTTTCGGCAAGATATGGGGGTGTCCAAGTCCTAGCAGGACAATAGCGACAACAGCTCCGAACACGCTACCACTGGAGAACAAGACAAACTTCCCTTGGGTCCTCATTCGGATTCCTGTACCGGTCAAGGGGGCTCCGGTGGCAGCAGGCATTGGGTTAGCTCCCGGTACAGACATAGGGGTTCTCAGCCTTTCAAACGGCGTCGATGGCACAGACATGGTTTCACGACTCTCTCTGGTGGGCGGGAAATCACTCTGTCCTTTGGCGCCAAACTCGCCCTACGTCTCACGCAGGGGAGGGTGACTCCCCCCACCTGAGTTATTTTTCTCGCACCCTGCAAGCGCACGTGCGCCCAAACTTTCATGGCGAAGTTAACTCCTTCCTCACCAGCACAGTCCAACACCATGACAATTCCTTGACTCCACTGCTGCCACCTACTGCACTGGGGTGGGAAGAACACCCCAGCACAACAGAATGAGCCCACAGCACAGGCAAGCTGAGACAGAGACCTAATTTGAATAATTTAACCAGATCAGAGTTTAACTACAATCTGATCTCCCTCTAAATTTAAATA
This sequence comes from Rana temporaria, assembly GCF_905171775.1. NCBI lineage: Eukaryota > Metazoa > Chordata > Amphibia > Anura > Ranidae > Rana > Rana temporaria. Next base: position 215,292,233 of record NC_053493.1, on the reverse strand, counting down.
GCACCGGTACTTTGAAGTAACCAGTTGCTACACAAGTTTTTTAGATTACAGCACAGTCTTACAAAGTAGGTTGCCTTTGCAAATTTGTAGCTTAAAGAAGAGTTGCAGCCTGGGGAAAAAAATGAAAAGTCAGCAGCTACAAATACTGTAGCTGCTGACGTTTAATATAAGGACACTTATCTGTCCCGGGGGGAGCCCCGCAATGTCGCTACCCCAAGCCAATCCATCTATCTGCTTCGGGTGCAGACAAGGGAAAACTGCTGGTTTCCTATTGTGCATGCAAGAGTCGCGTGACGCTTTCTAAAGGTCCCAGAAGGCAACAGGTGGGAGGAGGAAGGCCAGATAAAACCATGACAGTGACGTATCCCACCGCGGCAACATGGGATGGAAGTCCTGCAGAAAAAAGGGAAAAAAGGTACCAAAAATAAAAAATATATATCCAAAAATGAGGGAGGGGGTGGGGTCGTCAATTATTTGAGACCGAGTTCTCTTTTTGCCTGAAACTCTGCTTTAAGAAACTATCAATAGCATTTAATCAGACTGTGAATTTAGGCAAAAAAAAACACAAGTTTTAGCTAACTTCTCTGCACAATATTTCTACATTTTTCTTTAATGGGTAGAAAATTATACATTTACTGAACTACTGTTTTCACTATAGCTTGAATATCATTATGTTGGACACAGAATATCTTAAAGTTAATCTGTGTTTTCCGCTTCACTCCCCTGCTGCTCCATTCATTTTGGGAATCGAAGGAACATAGAAGTACTCTGGGCTATGGGGGAGCATGTGACTCATCCACCTTCATCAACATAGGGAGAGCATTGGCTTTACTGCTACCATGGGTTAGTGGCGAGTCCTGCAGGTTTGAGATTTGCAGTATCAGCACATTTGTGTGCAGAGTCACATGGAATAATTTTTTTTTTAAAACTGTAGTGCACTACATGGGTTTTGAAGTATGGACAAATGGCTTAGATGTTGGGAGGCTTTTTGATAAGTCAGCTTTCTCATTATAAAAGAGAGACACGAAGCAGCCATAAAGCCAGTGAATTTGAAACTGCTATCGGGATAGAATAAGCAGCCCAGTGACCACTGCAGAACATATACTGTATGTCCATATATACACTGTGATTTTAGTAATAATCGTACCTTTAATAACAGTCTCTATTCAGGTATCTCTGGCTGTTGCTGTCCCAGGCAGCAAGAGTACATTTGGTACCACTCTGCCTGTGAGCCAATGCTATACAGAAAGCATTGACTTGTGTGGTTCTACTCTGCAGCCGCTTGCTTCCTCTACCACCGGCTTCATTCCCAACACTGATGCTCTGGGATTGCGGGTCAGCTACCCGTGATCTGGGCTTGCCAACCCACCACCCCAGAGAATGAGGTCGCGGGCCACATGGGAGGACTCTGCGGACCACATGTGGCCCCCAGGCTACTGATTGGGCACCCCTGTCGAAGGCCTTCACTGGTCCAGCATGTCTTCCCCCAGGGGCAGGGGTCACCATCCCGCTTAAAGGAAACATTCCTCCATACGCTGCTGACATTCCCGAAACAACGCAGAGATGACTCCTCCCATGAGTTAAATAGACAGGAGGCAGAGCTTGACAAGGGAAATGAGCGAACAGAGAAGTGCCCAAAAATTAAAGAGGCATACTACAGAGCACCCAACATGAGCACGATGCTCTTTACTGACAGCACAAGTGCCAACATGCAGTCAGGAGGCCAGGAGAAGGTGGGAACGAGAGCTCAGATACAACTCTACCTAATAATGCTAGCAGAGTTTAAATGGCAGGTACCTGCTGTCAGTGATTAAAGTGACAGTGGGATAAAACGAGGGCAATGCGAGACAAACCAAAGATTAATGGGATCATGGGATTTTGGTGAAAATGCATTACAGTCCCCCACAATCCAGGACTGTTGGGCAGTATGCACACAGTAATAAAATTCTGACATGGGTTCTAAAGCTTCCTCATTTTACTAGAAAATATGTTCTATTTATGTTAACAAATGTCATTTTCTGAAAGACACCAATCAAACACGCAGGAAGCTAAGCGATTTCATCTCACTTCCTAAAAGGTACTCCTAAGACAGACAGGTAGTAGGGAGATGTCTCCTTACTTTCTGATCTGTCTGGCAGATCACATCAAGATATGCAGCTAAAATAGATATTGGAACATCCTATATCACCTTAGGACCCAGTTTAAATAGGGTGATCACCCAGTAGTGTATTTAGGTTTTGTATTGCCCTAGGCCAGTGATGGAGAACCTTGGCACCCCAGATGTTTTGGAACTACATTTCCCATGATACTCAACTACACTGCAGAGTGCATGAGCATCATGGGAAATGTAGTTCCAAAACATCTGGGGTGCCAAGGTTCGCCATCCATGCCCTAGGCCCAACTAAACTCATGCACCCCCTAATTTAAATATGACCCACCCCTTTCTGTTTAAGACCCACCCTGAAATTATCGAGTGGGGACACTAGTTCTTAGGGCCTGGGTGGGGGCGAGTCAATGGATTTCCTTAATTGGCATAGATTTCCTCTCACTTCCTGTTTGGCTATGGGACAGGAAGTGAAGGGAAATCTCTGCAATGGGACAGGGAAGGTAAAAAATAAACTGACAGGGGCTATAACCCTCCCTTACTCTATCCAAAATGAAAAATAAAGTGTTGTCTATAGTTCTACTTTAAGCACACATTTCAGATAATTTTATAGAGAGGACTAAGAAGATATAACCATGCCAATGGTGCAGCAGAAAACATATAGCACAGCGAGGAAGGTTTGTGGTCCAGGCCATTCGGACATTCAAAATTAGAAGCAGCTTGCGTTACACTACCAGTGTAGCACAAGCCGGCGGGGACTCTTTCCGTGCTGCCCCCCTACAAAGTGCTGCCCTAGGCCTGGGCCTTGTTGGCCTAGGCCAGGTTACAGTGTTGTGATCACCGCAAAGGATTCTGGTATTGGTATCTTCTAATCTCATAAATAAGGATATAGACAGCTGTAAAAACCTGGTACAGGTTCTAAAACTCCAACACTATAAAAAAAGTGGTTTGAGCTAGGTTTTACAGTGGAACTAATCGCCACACTCTGAAAAAAATACACAAATGTAATTTATTTTTAATATTCAAAGAAAACTCACCCATCCATCCATGCCTTAATGCTTTATTTTGCTGAGAAATCACTTTGAAAAACACCCCCCTAGTATTTCTAGCTATGGCCATCTCAAGTAAGGGCAGATGATTCATCTAGCATTTACTTCTAGAATCCATCTGCCCTTCGCTCAGGCATGCATCCAGGAGGGAGCGCTTAGCTTAGAAAACCTCTCCTGTAGACTCCTGGGATGTATTACATAATTTCCTAGGCTTGGAAACCAAGAAGTAACTGAAGAAATGTAAAAACAAATAAATCAAGTAAATTAATGAGATATACTGTACTTTCATATCTATTTATTATTGCTAGCAGCGTAAGGATACTGTGTAAAATAGTCAATGTTGATTGAGAGATTTTTGTTCCTTTTTAATGTTGCAGATGACTTCACAGGGCCCAGTACCCGATCGCGCATGTCCCCACACGATGACGTACGCGTGTTGCCCATCTGAAGCCAAAAATAGGTAGGGTGGAAGGCCACATAGGGCAACTACTGGACCAGCAGAAGGTGGTACCAGGAAGCTATGGCATCTCAAGGAGCGGCAAATGCGCCGATCACGGGTCGTCTGCTGGAAGCTAGTCCCATTATAAACCTCAAAGGCAAGGGGAAGGAACACAGTGAACTAGCCACTGCTATGGCTTCATCTGCAGGCAACGGATGCCCGCCCAGGGAATAAACACCACAGCAGCCCCCAGTGGCCAATCCATTTGAGGGCAATGGGCAGAAAATCAAAACCCAAAGCAAAGCTGTAAAGAAAAACAGCAAACATACATAGGGGGTTAATTACGAAAGGAAAAATCCACTTTGCACAACAAGTACAAACTACAAGTGCAAAGTGCACTTGAAATTGCACTGAAAGTACACTTGGAAGTGCAGTCATTGTAGATCTGAGGGGTAGATCTGAAATGAGGGGAAGCTCTGCTGATTATATCATTCAATCATGTGCAAGCTAAAATTCTGTTTTTTATTTTCCTTGCAATGTCCCCCTCGGATCTACAGCGACTGCACTTCCAAGTGCACTTTCAGTGCAATTTCAAATATTTTGATATACATTTTTATAGTTGTATACAAATGAGAATCCTGGCAACATGTGAAACTATATTTTCTGTGAATTACAGATCACTCTGAGGCCCCTTACACACGGTCGGTTTGGTCCGATGAGAATGAACCGAAGTTCAAACGGACCGTGTGTATAGGCTATCGGTCTGTTTTCCTTCGGTCCAAAATTTTAAAACATGCTTCAAAACCGAACCGATGGACCGCTGCCCGATCGGACCAAACCGATGGTTAGTACAGAAAAGCATCGGTTCAAAACCCGCGCATGCTCAGAATTAATTTGACGCATGCTTGGAAGCATTGAACTTCGTTTTATCCAGCACATCGTGTGTTTGACGTCACCGCGTTCTTACCCGATCGGATTTTGGACTGACGGTGTGTACACATATCAGGCCGTACGGCCACTTCAGAGGTGAACCGATGAAAACGGTCCGTTGGACCATTCTCATCGGTTTTGTCCGACCGTGTGTACGGGGCCTAAGGTACTAATGGTATCATAGTAGACCAAAGGATTTAATAGAAAATATGTAATGAGGGGAGGAAGGAAATTGAGGGGTGGACAGATCGCATGTAGGAATTAGCCATATATTATCCAAGAAAATGTTTAAATGTATGCATTTAGTTTAAACCTGGAAATGTTGTAGCATTCAGTCATTCTATCCAGAGTGTTTCCCGCTGCAACATACGTCGGTCCCAATCACCCCCTGATGGGTCTTCTGAGATAACTTATAGGACACTAAAGGGCACCACAGTATCATACCTGATCATAGAGCTTTCTTTTGGTGGTAGTTAATCACTGCTGGGATTTAAAAAATGTCCCACATTTTTTTTTTTAAGAAAAAATGTTTTTCTTAGTTTCTGTCAGTAAATTTTGGAAATTAGTAATTTTTCCCCTTCACTGATGTGCGTTGATGAGGCTGCACTGATGAGGTGACACTTAGGGCACTCATGAGGAGGCACCAATATGTTGCACTGATGGGCAGTGATATGTGACACTGGTGGACACTAATATGCAACAATGGTGGGCCCTGATGGGCAGCACTGATAGGCGGCATGGATAGGCAGCCCTGATGGGCGGTGCTGATGGGCACTGATGGAGGCACTAAAGGGCATCACTTATGGGCACTGATTGAAGACACTGATGGGCACTGTTTGGGCTTTCCTGTAATCAGGGCACTAATGATCAGTGCCCTGATTACCTGCCCAGGTCTCCCCTGTGAGGAGATGCCGCTGAGTGGCACTCGTCGTCACACACTCTGTCAGTGTGAGGCGAGGAGAAGCGATTCACTGCACTTCCGTATGTAGCACTGACCCCGGAGGAGCTGCTGGTTGTTTTGGTTGGCACGTTTACCTTGTGGTTCTTCCGAATTTCTAGGGGTGCACGATGCGTTTAGTAGAAGTAAAGGAATGTCCGCAACAGGTGCTCTTTGCTGTGCTCTTTATTACCCAGCTGGGTAAAAACAATAAAACTTGTGGTGAGGAAAGTAAAGTTGAAGGAAGAAAGGAGAATAGCAAATTCAGGCGTAATGATAGGGAAACAGTCCTGCCAGAGTGGGTTTAGTGTACCCGGACAGGCCTCTCTCACTGACCTGGCAGCTGGTGTATCACTCGAACATTTGTAGGATAAAGTCCCTGCCACAGACCCTCCTTAGTGAGCTTGAACTTGAGGAAAAGTCTCTGCCACAGACCCTCCTTGATGAACGTCATGGAGATACCTCTGCCACAGGCCCTCTCTGATTGTAGTTACGGAGGAGATCCTCCTTAGATGAATTACGCCTGGGTCTCCTTCAACTTGTCGCCCATGTACCGACTGCTAATTATTACAGGTTGTAGGTGTTTGTTCACTGCACTTTTATCTGTATTGTTCTTTCAGTACCATTCAGATACCCTTTTCCTCACTGTTTAGTGCCCCCACCCCCTCCTTTTCCTTTCCCCTCCCTTTCCTATCCCTTCCCCCACAGCGAAGTTACCACACTTTGTTTATCAGGAAAAAAATTAGACTTTACAATCACTTTAGGCACCCAGTCTTCAGCATTGCTACATAAAGTTACGTAAATAAATTGTAACATACTGTATGTGAACAATGGCAGATAATTCACACGGATGTAGAGGAAAGCTTAGTGACTGGGAGAATACTATTTAATGCTCTTAAAATTGGGCTATTGCAATTTTTTACACATTCTGCTGATCCACCCAGGCTACCACTAATATTCATCTTTCTTGTTTCAATGGATTTCAACATACCATTCTGAATATATTCTCGCATTATACTATTATTTGAATGTCCTACAAAGCATCTTCTCCCAATCTGATTCAAACTGCACCACACCCCTTTGTTGTTTGTTTGTGACAAAGCCATATTTGTCCTTCATTTCTATAATTGAGCACCCCTGCATTTTATGCCATTCAGCATCAAATTGTATTGCAGGTTTAAAATTCATGATTCAGGAGTGCACTTTGAATTTCCTATTTTATTTATCATATAACAAACCGAGCCCGGAAATGATAGACAGCAGGCAGCAATGAACCTTGGAGGTGTTATTTTATAAGAGGACATTTTAAAGAGCAGTGTCTGAGAATAGTCACATCGTCTAAGTGTGTGCTTATAAACAAAGGTAGAAGAGATTTTCATCAGGTATTAAATTATACAGATGCTCATGGATAGCTCATTCTTCAACGCAACACTCATTTCATTGATTTGCTGATTGAACGTTCCTGTCTACAAACATGCAATTAACAGCTCTTTCATATAACACTGATGAAAGGGTAATCTTGATTTCCAGAAAGTATATTGAACAGGAAATAACGGAAATAACAGCAGTACAATCTGTAGGCTTGTTTCAAAGTCTAGGTATTTAATCAAAAGCTCATGAAAGATTAACAGATTATTTATACCTCTTTCCATCTTGCACATAGTATTTATCTTCATGCCAATCCATCATGTCTCTACTCCACTGGCATAGGTATAAATTGATGAATGCTTACAGGCTGCTTTGCTGAAAGATTGTCATATTTTCTGATTACAAGAACTGGGTCGGGATAATTAACTATTTCATATGTCACCACATGTCATTTGTAAATCAGGCGTCTTTGTTTAAATAAATATAAACTACACCATTTGATTCCAAGATCATTTGAGGAAATTAGAGCAAATCTACAAATAGGTTTAAAGAATTAAAGCCGAACTCCATGCAGGTATAAAAGACACAAAGTATGGTATCCTTGTATTCAACAACACATCTAGACTTTTTATGCAACTAGTGCTTAATTACCTAAATTTAATTTTATATGCATCTTGCAGTCTTCACAGAGTCAAACTAAAACTGGGTGAAGGAAAGGAGAAACCCAAGTGCGCTGCAATGCAAAGAGCATACCGATAGAAGGAAAGAGCAGAGTGACAGAATATTGAGCTTATCTTTGTGCTTCTGCTCCCCTTAAAGAGTAACTCCCAAATCCCAATGAGGAAAAAAATCCCTTCTGGGTAATCTATGTGCATTGCAAGGATTTTAACAAACTTTGTAACAGGGTCTTACCAGTTTTCATTCTTAAATCGGACCTTCAGTCATTTTTTCAACTTTCCATCTATTAAATTTTCTGCTCTTGTTCTGTCCTTGTTGACGAAGTCGGCAGGTAAGAGCTTTATCATGATTGTAATGGTCTGTAGGTGTTGATCTTTTGAAGACAAATAGGAGAAAATGGGAGAGGTAGCTCTCAGTTAGGCCCCGTACACACGACCAGTTTCCTCGGCAGAATTCAGCTTCCGACCGAGTTTCTGGCTGAATTCTGCCGAGAAACCCGGCCGTGTGTACACTTTCGGACGAGGAGCTCGGCGAGGAAATAGAGAACATGTTCTCTATTTCCTCGTTGTTCTATGGGAGCTCTCGGCCAGCCGAGCTCCTCAGCGGCCTCAGGGCTGAACTGGCCGAGGAACTCGATGTGTTTGGCACGTCGAGTTCCTCGGCCGTGTGTACGGGGCCTCAGACTTTTAAAGAGCTAAACAGGTCCTGTGAGTGGATATAGGGGTGGAGCTATATCATATGTATGCTGCCATGTTGGCGTCAGGAAGTCAGGTCTTCTGTACCAGACAGGGCTGTGTGGTGTGGAAGAGCTGTGTAAATTTCAAGGCTGGGTGGACAGAATAAATCCTTTGACAACTTAAAAAAAAAAACTTATCTGTATTTCTATTGTGTATTTAGCTGTTTTCTTGGATTTCAGTTGCCGTAATATGCAAGCATGCAATGGTCCTCGTCTGTCCTCCTTTAGTGATGCAAGGTATGTGCTCTCTATTGTTGCTCGGAAGACAACCACTGCTATCTCTTTCTGGTCTTCCTCTGGCCAGACATCTTCTATATTCTTCATCTGTAAGACCCCTTTCACGCTGGAGCGGTTTGCAGGCGCTATTGCGCTAAAAATAGCGCTTGCAAACTGACCCTAAACAGCCGGTGCTGTCTCTCCAGTGTGAAAGCCCCGAGGGCTTTCACATTGGAGTGGTGCGCTAGCAGGGCGGTAAAAAAAAGTTTAAATCAATGAGATGGTAAAATCAATGAGACACCGTGGCTTTACCGCCGGCAATGCGCCTTTGCAGAGGCGCATTGCAGGCGGGTTTAGCCCTTTCTCAGCCGCTAGCGGAGGGTTAAACCGCCCCACTAGCGTCCGAATAGCTTTCCGAAATTAGCGGTAAAGCGACGCTTAAAATAGCGGCGCTATACCGCCACTGCACCTCCCGCCTTAGTGTGAAGGGGGCCTAAGAGCCCAAGAGCAAACTGTACTGTGCATGTTCCCCTGTCAGTATGCAAATAATTAAAACTATCAAGAAGGACAAGCAAGAATTTTTTTGGCACAAGATACATACATGTTTCATTTGCCATAAAGCTCTGCCTGCTAGCATTTTCAAGAGATGTAACATTAGTTTTGCTTTAGCTTCTTATGCGTGTTTTAAACAGTACATGCGTCAGTCTTTGTATTAGCCTCCTGTACTTTCCTGTACATAAGCATTCATATTTCACAAAATAAGGAGCAGCACTAGATTCAATCAGCATTTCACCAGTTGGAAATGTAAAAAGGAGATATTTTATGAATGTATTATTAGAATAGCATTGTTGTTTTTTTAATAAAAGGTGACAGCCTTAGCCAGCACTTTTAGCCAAGCATGGCTTTATAAAATAAAGTTTGCCGACTGAGCGAGAGAGCAAAAAGATTGCTCTATCGGTGAGTTGCTGTTACTTCACTATCCAGTCACAGAGTAAATTAGGTTGTATTGGTTTGACCTTAGTGGAGACAAGTAAATATCAATATTTGTATAGTGCCTGTTAGGGTTGTCTGGGTTTAAAACTGGATAAATGGAATAAAATATTATTTTTCATGTAAGGCAGTTCAGATATATGTGTTTAAATTGTGCATTTAGCTGTTTTTCTACACTTGAAAATATTGCTATACAGATCATAGGTTTATTTCCGTAGATATATTTTATTTAGTTATTGCCTTTAAATGCTCAGTATAAAAATCTCTGAAGGCCTAATGCCTTTCTTTAGAGGCCTGGGCTTATAGTAAATACTGTAACCTTAATATATTGTGACATTATTCATCCATTCCAACTAAACACCTGTCACTGTACAGCTTATGACTTACCAGTTTTAATAAGGCTTATCTCCACTGTTTCCTGTATGTGTGGGTGCAGAGGATTGGAGTTATAAAGGGAAATGTCCAAGCCACAAGGGGGCCCTAAGGTAGTTTATTCAGTTTTTACTTTATCACAAATTATAAACCTACTGCCCAGTGGACCACCAATCTGCTTATGTATTGATCCCCGCAGGTCTGTGGCAGCCTGAGTTGAGCTATTGCTCCAAAGTTTGTTGTGCAGTCAAAAATAGTGTGTGCCACGTTGTTTAAAACCCTTTATGTGGATATATACAGTATCTCACAAAAGTGAGTACACCCCTCAAATTTTTGTAAATATTTTACTATATATTTTAATGTCACAACACTGAGGAATTAACACTTTGCTACAATGTAAAGTAGTGAGTGTACAGCTTATATAACAGTGTCAATTTGCTGTCCCTTCAAAATAACTCAACACAGCCATTAATGGCTTAGGCCTCATCCACACGACCGTTTTCCTCGACAAAATCCATCAAGAAACTTGGTGGCAGAGCTTTTTTGCCGAGGAAAACGGTCGTGTGTATGTTTTTCGTTGAGAAAACTGTCGTGGTTCTCAACGAGAAAAAAAGAGAACAATTCTCTTTTTTTTTGTCAGGAGTCTCAATTTCCTCGTGGGGTTTCTCGTCGGGCTGGTTTACAACGAGAAACACGTTCGTGTGTATGCTTAGAAACTCCTTCGGGGGTAGTGCTACACATAAATGGGTCATGCTTGGCAGTTGCTACACCCAACAACTATGATGGGGAGTATAACTCCTGCTGCGGCATGTGTATACCCCTGGCCATTGCAGCTAAAGGGGGTGATGTTGGGGCGGGGTGGTAAAATATGTCTTAACTATGGGGTTTTACCACTCCCTAAACTGCAAATATAAATTAACCCTTACTGTTCTTTGCCCCCTATAAGGCTGCTTTCACACTGATGTACTGCAATTTACCTGCTCTGCAGGTGCAGCGCAGTGCATCTGCGTCTTTCCTGGGTCGGCTGCGCTTTGCCACAGACTTCTATTATATGCAGGTGTGGTGCACTTTCTAAAAGCCCACCAATACTCCTGCAGGAAACTCGCTGTGTGGGTAAACTGCAGGACATCAGTGTGAAAGCAGCCCTATACTGTTATGCCCAGTGTATTGCTTAAAGCTGGGTTCACACTGCTGCACAGCGTGGCTCACATCAGGGGGTCCGGTGCATCCCTGTTCACCGTTTCAGGTCCTATTTCAGTCTGAATTTTTGGCTTAATTCAGACATGAAATGTACCAGAAGATGAACAGTGCAATTTGCACCGGAGCTTCTCCAGAGATGTGTGAACCGGCTCTTTAGACGGCCAGTCACAATCTCCTGTCATGCGAATTGGATGGAGAAAAATCCACATCCAATTCGCACAAGTGTGAACCCAGCCTCACACTGACGTGAAGATCACTTCTTTCCTGCTGCTGGCACCACTCTGGAGACCGCTAGCCGGGATAAGAGATGGAGTGCAGTTGGTATCACTCTGCACGGGACAGGAGCCAGCACTACAGAGGAGGCACCGGCTTATGCAGATCTTGATCCTTACTACAGCTTTAACTTTACAAGTACTCCCTCTGCATTGCACTCTGTTTGATGCTCTGGGATGGCGGGTCAGCAAGCCCAGACTGTCATCGTAGTCATCTTTGGGTTGCTGACCCACGCCATAAAGTAATAGGCAGCTTCAGCCACATAAACAAACCACTCATTCACACATAGCACCTTTGTGAATGAGAGAAGATAGTCACCGCTCCAATTTGGTATGTGGATAAATCCGTATCCTCTCAGAGAAACCCGGGTGCCGGCAATGCACGAAGCAATTGTAGAAAGAAATGTTTGGACAGCCGCACTCTGGAAAAACCTTCTCGGTTGCCTTTTATTGATAAAAGTTATCAAACACCATACATCACAGCAAAGACAGGGGCATACAGCTGACATTTCGCACTACAATCAGTGCTTACTCATAGCTAGCATGTAAGAAAATGCACAAAAAATATATAGTATCAAACAAAACACCATGTGATCAACATCAACCAATAATACAGACTTCCCAATTGAATGAGAATCCATTGAGTGTATCTGTTGATTGGATACCACTTACGGGTGTGGACACACTTGAAAACCATGCTACACCAGCTTAACCCTTTGTAACAAAGGGCTGTAAATTAGATGTGAAAAAAGAAGGAAAAAATCCTTTCAATGTGTGCATGGAAAGTGAATGGGCCACATATGGGTGTGGACACACTTGGAAACCATTCTGCACCAACTTAACCCTTTGAAACAAAGGACTGTGAACTGGATGTGAAAAGAAAGGAAAATCCTTTTAATATGTGCATGGGAAATAGATAAAATGTGAAAGTAAAGTGGTAAAATGAAAATAAATAAACTGTGTTGATATTATGGTGACATAGTGTAATGAAATTAAGTTAAAATCAATTAAATGAAATTAGATTAAATCCAAATATATGTGATAGTCAATTTTATACAAAAAGAGTAGAGTGTATATATATATATAAAAATGGAAGTCTGTCCCATAGGGACAATATAGACACACTAATACTTGGAAAAGTGATACTTGTGAGAAATCTATATATGTGTTTTATTATCCAAAAAAAACATGTATAACAATATAAATATAAGTATAAGTAGTGATGGTGAGAATGAGAGGAAATTTATATATCTATGTAGGGCAATTAACAGCAATGCCACTATAGTTTATATGTAAGTGTCATCAAAAGCCTTTATAGATACAATAGGCATGTCAATTTGTGAACTAAACTTATAAAAATATATATGTTTACATAAGAAATGAACAAAATTCATGATGTATTGCGTGAGAGATTGGCTGGCAATTGGTTGGATGGCTATGTTTTTCCTGTGTATGTTTGCTATATGCAATGCATTATATTATATTATGTGTGGTATGGACATCATTTCTAAAATATAATAGTTTTTAGTCGTAAACACTGGTATATAATTCATACATAAAATTCATACATGAAGTTAAAATAGGTACAAAGGAGTAAGATTTTACCAATATATCAATCTCTGTATGATCAAATCGCCCCAATAAAATGGCTATACATGATCATGGTATAATTTCATTGTAACCATAAGTTCTCCATTGCAACCCAACTTTGGGATACCTATGGGATATTGGCCAAATATCAATAATATATACACATCAATCCCATCAGTTGAAAGAAAATACATAAAAATAAATATTTATTCATTATCTCAATGTTTATAGCATAATGCATATTCCTGCACATATGGATAAAAGTGCATAGAGAAACAACGTATTGTGTTTAGTGTAATAGCCTCATAGTCGTATGGATACAAGTCAAGATGCTCAATGATCTGGCTATATGATATAAATATCCCAACATATGTATATAATATCCAATGTGGCTAGTCTTTTCTGTTCTATTATGGAGAATGTGAAAATTATAATAGAAAAAGAAAAAAAAAAACAGAAAAAAAAGACTTTATTACACTTATTTTTACCCAATGTTGTTTCTATTCTGAGAACAAGGCCCTCAATGTTAGTATTTTTATTTTTATTATTGTTTTATTTTATTTTATGAGATCATTGAGACTGCCAATGTACAAACGCACAGACCAGAGCCCAAATGTATGCAATGTATTAATATTGTGTGATCTATATGGGATGATATGTCCGTGCGGAGACAGTGCTGGCTCAATGACCCTAAACAAAAAATGAAAGGTAAAACATGATAAATAAAATGATCCGAGAAAAAAAGAAATATAAACATATATTTCTTTATATTTGGTTGTTCTTCGTTATACGTTATTGATGGTACTCGCAACATGGTTGGTGTGTATTGATAAGTTAGAGATACACGTATCTATATTTAAAAACAACCAATGTTCAGAAGGCGAAAACACATGAAAGAGAATATACAAGAACAGATCGACAAATGGAAAAGAGATTTTTTGGGAAAACAGAAAAACTGTGTGGAGAGAAGGTCCCATGAGGCAGCGCAGGCGCAAGGTGCATGTGATCCTTAGTCATAATAGTGGAAGACATCCCAATCAAAGTTCAACCCCCTCGGTATACGAGTATCCAAGGAGAATATCCAATAGACCTCATGCCTGCACAGACTCCTGAACCTATCCCCTCCTCTTGTAGGAACAATAATTTTTTCCATGCCTTGGATGGATAGGCTGGATGTATCCTTTGAATGTACAGTGTTCCAATGATGTGCTACATTGGTTTTGTGATTATTTTCTATATCATATAGGTGATCGTATAGTCTGTCCCTGAGTCTTCTTATAGTACAACCCACATATTGTATTTTGCATGAATCACAATTGATCACATATACAACGTATTTAGTGTTGCAATTGATGAATTGCTGTATTTCAAAACTTTTGTCATTGGCTTGCGAATGTACATGTGGCCCCAATTTAATATAACGACAGTAGTTACATCCATTTGTCCCACATTTGAAGGTACCCTTAAAGTGTAACCAATTGGTTTTGGTTGATTTGGTCTGAAATAGACTCGGAGAAAGGGTGCCTCCCAATGTTGGTGCCCTGCGGGACACTGTTTTTATGCCCTTGGATAATATTTCTAGGTAGGCTTTGTCGTTGTACAAGATAGGAAGATATTTTGTAACAATATTCCTGATTTTATCAAACTCTAAACTGTATGGTGTTGAAAAAATGGGTACAGTACTAAAAGATACATCTGGTTGGTCACATGTAATATCTCCTTTTTTCCTATCCTGTAACAACGAGGATCTGGGAATGGCATGTACTTTGGAAAGGGCCCTGTTTATGATATTCCTTGGGTAACCTCTGTCTTGAAATCTAAGTGTCATCTTTTTGGCTTCTTCAGCAAATTCTTCCGGGACACTGCAGAGGAGTTTGAGCCGTAAAAATTGGCCAAAGGGTATGCCCCTGATGGTGTGATTCGGATGTGCTGAATCAGCCCTAAGAAGAACATTCCCTGCTGTACTTTTCCGATGAAGACCTGTGGACACCTGCCCATTGGTTCCAGTGAGTTTAACGTCCAGGAAATCAATGGTGGTGATCTGCAGGTTGCCGGTAAATTTTAAGTTAAGGTCATTGTCATTTAAGAAAAAGAGCCAATTGTCTAAACTGGCTGACTTGTCAGAGGTGACAAACAAGAGGTCATCGATGTAGCGACAGAAAAATAAAGTATCTGCCTGGCGGGGGCTACTATGTCCAAAGATGCTGGACCTCTCCCACCATCCCATATAGAGATTGGCCAGGGAGGGGGAAAACTTGGCTCCCATCGAGGCTCCGCATCTCTGGAGATAGTAGACCCCGTTGAACATGAAGAAATTGTGTGTTAAAAGATACTCCAATACTTGTAAAATAAATTCCTGTAAAACCAAGGAAAAACTACCTGACTCTTTCAAAAAACTTGCCACAGCTAAAATACCTAAATGATGTGGAATGCTAGAATATAAACTAGTTACATCGCAACTGACCCACCTGTAGCTATCATCCCATGTAAATCCATCTAATTTGTTTAATAACTGTTTGGTGTCTCGGAGATAGCTGGGAAGTTGTGTCACCATCGGCTGCAATTGGCCATCAAGCCACTCACCCAATCGCTCATTCAAAGAATCTATCCCTGCCACTATGGGTCTACCGGTTAATGGGTCCAAACCTTTATGGACCTTTGGTAAATGATGAAATATCGGCATGATAGGAGTGGCTGGAATAAATAGATCCCTCTCTTTTTTGGAAAAAATGCCTGACCGTACATACTTGTAAAATAAATTCCTGTAAAACCAAGGGAAAACTACCTGACTCTTTCAAAAAACTTGCCACAGCTAAAATACCTAAATGATGTGGAATGCTAGAATATAAATTTACAGCCCTTTGTTACAAAGGGTTAAGCTGGTGTAGCATGGTTTTCAAGTGTGTCCACACCCGTAAGTGGTATCCAATCAACAGATACACACAATGGATTCTCATTCAATTGGGAAGTCTGTATTATTGGTTGATGTTGATCACATGATGTTTTGTTTGATACTATATATTTTTTGTGCATTTTCTTACATGCTAGCTATGAGTAAGCACTGATTGTAGTGCGAAACGTCAGCTGTATGCCCCTGTCTTTGCTGTGATGTGCGGCTGTCCAAACATTTCTTTCTACAATTGCTTCGTGCATTGCGGCACCTGGGTTTCTCTGAGAGGATACGGATTTATCCACATACCAAATTGGAGCGGTGACTATCTTCTCTCTATTTCGTTTTGGACATTGCATCCTTTGTTCACCAGCTCAGCAGGTAATTTGGATTCCATTCCTTTCTACATTTAGTCTTTTTCAAGACTTATTTACCTTCTTTATTCAGAGAAACAGCCTTTTTCATGGATACTATCACACCTGCCAACGCAGCAGCAGAAGGGGGATTTAGCAGGACCCTCAAAACACCATCCGAGAATCCACTCAGGTTGGGATCACAGACACACACGGTGCAATCTAGCAACGATCACAACATCTCGCTTCTCCAAATGTTCAGGAGATTAGAACATCTTATGGCGAAAGAGATTAGACTATACTGGGATATCCATTTCTTAACGGAATACATTTCTCTTACCCATATCCCCCGAGGTCTACGCATTAAAACGTTTCCTACTTCAGAACTATTTAATGAGGACTTGAAAAAACAATGGACAGACACCCTCAGCACCTGCTCGCTTAAACTTATGGAAATCTTGACTACATCAAACCAGAAACAGGTAGATAAATTACAAGTTGAAATAGCATCCATCCAAACAGATCTGACACCGCTACAGACCCATCCCGATTTTCTTGAACTGGATGGTAAGCTTAACAAAAAGTTGGACAAGCTGGAAAAATTTGTAATGGATACCAAGAAAGGTAAAATGACACGGGATTCTATAGACTATGCAAACAACAGTGTATACACCTGGAAAAAGCCGCAATACCAGTCCAACAGACCCCGCAAACAAAAAGGGAAAAGTGTCAGCTTTTCCGATTTATGAAAATGATGTAGCCAATGATACCATGGCCACCACGGGATCTGAATCATCACCGGACCGGGCCACCACATCTCCAGGACCATCTACCAATGAGGGAACACGGAATAACAGACACCCTCATGTAGTCGACAAAGGAGTCAGGAAGAAAAACGACACATCCAGACAAGAAGAGGGGGGAAAAAACATAAAATCAAAGAAAACCTCATACATGCTGCGAGGGAGGACGAAATAAAGATCTCTAACTTCTTAAATATTTCCAGCAGGACTCTTAGTGTGGAAAAAAACACTCTGCTATCCAAGGGATTGAACTTTTGCCCAACAAAACATTTTAATCTTTTTGGCACTTTATTAGATGTAAACAAGTTTTCCAGAGGACTCACACTTAAGAAGCACTTTTTAACCCCCACGATTGAAGGTCAAGTTATACCCACTGACAGTTCGGGGACAGGTGAGTCCGTTTCCCCTCCTATTTTGTTCAGGGAGGCCTGCGCCTTGCAAGATCTCACAGACTTATCCCTAGAGTGCAATCCGTGCCCTCTTGATCCAATTGACTTGGGAAATAACATTTCCTTTAAATTGCGATCAGATTTCTACCCATTAGGATTCAGAGGCAAGGACTTGGACTCATTTCAAAAGTTGGTGGAGAGGGATCTCACCCGCCTGGCCCGTAACTGTCAGGGAGGCCCTTCTGGCAATTTGTCTTTCGTTGAGAAACACGCCATGAAAATTTTACAGTCAGATGACAGTATCACTATCAGAAATGCAGACAAGGGGGGTACAGTTGTTGTTATGGATTCCACCACATACAAACATGAGGCACTTTGTCAATTAGCGGACACCAAAACATACCAGCAATTGAGATCAGATCCCACCATTCCCTTTAAGAAAGAACTCATCTCTCTATTAGATAGAGCAGTACGGTCAGGCATTTTTTCCAAAAAAGAGAGTGATCTATTTATTCCAGCCACTCCTATAATGCCGATATTTCATCATTTACCAAAGGTCCATAAAGGTTTGGACCCATTAACCGGTAGACCCATAGTGGCAGGGATAGATTCTTTGAATGAGCGATTGGGTGAGTGGCTTGATGGCCAATTGCAGCCGATGGTGACACAACTTCCCAGCTATCTCCGAGACACCAAACAGTTATTAAACAAATTAGATGGATTTACATGGGATGATAGCTACAGGTGGGTCAGTTGCGATGTAACTAGTTTATATTCTAGCATTCCACATCATTTAGGTATTTTAGCTGTGGCAAGTTTTTTGAAAGAGTCAGGTAGTTTTTCCTTGGTTTTACAGGAATTTATTTTACAAGTATTGGAGTATCTTTTAACACACAATTTCTTCATGTTCGACGGGGTCTACTATCTCCAGAGATGCGGGGCCTCGATGGGAGACAAGTTTTCCCCCTCCCTGGCCAATCTCTATATGGGATGGTGGGAGAGGTCCAGCATCTTTGGACATAGTAGCCCCCGCCATGCAGATACTTTATTTTTCTGTCGCTACATCGATGACCTCTTGTTTGTCACCTCTGACAAGTCAGCCAGTTTAGACAATTGGCTCTTTTTCTTAAATGACAATGACCTTAACTTAAAATTTACCGGCAACCTGCAGATCACCACCATTGATTTCCTGGACGTTAAACTCACTGGAACCAATGGGCAGGTGTTCACAGGTCTTCATCGGAAAAGTACAGCAGGGAACGTTCTTCTTAGGGCTGATTCAGCACATCCGAATCACACCATCAGGGGCATACCCTTTGGCCAATTTTTACGGCTCAAACTTCTCTGCAGTGTCCCGGAAAAATTTGCTGAAGAAGCCAAAAAGATGACACTTAGATTTCAAGACAGAGGTTACCCAAGGAATATCATAAACAGGGCCCTTTCCAAAGTACATGCCATTCCCAGATCCTCGTTGTTACAGGATAGGAAAAAAGGAGATATTACATGTGACCAACCAGATGTATCTTTTAGTACTGTACCAATTTTTTCAACACCATACAGTTTAGAGTTTGATAAAATCAGGAATATTGTTACAAAATATCTTCCTATCTTACAACGACAAAGCCTACCTAGAAATATTATCCAAGGGCATAAAAACAGTGTCCCGCAGGGCACCAACATTGGGAGGCACCCTTTCTCCGAGTCTATTTCAGACCAAATCAACCAAAACCAATTGGTTACACTTTAAGGGTACCTTCAAATGTGGGACAAATGGATGTAACTACTGTCGTTATATTAAATCGGGGCCACATGTACATTCGCAAGCCAATGACAAAAGTTTTGAAATACAGCAATTCATCAATTGCAACACTAAATACGTTGTATATGTGATCAATTGTGATTCATGCAAAATACAATATGTGGGTCGTACTATAAGAAGACTCAGGGACAGACTATACGATCACCTATATGATATAGAAAATAATCACAAAACCAATGTAGCACATCATTGGAACACCTGTACATTCAAAGGATACATCCAGCCTATCCATCCAAGGCATGGAAAAAATGATTGTTCCTACAAGAGGAGGGGATAGGTTCAGGAGTCTGTGCAGGCGTGAGGTCTATTGGATATTCTCCTTGGATACCCGTATACCGAGGGGGTTGAACTTTGATTGGGATGTCTTCCACTATTATGACTAAGGATCACATGCACCTTGCGCCTGCGCTGCCTCATGGGACCTTCCCCTTCTCTCCACACAGTTTTTCTGTTTTCCCAAAAAATCTCTTTTCCATTTGTCGATCTGTTCTTGTATATTCTCTTTCATGTCCTTTCGCCTCCTGAACATAGGGTTGTTTTTAAATATAGATACGTGTATCTCTAACTTATCAATACACACCAACCATGTTGCGAGTACTATCAATAACGTATAACGAAGAACAACCAAATATAAAGAAATATATGTTTATTTCTTTTTTTCTCGGATCTTTTTATTTATCATGTTTTACTTTTCATTTTTTGTTTAGGGTCATTGAGCCAGCACTGTCTCCGCACGGACATATCATCCCATATAGATCACACAATATTAATACATTGCATACATTTGGGCTCTGGTCTGTGCATTTGTACATTGGCAGTCTCAATGATCTCATAAAATAAAATAAAACAATAATAAAAATACTAACATTGAGGGCCTTGTTCTCAGAATAGAAACAACATTGAGTAAAAATAAGTGTAATAAAGTCTTTTTTTTTCTTTTTTTTTTTTTTTCTTTTTCTATTATAGTTTTCACATTCTCCATAATAGAACAGAAAAGACTAGCCACATTGGATATTATATACATATGTCGGGATATTTATATCATATAGCCAGATCATTGAGCATCTTGACTTGTATCCATACGACTATGAGGCTATTACACTAAACACAATACGCACTTTTATCCATATGTGCAGGAATATGCATTATGCTATAAACATTGAGATAATGAATATATATTTATTTTTATGTATTTTCTTTCAACTGATGGGATTGATGTGTATATACAGTATTATTGATATTTGGCCAATATCCCATAGGTATCCCAAAGTTGGGTTGCAATGGAGAACTTATGGTTACAATGAAATTATACCATGATCATTTATAGCCATTTTATTGGGGCGATTTGATCATACAGAGATTGATATATTGGTAAAATCTTACTCCTTTGTACCTATTTTAACTTCATGTATGCATTTTATGTATGAATTATATACCAGTGTTTATGACTAAAAACTATTATATTTTAGAAATGATGTCCATACCACACATAATATAATATAATGCATTGCATATAGCAAACATACACAGGAAAAACATAGCCATCCAACCAATTGCCAGCCAATCTCTCACACAATACATCATGAATTTTGTTAATTTCTTATGTAAACATATATCTTTTTATAAGTTTAGTTCACAAATTGACATGCCTATTGTATCTATATAGGCTTTTGATGACACTTACTGTACATATAAACTATAGTGGCATTGCTGTTAATTGCCACACATAGATATATAAATTTCCTCTCATTCTCACCATCACTACTTACAGGGCCGTTTGAAGGAATTTGGGGGCCCCAAGCAAAATGGACATGGAGGCCCCCCCCCCCCCCCATGCACGCACACAAAGCCTACAAGAATTATGGATACTAGGATAAACATCTTGTACAGTGGACACAGTATATCTAATGACATCTAATGAGGAGAGCAAAAAATAAAGATTTACCATAGCTTTACCATAGAAACAATTGCCATAGCTTTCTTTCCGTTTTCTTTCTTTACCATCCCATTTCCATCTAAGAGTCCTTTCACACTGAGCCGCTCATAGCGTCGGCGGTAAAACTCCGCTATTTTTACCGCCGACGCTATGGGTGGATTTGCTAGTGCCCGAGGAAGGGTTAAAACCGCCTGCAATGCGCTGCTGCAGCAGCGCATTGCCAGCGCTATAGCTGCGCTGTCCCATTGATTTCAATGGGCAGCAGCGGTGAAGGAGCGGTAAATACACCGCCCCTTCTCCGCTCCAAAAATGCGGCTAGCAGGACTTTTTTACCGTCCTGCTGGCGCAATGCTCCAGTGGGAGCCCGAGGGCTTTCACACTGGAGACAATTGAGCAGCTTCTTAAGGGCGGTTTGCAGGCGCTATTTTTAAGAAGCTGCTCAATTGTCTCCAGTGTGAAAGCCCTCGGGCTTTCACACTGGAGAATTGCGCCAGCAGGACGGTAAAAAAAAGTGTAAAAAAGTCCTGCTAGCCACATCTTTGGAGCGGAGAAGGGGCGGTGTATTTACCGCTCCTTCACCGCTGCTGCCCATTGAAATCAATGGGACAGCGCAGCTATACCGCTGGCAATGCGCTGCTGTAGCAGCGCATTGCAGGCGGTTTTAACCCTTCCTCGGGCACTAGCAAATCCGCCCATAGCGTTGGCAGTAAAAATAGCAGAGTTTTACCGCCGACGCTATGAGCGGCTCAATGTGAAAGGACTCTTAGATGGAAATGGGATGGTAAAGAAAATGGAAAGAAATCTATGGTAATTGTTTTGTATATATTACCTGATTCAAAAAATAAGCAATAAGACCCCTTTTACACTGGAGCGTATTGCAGGCGCTATAAGATTAAAAATAGCGCCTGCAAACCGCCCTTAATCTTATAGCGCCTGCAATACACTCCAGTGAGAAAGGGGTCTTATTGCTTCTTTTTTGAATCCGGTAATATATACAAAACAATTACCATAGAATTCTTTCCATTTTCTTTACCATGCCATTTCCATCTTATAGCTTCTTTTTTTTGAATCAGGTCATATTTATTAGGGCTCTTTTCACACGTCCGTTCAGTTTTTCAGATCAGTTTTTTTTTCATCAGTTGATCCGTTTTTCCATCCGTTTTTGCATCAGTTTTTCCATCCGTTTTTACATCAGTTTTTGCATCCGTTTTTTCATCCGTTTTTTTTTTTTTTTTTGGGGGCTTTTTACATAGAAAAACGGATGTTAGCGGAACGGATGATAAACGGATCATCCGTTAACGTCCGTTTTTCGTCCGTTCCGTTTTTTAGACGGAAGAAAAATAGGGTTTTCTTCCGTCCAAAAAAACGGAACTGAACGCAGACGGATGCTAAAGGACGTTAGCGGATGCTCATCCGCTAACGGACACTAGCCCATAGGGAAGCATTGCGGTCCGTTAATGGACGTCCAAAAAACGGACGAACGGAACGGACGTGTGAAAGAGCCCTTAAAGATTTTTGCAAAAATGTACAAAGCAGAGTCTTTTCTCTGCTTTGTACATTTTTGCAAAAAGCTTTAATAAATATGACCTGATTCAAAAAAAGAAGCTATAAGATGGAAATGGGATGGTAATTATAATGGAAAGAAATCTATGGTGGTACCGTAATTGTTTTGTTTATAATACATAAGTGGGGTTATTAATTAACACTGTCTGTCGGCTAACATATTTTTGTAATGGCAGTCCCCCCCCCTGTTCTTTTTAACCCCCCTCCCTACAGGCTACAGTACCGCATACCGCGCGGCAGCCGACAGAAGATTCAGTTTGTTGTTCCTGGCCGGCCGGAATGAAAGGAAGTGAGCACAGAGGCAGAGCACTCAGTGTGTGCACTTCCTGTCAATCTGCAGTCCGGCCGGGTACAACAAACTGAATGTCCAGTACCGCGCGGCGTGGGATGCAGCATAGGACGCAGCGGCTCGGCGGCGCTGCATTTTGTTGTGTGTACAGAGTACAGTCAGTGTTATCCCCATTAAAGATACAAAAATCCTGCTGCCTGTGCCGCTGGATGCTGGGGCCCCTGGCCAGCTCGAGGCCCCAAGCAATTGCCTCCTTTGCCTGTCTTGTTCCGACGGGCCTGACTACTTATACTTATATTTATATTGTTATACATGTTTTTTTTGGATAATAAAACACATATATAGATTTCTCACAAGTATCACTTTTCCAAGTATTAGTGTGTCTATATTCACTCTACTCTTTTTGTTTAAAATTGACTATCACATATATTTGGATTTAATCTAATTTCATTTAATTGAATTTAACTTAATTTCATTACACTATGTCACCATAATATCAACACAGTTTATTTATTTTCATTTTACCACTTTACTTTCACATTTTATCTATTTCCCATGCACATATTAAAAGGATTTTTCCTTTCTTTTCACATCCAGTTCACAGTCCTTTGTTTCAAAGGGTTAAGTTGGTGCAGAATGGTTTCCAAGTGTGTCCACACCCATATGTGGCCCATTCACTTTCCATGCACACATTGAAAGGATTTTTTCCTTCTTTTTTCACATCTAATTTACAGCCCTTTGTTACAAAGGGTTAAGCTGGTGTAGCATGGTTTTCAAGTGTGTCCACACCCGTAAGTGGTATCCAATCAACAGATACACACAATGGATTCTCATTCAATTGGGAAGTCTGTATTATTGGTTGATGTTGATCACATGGTGTTTTGTTTGATACTATATATTTTTTGTGCATTTTCTTACATGCTAGCTATGAGTAAGCACTGATTGTAGTGCGAAATGTCAGCTGTATGCCCCTGTCTTTGCTGTGATGTATGGTGTTTGATAACTTTTATCAATAAAAGGCAACCGAGAAGGTTTTTCCAGAGTGCGGCTGTCCAAACATTTCTTTCTACAACCTTTGTGAATGAGCTCTTAGGACTTGTGAAATTGTACGTTGGGGGCACAGTAAAACCCAGCGATTAAGCTACAATTTTTCCACCCCAACTGCTACCCCCTTTAGCTGCAGAAGTAACAGCTTAGGAAGTACACATGCCGTGGTAGTAATGCTATGCTTCATGCTCCATGGCAGGAATTAGGCCCTATGTTGCAATTACTGTAACCAATCCCCCTGTGGCTCTCCTTGCAAAGGAGGAGAAGCCAGCTGCTCTGCAGGGGGACCAGCTTCATAGATTAAGGCATAGAATGCAGTGTTTATATTTTGAGGTTACTTTACCAAATATAAAACACATTGGGCTAGACTCAGCAAGAATTTACGCCGCCGTATCTATTGATACGCCGCTTAATTTCTAAGCTGCGCCGGCGTATCTTCTTTCTGTATTAGTCTCTTACGCCATCGTATCTTAGTTGCATATTTACGCTGGCCGCTAGGTGGCGTATCCGTCGATTTCAGCGTAGAATATGCAAATGAGCTGGGTACGCCGATTCAGAAACGTATGTGCGCCTGGTGGATTTTTTTACGTTGTTTGCGTAAGGCTTTTCCCGGCGTAACGTTACTCCTGCTATATGAGGCATAGCCAATGTTAAGTATGGACGTCGTTCCTGCGTCGAATTTTGAAAATGTAATGTCGTTTGCGAATAGGGCTTTGCGTAAATTACGTCCACGTCGAAAGCATTGACTATTTGCAACATGATTAGGGGCATACGCACTGGGATACGTTCACGGACGGCGCATGCGCCGCTCGTGAGAAACGTCATTTACATGGGGTCATGTTTTATTTACATAAAACACGCCCACCTCTTCAGAATTTTAATTTGGCGCGCTTACGCCGGCAGATGTACGCTACGCCGCCGTAACTTAGGGCGCAGGTTCTTTGTGAATCCAGCCCCAGCCTCACTAAGTTACGGCGGCGTAGCGTATCTGAGATACGCTACGCCCGCACAAACTTACGGCAGGCTTTCTGAATCTAGCCCATTTACTCCTGTTACCAGGGCCACCAGTATTGCAGTTATTCAAGATATACAGTATATAGCAAACCTATGCTATGCACTGGAGCTGGGAGTGCACAGTGAAGCGTTAAAGATTAAAACCAAGTTGCCAGATAATGTTGCCCCTTTTTCTCAGCAGCTGCACCAGACAATCTCAAAATACAGAGAAACCTTATCAATCTAAAACATATAAAACAGGGAGTTCTTCTAGAGTAGCCACTTGTGTAATCGGAACATTAAACAATGTCATTTTCTCTCCATTTTCATTAGCTGTCACTTACTTGACACAGGACAGCATTCAGTCTCATATGGCATTGCTCTGTATTTCAGAGTCTATATCCTGATTGTTGATCTTTACAACTCTGGCTCAGCTGTGTATCCTCTGCAGACCGCAGCTAAGCTCTGTAAAAATCAAAGATCGGGACACAGACTATGCTGCCCTGTGTCATGCAAGTGACAGCTAAGGAAAACAGTGAGAAAACTACACTGTTTAAAGTTTGGCTTACACAAGTGGCTAGTGGCTACTCTGGAATATCTTTAATATCTGGAATATCTTTAAGCTGATAGAGCAGTAGAATCAGTCCTCCTGTGCCCAGGCCCCCTTTTGAAACTGATGGGGCCTGGGCCCTGTTCTACTGGATTATCAGCAGCACTGCTGATCAGTGCAATGCATTAATAATGCAATAATGTTTTCAGTAATAATCACTATTTATAATTGTTTTTGTGCTTTATTGCTAAATTTTTTTAGACAATATCACTTTAATTATTTTTTTTTAAGTGGTACCTCGATTTAGCTGACAAAAAGATGTAGAACCTGTTGTAAGTTTTGTCGTTTTTTGGGATTTCCTTTTCACTTCTCCCGGGTCATATAGTAGTAATTAGAGGGTCTGCTCAAGTCAAAATTGAAATTGAAAGTGTTAAAGCCTTGAGGCTCTGAGGAAAAGGAACTCCTCGAAAAACGTTAGCCTATGCCTCTATGGGATTTTGTATATTAATAAAGCCTTTAGTTTGGGATAATTCACTAGGCCCATGCTCCTTCTGTCTCTTTCATGTTCCAGTGTTTTGGATTCCCCAGTCTGTGGAGGGCATCGAGGAGTGCAATTTCCTGTTTTAAGTGTCAAGAGTTCATGACTATATAGAGGCTTACTGCACAGCACAGGAGATTGAACTGTTTCTTCCCTGCATTCACTATATCTGGTCTCCCACAGTACACAGAACATGGAAATGCATGCATTTTAGTAAATATAAACTGCTAAGTACCTTTTCTCATCAGCAATATATAGCAGTCTTGTGACTTATATCAGTGTCTGGTTAAAGCTTGTAGGAGGAGTTTCCATTCTACTCTGACTGTTCTATGAGGCTGCAGGACCCCTGACCCTCTGCCTGGACAGTGCTGATTGGCCCTGTTCCGATAACATGTGCCCTCCCAAGAAAAAAAACTTAAGCAATACACACCAAACTGAGCAGAGTGACTCCAAAGACTCTGTCTTATCAGGAGATAAATTGGGGACAATGGAAGAAGGGGAGGATCAGAGAAGACAGGATTAAAGAGCCTTTTTTACACAATGCACTTTAATTTTAAAAAGACGTGCACAGAGCAAAAAACAATCTGCCTCCAGTGTAAAAAATTTTTTTTAAACCAGGCATTGCAGAACTGCAATTTCCTTTATGATTGATCTGGGAACCTTTTTGCTCCTTTTTGCTCATCTGTTTATAACACATGTGGTGATCCCAAACTGACCAGTTGTAGTGTAGCGCCGGCTTCCAATAACTGGGGCGCTATTATAAATTTAGGGGGCGTCTGAGCCAATAGTTGGGCTTAGACTTTACTAATTCTATGTAAATTAGCCTTTGTTCTGGCTATGGTTGTGCTTGATAGAAGTTTCCCCTGTTGCCTGTAGGTGGCGTTACCACCTCAGGCCCATGTTGGAACTCAAGCGAACCATGGTGTGTTAAGTGACCCTTCTCGGCAGCAGCCCAGTGGGAGTGGTGCCCTGCTGTGCATACTGGGAAATTCCAGCCCCGGGACCACTTTGGTCTGAGGCTGCATCTCTGTCGTGTAGGCCCAGCTATGTTGGCTGGGGCCTATGATTCTAAAGGGGGATCCCAAGCTGTCCATCCAAGCGGGGGAAGCTGCTTAACAAAGGAAACCGGGGGAGGACCTGCCCTGGAGGAGACGAAGCAAGGCAAGCTGATGTCTCAGGTAATGCCTGGTGGCTTAATTATAAAAGGGATCCACCATTCAATTTGTCTTACAGCCCGCCAGATGGGGTCTAAAGGCTCTTTTGCTGTAAGGCAGGAAGTTCGGGACTTAAATCCTGTGGTAGAGGATTCCTGACTATTCATCTTTCGTTCTCAGATGGTCTGTGGCAGAGACTGTTCTCATACTGTCTGTGCATCATTCTGGATGCTAGGCCATGTGAGAGGGGCCTATCCGGGTGAGCAATACCCACTCAGGAGTAAGTGGTGAATACTGGACCTTACGATAATTTTTTTGCATTCTGTACCGCGTACCTGAACCTTCCCCTTCTATTTCTATACTCTCTACTTCCATCACAAGTTTTATGCAGCAGAAAAAAATAAAACCTAATGCCGCGTACACACGACCGTTTTTCGGGTTCTAAAAAATGAAGTTTTTTTTAATGTCATTAAAAACGATCGTGTGTGGGCTTTAGAGCATTTTTCGGGTTCTGAAAAACGGGCAAATTTATTTTCGAACATGCTCTATTTTTTCATGACAATTTTAACGTTGTCGTTTTTTCGGGTTGTAAAAAATGGATTAAGCACATTCATCACGCTGTAACAGACAGAAAAGCGTGAATCGTCTTTTACTAACACAAAATCAGCTAAAGCAGCCCAAAGGGTGGCGTCATCCGAATGGAACTTCCCCTTTATAGTGCCGTCGTACGTGTTGTACGTCACCGCGCTTTGCTAGAGCATTTTTTTTACACGATCGTGTGTGGGCAACGTCGTTTTAATGACAAGTTGAAAAAAACGTTGTTTTTTCTAGAGCCTGAAAAACATCGTTTTTTACATCCAGAAAAATGATCGTGTGTACGCGGCATAACAGTTGAAGGTTTTACATCTTGTGTGGACATTGCAATTTCTACAGATATTCTTCCCTGGACAACGAACTTAGAGTTAACATGCAAAACCCAAAATCTAAACCAGCAGCTCCTACGGGGGTAGTGCTACAGTAGGTTTGCTATCCTTTACATATATAAAATTCTAAATATTAAAGGGTCAGTACAAAAGAAGTATCTCACTGCCCCCCCACCAATCAAACAAAAACCTGCCTTGATAGTTTTAATTTGATGATACATCAAGCAGACAGCAAAGGTACAGAAAGTAAACAACACAGACTTCTAACTGAACTCCAGGCAACATCTAAATGCATGTTTGAAATGAGAGTTATTTTACTAGACAAAGGATTTGTATTTCTATCCATCCATGCTGGACATTTACACAACCAACCCTGCCAGGCAGCAGAGACAAATTACTGAGCCGATTTTAATATTCTGCAGATCAGCAATTCAGTTTGGTTACCTCCATGCCCCAAGCTTGTTAATGGACAATAAATGAGTAGCAGCAGATCTGCTCATCTCTACGCGCGCTCCATCACCACAGAACCCAAACGATGGGCTTTAAGCAGATCTGCACACTGTGTCCTAATGATATTCACATCATTGCATCATACAACACATGTTGTTAAAATGAATATACCTACTGTCTAACAGTGCAGCCCTCACACAACAACGTTCGGTCTGTTTGCTGGTGACAAGTTCTGCCTTTATGTCGCATAAAAATGACCAGATCCATCAGAATAATCTACTTTTCAGTAAAGTAAAAGCCAGCAGATGATAAACCTCCCAATGCGCTATTAATGTAAAGCATTATTTACTAAGCTCTCTAATGGCCCAGTATTTTATCTAAACAGAAGAGGAAGTACAGGTAGATGTGCATAAATTTCTGCGCATAGTTATGCACGACACAGTGGTAAGCTCATTATCAGTGCGGAATGTAAGAGCACTCTGTAATTCTGCTGAAGCCGATCCTTTCTACATAAATCTACAGAAAAAGAAAGAGAAGAAACCCTTTTGCACAAGTTCACTCCAAGGCATCAGAATAATTTGCAGTGCTAAAAGACTGTATTTCCTATTGTTAAATTGGTAGCTTTGTATGCTGAAAAATACGAGCTGCAGTTGTATGCGTGGTGAATACAAATCACGCCCAAAATCTAAAATCCAGCTTTATATAATAGAAGATAAGTGTATCCTGAAGATGTTGATTCACTTAGTTTAAGGCTAAGGGAATTTGTCTACATAGAGAAACCTATACATATTTTATAGATGGGTGAAAAAAAAAAAAAACACACGCACACATAGTATATTTAATTAATCCCTGTTATCTGACAAATGAATGCACCAACAGTGAGCCCCATCTATGTTGGTTCCTATATGTCATGACTAATGTTGCTTACTTCCAGATCTTTTTTTGATCTTTTTCTTTTGTTCCTATTTGCATTTGACACTTTTTCTTGCAAGGAAGAATATTCAGCAAAGCAGAAAGCTGAGGGCACTTTGTTTTTCATATCATGCATACTTCTCATGTTCTCTGTGTCTACCATAAAACACGGCTTTACTGATAACATCCCTCTGGCCAACCTTTGCATGCAACATATAATGGTGATTATATGGCAGAAAGTACTGAATACATATTTCATGCTGCCAGCTATTTTATGACAGATGAAAAACAGAGGATTTCTTAGCACAGCTGAATAAAGAATACCAGGATGCAAAAAAAAAAAAAGGAGATATGTTTGATCTGCGGAAGACCTTAATATACACCTAGTCAAAGCGAGAGGGTTAGAGATAGTATGGCACTCAATATTTGGTTTGGAATTACAGCAAATGCTTTCACAAAGAGCTTTGTAGAGTCAAATACTGAACATTCATGGTGGCATATTGCTGTAAGTGCAAAATAGCCACAGGGCCCCTGCACGGGATTTTTGTCTTACATGAAATAAAGTGACATATTGCTATGGGAATGACCTCTTCAAATATACTTTTCCTCTACAACTACAATCCCAAATACAAGGGTAAATGAGAAATTACATGGAGGCGTCCAAAGGGCCTAGTGTAATAAAGTATAATCTTGAAGTGACGTGAAGTGAAGTGATTTGCAAACTTTAAAAACCATGTGCAGGGAACTGGAAAAAAAATTGTTTCGCATGATTGGATGTTTGAAGTGAACATAGGTGTACATGACTTTCTCACTGTAGTAAGTCAAATTTAAAGAGTAAAACAAAATATGCAGTATGAAGTGCATTATATGTGGCAGAATCTCTTACCTCTTCCAGTCTAATGAGAACCTTTTGAGCCCACAGACTGCTGGCATCCTTCAATATGTAGTGGTTTGTGAGGCATAGTGGGTGCAAAAATGGTGAAAGTCATTGGGCGCCAGACACATCTTGTACACAAAAGAGGTTTTATTTCTTTTAACAGTCCTTTTTATATTTTGCAAGGGAAAGAGGGTTAGGGCCAGGACTCCCTTAAGTAGCTGTAATTTCAATAGGCAGACTCCGAGACTTTAATAGGAAGACAGCCGTACAGGGAAATGCCCCAGAAAGGTGCCACTTCAGCACATGCAGGTTTGCTGTCTCTTATGGTAACGGTATTTAACAGTTCCTAACACAAAGTTCAACAGTTCTCTCAGCTTCACTACAATGTCCACTTGTAGCTCTTCTGCCCCTTGAGCTCCTAGTCTCTCACTGGACTCTCTGATTCACTGACTCTGAATCCCGTGAGCTCCTAAAGTCTTTTGCGGTGGCATTTCACTCAAGCATCACCCACGCTTCCCTGCTGGGCCCCTAGCTTGGCACTCCAGATACCTTTCAAGCTTCACCCCCGCTAACCGGCTCAGTCCCTGGCTTGACACACAAGGCTGTTCTGCAAGCGTCACCTCCACTGGTTGGTTCCCTGACTTGCTCACTGCCTGAAGTTTCCCGATTCTCCCCCATGCCCATTCGGTGAAAATGTTGCTCCGGTACTTGCTTCAGTTACTCACTGTGGTCCTTGGTAAAGGTGGTTGATCCCTTAGTGGTGATAGCTTCCCT
The DNA here is from genome assembly GCF_905171775.1 of Rana temporaria. NCBI lineage: Eukaryota > Metazoa > Chordata > Amphibia > Anura > Ranidae > Rana > Rana temporaria. The sequence goes on along the minus strand of NC_053493.1, from coordinate 215,261,092 downwards.
TCTGCCTCTGACAGGTTCTCTGGCTGGCAGAACCATCACTTTTGGATGGACTGCAAGCCGCAGTCCCAAAACTGTGCTGCCCTCTTACTTCTGAATAGGCCCTCACACAGCTTGGCAACCAGATGCCCCCGGGTAAGGGCCAATCTCCAGCCTAGCAGCCCAGAGCAGATGATGACACACATCCACCCAGATGGCAGTCTGTGTGGTACAGAACCTAGATCACCTGACTCTACCAGAATATATAGGTTCTCCCAGCAGGCCAAGGGATTCAAGAAAAACCCTGCCCATTGGCTTAGTTTATGCCATCCCCTACCCCGGCTACCCAGGTTCGGGACTTGGGAATCATTCTGGATTCCAAATTGTCATTAAAATCGCAGGTGAATCAGGTGGTGAGCTTATGCTATTACCAACTGAAACTTCTGCGTTCTACACTGCATTTTATTGACGAGGTGGACAAAGTGCACGTGATTAATGCTTTTATTGGTAGCCGGCTTGACTACTGTAATGCGCTATACATGGGGTGTCCATAAATCCTTCTGCATAAGCTTCAGCTGATCCAAAACGCTGCAGCTAGGTTATTAACTGGTGTGGGTCGTCGGGAGCATATTACACCGTCTCTGAAAGCCCTGCATTGGTTACCGGTTGCTGATCGGGTTTTGTTCAAAGTGGGTTGTATCGTCCACAAAGCTATCCACAAGATAGGCCCAGGGTATCTACAAGAAAAATGTACCTGTTATGTTCCCAACAGAGCATTGAGATCTGCTAATCAGGTCAATTTGACTGTCCCCAGGTTTAGAAAGACTACATGTGGAGGGAGGACACTGGATGCGCAGGGATCAATATTCTGGAATTCTCTACCTCTATATATAAGATGTGAGACGGATTTATTAAAATTTAGGAAGTTTTTAAAAACTTTTTTATTTTCTCAAGTGTATGGTCCTAATTAGGGTAAGATATTAGTACTTCAGTTTTTAAATGGTTAGTATGTGGTTTTATATAATTATCGTACAGTAATAAGAGACTGTTTGTATTTGTATATGTCGGTTCTATGAGCGCATTGAGGCCTTTTGGGTAATGACTGCGCTCCCAATAAGTATTTTTATAAATAAATAAATAAATATACCCATAACTTGACTTTTAAATTTTCTTCTCACATCTAATGCCACCAAGTACCCGGCCACCTAGTGGCAGAAGAGAAAAGAAAAACAAGGCCAAACTTAGGGAGAAATCAATGGATCTCTAACAACTATCTACAGTAGCTACCCCTGACAAGGAATTTGGTAAGGAGCTCCCTGACTAAGCCCCAGGGCGCTACATACATTTAACACTAAAAGCAGTCAAGACATTTCATGTTCTGATTCTTAAAAAAGGATCTGTGTGTGCTTCCATATGCTTAGAAATCCAAGATTTGGGATTTATTACAGTGTTGCCACCCTTCCTTTATTAGGAGTGCCTACATTTAGTTCTGCATGGCTGCAGTCAACTAATGGCAAATATAATCTGTGTCTTGCTCAGCTTTCCTCTAAGTCCAACCTGGCTGTAAGTTATTCGTAGGTGGCATTATCACCTCTGCTATTAATGTGAGCGCACACAATAAGCCTGGATTATGAATCTTCAAATCTTTTCCCAGCCAACCATTAGGAGTTTGCTGTTTCAGTGGTGCATTATGGGAAAGGGTATAAATATTTGGGGCTGGCTGATGCAAGTTCTCTTTCCCCTCAGGCTGTGACATAGAGCGGGTGCATGGGATGGAGCTATTTATTTAGGACTGCCTGTCTAAAGGGGCCTGGATGTGGTTAGCCCTGGAGATGAGGCCTAATGCTGATGATTTTCACTTGAGGCAGGATGGAGTTCCATGGAGGTTGGTTGACCCTCCTTTGGAAGATTGGGACCAGGATGGATTCCCATGAAGGTTGGTTGACTCTCCTGCAGAGGATTGGGAATGGGATGGAGTCCTGTGAAGGTTGGTTGACTCTCCTACAGAAGATTGGTAACAGGATGGAGTCCCATGGAGGTTGGTTGACATTCCTGCAGAAGATTGAGAACAGGATAGTGTCCAAAGGAGGTTAGCTGGCACTCCTGTAGAAGTCTAGGAACAGAATGAAGTGCCATGGAGGTTGGTTGACTCACTTGGGTAAAAAGGATGTGGTTTCTACTGGTGATGTCTGCTAGAGAGTTTTAAAACATGAGTGTCGGTCTTGGGTTAAAGGCTCTTTTCCTATGTTGTGCAAAGTGAAATGAAGGAGTTCTGCTGAAGTCTTGAGCATCTGCAACCCTAACCCTCTCTCCTATGGACTATGATTAACAAAATCTCCTTCGTGTTTCACCTAAAAATAACTGGCACCCATACGTCTTTATGTTCCACTACATTAAGTTACCTCTGAGGGAAAATGTCAGCCCATCCTGTCTCTGGGGGTTACCACCATGCCTCTGGGGGGAGTGCTACAACTGTTTATTAGATTTTATTTTTGTTGTGCTTTTTTTACAGAATGAGCAGATAACATTTTATTACCATTTCCCTTAATCAGCAGGGGGACACAGATGATGTGTTTTCCATCCACTAGCATACAGCACACCAGAAAAAATATGGACATTTTGTCCCTTACATATAACTTTTTTAATTCACTGATTTGTATCTGTTTATTTTTTGTGGTTAAAATAGGTTAGTCCACATAATACCATCTAAAAACAACTGACGTTGGTGCCTTATAATTAAATATGCTATTATTTATTTATTTATTTATGTATGCCTCCAATTAAGGAAAACACAATGGACAGCCACTTATCTCCATAGCCCATGGAGAGGAACCTATTGAACGGTTCTCTATAGTTTTTTGACAGTCATTTGAATAAGCCTAACAACCTTTCCCATGGGTGTTTTTTTATCAATTTCTCACATCTTACACTCTGCTAATTCCACCTTCATATTGAGAGCACACTAGCAAAACTATGTCAAAATGTTGGCGGCACAAAAGAATTCAGAAGTCCCAGAGGTAAAAAAAACTTTTATTAACATGACAATACTGTGATGATTAGCAGTACGTAGTATTTAACATGGAGCACAGCATTTAGGAAGGAACAACAGTTGAGTAACTGCACAATGTATAAAATGAAGCAAATTAGAGTATGTCACAAAAACACAGTGTGAATAGAGACACATTCTGGCGTATGTGATATACAGTAAGTACACAGTGCGAGCAGTTCAGAGTATGTCGAATACAGCACAATGTACAGAGCAAGTCAGCCTCAGTTATTTACAGCATCAGTAACAGACCACTTAGAAATCGCGATTCCACAATGTGTTAAAACAGATATAATGAGGCTAAACATTATATCTGCAAAGCTAAAGCACACAAAGAAGAGGAAATTACTAAGTCTGTTTAGAAAGAAGACAAAACCTTTTTAGGTACATCAGTGACAATACTGTAAGATTATAAAAATAAAAACTGGGTACAATATTTATGTTCAGGGAGACCCTGATGTAGCAAACCATTGAACCATTGTTGTATTTATATGTTAATACTCTTTTTTTTCTACATAGCAAACTTACAACTAAGGCTTTTTTGAAGAAGCGTCAGGTGACGCGAAACATGTCAAGCCACTGCAATATTCATGCCAATCTACAGACATCAAGTTTAATGGTGTAAAATACCTCCTAGGGATTTATCCAGTTCACGATTTGTTGGATGTTCTGGATACCTTTTGAAGGCTATGTTTACCTGTCATCCATCATCTTACTGTTTCTCTGTAGGCTTGAAAATGTTAAAAGTTTGCTACTATGTTTAAGTTCCTTTGGAACTTTTTTATATGTCATTTTTTGTAATAAATTTTTATAAATACAGTTTTTTGACTATATCCCTACTTTACTATGGTGCCCATAAAGTCCATGACTGTCCCTTTGTTTCCAAACCATTAAAACAATTGCTTCTGTTTAGTCTTCTCAGAAGTAAATGATGCATATACTGGAATATAGTTGGAGGATCATGTTTGTTCTGGAGGTGAAGGTTAATTTTCAGGGTTTCTAGAGGTAATAGCTTGTTAAAAGCTTAATAAAGCATAAGGTTTTGGTGGTATTTATCCCACACTTCTATGGCCTCGTACACACGATAGGTTAAACAGAGGACAACGGTCTGATGGACCGTTTTAATCGGTCAAAACCAATCGTGTGTGGGCCCCATAGGTTATTTAACCATTGGTTAAAAAAAAGCCAACTTGCTTTAAATTTAACCGATGCATTCCTAACCGATGGGAAAAAAAAACAATCATTAGTAGGCACGACCATCGGTTAAAAACCCACGCATGCTCAGAATCAAGTCGACGCATGCTTGGAAGCATTGAACTTCGTTTTTTTCAGCACGTCGTTGTGTTTTACGTCACCGCGTTCTGACACGATAGTTTTTTTAACCGATGGTGTGTAGGCGCGACGGACCATCAGTCAGCTTCATCGGTTAACCGATGAAAACAGTCCATTGGTCCGTTCTCATCGGATGGACCGATCGTGTGTACGCGGCATAAGAGAACTTTAAGGCATACAGTAGTTGTATGACAATTAACTAATCTTTAAAGTGGATGTAAACCAAATTCATGAAATTTGAGCTGGGCGCATATATCTGCAGTATTTTGTTATCTCTCTTCAAATAGTCCCATAGCTCTCGCCTGACATGTTCCTCTGTTATCAGTCTGATAAATCCTGACAAATTCTCTGACACATAAGATAAAAGCAGCCTGACATTTCTGTCTGGGGAGGTTGCTATAAATAGATTATCAGGCAGCTGGCCCTGTTACAAAACACCTATGAGAGTCTCTTCCTATGACGAGAGGGGGTGTGTGCCTTTCCTCCAATCAGTAATGTTAACTATCTTGGCTGTATGCCCAGACATCACACTCTGTGTTAAACAGGAAGAGAAAATCTCCTAACACAATCTGAACTTTCTAAACAGTATATAAATGTGAAGACAGCAGCATACCTCCCAACTTTTTGTGATGGTAATGGATCCTGCTTTCGAGATTTGAGCCGTGTATGGCCTGCCCAAGTTAGATTTAGGGCTTAGGCTATTCCACCCATGGTGATCCGCAGGGTATGGCATTGCTAGAATGATCATTGTCATGCGGAATCAGGGGACCCATGCAGTGCTACATGTACAGTATACTTGACCAGAACCACTGAAGGTTTCTCGTTCTATCCTGGTTTTAGATTTTTACTGAAGATCCTAAACCTCTAGTTTTGTCTATGCTGCAAAGTAGAGCAACTTCAGTGTTTTATCCAAAATAAAATAATTTGATGAGTGTCATTTGTACCGTATTTGTAGTAGAAGTGATAAAAAAAAAAAAAAAAGTAGAAGTGATTAAAAAATAAATAATACACATTTCTAAAATTATTATGATTTATTAATGTTCTGGCTTGTTTATATTGTTCTATATACTCAGATCCTGCCAAGAGTTTACTGTGAAATAAAACGAAGAGACGACCATATATTTTAATTATATCCTAGATGCACTGTAAAATAGACTATAAATGTTGATACACCTGCTTCCCTCTTTACACCTTCATAAAAAAAACACGTGCATGTTAGGTGTTATTGCATCAAGCACAGTCTATTTGTGAAAGCTAATCACACAATTGGCATTTCATGAAGCAACATTACACTAGCAATAAACGGTTAATGCTGATCACCAACTGATGAAAAACTGATAGGGAAGAAAATAAGCTTTCTATAATTGCGAACAAAGTGGAAAAAAATATTCTGTTAGGAAGCAACATGCAAATGAGGAGAAAAAAAAGCTGCGGTTTGTTTATCTTAGTTCTCATAAAACATCTTGAAAATCTTAGCAAGGAACAGAACAATGCTATTTATGCTACTCTAAATTAGCATTAATGTGATAGATTTTCTATTCACGAGGCCACTAGCTCTAAACTTGTCATGTGGGTACTGTAAAATAGATTAATCCAATTCTTCAAAGTACCAGGCCATCGAACCCTCCAATTTTAATAGCCCTCCATTCTTGTTCATCTGTTCTGATTGTTTTCAGATTTAACACATTTTATACGATTTTTTTTAACAATAGTGTAATGCCCCGTACACACGATCGGAATTTCCGATGGAAAAAGTCTGATGGACTTTTTCCATCGGATTTTCCGATAGTGTGTTGCCCCATCTGAGTTTTTTCATCGGAAATTCCGATGATTTCCATCAGAGTTTAGATATAGAACATGTTCTATATTTTTCCGATGGAATTCCAATGTGATTTGGCCGGGCAAAAGCCTGATCGTGTGTACGCGGCATTACAGTGGCTACTTTTTCTGACATCTTCTAATCTAATTTAATCTTAAATGTAAATGTGTTGGCAGTGCACTGGAAAACACCACCCAACATACCTGACCCTCACTAGACTCACTGGAATAAGAGAGATGGATTTACTAACGGCAAATAGGATGTTCACTTTGCAAGGGAACGTTCTTTTAGCATAGTGAATGTGGTGAAAATGAATTTTGCAAAGAATACCCAATGACATGCAAAGAAGAAAACAAATAAAAGTAGTTTTACCTGCACTAGTTTGGCCTAAGGTACGGGGGCGCAGGAAAAGTGTCCTCAGGCCTTTTCGGCCATTTTCGGCGCTCTCTTGCGCCCCCCCCCCACCTCTAGCCGCATTCGGTATTGCATCCCATTGAAGTAAATGCGGTACAAATTATTTTCGTTTTCATTGACTTCAATCGGAAAACTCGCTTTGATATGCAAGTACTTTGGATTACGAGCATACTCCTGGAACGGAATATGCTTGTAATCCGAGGTTCAACTGGAGATTGTTTTTTCCATGCTCCATCAATAGTGCATTTAACCCCAGGGAACATAAAGGATGCCAAACACTGCTTACTTTGGAAGAGTGCAGGGATAGGTTTGTTCAACAGTGCATACTGAGGTTGCTGTGGAGCATCTGTACCAAAAACTCTATGCAGTAAGGCCTCGTACACACGACCGTTTTCCTCGACAGAATCCATCAAAAAACTTGGTGGCAGAGCTTTTTTGTCGAGGAAAACGGCCGTGTGTATGTTTTTCGTCGAGAAAACTGTCGTGGAACTCAACTCAAGTTCTCTTTTTCCTCGTCGGGAGTTTCAATTTCCTCGTCGGGCTGGTTTACGACGAGAAACACGTTTGTGTGTATGCTTAGAAACCCGCGCATGCTCAGAATAAAGTATGAGATGGGAGCGTGCCTTCGGTAGAAGTAGGGTTTGTAATGGAGATAGCACATTCGTCACGCTGTAACAGATTGAAAAGCGCGTTTCGTCTCTCACCAAACTTTTACTTAAAACGCAGTAACATGAGATCAGCAAAAGCAGCCCCAAGGGTGGCGCCAGTGGAATCAAACTTCCCCTTTATAGTGCCATCGTACGTGTTGTACGTCACCGCGCTTGAGAACGATGAGATTTTGTCTTGACAGTGTGTATGCAAAGAAAGCTTGACAAGATTCTCGACAAGCCTAACAAGGAACTCGTCGAGGAAAACAATGTTTAATTTACGAGTTCCTCAGTCGTGTGTACGAGGCCCAAGTGAAAGACTCTATTACAATATCCCCTGAGGTTGGGGCAATTCCACCAGATGTGAACAGACATATTTTTAAATAACTGCTGCTCATTAAAGTGGTATTTACCCCAAAAGCAAACATTTATTATATTGCAGCTTACCAAATCTTGTGATGACTGTATTCGTTTTTTCATTTAGACTTTCTTTCTTTTATTTTCACCTGGTGATCTGGTCAGTAGGTCTGTTATTTTTCAACAGAACAAGCTGTTCTACAAATGTAGCAGTTAGAGGGTTGAGACAAATCATTTACCACTAATGGGGTTTCTTACAATTATCAGCTTTTATTTATGTAAAGCTCTTTTCTGGAAAGGGAAAGAAAAACTGTAACTGTTTAACTATAAAGTGTTAGCCGGGGTTCAGCGTCAATTTGTTGGTGTATTTACATCTGCTAGCTATCTGCCCCTTCATTAACAGGGCATTTTTTGCTATTCAGCACTGCCATTTTTTAACTAGTAATACAAAATAGAGCTTTCTTTTATTTGTATTTGATCACCACTGGGTTTTATATTTTTTATTATATAAAACAATTTTTTTTTTTTTTACTTTCTACTATAAAACATATCCAATAATAAAATGTAGGGATGAGCCCACGGGTGTTCTGGTGTTCGGGTGTTCATTTGTTCTAAAACTAACCGAACATATGGGGCATTTGTGGAAAATTTGAGCACAATTCCACTGTGCTCAAATTTTCCACAAATGCAGTGCATTGCTGTATGATGATTGGCCAAAGTATGCTCCTGACCTGCATGCTTTGGCCAATCACAGCACGCTCTGCATTCAGTGTAGCTTATACCTACAGTGCATTCTATGGTGTACAGTTGCTTATACAGTGCAGGTGGTGTACACAGTATCTAATACAGTGTGTACAGTTTCTGTACAGTTTCTACTACACTTCTGGTGGTGTACACAGTATCTTATACAGTGTATACAGTTTCTAATACACTTCAGGCTGTGTACACAGTATATAATACAGTGTAGTGTGGTGTTGCAAAACAAAAAATACATCATGTCCGAAAGGCCACCAAGGAGAGGCAGACGCTCACAGGCCACTAAAAGAGGGCAAGCAGCCTCTGTGTCTACAGTCAATAGTGGTGGCCGTCGACATGGTGCATCCTCTGCAGGTTGCAGTGGGGCACGCTTGCCATGTTATTGAGCCACAACATGCAGAAGAGTTGGTGGAGTGAATAACGAACCCGTCCTCATTCTCCTCATCTTCTGTCATCCATGCTCAGAGTAGTTTGCCTTCCAACACAGCTGCTAAAGTGGCCCATTCCACCGGATCCTTGTCACAGTCACTCCTTCTGTAGTCCCACCATCAGGAGTCCCAAGAATTATTCGGCCACAGTGTCTGTTATATGCTGCTGGAGGATGCACACCGATTTGAAGGCTCCAATGTTGGTTCCGAGGTTGAGGAAGGAAGTAATGTGAGCCTAGAGAGAGTGGGTGCCACAGAACGACAAGAAACTGGAAGTCATGTTTCACAGCAGGGCTTGTTCCTGCGCCCAACAAGAGTATCTGTGAGGTATTACAGTGTTGTGGCACCACCACCACCCAAGGACCAATTTCATATCATTTACATATAATATATATATATATTTGTGTGCTGTTTTCACTAAGTGTGCCAGTTTTTACTCCCTACTGTGCAAAAAAAAAAAAAAAACAACAGCACATCACTGCTGTCTATAGAGAGCCCTGTGTTTACCAACACAGGGCTCTCTTCTTTCATTTGTGCTGCTGATTGGCAGGTTCTGGTCATAAATCATTGGCCAGGACCCGTTGATCGGCATGTGCTGGAGCAAATGGCAGCACAGCCAGGGGCTGCTCTGCCACAATATATCTCCGTTAGGTGATTGCTAAGTGGCTTAGGAACCCCTGTGCTCCTTCATCCAGAGTGGGGGCACTCTAATACAGCGGGTGTGTTACCGGCCAGATCACCAGGTGAAAATTGATAGGAGAAAGCCTAAAAAAAAAAATTGAATGCAGCCACCTCATCAAATGATTGGTAAGCTGCAATATATTACATTTTTGGTTTTGGGCTGAATACCTGCTGAGCTCTGAGCTCATAATCAGTGTTTACAAAAAATATATAGATACAATAATTTGGTCCTAATGTACAGGGAGTGCAGAATTATTAGGCAAATTAGTATTTTGACCACATCATCCTCTTTATGCATGTTGTCTTACTCCAAGCTGTATAGGCTCGAAAGCCTACTACCAATTAAGCATATTAGGTGATGTGCATCTCTGTAACGAGAAGGGGTGTGGTCTAATGACATCAACACCCTATATCAGGTGTGCATAATTATTAGGCAACTTCTTTTCCTTTGGCAAAATGGGTCAAAAGAAGGACTTGACAGGCTCAGAAAAGTAAAAAATAGTGAGATATCTTGCAGAGGGATGCAGCACTCTTAAAATTGCAAAGCTTCTGAAGCGTGATCATCGAACAATCAAGCGTTTCATTCAAAATAGTCAACAGGGTCGCAAGAAGCGTGTGGAAAAACCAAGGCGCAAAATAACTGCCCATGAACTGAGAAAAGTCAAGCGTGCAGCTGCCAAGATGCCACTTGCCACCAGTTTGGCCATATTTCAGAGCTGCAACATCACTGGAGTGCCCAAAAGCACAAGGTGTGCAATACTCAGAGACATGGCCAAGGTAAGAAAGGCTGAAAGACGACCACCACTGAACAAGACACACAAGCTGAAACGTCAAGACTGGGCCAAGAAATATCTCAAGACTGATTTTTCTAAGGTTTTATGGACTGATGAAATGAGAGTGAGTCTTGATGGGCCAGATGGATGGGCCCGTGGCTGGATTGGTAAAGGGCAGAGAGCTCCAGTCCGACTCAGACGCCAGCAAGGTGGAGGTGTAGTACTGGTTTGGGCTGGTATCATCAAAGATGAGCTTGTGGGGCCTTTTCGGGTTGAGGATGGAGTCAAGCTCAACTCCCAGTCCTACTGCCAGTTTCTGGAAGACACCTTCTTCAAGCAGTGGTACAGGAAGAAGTCTGCATCCTTCAAGAAAAACATGATTTTCATGCAGGACAATGCTCCATCACACGCGTCCAAGTACTCCACAGCATGGCTGGCAAGAAAGGGTATAAAAGAAGAAAAACTAATGACATGGCCTCCTTGTTCACCTGATCTGAACCCCATTGAGAACCTGTGGTCCATCATCAAATGTGAGATTTACAAGGAGGGAAAACAGTACACCTCTCTGAACAGTGTCTGGGAGGCTGCAGTTGCTGCTGCACGCAATGTTGATGGTGAACAGATCAAAACACTGACAGAATCCATGGATGGCAGGCTTTTGAGTGTCCTTGCAAAGAAAGGTGGCTATATTGGTCACTGATTTGTTTTTGTTTTGTTTTTGAATGTCAGAAATGTATATTTGTGAATGTTGAGATGTTATATTGGTTTCACTGGTAAAAATAAATAATTGAAATGGGTATATATTTGTTTTTTGTTAAGTTGCCTAATAATTATGCACAGTAATAGTCACCTGCACACACAGATATCCCCCTAAAATAGCTAAAACTAAAAACAAACTAAAAACTACTTCCAAAAATATTCAGCTTTGATATTAATGAGTTTTTTGGGTTCATTGAGAACATGGTGGTTGTTCAATAATAAAATTAATCCTCAAAAATACAACTTGCCTAATAATTCTGCACTCCCTGTATATATACTCTACAATAGTTATACATGAATAATAAATAGTGTATCCATTGTGCTGCCATGCAACAAACATATCTCATGGATTTTTCTTTCACTGGTCTTTGGTAAATCAAGTGTCTTTGGTAGGAACCTAATACTGCACAGCAAGAGCGCTAACCACTTAGCCATCACACTGCCCTCCTGTTAGATACCAAATCATACAAAAAGGTTATTGATCTAACAAGTCCTTACACTGAGTTATTGGTGGAACCTTCCAATAATACCAATTACTTAGGTTAAACATTAATTTTGTTTGTTAATCAGTCACAGTGACATGTATTGACTGGTAGGCATTTTAGCTCATTCTTTCTCATTTTCAGTGTATACACAAACAGTTACATTGCTGAACAAGGTTATGTACCTTACTTGCATGCTTTGCCTTAAAACTAAAACTATGCAAAAAATAAATAAACAATCCTTATCAACTGCAGCATATTGACAATGAATTTTAAATTATGAATGCATGCATTCATTACAAACAAACATCCCACCGCCAAATAGTGACTTCCAGTGTATGTATATCCACCAAACTCTCATATGCCAAAATCATTGTAATAATACTCCCATAGTTCACATAAATAAAAGAAAATCCTTATGTCACAAATCCCTATTTGAGTGCACGTGCTTAGCGTCATATCCAGAGGTTGTCTTTGGGAAATAGACGTATGAGTGCTGCCAGCATTTCTGCAGAGGTTGAAGGGGTGGGGGGTCAGCCTGTCAGTGCTCAGACCATTACGCGGCACTAGACATGTGCGCTTCTTTTTGTTCCAAATTTTAATTCTGACAAATTTTTATTATTAGGAAATTCGGATGTATCCAAATTTCTGAATTAGAATAGTACCGAATTTAAACGAATCCGAAATAACGAAATTCGAATTCCGTCGAAATTCGAATTCCGTCTAAATTCAAATTCGAATAGTTTTTGAATACAAATAGTCATCAAATTCGAATTTAAAAACGTTTCTAAATCAAATAGTTTTCAAATTCAAAAACGTTTCGAATTGGAACAGTTTTCCAATTTCAAAAGAGAATAAAATAGAATAGAAAATAAAGGAATAGAATAGAAAAAAAATTATATTCTTTGCCTTTATTTCCTACTAGCTGAATACCCGGCGTTGCCCGGTCTTCCTATCTTAACCTTTTGGGGAGGAAAATCATAGTAATATAAATATACCCATCTTTTATATAAGGGTGTAGGTAAGGGTTAATTTAACTGTCATATATTTTTATTTGGCATATAAGTAATATGTGTACCAGGTATTATTGAAATATCTCCAGGCGTACAGAAGTTATGTGGGAACATACATTTCCCATTGATTTGCATGGGACTTTAAACAAAAACCCCGACCCTCACAAATGGGGGTAGTTAAGGGATAAATTAACTATCCTATAGTTTAAGTGGACATATAAGTAACATGTGACCAAGTGTTATCGAAATATGTACAGCCGTTTGGAAGTTATGAAGTAACATGTATTTCCCATAGAGTTGAATGGGACTTTAAAGAAAAACCCTGACCATGGCAAATGGGGGTGGGTAAGGGTTAAACCACCTATCCTATGTTTGTTGCTGACATATAAGTAACATGTGTGCCAAGTTTCATGTTAATATCTTTAGCCGTTTGGACAGTGGCGGCTGGTGCTCAAAATTTTTGGGGGGGGCGCAAACGAAAAAAAAAAAATTGCAGCCTCACTGTGCCCATCACATGCAGCCACTGTGCCATCAAACGCAGCCACTGTGCCATGCCACCAAATGCAGCCACTGTGCCATCAATTGTCACCACTGTGCCATGCCATCAAACACAGCAACTGTGCCATCAATTGTCACCACTGTGCCATGCCATCAAACGCAGCCACTGTGCCATCAATTGTCACCACTGTGCCATGCCATCAAACAGCAACTGTGCCATCAATTGTCACCACTGTGCCATGCCATCAAATGCAGCCACTGTGCCATCAATTGTCACCACTGTGCCATGCCATCAAACGCAGCCACTGTGCCATCAATTGTCACCACTGTGCCATGCCATCAAACACAGCAACTGTGCCATCAATTGTCACCACTGTGCCATGCCATCAAACAGCAACTGTGCCATCAATTGTCACCACTGTGCCATGCCATCAAACGCAGCCACTGTGCCATCAATTGTCACCACTGTGCCATGCCATCAAACGCAGCCACTGTGCCATCAATTGTCACCACTGTGCCATACCATCAAACGCAGCCACTGTGCCATCAATTGTCACCACTGTGCCATACCATCAAACGCAGTCACTGTGCCATCAATTGTCACCACTGTGCCATGCCATCAAACGCAGCCACTGTGCCCCTCAACTGTTGCCACTGTGCCAATTGTCACCACTGTGCCCTTTAATTGTCACCACTGTGCCCCATGATGCCACTGTGCCCATTGTCACCACTGTGCCCCATGATGCCACTGTGCCCATTGTCACCACTGTGCCCCATGATGCCACTGTGCCCATTGTCACTCATCACTGTGCCCCATGATGCCACTGTGCCAATTGTCACCTCTGTGCCCTTTGTCACCACTGTGCCCCATGATGCCACTGTGCCAATTGTCACCTCTGTGCCCTTTGTCACCACTGTGCCCCATGATGTCACTGTGCCCCTTTCCCTGTAAAAAGCACTTACCTGAGGATTCCATGTGCTCCCTCGATGTCTTCTGCCGCTGTGGTGAAGCTTCAGCCAATCAGGTTCCTGATAACCAGAATCTGGGAACCTGATTGGCTGAAACGGACGTTTGTCTTATACAATGAGCGCAGATTGCCTGCGCTCAGTATAGACAGCTGAGAGCCGGAGAAAAGCCTATCAGAGCCGCTGGCTTTGATAGGCAGTTCCCCTCAGCCAACCAGCTGCCGCTATTCGGGTAACCGGCGTCCCGCATCCGGTTATCTGAATAGACCAGGCAGCGCTGGCAACCAACAATAACATACATTTGTGCATTTATGCACGAATGTGTGTTATTTGCGAGAGGGGGTGGCGCTGCAGCGCTCTCTATAGACGGCCGCCAGAACTGCGGCTAAAATGTCAAAATGACATTTTAGCCGAATAAAAGTTCTTAAAGGGCCCGTTTTTTTTTTGTTTTTTTTTTTATTTATTTTTTATTTTTTGTGACTGTGGGAGGGGGGGCGGCGCCCGTGCGTCCCTATGGACGGGCCGCCACTGCGTTTGGACGTGATGCTGGAACATACATACACACACACACGTTGAGTTTTATATATATAGATAGATTCGATTTTATTATTTTTGGAAATTGGAAAACTATTAGAATTCGAAAACTTTTCAAATTCGAAAACTATTCGAAATTGATTTGAAAACTTTTTGCATTGATCCGAAAACGAATAAACAAAACGAGTCCCGAAAATGAATCAAACGAATGAAACAAATTTAACTAAATGAATCTATGTAAGTAACGAAACTTAACTAAACAAAACATATTTTTTCGTTCTGCACATGTCTACACCGCACACTGCATCAAATTGGTCTGCATGGCTGTCATCCCAGAAGGAAGCCTCTTATAAAGATGATGCACAAGAAAGTTTGCAAACAGTTTGCTGAAGACAAGCAGACTAAGGACATGAATTACTGGAACCATGTCCTGTGGTCTGATGAGACCAAGATAAACTTATTTGGTTCAGATGGTGCCAAGCGTGTGTGGCTGAAACCAGGTGAGGAGTACAAAGACAAGTGTGTCTTGCCTACAGTCAAGCATGGTAGTGTCATGGTCTGGGGCTGCATGAGTGCTGCCGGCACTGGGGAGCTACAGTTCATTGAGGGAACCATGAATGCCAACATGTACTGTGACATACTGAAGCAGAGCATGATCCCCTCTCTTTGGAGACTGGGCCACAGGGCAGTATTCCAACGACCCCAAACACACCTCCAAGACGACCACTGCCTTGCTAAAAAAGCTGAGGGTAAAGGTGATGAACTGGCCAAGCACAACTCCAGACCTAAACCCCATTGAGCATGTGTGGGGCATCCTCAAATGGAAGGTGAAGAAGCGCAAGATCTCTAACACCCACCAGCTCTGTGATGTCATCATGGAGGAGTGGAAGAGGACTCCAGTGGAAAACTGTAAAGCTCTGGTGAACTCCTTGCCCAATAGGGTTAAAGCGGTTGTATACCCTTATTTTTTATTTTTACCTACAGGTAAGCATATAATAAAATGAATATCCCCTAAACCTGTATGGGAGATATTCACTTTGCATGCAGCCGCTGACATCAGCGGTGCATGCGCTGTGAATGCCCAGCTGAAGGTTTGACAGACGCTGCCTGTCCTTGCCGGGAAGAAGACTCCCGCACGCATGACGTCATCGTGGCTCCGGCCACTCACAGCACCGGAAACGCGAACTCGGAAGAAACGCAGAGGGCAAAATGTCAGCTCCTTCGGCATGGATCGGGCGGCGATACGGGGACCTCATTCTAAGGCCGGGTACACACGAACAAACATGTACGGTGAAAGCGGTCCGTCGGACCGTTTTCACCGTACATGTCTGCCAGAGGGCTTCTGTACGATGGTTGTACACACCATCGTACAGAAGTCCGCGCGTAAACATTACGCGGGGCGTGTCCGCGTCGTCGCCGCGACGATGACGCGGCGATGATGCGGAGACGTGGGCGGCCCTGCCATTTAAAGGCTTCCACGCATGCGTCGAAGTCATTCGACGCATGCGAGGGACGGCGGGCGCCTGGACATGTACGGTAGGTCTGTACTGACGACCGTACATGTCCGAGCGGGCAGGATTCCAGCGGACGGTTTTAAAACACGTCCAGGAATATTTGTCCGCTGGGAAAAGGCCCGGCGGGCAAATGTTTGCTGGAATTCGGCCCGCTCGCGCCCACACACGACCAAACATGTCTGCTGAAACTGGCCCGCAGACCAGTTTCAGCATACATGTTTGGTCGTGTGTACGGGGCCTATGGTTAGTATTTCAAAATGAGCTAGTATGCAACCGCTTTAAAGCAGTAGTAAACCCGCACAATAAAAAGAAACCTGCAAGGCAAAGGCATAATGAGCAAGTAGCTAGCTACTAGCTCATTATGAAATACTCACCTCAGACTGAAGCCTCCGTATCGGAGCCTAGTCCACGCCAAGGGAGCTGACATCTTGCACTCGGTATGTCTTCCGGGTTCGCGGATCCAACGCTGTGAGGTCCGGCAGATGCTGAGCATCTTGTCTTTGTACCCCTCACCAGGTTCCTGCCACATACGCTTGACACCATCTGAACCAAATAAAGCTCTTTTCCCAAAGAAAGCCTCTGGATATGAAGATGAGCACGTGCACTCAACTACATGGCAAGGCCTGTTCTTAGTGGAACCTGTCCTCTAAAACCACTGTATGGTCTTGGCCATCATGCTGCAGGTCAGTTTCAGGGTCTTGGCAATCTTCTTATAGCCTAGGCCAGTGATGGCGAACCTTGGCACCCCAGATGTTTTGGAACTACATTTCCCATGGTGCTCATGCACTCTGCAGTGTAGCTGAGCATCATGGGAAATGTAGTTCCAAAACATCTGGGGTGCCAAGGTTCGCCATCACTGGCCTAGGCCATCTAGGCTAAGAGCAACAATTCTTTTTTTTCAGATCCTCAGGGAGTTCTTTGCCATGAGGTGCCATGCTGAACTTCCAGTGACCAGTATGAGAGAGTGAGAGTGATAACACCAAATTTAACACACCTGCTCCCCATTCACACCTGAGACCTTGTAACACTAACGAGTCACATGACACAGGGAGGGATAATGGCTAATTGGGCCCAATTTGGCGATTTTCACTTTGGGGTGTACTCACTTTTGTTGCCAACGGTTTAGACATTAATGGCTGTGTGTTGAGTTATTTTGAGGAGACAGAAAATGTACACTGTGATACAAGCTGAACACTCACTACTTTACATTGTAGCAAAGTGTCAATTCTTCAGTGTTGTCACATGAAAAGATAGAATATTTTTTTTTAACAAAAATGTGAGGGGTGTACTCACTTTTGTGAGATACTGTGTCTATATATATTACACACACAGTAACCGGACACTTTATTTGGTACGCCTTGCTAGTATCCGGTTGGACCCCCTTTTGCCTTCAGAACTGCCTTTATTCTTTGTGGCATAGATTCAACAAGGAGTTGGAAACATTCCTCAGAGATTTTGGTCCATAATGACATGATAGCATTACGCCATTACTGCAGATTTTTCTGCTGCACATCCATGATGCAAATCTCCCCTTCCACCTCATCCCAAAGGTGCTCTATTGGAGTGAGATCTGGGGACTGTGGAGGCCATTGGAGTACAGTGACCTCATTGTCATGTTCTAGAGACCAGTTTGAGATGATTTGAGTTTTGTGACATGGTGCATTATCCTGCTGGAAGGAGCCATCAGAAGATGGGTACACTGTAGTCATAAAGGGATGGACAGGGTCAGGAACAATACTCAGGTAGGCCATGGTGTTTAAATGTTCAATTGGTACTATGGGGGCCCAAAGTGTGCCAAGAAAATATCCCCCACACCATTACACCCCCACCACCAGCCTGAACCGTTGATACAAGGCAGGATGGATCCATGCTTTCATGTTGTTTACGCCTGATTTGGACCCTACCTTCTAAATGTGGTAGTTGAAATTAAAACTTATCAGACCAGCAACCTTTTTCCAAACTTCTTTTGTCCAATTTTTATAAGCCTGTATGAATTGTAGCCTCAGTTTCCTGTTCTTAGCTGACAGGAGTGGCACCCAGTGTGGTCTTCTGCTTCTGTAGCCCATCTGCTTCAAGGTTCGATGTGTTGTGTATTCAGAGATGGTATTCTGCATACCTTGGTTGTAACAAGTGATTATTCGAGTTACTGTTGCCTTTATATAATTTCAACCTTCTGCCCATTCTCCTTTGACATCAACAAGGTATTTTCATCAGCACAACTGCTCTCTGAATGTTTTCTCTTTTTCAAACTATTCTATGTAAATCCTAGAGATGGTTGTGCGTGAAAATCCCAGTAGATCAGCAGTTTTTAAGATACTCAGACCAGCCCATTTGGCACCAACAACCATGCCACGTTCAAAGTCACTTATATCCCCTTTCTTCCCCATTGTGATGCTCTGTTTGAACTTCAGAAAGTTGCCTTCACCGTTTTTAGATGCCTAGATGCATTGAGTCGCTGCCATGCGATTGGCTGATTAGCAATTTGTGTTTTGGAGGGGGCTGTGGGCTGGCCTCCTACCCACAGACTATGGTCCAGCAGAGAACGAGAGACTTGGGAACAAAATGGAATTGGGATCATGTAATGAGGTCTCTATGTAAGCTGCATCCCTTCTCCTCCATCCCCCCTCTTGCTACTTTAATTATGTTAGCTCAGGGCATGTAGACAAAAGGTGTGGAGATGCATTCCCAGCGGGGGATGTGTAAGGAGGATATTGTTTGAATATACAAGTGCTGAGTTCCCATTGGTTCTTCCTTGTCTTCTACCCCCTCTGACAAGGCTGAGGGGAGTGTCCCTAACTGTGTTTAAAAGTGTATGTTTTTGTACCTAATACACAGTTTTATGCTCTGCATGTTTAACCCTCAACACCTGTGTGGTTTGCCTCGTGATTGGGGGTTAAGGGCTGGTTATGACGAGTCTGTCAGCTGCGGGTGCATTTGGAGAACAGGAGACACAGGTCTGGTGGAGATGCCCAGCTGGGGTATCCAAAATCCGCCACACATAAATACTATGGCCAAGATTCACGTAGGAGAGCGCATCTTTGTGCGGGCGTAACGTATCCTATTTACGTTACGCCTCCGCAACTTTGACAGGCAAGTGCAGTATTCTCAAAGCAAAGTTGCGGCGGCGTAGTGAAAATAGGCCGGCGTAAGCCCGCCTAATTCAAATGTGGAAGATGTGGGCGTGTATTATGTGGGCGTGTATTATGTAAATGTATTGTGACCCCACGTATTGTGACCCCACGTAAATGACGCTTTCTCGTGAACGTAAATTACGCACAGCCCTATTCGCGAACGACTTATGCAAACGACGTAATCGACGGAAAGTTCGACGCTGGCCCGATGTCCATACTTAACATTGGTACGCCTCATCTACGCCTCATATAGCAGGGGTAACTTTACGCCGGAAAAAGCCTAACGTAAACGGCGTATCTGTACTGCGTCGGCCGGGTATACGTTCGTGAATTGGCGTATCTAGCTGATTTACATATTTCTAGGCATAAATCAGCGTACACGCCCCTAGTGGCCAGCATAAATATGCAGTTAAGATACGACGGCGTAGGAGACTTACGCTGGTCGTATCTTATACAAATTCTGGCGTATCTGATTCTTTGAATCAGGGCCAAGATACGACGCCTCAGACTCAGCTAAACGACGGCGTATCTGGAGATACGCCGTCGTATCTCCTACGTGAATCTGGGCCTATATATCTTCAACATACACTATATTGTCAAAAGTATTGTCTTTACATACACATGACTTTTTATGGCATCCCAGTCTTAGTCCGCAGAGTTCAATATTGAGTTGGCCCACCCTTTGCAGCCATAACAGTTTAAACTTTTAAGGGAAGTCTGTCTACAATGTTTAGGAGTGTGTCTATGGGAATGTTTGACCATTCTTCTAGAAGCACATTTGTGAGGTCAGGCACCGATGTTGGACGAAAAGGCCTGGCTTGCAGTCTCCGCTTTAATTCATCCCAAATGTGTTCTGTCAGGTTGAGGTCAGGACTCTGTGCAAGCCAGTCAAGTTCGTCCACCCCAAACTCGCTCACCCATGTCTTTATGGACCTTGTTTGTGCCCTGGTGTACAGTATGTTGGAACAGAAAGGGGCCACCCCCAAACTGTTCCCACAAAGTTGGGAGCATGAAATTGTCCAAAATGTCTTGGTATGCTGATGCCTTAAAGCATGGGTTCTGCGGGAATTCTTTTTTTTTTTTTTTATATATCCACCTGCCGCTCTTAATATAGTTAATACGGTACTTACATGTCCAAATTTCATAGCCCCCTGCACTGTCATTCTTCCGCAAAAGATATTTTATAAAAATATGTGCAGGACGCTTCCATCTTGCTTGTGGACACTCTGAAGCCCACAAGCAAATTCTTCTGGGATGTGGTGAATGCTGATGTCCCAGCATTCACCGCTTTATCCCGCGCATGTGCAGTGTTGATGGCGAGCGCCGCCGTCAACACTACACAGTATTGGTGATTTCCCGTTTGCCCTGAATTAAAATGGCGGAATTGTATCCGCCCTCGTCACATGACTGGCTGCAAGAGTCACGTGACATGTGAAATCACGTGATAGTTCGTCTTGTTAGCTAGAGAATCGTCTCCTGGGCAGCATCACGCTGTGCTCCCAGGAGACATTTCAAAGTAATCCCTAGACGGACACGCCACTCCCGCGGGAGCTAAATCAGGAAGTGCCTGGTTTAGACATCATAAACAAGGTATGGGATTTACTAAAAAAAAAAAAATTTGATAACTAACTTTAACTTTGAAACTGAGCCGGTGGGATGAACGATGATTTGTATATTAGGGTGAACATCCGCTTTAACAGTTCCCTTCACTGAAACCAACCCCTAAAAAACAACCACACACCCTAATTCCCACCCCTCCACCAAATGATTTGGACCAGTGCACAGATGTTGAGATGTAATATTGCAAATAAATGTTGCTAATGTATTCTAATGCTAATTTTACCTAGATTTTGAAGCTTTTTATTAAACACAAGAAATGCTAAACAAAAACCTGAAACTATGGGCCAGATTCACGAATAATTACGGCGGCGTAACGTATACCCTTTACGTTACACCGCCACAAGTTTTCGTCGTAAGTGCTTGATTCACAAAGCACTTGCGTGTAAACTTGCGGCGGCGTAGCGTAAAGCCGTCCGGCGCAAGCCCGCCTAATTCAAATGGGGCGTGTACCATTTAAATTAGGCGCGTTCCCGCGCCGAACGTTCTGCTCATGCTCCGTTAGGAAATTTCCCGCCGTGCTTTGCGTGAAATTACGGCGCCCCGACGTGTTTTTTGAACGGCGACGTGCGTAACGTACTTTCGTATTCCTGAACGTCTTACGCCAAAAAAAATTTAAATTCGACGCGGGAACGACGGCCATACTTTAACATTGATGGTGTAATTTTACACTATCTAAATAGAACTCTTAACTTTACGACGGGAAAAACCGATGTAAGAGAATGCGACGAACGCGCGTACCTTTGTGGATCGCCGTAAACAGCTAATTTGCATACCTGACGCGGAAAACGACGCAAACTCCACCCAGCGGTCGCCGAAGTATTGAATCCTAAGATCCGAAGGCGTACGAAGCCGTACGCCTGTCCGATCTTAGCCAAAAGCCGTCGTATCTTTGTTTGTGAATTACAAATAAAGATACGACGCGGAAAATTTGAAAGTACGCCGGAGTATCAGCAGATACTCCGGCGTACTTTTTCTGTGAATCTGGCCCTATATATATATATATATATATATATATATATATATATATATATTCCCTATTACATGGCTGGGTGCACATGGGATTCCTAAGCAGAAGTACAATTTACAGCCTTTAGTAGAAGATGAATTTAGTAAGACATTCTATGAATGTTAGCCAGCTGTGCATTATTTTGCAGGTGTGTTCTAGAAAATAGTAACAGGGATTGCATAATAGACCTATGGAATACAAATTTGCTCAAGTGATCATTTTTCTGTCATCCCACACATGTCACTTATTTTTCCGTTACATAGATTGGTGCTTTCTGCATAAATACCATGGTTAGTTTGTTCTTTTAATTACACTGAAGTCTTGTAGCACATCTCATTTGCATTGCAGAATACACATTTATATTTGTAGATGAACGAATTTACAATGTAGGTGTCCCATTGCTAAACATGAAATGCAAGATGCATTAGGCCACCTTTGTATTCCCCTGCAAAAAAAAAAAAAAAGCTCAGTTATTGCAAAAAATCCCTGTGAGTTCAGACAGAACTGATTTCATCCTGCATAGTAATTTCTTTTTTTAGGGGGAGCAAAACAATTATCTATTAATCTCTCTTACTACTGTGCAAGGGTGGGAGGACTAGCAATTTACTGATCCATAACCCTTAAAAGCATTGAGCATTTAGTGTATACTAAAGGGCATATCTATAAAATGGTGAACATGAGTCTTGCCAACAAACGAAATTCACCAACATTTGCTGGCATCTGCTGACAACATCACCAGCCATTTGACAAATTGATTTTAACCACAATCTGTATACAGTAAAATGGTTTTAAATATATCAATTTTATAATTCATTAACTATATGAATTCATATAAACATAAAATTCATGTATGAAAACTAACAAAAAAAATGACTGTCTGCAAAATGTATAAGGAAAGTTGGTGAAAAATATGTGAAGGGGCATTAGACCACTGATCAAACAAACTAACTGTAAATTAGCAGTTCTATTTATGTGTAGGCCAAAAGATAATTAGCTGGATTCAGGTAGATCGGCGCATCTTTCAGGCGGCGTAGCGTAAATGGGGCCGGCGTAAGCACGCCTAATTCAAATGAGGATGAGGGGGGCGTGTTTTATGTAAATTACTCGTGACCCGACGTAATTGACGTTTTTTACGAACGGCGCATGCGCTGTCCGTGTACATATTCCTGTGTGCATTGCTCCAAAGTACGCCGCAAGGACGTATTGGTTTTGACGTGAACGTAAATGACGTCCAGCCCCATTCACGGACGACTTACGCAAACGCCGTAAATTTTTCAAATTTCGACGCGGGAACGACAGCCATACTTAACATTGACTAGGCCAACTATTTGTTCAACTAACTTTACGTCGGGAATCGCCTTACGTAAACGGCGTATCTTTACTGCGACGGGCACACGTACATTCGTGAATCGGCGAATCTAGTCATTTGCATATTCTACGCCGAACTCAACGGAAGCGCCACCTAGCGGCCAGCGCAGGCCGTCGTATCTTAGCTAGGTTTAAGTGTATCTCAGTTTGAGAATACACTTAAACTTACGACGGCTTAGATTCCGAGTTACGACGGCGTATCTACTGATACGCCGGCGTAACTCTTTGTGAATCTGGCTAATTATCTACATATTGTTAAAGAGAAATGTGACTAATTATTTTTTATTATTATTTAGATAAAAGTGGGTTTTTCTCAGGAGAGAAACAATGTCTAAAGCATACAGTCCTGCAGTCATCTATGGGGCTGGCAGAAGAACTACAGTGTCTGGGGAAGGACCAGAAATCTGACATTCCCAGAAGTGTCAGATGTAGAGAAGTTTTGTGAAACATACACAGCAAATTAGCATAACTAGTTACAACAATTGCAGTGCTCATTTAAAAATACAGGTTTTAAAGTCCCTTTAGTGCATGGGTGCCCAACCGCTGGCCCGCGGGGTCCTCTGATGTGGCCCGCCACCTCCTGCACTAGGATGGGGGTCAGTAAGCCCAAATTGTGGGTTTTCGTATCAGTGGGAAGATCCGAGTCGGCGCTGGAGAAAGCATAAGGCTGCTGTAGAGAGCAGAGCCGATGCTTTCTGTATAGCGCCTGGCTTCTGTCTCAGGCGGAGTGATACCAAATGTGCTCTGCCTGTGACAGTTCCCAGCGCGATACAGGAAGCATTGGCTCTGCTCTCTACAGAAGTCGTATGCTTCCTCCTGCGCCGCTCCTGTCACACTTATGGCAGGTATGGGGGATCAAGAACCAGCCACCAGTACCCAGAAATATCAGACATCAGTACCCAATAGTACCCACCAGTACCCAGAAATACCAGCCAGAAGTACCACACAGCAGTACCCAGAAGTACCAGCCAGCAGTACACACCAGTACCACCCAGCAGTACCCAGAAGTACCACACAGCAGTACACACCAGTACCCAGAAGTGCCAGCCAGCAGTACCCAGAAGTACCAGCCAGCACCACCCACCAGTACCCAGAAGCACCACCCACCAGTACCCAAAAGTACCACTCAGAGGTACCAATTCAAGCAGTACCCACAAGCACCACCCAGCAGTATCAAAAAGTACCCAGAAGTACCAGCCAGCAGTACCCAGAAGTACCAGCCACCAGTACCCACAAGCACCACCAAGCAGTACCAAAAATTACCCACCAGTACCCAGAAGTACCAGTCAGCAGTACCCACCAGTACCCAGAAGTACTAGCCAGCAGTGCCCACCAGTATCAGCCAGCAGTACCCAGAAGTACCATCCAGAAGTACCAGCCAGCAGTACCATCCAGAATCAGCTAGCAGTGCCCACCAGTACCCAGCCAGCAGTACCCACTAGAAGTACCAGCCAGAAGTATCCACCAGTACCTGCCAGCAGTACCCACCAGAACCAGAAAGTGGTTTCCATCAGTACCAGAAAGCAGTACCCATCAGTACCAGTCAACAGTACCAGCCAGTGGGACCCACCAGTCATACCCACCCTGAAAGACAGCAAGCAGCAGCCACCAGCTATATCCACCTAAGAGACAGCAGCAGCCAGTAATCCCTGTGGAATCATGAAGAAGAAGTGAAGATTGAGGTCAGTTAAGGTGCCTCAGACTCCTTTCACATGATCACCTCTATAGAGCGGCAGATTTAAACTGACCTGCGTCCTTTTACACCTGCCTATCTCCAATCCAATCTGCTTAAAAAAACAGAAGGGAATCCGTCTCCTTCTGTCTGGGCGGATCGGAGAGCCCATAGAGTCAGCGTGGGAATTCCATGTAAATCTCCTGCGGTGGCCGGGCTGATGTAGGCGCCAAGGTGATTTTTCAGGGAATGAATATATATATAACTGGTTGTTGTGGAATGATAGGAGTCTGATATTCCCAGGCGTTTATTTCCAGCTGTATGTGGCACTGATGTTTTGTTCAAGCAGGACTGAAGCTTTGTCAATGGGACAGTCTACTCTGCGGTTGTGATGATGCTCAGTCTTACCCTATGTTTTATCTTGGAGCTGTCCCTTCAGCACCATGAGATTGTAAACCACCCCATTTGTTTCCTCTAGTCTGCTGTTCCTCTAGTCTGCTCTAGTCCCTCAGAAGCTGCTTCTTGTAAAAGTAATCAGCTGAAGTTGAAATATGAGATATAATACAAGTGCATATGGTGAGAGATTTATCTATGTACTGAGAGATAATAGGAGATGGAGGAGAACAGAAAAGTTTGGATGCAGAGGACATATGTGTGCTAGAGAAATTTACACCACAACGTGCATAAGCCTCTTAATGCTTGCTTAAGAGTCCACAAGTTTTGGTGAGTGCGGGAACATGGGAGGTAAGCACGCAGGGTCGGATTCCAGACAAGGCCAACAAGGCCAGGCCTCGGGGCGGCAGTGGGTGCAGGGGCGGCACTGCAGCTGAGAGGAAAGGACACTTTAATTCCCCCCCCCCTGTCATGTCACGGATGGTGAGAGGAGAGAAAACAGAGGGAAGAGGAGGTGAGATGGTTTTCAATGTAATTTTCGGCAGCAGCACCCCCCCAATGATCAATGTCATTTTTGGCAGCAACATCAGCCCCCCCCCATTTCTCAATGTCATTTTTGGCAGCAACATCCCCCCCCCCCCAGTTCTCAATGTCATTTTCGGCAGCAGCATCCCCCCTGCTTCCCAGTGTCCTGCCGAAAAAGTCCCCCGGCGGATAATGTCCCCCCTGTACTGTGCAGGCGGGGGCGGCATTGAAGGACCCGGCCTTGGGGCGGCAAAGGGAGTAAATCCGGGCCTGGAAGCAGGGTACTGAGATTGCTGAATGTAGAGCACATTAACATGGATGATTATAAGATTGAACAGGATATAGATACCAGCACATTATTTATTGAACTGTGTAATGGGACAGCTTTAATTTATTTACTAGGGCACCAGCACTTGACTGCAGTGGTTGTATTATTGGGACACTGAATATATGTTTTGTAGTTTCTTTTTTCGTTTTTTTTGTGGATATTGTGTGCACATAAATGTTTGTGATTGAGTAAGGGTGAACAGATATTAGGGGTAGTGCTATAAATCATCATAACATCTGATTTTGGTTTAGTACCTCATTTTATATATAACTACTGGTATATAGATCAGACCAAAATGAGGGACAAATGAGAAGGAAAGAGGGACAGAGGGACTTTGTTCCAAAACAGGGACAAACCCTCGAAATCGGGGACAGTTGAGAGCTATGGGGATACGAAAGACTATAGCCACAAGCCTTTTGCATACTGCTGTAGCTGCTCCTTTAGTTTTGGGGCAGAGTCTGTATCAGTTTTCTATAGAAAGCATAGACTGACTAATACAGAGCCTGGAATCAGCAAATCTCAGTGTGCTTCATCAGGTTTATCCTCAGGAGGAAGCTGTTGAGGCCGTGAAGTGCAGGAAATCAATTGCCCAAGAAATTTATTCAGCTCTGTATGGATTTCAGCATTCCCCTCTGCAGTGTCATGTTTTCTCCTATTGCTACTGAGACCACATCAAAACCTCAAAGCTGCTCCTGTGTATTCAGAAACAACTATGCTTTCCTGTTATTTTACCCAGATTCAGCGCTCTCAAATTCCTTTATCCTTCTGTAATAATGACAAAGGGCTTTCCCATTTTAACTGCCTAAAAAAAAAGATATTGTATTGTAGAAGTCACATGCTTAATCATGGACCAGCTATATTGCTGCACTCAGCCATTTCAGTCAGTTAAGTCAGCAGTTATTGCCAGATGTTCAGTCAGAGATGGTATTGTTTCAAGCAAGTGATCCTGATGTAATCTATGAAGCAATAGAGTTGTGTCATAGCTTATTGAGTTGCTGTATTGGTGGTCAATGGAAAGGTAGCCAAACTAAAGCGCAGATTGAGCTTGTTCTCCAGTTGCCTGACCTGCTGCTTCACATTTTCCCAAGAGTCACAGCTTCCTGTCGCCATCTTGTTGACTGATGTGCTAAAGTGGTTTTATTATCTTGTATTGAACATTTGTTAGACTGAGATCAAACAGTTTTCATCTCTATCATCTGTAATTGAATCTGGCAATTTTAGCTCTATTACTTTAATATCTTAGAAGAAGATTTTTAGAGATGAAACACAATGACTTTTAATATTTGCACATAAAATATTCTTTAGGGCTGCCGAAGAACAGTAACTGATTGCTGTCGTTGCTTCAATTACAAACATTCAATTTCGGTGCATTTTGTGCCCTTTCAATCCAAATATAAAAGTATTTTACTGAGTTTTGTGATTCAGTAAAATGCTTTTTACATATAATGAAATGTAGTAGGTAGATTCAGGTAGAGTTAGGCCGACTTATCAGTAGATAAGTCGACCTAACTCAGAATCTATGCGACTTATGTTTAAGCGTATGCTCAAACAGAGATACGCTTAAACATATCTAAGATAAGACGGCTTGCGCCGTCCTATCTTAGGTTGCAATTTTTCGGATGGCCGCTAGGTGGCGCTTCCATTGCGGTCGGCGTAGAATATGTAAATTAGTTGATACGCCGATTCACGAACGTACGCCTGGCCGCCGCAGTCGATTTACACCGTTTCGGTAAGGCATTAGCAGGCCTAAAGGTATTCCATCTATTAGGTGGAATAACAATGTTAAAGTATGGCCACCGTTCCCGCCGCAAGATTCACATTTTTTACGTCACTTGCGTAAGTCGTCCGTGAATCGGGATTTACGTTGTTTACGTCCACGTCTAAATCAATAGGCCCGTGCGGCGTACGTAGCCGCAATGCACACTGGGAAATGTAGGCGCCCGGCACATGCGCATTAAAAAAAACGTAAAAAATGTGAGGTCAAGCCTCATTACCATCAAACACGCCCCCCTCCAACACATTTGAATTCGGCGCCCTTACGCCCGCCCGCTTTAGGCTACGCCGCCGTATATTAGCAGGCAAGTACATTGAGAATCATGTACTTGCCTGGCTAACTTACGGCGGCGTAGCCTAAACAGGCTAAGCTACGCCGCCGTAAGTTTAAGCCTTCATACCTGAATCTACCTACAAGTGTAGAGAATCACAAAACACCCGAGGAGAGTGTAGCCTCCCCGGCGGTTATATTTATGTCAGATTTTTGCGTCTCAAAGCGGTACATTGTTTTGCATGGAAATTTGGCGCTTTAGATTGTAGGCCTGTAATTCTTAGTAATAACAAACTTAAATCTGTCCAAACAAGAGTCTAGTAGACATCCCAGGAGTAATAAAGTTTGAAACACGAAATCATAAATTATAATATAATAAATAACTATAAATAATTCAAAAAAATAATAATATAATAATAATAACATTTATTTCCCCACGAATCACTATCGTTCAATTCTGCAAGTGTTCTAATTTACTATCGTTGTTTTCTAGCTGCTCTAAAAGCACTTTTGACGTAAAGGGACACTTTTTGGTTGCTATGGACAATCTCAAGCTTCCAGGCAGAAAGAACAGTATTTATAATATAAAAGTGCATGCAGGGTTAAGGACAAAAGGGAGGTGAAATGATTTGATACAGTAATGTAATCTGTAAGATTACACTGTACTGTTTGTGTTCTGTATTTTGTACCTTTTGAATTTGCCGCCAGGCTCCACCCCCATGCTCGCAGGGAACAAAGCCCAGCACACAGAGGAATCGGGTGGATGATCCGGCCGGGGAAAAAGGCAGGTGGACATCGCAGGATCCTGGGGACAAGGTAAGAAACCAGCAACAGGATTCTGCAATGCAATCCCGAGTGTGGCTCGGGGTTACCGCTAATGGTACTGAAATTTAAAGCGGAGTTCCACCCAAAAATTGAACTTCCGCTTTTCGGAATACCCCCCCCCCCCCCCGTTGTCACATTTGGCACCTTTCAGGGGGGAGGGGGGTACAGATACCTGTATAATACAGGTATTTGTACCCACTTCTGGGAATGACTCCCATGGGAGTCACTCCACTTCCCATCCCCCAGCTGCCTTCTGGGAAACACACTGGTCGCAGAAGACAACGAGGACCACAGGGAACGTGCCGTGCTACTCGCAAGGCTTCGCTTCCTGATTCCCTCACCGAGGATGGCGGCGGGGGCAGCCGAGAAATGAGCGATCGCTCGTCTTCTGCTGCCGACATCGCAGGCACCCTGGACAGGTAAGTGTCCATTTATTAAAAGTCAGCAGCTGCAGTATTTCTAGCTGCTGGCTTTTAATATTTTTTTCCGCGGGACCTCCGCTTTAATCCTGAGCCACACTCGGGATTACCGCCAGGAGGGTTAAAGTTGAACTACAGGCAAACACAGCTGAAATACATGTATGGGAGCTGTTTTATATGGCATAGGGTTTTTTTTTTTTTTAATTCTCTGCGGTCACTACTGCCAGACAGCACAGTCAGGTCTAAGGCTGGCCATACATTATACAATTTTCTTGTACAACTTTCCTTTATATTTACCAAAACCATATAATAGGAGGTCAAACCTAAACACTTTTAATGTGTATGCATTCAGGCAGGCCCTTGTACTACATAGTTGAAGGTAAATCTAAAGAAAATTGAATAAGAAAATTGTATGGTGTATGGCCAGCTTAAGACTTCCAGCTGTAGCAATACCATGCACCTGGACATGGACACACCCCAGATTTACTGCACACGTTATTCTAGCTACTGTTGTAAAAACCAGACCTTCTGGACCATTTTTTATACACTGTGGGCCAGATTCAGAAAGAGTTATGCCGGCGTATCACTGATACGCCGGCATAACTCACACTTTGCGCTGGCTTATCTGTTTTTCTGTATGCAGAAAACAAGAGAAGCCGGTTTGCAGCAAAGATCTGACAGGCAGAATTGTATTACACCGTCGGATCTTAACTGCAATTTTAAAATGGCCGCTGGGGGCGTTCTCGCTGATTTACGCCGAGAATATGTAAATCAGCGAGATACGCCATTTCACGAACGTACGCGGGCCCTAAGTAGTCACTTTACGCCGTTTAAGTAAGGGTTTTCCCGGCCTAAAGATAAAGCTGCCCAAAGCAGGCGCATCCTATATTAAGTATGGACGTCATGACCGCGGGAAATTTGAAAATGTTTACTTTGTTTGCGTAACTCGTTCGTGAATGGGGATTTACGTTGATTACGTTCACGTCGAAAACACCGTCATAATTCGGAGCATGCGCACTGGGATTTTTCTAAGGCCGGCGCATGCGCAGTACGTTCGGCGCGTGGACGCGCCTAATTTAAATAGGAGACGCCCCCTACCCGCCTATTTTGAATTAGGCCGCCCAAGTTACGCTACGCCGCCCGCAACTTAACACGCAAGTGCTTTGTGAATACAGCACTTGCGTGTTAAGTTGCGGCGGCTTAGCGTAAATAAGAAAAGTTTGCACGCGGCTTTCTGAATCTGGCCCCGTATCATTGATTTTCAGATCGATCAGCTTCAGTATGCATATGATGACAGTTAACCACTTAAGGACCCCTTCACGCTGATATACATCGGCAGAATGGCACGGCTGGGCACAAGCACGTACCTGTACGTCCTCTTTAAGAGCCCAGTCGTGGGGTCGCGAGCTCTGTGACCTTGCCAGCGGGA
Organism: Rana temporaria; assembly: GCF_905171775.1. NCBI lineage: Eukaryota > Metazoa > Chordata > Amphibia > Anura > Ranidae > Rana > Rana temporaria. The sequence continues at coordinate 215,230,337 of NC_053493.1, read as the reverse complement.
CCCACGGACCCGAACGCCGCTGGTGTCCCGCGATCGGTCACAGGAGCTGAGGAACGGGGAGAGGTGTGTGTAAACACACCTTCCACGTTCTTCACAGTGGCAATGTCAGTGATCGTCTGTTCCCTGATATAGGGAAAGACGATCACTGATGTCACACGTTCAGCCCCGCCCCCTACAGTTAGAAACACATATGAGGTCACACTTTATGAGATATAAGGCCCCTACAGTGCCCCCTAGTGGTTAACTCCTGCAATTGTCATGTTCACAGTAATCAGTGCATTTTTATAGCACTTTTCGCTGTGAAAATGATAATGGTCCCAAAAATGTGTCAAAATTGTCCAATGTGTCCGCCATAATGTCGCAGTCACGAAAAAAATCTAGCAGGACTAAATGTAGTGTGGGGGAATCCGCTCACTCGTTAACAAGTGATTGCAGCAATGTCGCCAAAATCACTTGTAAAATGTGTGCCCCCCCCCCCACATACCTCTCTCTGCTGGCTCTGTCTTCAGGACTCCGTCCTCCCCCCAGCTGTTGAACCTGTCTCCTGTCCCTGCCGCCGATGTACACCATGAGAGGGGTGAGCTGTACTCTTATAATCTCAGCTGTGACAGGAGTTCTAGCACAGTGCTAGGACTCCTGTTTTGGAGGTGACAGGGTCAATAATGAGAACCTGTCACCTTCATTTACTATCACACAGGGAATTGTTTTCTCCTGTGTGATAGCAATAAAGTTAAGTGGATTTTTTTTTATAAAAAAAAAAAAAAAAAAGAAAATGATAATGGTCCCAAAAATGTGTCAAAATTGTCCAATGTGTCCGCCATAATGTCGCAGTCACGAAAAAAATCGCTGCTCGCCGCCATTAGTAGTAAAAAAAAACCTAATAATAAAAATGCCATGAAACTATCCCCTATTTTGTAAACGCTATAAATTTTGCGCAAACTAATCGATAAACGCTTATTGCGTGTTTTTTTTTACCAAAAATAGGTAGAAGAATACGTATCGGCCTAAACTGAGGAAAAAAAATTGATATTTTTTTGGGGGGGATATTTATTATAGCAAAAAGTAAAAAATATTGATTTTTTTTCAAAATTGACGCTCAATTTTTGTTTATAGCGCAAAAAATAAAAACCGCAGAGGTGATCAAATACCACCAAAAGAAAGCTCTATTTGTGGGAAAAAAAGGACGCCAATTTTGTTTGGGAGCCACGTCGCACGACCGCGCAATTGTCAGTTAAAGCGACACAGTGCCGAATCGCAAAAAGGGGCAAGGTCCTTTACCTGCATATCGGTCCGGGTCTTAAGTGGTTAAAGCAACCTGACAGGTAATAAAAAAATATTTTTTTTTCTTTTAACATAAGATGTGTTCCTATTTAACCCCTTAACCAATTGCTTCCCAAGGTACGTACATGGATGTCCTTGGGTTGCAGTGGTAATACCAGTAAGATGATTGCACTTATAGGCATCATCCCAGTATCATTCCTTAAAGCCGGCGATTTTCTTTTTTGCAGAAATGATCTCAGTGTCTAATTAGCCACTCAATCAATTCTGTGGGTGGCGGAAGTGTGTACCACCCCCCTCTTGCTGCCACCACCTCTCCCAGGCTTTCCGGTCCCATTGCGAAGGCTGGCCTGTACAGAGAGATAGGAACTGATGTCATTCCCCTCTCTCTGTAACACTGGAAACCAGAAGTGACGAGTAATCTGTCACTTCCGGTTCCGCCTCTTTGTTCACCTGGCCACCAGCAACCAGGGAAGCAGCCGATCAGACCAATCTGTGTCTGATTGGCTGCATGGGAGGCCAAAAGGAAAAATTTGATGTCTAATGGACCCAAAATTTCTCCATAAAGGGGACCTGTCACAACCCATGCTGTCACAAGGGATGTTGTTTATTTATAAAGTTAGTACAAAAAAAAGTGTAAAAAAAAAAATGTAAAGCGCCCCCGTCCCACCATGCTTCCGCGTAAATGTGAACGCGTACAATACTCCCACACGCATATGTAAACGGAGATCGCATCACACATATGAGGTATTGCCGTGCATGTCAGAGCAAGAGCAATACGTTTTGCACCAGACCTCCTGTGCAACTCTAAGCTGGTAACCTTTAAAGACGCCACCAATGGAACATTTTAAGCACAGTAGTTTGCCACCATTCCATGAACAATTGCGGAAATGCACAATTTTAAAGCATATTAGGTATCTATTTACTCAGCATAACATCATATTTTACATTAGAAAAAAAATAAATTGGGCTAACTTTTTTTATGTTTTTATTCATGAAAGTGTTTTTTTTTGCATTTGAAAAACCGCTGAACAAATACCATGTAACCACGTGACTACATAACTAATTTCCCTTCTCCCCTAGGCTACTATTTTCCTGCTGATATATTTTTTTTGTTTATTTCTATTTTTCTAATCATTAATAGTTAAACTATTTTCATTTTGTTTATACATTTTTAGCATCACATTTAAAAAAGCACAAAATTGCTAAGCCCACAGCTAAATAAACAGATGAAATACATATAGGCAGTCCCCAGATTACAAACAAGATAGGGGGCCAGATTCAGAAAGACTGGCGTATTTTTAGGCGGGCGTAGCGCATCTCATATACACTACGCCGCCGTAACTTAGAGAGGCGAGTACCGTATTCAGAAAGAACTTGCGCCCTAAGTTACGGCGGCGTAGCGTAAATGGGCCGGCGTAAGCCCGCCTAATTCAAATTATCAAGGCAGTGGGCGTGTTGTATTACAATGAGCCGTGACCCCATGCAAATTAGGGGCCGAATGAACGGCGCATGCGCCATCCGTGGACGTATCCCAGTGCGCATGCTCAAAATCACGTCGGCTAGAATGCCTAAGATACGTGGAACACTGCCTACGACGTAAACGTAACTTACAAACAGCCCTATTCACTTACGACTTACGTAAACTACGTAAATTTTGGCGGGGGTTCCGACGTCCATACGTTAACATGACTTACCCCTGCTTTATGAGGGGTAAAGTTACGCCGGTCGTACGCCTTACGTAAACAGCATATAGTAATGCGCCGGGAGCAAGTACATTTGTGAATCAGCGTATCTTGCTCATTTGCATATTCGACGCGTAAATTAACGGAAGCACCCCTAGCGGCCAGCGTAAATATGCACCTAAGATACGATGGCGTAGGAGACTTGCATCGGTCATATTAAGCCAAAATTCAGGCGTAACTTGTTTTAAGAATACCGTGCATACATACGACGGCGCATCTTTTAACTTACGCGGCGTATCAATAGATACGGCGGCGTAAAACGTTCCTGAATCTGGCCCAGGGTCTGTAGGTTTGTTCTTAAGTTGAATCTGTATGTAAGTCTGAACAGGTAGATTTTTTAAGGGTAGCTCCAGCCCAAAAATGTTTTAACTTTTTTTGGATAGCATAGGGAAGGGTTACCATCCCTGTAACATTTTTGTTGCTTTCTGTGCCCAGTTCAGAAGAATTCACCTCACTTTCTGTCCCTATGACAATTGGATTTTGAAAAATGTAGGTTTTTGTAGAAACAAGGATTGGTGCTAAAGCTTCAGTGGAGATACCTTGTTTTCCATAGCTCCCAACTGTCCCTGATTTCGAGGGACTGTCGCTGATTTTGAGCAATGTTCCTCTGTCCTTCATTCCTTATTTGTCCCTCATTTTGGTCTGACCTATATAGATATATATAAAATGCACTTTTTATCTATCAAAAAGTGTTTTCCAGCAATAAACCTTTCATCTGATTTCTAAATTGCTACATTTGCAAATTCCAAAAGCCAATATAAAGGAATAGTAGTTGTAAAAAAAAAAGCACTTGTGGTTTTAACCAATCTTGTTTTTTTTGTACAATTCTCCTTTAAGGGGCGTGGCAAGGGGTGTGTCCTATGCCCGCATACATTTGCTGATAGGTGTCTCTCATTCCCATCTCAAAAAGTTGGGAGGTATGCCTTTTTTCCATGATAACTCTTAGGCCTCATACACACGACCGTTTTCCTCGACAGAATCCATCAAGAAACTTGGTGGCAGAGCTTTTTTGCCGAGGAAAACGGTCGTGTGTATGTTTTTATCGAGAAAACTGTCAAGGAACTCGATGAGAAAAAAAGAGAACAAGTTCTCTTTTTCCTCATTGGGAGTCTCAATTTTCTCGTCGTGTTCCTCGTCGGGCTGGTTTTCGACGAAAAACGTGTTCGTGTGTATGCTTAGAAACCCACGCATGTTCAGAATAAAGTATGAGACGGGAGCGCACCTTCGGTAAAAGTAGCATTTGTAATGGAGATAGCACATTTGTCACGCTGTAACAGACTGAAAAGTGAAAATCGTCACCTACCAAACTTTTACTTAACACGCAATAACATGAGATTAGCAAAAGCAGCCCCAAGGGTTGTGCCAGTGGAATCGAACTTCCCCTGCCGTCGTACGTGTTGAACGTCACCGTGTTTGAGAATGACGAGAGTTGGTCTTGACAGTGTGTACGCAAAGAAAGCTTGTGAAGATTCTCGACAAGCCTAACAAGGAACTCGTCGAGGAAAACAATGTTTCTTTTACGACTCATCGTAAATGAAACATCGACGAGTTCCTTGTTAGGCTTGTCGAGAAACTTGACAAGCTTGCTTTGCGTACACACGGTCAAGACCAAATCTCCTCGTTCTCAAACGCGGTGACGTACAACACATAAAATGGCAGGGGAAGTTTGATTCCACTGGCACAACCCTTGGGGCTGCTTTTGCTAATCTCATGTTACTGCGTGTTAAGTAAAAGTTTGGTAAGAGACGATTTGCACTTTTCAGACTGTTACAGCGTGACAAATGTGCTATCTCCATTACAAACCCTACTTTTACGGAAGGTGCGCTCCCATCTCATACTTTATTCTGAGCATGCGCAGGTCCCTTAGCATACACACGAACGTGTTTCTCGTCGAAAACCAGCCCGTCGAGGAATACGACGAGGAAATTGAGACTCCCGTAGAGGGAAAAGAGAACTTTTTTTCTCGTCGAGTTCCTCTACCGTTTTCCTCGGCAAAAAAGCTCTGCCACCAAGTTTCTTGAAGTATTCTGTCGAGGAAAACGGTTGTGTGTACAAGGCCTGACTGTTGTTTCCCTCCATTGTAATTATTTTCCAAATATTTGTTATTGTATTTTCAAAAGAAAACAAGAAGAAAGTAATAATAATACAATTTCTTAATCATACAATATTATCACCAGTATGCCTGGGTAGGTATCAAAATGGCAATATACTAAACAATGACAACAAAGGACTTTGTCCAAATGGACAGGGGTCAACTGCTTGATCAAGTAACTACCAATCCCTGTTTACCCCATCGGGATCATACTGTAAACAAGGGATTATGATTCAAAGTAGTATAATATAGAACCAAAATTAACATAAAGAGGTAACAAAGGAAGGGAGGGGAAAGGAAAGTGAGATGGAAGTTATTTTTTATGTCTGGTCACTTTTGAGAGCTTAATCGTTCGGAAGTATATTTAATAGTTATCAGGATTCTTCAGAAAATTTGAGGCCCTAGGATGTGTGATCCATTCATTACAATTTTTAATGAATTTAGTTATGGATCCTTTTTTGTGTGCTAACATTAGCTCATAGTGAGCTTGAGTATTGAGTCTCTGGATAACATCAGATAAATTGGGTGCTAGGGTAGATTTCCATAATTTCGTTATGGTGAGTCTCGCTGCTGTAAGGAAGTTGGCGACTATAGTTCTAAACTGAGGGGGATAGACATCTAGTTTTAGACCTAATAAGGCCACTTCAGGTGTAAGTAATTTTAGATTACCGGTGAAAGTCGCGATGAAGGAGGATACATTATTCCAAAAGCTAGATAAGGCTCTACAGTCCCAAAGAGTGTGTTGTAAGTTGCCTGTATGGGAATCACATCTCCAACATAAGGGGGAGGAGTTAGGGAATATTTTAGAGAGTCTGTAAGGGGTCAGATACCAGCGGTTTAGTATTTTCTGGGCATTTTCCCATGAGTCGTATGTAAGTTAGATATTTGTAACCCGGGAACCACCTGTATATGTTTCCTGACAAATTATTTGTTCAGCTAATCTTGTGATTTACATACATTTTCCACTTCCACAAGTAAAAAAATACTACCATCCCACTTTGTCTAATTGTGTTTTCATTTAACCTACATAGTAACTTGTTGTACTTATAAAAAATATATATTTAATACCCTATTATGTGCAAAATACTATTTATTTGTGATCAAAGTTGTGGATAGTGAATGCTGCTAACCCTGACTTCCTTTGCAAGTTTAAAGTAAATCTGTCATGAGATCTATATGGGGACTGTATTTTGGATGACCTAGTTGCCTGACAGTTGTGCTGATCCACTAGCTTTGCTTTGTGAGTCACTGACCTAGAACAAGTACTGTATTCGGATCAGAAAAGTAAAAAAAAAAGTCTGTAAGTTCTTGTCGACACATTCTTATTCTGATTAGTAATGTAAAGTATTGAAGCCAGAGGATTATTGTTACTCTTGGAAACAGAGATCAGCAATATTAGCCTCTGTTTTTCTCAATTTCCATAACATTAGTTAATCAGGACTATAATGTAATCTATTTTATATGCAATTATATGAAAACATGAACAAAATCAGTGATAAATAATTTTTCAAGGGTGATATTTTGTCACTGGTTAAGTACTGTAGGTAGCACATGAATGGAGTAATTAAAGAAATTAAATTACACATATCCCTAAAGGAGCCTGTGAATGTTCTAATTTTTTCCAAGGTCATGGTATTGTTAGTAGTAGTTAGTCACATTTAACCCAATCTGCTCTGTGTTAAAGGCCCTTATCTGTTGCAAATATGAACAACTATTCCTTTCAACCTGTCACCCAGGGACGGACTGACCTTTCGGGCATTTGGGCACTGCCCGAGGGCCCCATGCCACTAGGGGGCCCCATCAGGGATGCCAGCCTCAGTAAAACCAGGGACAGTATGTAAAAATCTGTGTTTTTAAAAAAAAATCATCCCAAGATTATAACTGCCCTGCCTCTCCAGTACCTTTTTAGTATGTGTATTTGTATTCTGTGTGTGTATACTGTGTGGGCCCATAATCTCTTATTTTCCGAGGGCCCCATAATCTCCTATTGCCCGAGGGCCCCATTTTCTTCTATTGCCCGGGGCCCCATTAGTTGTTAGTCCACCCCTGCTGTCACCCAAATATAATGGCAATTATATAACAATTTACACTTTCAGCTATGGAACACCAGATTATCTGCCCCACACTTCCTGGCACCATTAGATTGGAATATGTAATTTAACAGAGTAGTTTCACAAACTTTAACTCCCACAATGTTCTTAAAAATGAACATTTACATTTACATCAAGGGTGTTGCTAAAATTTTAAAAGACCTGGTGCTCCTTTGGCTATCCCATGATAAGCAGTTATGCGGCATCCTGCTGAAATCACCCTCCCCAAATCCCTTGTCCCAGCACAAATCCCGATCCCTGGCAAATTCCCCCCGCCTAGCACAAATCCTCCGCCCATCTCCCCAAAAAAAACAAAAACCCTTCTAACACAAATCCCCACCCAGCACAAATCCTTCCCTGCCACCAAATCCCCTATCCCTGATCCTCTCACAAATCTTCCCACCAAAAAACCTTTAGCTCTGATTTCCTCTTTGTAAAACAAATACCCCCCCCTCCCCCCGAATCCTGTCCTAGCTAGTACAAAACCTCTTTCCAGCACAAATCCTCTCCCTCCCAAATCCCTTCACCTAGCATATATCTTCTTCCCAAATTTGTCCACCTAGCACAAATCTTCTCTCCCCAAACCCCCTTCGAGATCAATTTCCGCCCCAAAATACTTCCTCCTAGTACAAATCCTCTCTCCTCCCAAACATCCCTGGTAGCAAAAACCCTTCTCATTCCCAAATCCACCCAGTCTAGAGAAATTCCTCTCCCTCCACCCTCCACCTAGCACAAATTTTCTATCCCAAAACCCCCTTTTATCCTCTTTCTAGCATAAATCCTTCCCCCCACATATCACTGAATCATCCCTCCTAACACAAAATCCCCCCCCCCCCCCAAATTCAAAACTATTAGCACAAATCCCCCACCAAGCACAAATCTTCTCCTCACCCCACAAAACTAAATTTCTATCGCACAAATCTGCCCCCCCCCCCCCCATCCCTTCACATGCAACATCTCCTCTCCACCCACCTAGTTCAAATCCTCTCCCATCTAAATAACTCTACTTTGCACAAATATTCTCCCCTAAAATCTCCCTCTAGCACCCCATCCTAATACCCCCTCTTAGCACAAAACCTCTCCCCCAATCCCCTCATCCTAGCAAAACCCCCCCCCACCCCACCCCCCAAATCCCTCCACCTAGCACAAATCTTATTTTCCCAAAACCTCCATTCTAGCATGAATCCTCTCCTCCAAGTTCCCCCCATCAAGCACAAATCTTCTCCCCTTAAAACCTCTCTTCTGTCACAGATAATCCTCCCCAAATCCACTTACTAACACATATCCTCTCTTCTCCATTCCGTTTGCCCAGCACAAACCCTCTCCCCCCTAATCCCTCTACCTAGCATAAATTCTACACCCAATTACATCCTCCTAGCATAACCCCCCCCCCCCCCCATCTAATCCCCCCAGGAGAGATGCTGATTGCTGAAGTAACTGGGGAATGCAGCAATAGAGACCCAGGGCACCCCGCAGTAGATGCAAGATGTGTCCAGGGTGTCCGGCGCTAGCACCCGGATTCCATAATTATTGGAATAAGATGGCTGAGTTACCTATATCTAGAAATGCTGGAATATATCTCTAAAGCCTCGTACACACGATCAGTCCATCCGATGAGAACGGTCTGAAGGACCGTTGTCATCGGTTAACCGATGAAGCTGACTGATGGTCCGTCGTGCCTACACACCATTGGATAAAAAAACGATTGTGTCAGAACACGGTGACGTAAAACACAACGACGTGCTGAAAAAAACAAAGTTCAATGCTTCCAAGCATGCGTCGACTTGATTCTGAGCATGCGTGGATTTTTAACCGATTGTTGTGCCTACTAACGATCAGCTTGGACCTATCGGTTAGGAATCCATCGGTTAAATTTAAAGCAAGTTGGCTTTTTTTTAACCTATGGTTAAATAACCTATGGGGCCCACACACGATCGGTTTTGACCGATGAAAACAGTCCATCAGACCGTTATCCTCTGGTTAACCTATTGTGTGTACGAAGCCTAACACTTTTTAGAAGCTGCTTTGATAGGCATTAAAACATTACAAGATAAATCCAGTTGAACATGACCAACTACCACTAGATATCCCCTCAAGAAGAGAACCACAACATATTAGTGTTTCTGAGATCAGGTCTTTTTTTATAGTATTATGCCTAGATATTTTTTTTATTATTTCAGGGATTTTTCTTGCTTTTGTACCTTTAGGTAGTTGTTTTCCCACTATCTTATTTTCCTACAGGCTATGGTGTTCTTGCTATTCTACTAAACATTAACTATACTAAAACATTAACTTGAACACATTCCGTATACCACGTTGCACCTCCATGCTCACTGTGTATCTCAGTGTTTTCTCTGAATATATTTTTCTGAATACATTACTGTTTATTTACTAAAATAATAAAGTCTCGGATGCATTGCGTTTTATATTTATTTTTCCAGTAGGAATAAGTGCACACCTACACTAGAGACGGACAAGTCAAAGGAACCCTTGTCAATATTTTTCCATTACAGAAAAGTGTACACCTACACTGAAAATTGACAAGTCAAAGCAACAATATTTAATTCTCTATGAAGTTCAGCATTCTATTATTAAATATTCAAAAATGTTCCATTTGCCATTTTGCTAATAGCAATGCAATCACACTACAGACATATATCTTATTTACCTGAGTCTTAATAACGCCTGCTTCTCCTATGGGCCAATAATTAGAGAAGTGTCAAAACGTTACCCAGAGAAGGAGCCAATCGTTAAGATGACCTGAAACCTTGAGCTTGAATGCAAACATTGAAGCAAACACAGCGACAACATTATGCATTGCACAGCAGTTTTTTGACATAAAGAATAGTACCGAAGTTAATAAAGTAACTAAGTTAAGCTGATTATATACCGATCGAAATTCAGCCAGTTCAGCAGGGACTAGTTATATATATATATATATATATATATATATATATATATATATATATATATATATATATATATATATATATATATATATATATATATATATATATATATATATACACACACACAGTGTACAGTATGTGTATGTAACTATACAAACACATCCAATTCTATCCTTTAATCCAGTGCTACTGTTTCTATATAGACTATTATCACCATTCGTTTCCTGTGTTGAGGTGTGAAAATAAACTGAATAGCTACTTGCAGGGCAGATGGAGTTGCATACAGACCAATTTTAGAAAGCTGCACAGCATGGAATAAAATATGAGATGGCAGACAGGAAAGTGACATCCAGACAGCTCAGGCTATTTGCTCTTAGCAGAAAATTCACCACAAGCTTTTTTTTTTTTCATGTCAAACGTTAAAACAACTTGCCTCCTTTCAACAGCAGTAATACCAATGGGGTCATATAGTGAAATTGCCAGGCTGCACATCTAGGGCTGTGCAGAAATATGTTTCTCTTTTAATCTACTTTTCACCATAATAAGCGTAACCTGTGGACTTTCCTCCATAAATAAGAGTATTGGAAAAAACATTCAATATATTTGTAGTCTACAGCACTGAATTTATTATTATGCCCAATTTCCCTTCTGACATGTTTGAAGCTAGCAAAGCTTCTTGGTAATAGGGCTTATTTAGTAAAGTAAATAGCAAATTTCAGAGTGCATTAATCCTTTTTGTAGTTTTCTGACTGCTATATAAGGATCAAATGTGAGGCATCGGGAGGGCGGGGCTGGCCCAAAAAGCCCCAGGTCTCAGGCATGCAGCATTCTATTGTTAGCCCTGAGCCGCTGAGCGGGAACCGATCTGATGCTGAGCGCCGGCTGAGTGCAGCCGAGAGCGGACGAGTGTGGCCAAGTGACATAGCAGGTCCCGCCTTCTGGAGCCTGCAGGGCCTATGATGGACATCCCACTGGTCCAATGCCAGGACGGTGGGACGCGTGACATCCATCACAGGCACTGCAGGCTCCAGAAGGCGGGAATTACAATGCGGCCGCCGCACCACATCCCCGCTTGGCGCTAAGGCGGGTGACTCTCCTCCTCTGGTGACTGGCTGCCTGCTGTGATGATGGGCATTGGGTGCCCCACACACCGCACACTATGGCTGAGCTGAGCTGAGCTGAGCTGCTGCAGGACACATTAAGTCTATATCCTAGTCAGGTCGGTCAGTGTATATATGTCAGGTAGGTAGGTTAGTGTATGTATGTCAAATAGGTCAGTGTATGTATGTCAGGTAGGTCAGTATAATGGTCAGTGTGTCAGGAAGGTGAGCTGCAGCGGCGCTTTGCGGGTGGTTTTAACCCTTGTTTGGCCAATAGCGGGGTTAAAGGCGCCCTGCTAGTGGGCAAATAGCGCAGCAAAATTGACGGTAACTCGCTGCTAAAAATAGCGGCGCTTTACCGCTGACGCATCCATCGCCCTAGTGTGGAAGGGGCCTTAGTACAGTACATGTGTGTACAGACACAGCTACTCACCAGCATCTGTAGGGGCGAGGAGCCAGGACATTAATGCAGAAAGGGATAGACAGGAGCATGTTGATGACTGGAGGGGCGTGTCAGGGAGAGCTCTTCCTGCCAATCACCCATGATCCCTCCTCAGCACTCTGCTCCCCATCTCCTCCATCTGCTGTAGGGATGAGCAGGGATGAGCACCCTCTTCTCTTCCTGCTGCTCGATCTCCTCAATTTCTGCAGCTCTTCTACCACTTGTGAGGAAATCAGGCACTGGGGGGAGCGGCAGGAGGAGAATATCAAATGAGACCAGCAGGAGCCCCCCCTTTCAGTCCTGTTTCGTGAGACCCTCAATACATCAGTCACTCCAGTACACTTCCTGGTTGCCGGGGCAACGCCAAGCTACCTCCTCACAGGCGCCGCAGATTAGAGGCCTCCGGATGCACTTCTTCTGCGATTGGTGGAGGGGGAGGTGGGCGGAAATTTTCCGCCCACCTCCCCCTTCACCAATCTCAGCAGAAGTGCATCCCAAGGCATCTAATCAGTGGCACTGTGAGGAGTGAGCTTGGCATTTCCCCGGCAACCAGGAACTGTGCCGGAGTGACCGAAAGTGGCTGTCAATCATCCAGCCTTAACGTGGTGGGTGGAAATACCTTGGGGGCCCGAGTTGCTCGGGACATCCGGGCCCCTTGGGATGACCGGGCCCCTTACATGAGTGTGGGCTGTACCCCCCCTGATGGCGGCCCCATTTCTCTGGATCAACTTTACCTATAAATGTTAGTACCCAATTATATTATGTACATAAGGAAAGAATCCAGGCCTTTTTAAAATCTACTGAGTTGGCCAGAACCACCTCTGGAAGAAAACTTACATTTTCCATATTTGGAGATGAAATCTCTTTTCCTCTAGACGTAAAGAGTGCCCCCTTGTCCTCTGTGATGACCTTAAAGTGAATAACTCAACACCAAGTTCACTATATCAGGGGTGTGCAAACTTTTTTTAAAGAGGGCCAGATTCGATGAAGTGAATATGGGTGGGGCCGACCATTTTTCCTGACATTCTTTGAACCATTAAAATATGGTCTAAGTGTGTTCATCCGAGCACTAATACACTGCCCAACAAGAATTATCTTGCCTTTGTTGCTGTGTGTGGTGAAGAGATGAGCTCAGGCATGTTATTTGTGTGTATATATATATATATATATATATATATATATATCCATATCCATCTTTTGTGGCCCCAACGAATGAGCTCGGGCGCGTTATTGGGATGTTAATCGGCGTATAACACGCACAGATGTATAACGCGCACCTTCACTGTTTCAGATTATTATTTTTTTTAAATAAAGAACTGTGAAACAAAATAAGGGTCAGTGCCCATCAATGCAGCCTAATCATTGCCCATCTGCAGCCTCACCATTACTATGAATGCAGCCTCACTATTGCCATGAATACAGCCTCACCATTGCCATGAATGCAGCCTCACCATTGCCATGAATGCAGCCTTACCATTGCCATGAATGCAGCCTTACCACTGTCATGAAGGCAGCCTCACATGTGCCATGAATGTAGCCTCACCATTGCCATCAGTGCAGCCTGATCGATGCCCATCTGCAGCCTCAGAGGGGACAGGGAGGGGGGCGGGACAAGAGCCAACTGATTACATACAGGAGAATCTCCTGTTTACACGGCACCCTCTTTAATACAAAGTCCTGCCCCCTATTATATACAGAACAGTTGTCCAATGGCAGCCCAGGAGACGGGACTTCCTATTACAGATGCTGCCGAGTAAACATGAGGTTCTACTGTATGTAACCTGATGCCGCTGGTCCCGCAATCTCCCTGTTTCCTCCGAGGCATTGCTGATAAATACAGTATATATTTTTTGTGGCCCTGGGGGCCACAAAAGATAGATATATCCAAGTTACCAGGGGGGCCACATTAAACCGGAAAGCGGGCCGGACTTTGGACATGCCTGCACTATATGGACCACTTATGTATTTGTACATGTTGATCATATACCCCCGTATCTCCTCTTCCCAAGAGAGAATAAATTCAGTTCTTCTAATATTTCCTCATAGCTGAGTTCATCCATGCCTCTTATCAGTTTGGTTGCCCTTCTCTGCACTTTCTCCAGTTCTCAGATATCCTTTGTGAGATCTGGTGCCCAAAATTGAACTGCATATTCCACATGAGGTCTTACTAATGATTTGTACAGGGGCAAAATCATATCTCTCTTTGGAGTCCATACCCCTCTTAATACAAGAAAGGACTTTGATTGTTTTGGAAACCGCAGCTTGACATTGCATGCCATTATTAACAGAGAAAAGAGCACACAGCCACCCTAGTGTAATACTGTTTAAAGAACAATTAAAAACACGTTTTCCATAAATTGCACTCACATTGTGGAAGTACAAGTAAGGCATGTACGGCTCATGTTCTCCTGTCCTGGATGGCCCCAGTAAGGTGTACTGATGTACAAGGAACATCCAACCTCCCCACACACCGGATGGCAGCTCACAAGCTGCCCGACATCACCTCCGGGGTGGACTGCAGACCAAGCATGCGCAAGAAACAAACTGCGTCATGCTGCGGTGTGAACACCTGCTATGGGTGAGAAAGCCGATGGAGACAGAGAGACAGGGAGCTTGAAATCGATATGCTCAGGTGTGGATGCAGCCTTAAAACGCCAGTAAATTGATGCACTCAGGTGTGAATAGAGCCTTATATACAATCTGTTCATACATAAATCACAGTAGCTGGTCCTTATGACTTCCAATATTACAATATCAGGTATCACAAACAAACTGCTCTGTTGTCCTCCCCAGCAACCAGCATCATTGGCTTCTCAGGTCGCAAGTCTAGGGGACAATCAGGTGATCAGGAATGAATCAAACCCTCCTACCACTGTATAATGCATATCGCTGTATACTGTACCTCCACTAATGCTGCATCCTGGATTCAGCCCTCTCTCCCACTCTTCTTCCTTGTGGATAATTTGGTGTCAAGAAAACCAAAGTTGGAAAAGGGTTCTTTGTAAGTCAATGGGGGTTATTTACTAAAGACAAATCCCCTTTGCACTACAAGTGCAAACTACAAGTGCAAAGTGCACTTGAAATTGCACTAAAAGTACACTTGGAAGTGCAGTCGCTGTAGATCGGAGGGGGACATGCAAGCAAAATAGAAAACAGCAGTTTAGCTTGCACATGATTGGATGATAAAATCAGCAGAGCTTCTCCTCATTTCAGATCTACCCTTCAGATTTACAGCTACTGCACTTCCAATCGCACTTTCAGTGCAATTTAAAGTGCACTTGTAGTTTGCACTTATAGTGCAAAGGGAATTTGCCTTTTATTAAATAACCCCCAGTGTCATTATCCCTGATACTTGGAGATGCTGAAGACTTCATGGGGGAGTTGGAGACTGTATGGCCTCGTACACACGACCGAGGAACTCGTCGGAAAAGACACATTGTTTTCCTCCACGAGTTCCTTGTTAGGCTTGTCGAGGAACTCGACAAGCTTGCTTTGCGTACACACTGTCAAGACAAAATCTCCTCGTTCTCAAACGCGGTGACATACAACACATACAACAGCAGGGGAAGTTTGATTCCACTGGCACAACTCTTGGGGCTGGTTTTGCTAATCTCATGTGTCTGCGTGTTAAGTAAAAGTTTGTTAAGAGACGATTTGCACTTTTCAGTCTGTTACAGCTTGAAAAATGTGTTATCTCCATTAAAAATGCTACTTTTACTCCCGTCTCATACTTTATTCTGAGCAAGCGCGGGTTTCAAGGTAACAAGACTCTGGAAAACATGAGAGAAGGAGCCAACAGATCCACCTCATGGCTGAAGTTGAAAATACAATATATTCATATTAATTGTTTCATATTTACATGGCTAAAGAAGAAAAAATATGCTTAAGGAATTTTTTTTAAGGAAATATATAAAAAAAAATGAAATCCTCCATAGTGATGAATGTCAAACAGAACCGGAAGAGAAAGCTTTATACGATCACAGACAGCATTTAAAATCTAACACAGAAATGTCCTTAATGAAGGCAGAGTAAAGCCCCGTACACACGAACAGAATTTCCGATGGAAATAGGAAATTCCGACCGTGTGTATGCCCCATCGGAGTAATCCCATCGGAAATTCTGATGAATTCCATCGGAGTTTAGAACTATTTTACTCTGATGGAATTCCGTCGGAATTCCGATGTGAATTTGTTCAGACAAAGGTCCGATCTTGTGTACAAGGCTTAAGAAATAAGAATGTGACAGCTCCAAGGCCAGGTTCAAATTGGTGTGCTGCATTTTAGGCCCCGTACACACGTCCGAGAAACTCGACGGGCAAAACACATCGTTTTGCTCGTCGAGTTCCTTGTGAAGCCGCCGAGGATCTCGGCGAGCCAAGTTTCCTCATTGACTAACGAGGAAATAGAGAACATGTTCTCTATTTGGCCCGACGAGATCCTCGTCGGTTTCCTCGGCCAAAAGTGTACACACGACCGGGGTTTCTCGGCAGAATACGGCTCCGATCGAGTTTCTGGCTGAATTCTGCCGAGAAACTTGGTCGTGTGTACGGGGCCTTAGTCACAGCCAGGATGTATGTGAAGTGTAGGAGCATTTTACTCTCGTTTTTAGCCACAGTCCTATTGACTTCTATTAGGTTGCGCTTTTTTGTTGTGTTTTCTGAAAGTGCAGCAAGCAGGACATTTGATGCACTTTCAGGAAACATTACAAAAACCTAATAGAAGTCAATGGGACAGCGGCTAAAAAAAAAGTGTAAAAACTTGCGCATATACTTGGCTGCACCCAAAATGGGTCCCACCAGTGTGAACCCGGCCTAAGTCTTCTCCTCTCTCTCCAAATAAAACATATTTATATAGTTTGGCTGGAGCTGGACTTTAATACAGATCCAACAAATAGTATAAATACATGGAAACAGAATCAGAGCACAGGGAAATATTTTTTTTCAGCAAAGTAAATGGAATATACAGAATACTACTTCCAAGGCTTCACATTAGACCAAATCTGAAATGAAATAGTAACCCATTTAATACTTTGAACATATCATTTCAATTGGGTTATTATGTTCTAAGAATGAATTGTATGCTGTCCACTATCCTCTTAAATTTAGCAGTTGCAGCATGTGTTCCACGGCAACATATATTTATCTCAATTGTATCTGTCAAAGCACCTGTTAACTCTATTTTAAGACTGAATGGTTTGAAAGAGATCTTTTTAGCATAGTGGTCAGATTTATTCATGTTTATCGACTAAAACGCTACATCTATTACAACTTTACCATTATAGCAACAAAACAAATCTTTTTAGACTTGAAAGCCAACTTCTAGTGAAAAAAACGGCCTTGATATATCCTGTAAAACATTTGATTATTTTTTTTTTTGTATCCAGAGATATGACTTACTTTTACCTCAAATGGCAGAGGGTTTATCTCGTTTGCTAAATCTCTTGCTGCGCTTCAGTATATATTCAGGTGCAACTTGCAGCCATTATCTCCTAACAGTCTCCATAGACACTTCAGTGCTTCCAGTCAGTAAAGTGGTTTGAGATGGAAGTGGAAGCCAATTGCCTTATAGTTTGTGCTTCAGAACACTGATTTAGACTACTAGGAGCAGAGCAAAAATAAACACCTGGGCACGGCTCGAAAGTTCAAGTAGTACCTGTAGGATTCAGGCAGATTATATCACACGGTACAGCCTAGCACTGAGAATGCTTTCATTTCTTATGCTATGTCGATACTTCTGCCATTACCGGTTTCTGCCCATTATGTCCTCATTTCACAGTTAACAGTTTACGTAGTGGCTATGTTTACTTTTATGGCTTTGCAAGGTATTTGAACTGAATAGTATAGACAGTAATTTCATCATGTTTCGGCATTAAAGCATATATAAACGCAAGAACAAAAATATATACTGTATAATATATTGCATATTCATAGGTGTGCACACAGGGTGTGCCCAGGCACACCCTAATAACCCTGTGCAAAACAGATTCCCCCTACTTACGCGGCTTCCCTCCTCTCTCCCTCCACCTGTTGCTGTGGGATGTTTTAGGATCATTGGGGTAAGGGGCCAGTAAATATAAAATTTGTCAACCCCTTCCCTTTCTGAATGAACATCGTGATGGGTAGTGTGTGATTGTGCTTTGGGGTGCACACCCAAATGCCATAGGATGCACACACCTATGTGCATATTACTAGAACCTAAATAGAGGTCTATAGTTTTATTTTTCAGGCTTTTTTCCCCCCTTATTTCCTTTATTTTCACCTAAAGAACCTGATAGTAACACACTTCCTGTAGTAGAGTGACAATGCTCATTCACTGTACTGTATCCATAAAAAAAGCAAGGCAGGAGTCTTAGTAAAGGACTACAGAACACCTCCACCTCCCTTCTGAGGTGGTCTGTAGTTCACAGTCCACAGCACTTCCTAGGAACAATGGGCCAGATCCACAAATATCGGGCGTAACTTAACTTTTCCCATTTAAGTTACACTGCCGCAAATTGTCCAAGTTAGTGCCCGATCCACAAAGCACTTACCTGGAAATTTGCAGCGGTGTAACTTAAATTTGTCCGGTGCAAGGCGGGCCAAATAGAATGGGGCGAGTCCCATTTAAATTAGGCGCGCTCCCGCGCCTGACGTACTGCGCATGCTCCGTCAGGTAAATTACCCAACGTGCATTGCGCTAACTGATGTCGCACCGACGTCATTTGCTTAGACAGTAACGTAAATGGCGTCCAGTGCCATTTACGGACGTCTTACGCAAATGACGTTGATGTTTAAATTTTGACGCGGCCATACTTAACATGGCTTAGGAGAACTAGGGCTCAGCCCTAGTTTTACGCGGCGTAACCCGACAGAAACTACGTAGATTTAGATCGACGGGCCGTTCGGGACGTTCGGGGATCGCCGTAAATCTTCATTTGCATATTCTATGCCGGCCGCAATGGCCTCGCCACCTAGCGGCCGGCCTAGAATTGCATCCTTAAGATCCGACAGTGTAATTCAATTACACCTGTCGGATCTTAGGGCTAGCTATGCGTAACTGATTTTATGAATCAGTCGCATAGTTAGAAACAGAGATACGACGGCGTATCAGTAGATACGCCGTCGTATCTCGTTTGTGGATCTGGCCCAATGTACCCAATAACAGAGGCAAACAGCACAGGAAGTTCTCAGCTCACAAGGTTTCTAATGCCTCGTACACACCACATTTCCGATGGAAGAAGTCAGACGTACTTTTTCCATCAGAAATTCCGACCGTGTGTATGCCCATCAGAAATTCCGACCATGTGTATGCCCATCAGAGTTTTTCCATCGGATATTCCGAGGAATTCTATTGGAGTGTACATTGAGAACATGTTCTCTTTTCCTCCGATGGAATTTCTTCAGAATTCCGATGTGAGTTTGGTTGGGCTAAAGCCCTATCGTGTGTACGGGGCATAACAGGATCAACTGGTATATTTTTGCACCTACTGAACAGATATAGCAATTTGCTTTCAATACTATATTTAAAAGACCAAAGGAAAACAAATAGGAGAAGGTCATTATAAGGGTTTACATTTTTTTTTACTTTTTTTAAAAGTGGTTCAAAAGACAGGACATTTTTTTTTTTTCCTTAGCCACTTCAGCCCCTTCCTGACTAGAGCAATTTTTCCGATTCTGCACTGCGTCGCTTTAACTGACAATTGCGCAGACGTGCGACGCTGCACCCAAACAAAATGTATGTCCTTTTTTTTCCCACAAATAGAGATTTCATTTGGTGGTATTTGATCACCTCTGTGTTTTTATTTTTTTTGCGCTATAAACAAAAGAAGAGCGACAATTTTGAAAAAAAAGCTATATTTTTAAATTTTTGCTATAATAAATATCCCCAAAAAATATATGATTTTTTTTTCCTCAGTTTAGGCCAATATGTATTCTTCTACATATTTTTGGTATTTTTTTTTTTTTTGCAATAATCGTATATAGATTGGTTTGCGCAAAAGATATAGCGTCTACAAAATAGAGGATAGTTTTATGGCATTTGAATGTTTTTTTTTTTTTTTTACTAGTAATGGCGGTGATCTGTGATTTTTTTTTCAGACACATTAGACACTTTTGATGCTATTTTGGGACCATTGTCATTTATACAGTATAGCGATCAGTGCTATAAAAATGCACTGATTACTGTGTAAATGCCACTGGCAGGGAAGGGGTTAACCATTAGGGGGCAAGGAAGGGGTCAAGTGTGACCTAGGGAGTGAGTCTAACTGTGGGGGGCTGGGCTACAAGTGACATGACAGTGATTACTGCTCCCGATGACAGGGAGCAGTAGATCACTGTCCTGTCACTAGGCAGAACAGGGAAATGCCTTGTTTATATAGGCATCTGCCGTTCTGCCTCTCTGTGACGTGATCGCAGGCCGACGGCGAACATCTAGTTCGCAGGGCTCGCAGGCACGGTCACGGACGGTGCGCACGGCTTCTTAATGTCTGCGGACAGAGAACGCGGTGACGTAGACGACACCGACGTTCTCTGACACAGAAAGTCAATGCTTCCACGCATGCGTCGAATCAATTCGCGGGATTTCGGGCCAGCGGACATGTCCGATGAGTCGTACTGACCATCGGACATGTCCGACGGACAGGCTTCCAGTGGACAAGTTTCTTAGCATGCTAAGAAACTTTTGTCCGCTGAAAACCTGTCCGCTAGGCCGGAAAACTGTCCGGTAGGCCCTACACACGGTCGTACATGTCCGCAGAAACTGGTCCGACGGACCAGTTTCAGCGGACATGTTCGGTCGTGTGTACAAGGCCTAAGAGGTCCGGTTTTCTGTGGTGTTGGTGGAGGATCATCATTTCACCTGCAGATTTATTTCAGTCTTACACTCTGGGTGCTCCCTAGGATTTGTGGATTCTTTCTGGATTGATTTTTTTTTAACAAGCACTGCATCTTTTTTAAATCATTAGTAAGACCTCATATTGAATATGCAGTTAAATTTTGGGCACAAGTTCATAAGAAGGATATAGAGGAACTGGAAAAGATTAGAGGAACTGAATTTATTCTCTCTTGAGAAGAGGAGATTAAGAGGATATGATCAGCATGTATAAATACATAAGTGGTCCATATAGCGACGTTGGTGGAGATTTAATCAAGGTCATCACCAAGGACAAGGGGGCACTCTTTACGTCTGGAGGAAAATAGATTTTATCTCCAAATATGGAAAGGTTTCTTCACAGTAACAGCTGTGAAAAAGTGGAATAGACTATCTCAGGGGGTGGTTCTGGTCAACTCAGTAGATTGTTTGAAGAAAGACCTAGATTATTTCCTAGATACACTGGATAACTACATAACTGGATACTTATATTTATGGGTAAAGTTAATTCAGGGAATATCCAGGGAATATCCTATTGCCTCTCAGGGGATCAGGAAGAAATGTGTTTCCCTGCTGTAGGAAATTGGATCATGCTTTGTTAGTGTTTTTTGCCTTCCTCTTGGTCAGCTGTGGATATCGGATTGTATATATAGGATTGTATAATTGTTTTCTCTTCTATTGGTTGAACTGGATGGACTTGTATCTTTTTTTTTTTCCAATTCTTTATTTTTCATTTTTCCTTATTTCACAGTCCCACAAAAACAGGGACATTACCACATCAGAAAATAAAAGTCAACAGTCAAGCAACTATACATTATCCTTGTTCCTGACCTATCTCTGACCCTGATTGCCATTAAATAAATAGACTACCATATAGATGCCGAGCTAATTTACCGCTTTTCTGGATTCCTATTCCCCCAAAACAATTGACATGTCCTCTCCCTGTTTGAGGTAGTGAATATCCCCATCACCCCCCTCCCACCCCAACATCCGGGCCCTTGTCCGAAACCTTCCCGAGCCCGAAAAAAAAAAAAAAGACAGGAAAAAAAAAAAAAAAAGACAACCACCCCTCCAATTCCTCCTCCTCCACCCCTCCCCTCCCTCAATCCTCCCCCCTCCCACCTACTCCCTTCGTTCCCTATAGCTATCATAGGGAGCCCATACCTCCCTAAACCTCTCCTCCTGTTCCCTCAGAGCCATCGTGAGATTCTCCATACATTGGATTTCCCTAATTTTTTCATGCCATTGTGGTCTACTTGGTGAGCACGTTTTCTTCCATAAAGCTGGAATGCATGCTCTGGCTGCTATTACCAGATGTCTTACCAAGGATTTTTTATAGTTTACTACTGATATCGGAATATCTAACACCAGATAGGCCGCTGGATTTTCTCCAAGAGACATTTCAGTTATCCCTTCTATTTCGTCTGAAACCATCTTCCAGAAATCTTTCACTCCTTCACAATTCCAGAAAATATGTAACAGAGTTCCCTCTTCTTTTAGACATCGCCAACAAATGTTTGACGTTTGTGGAAAAATTTGATTTAAAACTTCTGGGGTCCTATACCACCTGCTCAGAATCTTATATCCTCCTTCCTGGTACTTAGATGCTAGGGAGGCTTTATGATTAAATTCAAAGATTTTTTTCCTCTGGATCTCAGTGAAAGTTACCCCTAGGTCTCTCTCCCAGGTATGTATAAAACCTATTTCTTGTGGAGCTTTAAGTTCGTTAATCAGGGAATAAAACAGTGATAACGAATGTCTAACCGCTTCTCCCTTTAAACACAATTTTTCGAATTCCGATAGTCTTACCCTCACCGTTGTCTGACCCTGTATTGATCGCAGAAAGCCCCTTAACTGTCTTCTCCTATATGGCACCAAGTCCTCTGCTAACTCGCTTTCTATTTCCTCCCATGTCATTACCCGGTTTTCCTTCTGGAAGTGAATCAGTCTAGTTTTGCCATGTCTTTTTAAGTTCCCAAACCCTGGGTCATTCAGACCTGGCATAAATGCCGGGTTTCCCAGGACTGGGGTCATAGGATTTGCTTCTATTTCATCATTTGATTTTCTAAATACTTTTTTCACCACCCTGATTGTCGTCCCTATCGTTGGATGCTTTTTAACTGCTTGTGGTAAAATGGTTCTAGAAAGCCAAATTAGTCCTTCCAATGGTAATTCTATCATTGCCTGTTCTAAAAGGATCCATGGTTTAACTTTCGGGGTGACGCACCAATCCAACACTCTTGACAGATGCACAGCCTCGTAGTATGTGAGTGGGTCTGGAAAACCTATGCCCCCTTTTTCCTTTGGTAAGGTTAAAATATCTCTCCTGACTCTGGCTGGTTTCCCTGCCCAAATAAATCCCGCAAACTTCGCTCTGATCTCTTTCAGAAATCCCTGAGGTATGCTAGTAGGGAGTGTCTGTAGTAGATATAATAACCTCGGCATTGCATTCATCTTTATGATATTGACCCTACCGAACCAAGTAAAGACCTCTTTATCCCATTTCTGTAGGTCACGTTTTATTTGCCTCACCAACGGTGCTAAATTTAGTTCTAAAATTCTATTTAATTTCTTCAGGATTTTAGTCCCCAGATATCCAATATGTGAATTTGTCCATTTGAATGGGAAAAAAGAGGCTAATTGTCGTTGTTGTGCCATGTTCATCTCCACCCCCATTGCCTCCGATTTGTCATAGTTTACTTTAAAATTTGAGAGCTCGCCATATCTAGCAATCACGGCCAACAATGGAGGAAGAGATAAAGTAGGTTCCGTAAGAGAAAACAACAGATCATCGGCAAAAGCTGCCAGTTTATAAACTCCTCCCTTTACACAAATACCTCTGATGTTGGTGTTCCGCCTTATTGTCCTTAAAAAGGGTTCAAGTGTCAAAATAAAAATAATTGGTGACAGAGGGCAGCCTTGTCGCGTCCCATTCCGTATCTCAAAGGGTTCCGACATAATCTTGTTTATCTTTATTCTAGCTTTCGGCTGAGAATATAGACTCATGACCCATCTTTGCATCCCCTCCCCCAAACCAATATATTTTATGATTGTTTTTAAGAACTTCCAGTCCACCCTATCGAACGCTTTTTCGGCGTCAGTTGATACGAGAACTAGAGCTTTCTTAAGTACCTGGGAGAGATGGATCGTATTAATCACCCGCTGCGTATTTTCCCTGCCTTCCCTTCCTGGGGTAAATCCAACCTGGTCTTGGTGTATCAGGTCAGGGATATATGGTAATATTCTATTTGCTAGGATTTTTGTAAAGATCTTCAAATCAACGTTTAGAAGCGATATAGGGCGATAGTTCGAGCATAATGTTAGATCCTTTCCCTCCTTAGGTATAACCGCTATATGTGCCAAAAGAGCTTCCTCCGGAATCCCCTGTCCTTCTCTTTTCGCGTTATATGCCTTTAAGAATCTTGGCATCAGTTTTTCTGCATAGGTTTTATAGTAGAAAAGGGTAAACCCGTCAGGACCGGGAGCTTTACCTGGTTTTAACAATTTGAGGGTATTTGTAAATTCCTCAGCTGTAATCGGCCCTTCCATACTTCTCCCAATTTCCTCTGCTAATTTCGGCATTCCTGACTTCTCAATGTATTCCTTTATCCTCTCCTCCTGCCCACTAGTCTTTCCTGTGTCCCGCTCTTCTTTTAGTTGGTATAGCTTCGTGTAGTAGTTCTTAAATACTTTTGCAATTTCTTGTGATGATTTCACTATCCTATCCCCTGTTGTTTTGATACCTTCTATGCGATTTTGGGTCCTCGTTTCTCTTAGTGCCCTCGCTAGCATCCTACTAGGCTTATTACCATATTCATAGAAGGCTCGTTTACATCTTCTTAATGAGGCTTTTGCATTGTCTGTTAGTAACAAGTTCAATTCATCTCGCACCTGCCTCAACTTCTCCTCAATCTGAATTGCCAGCGATTTTTTATGTACCCTTTCCAATTTTCGAATTTCTCTCAGTAATGTTTCCATCCTTATCCCTATCCTACGTTTCCGTCGTGTTCCCATTGAGATTAAGATCCCTCTCATGAAACATTTATGTGTTTCCCAAATGCAGCTTGGGGAAACCTCTCCCACCTCATTGTCAGAAAAGAACCCCTCCATTTCCTGGACTATCTTTCCCTCATACTCTGGATCTTTAAGGAGAGATTCGTTTATTTTCCAGTGCCACTTGCGAACTACAGGTTCTCCCCATTCTAGTATGCAGTTTGTCGGTGAGTGATCAGAGATTGTAAATGGTCCAATGGAAGCCTCAACTATATTCTGTAAAAAGTTTTGTGATACGAATATATAGTCTATTCGCGAGTATGTTTTATGTTTAGCTGAAAAGAAAGTGTAGTCCCTCTCATGGGTATGCCTGGTCCTCCAACTGTCTACTACCTGTATCTCCTGTATCAAGCTCTTTGCTTTACTTAATTTGCTATATGAAATATGCGATGTTCCCTTGGATGTATCTAGGATAGGATCCAGGGCCATATTCAAATCCCCTGCCAAAATAATCATACCCTCTGCATTCAGCTGTACCAAATTAATATATTTCTCCAACGCTGCGATCTGTCCTTCATTAGGCATATAAACGTTAACCAAAGTTACTTTCTGATCGTTTAAATAGCCTTTTACTATAAGTAAACGTCCTTCCTCGTCCTGAATAACCTTTATTTCTTTCCATGGAGTCGTCTTTGATAACATGATTGCAACCCCCTTTGTCTTTGTTGTCGATGAGGAACTCTGGTATATAGTTGGAAATCTATAATTACCCAGTTTTGGACTTTTATTTTTCTTAAAATGGGTCTCTTGGAGAAAAACAATATGTGTCTTTAGTCTCCATAGTTCTGCTAACAATTTGGATCTTTTCTCAGGGTTGTTTAGCCCTTTCACATTATAAGAAATCAGATTAATCCTTGCCATTTTAGGATCTCAATCACGTGGCTCCTTGGGGAGCTAGTAGAGGTACTAGAGGGACCCAATGGGTAGATAAAAGGGCGGTGGGCAAGAGAATCCCCCCCAGAGAGGGAGGGAGAAAAAAGGGAGGCGAGGAGGGGGAAGAGAAGGAAAGGGAAAAAAAAAAAAAAACATCTTTTTTTTTATCTTTTTTCAACCAGACTAACTATGTAACTATATACAGTTTTAAGGCTATTTTTCAGGAGCAGTTCTAGTTTAGGCCCAATTACCATATCTCAATGTTCCATAATTTATTATTAGATTTAAGTAAATTTCCTGATTATGTACAGTATAATGGTGTCACCAAACCTGTATGTAGTGGTTTCATCATGACATCTGATCCCCCAAAAACATAGCTATCATAATCCTTTGTGACAGTTAAAAATGAAACAGATACAGTATATGCTAATGGCTGTTTCAATGCAAATAAATAATAGTCTATATTCAACTTTGGATATCATGCAGTCCAATTGTGGTATGATATATCTTTGAATATGATGCTATTATGCCACAATTGTACTGTAAGATCTATAAATGACATACAAGTGCTAAATATTTGTTGTTTTCACCCCATGCATATTCACGCTATAAATGGCAGTGACAAGCTAAGGTTAATTAAGAGAAAACCCTGTTGGTCTCTGTTGCAATTAGTGCAATGGCAGGTAGTTGTAGAGAACATACATGTACAGGTTGTTTACAATTATAATTTATTCCTCCGAGAAACAGCATCACATATAATGAGATTTTATTGCAATTATCCCATGTCTAGAGCAGCCAGTCGTGCAATGTGTCCTTGGGTATATAAAATGTTTTATACCTGGGGCTTAGCAATGCATATGTTGTATATGCTGACAGTTCACATAACTGACAGAGAATTAGGACACATAGGGGGTTATTTACTAAAGGCAAATCCACTTTGCATTACAAGTGCAAAGTGCACTTGAAAATTCCACTGAAAGTGCACTTGGAAGTGCAGTCGCTGTAGATCTGAGAGGGACATGCAGGGGAATTAAAAAACAGCATTCTAGCTATGATTGGATGATAAAATCAGCAGAGCTTCCCCTCATTTCAGATCTACCCCTCAGATTTACAGCGACTGCACTTCCAAGTGCACTTTCAGTGTAATTTCAAGTGCACTTTGCACTTGTAGTTTGCACTTGTAGTGAAAAGTGGATTTTCCTTTCGTAAATAACCCCCATAGTATATAGAAAAATATGAAAACAATATAATAACCCTATAATTACCTATCTACAGTATAGTCGTCCTGCTGTCCCACAATGGTGGCTGTGTATAATGCTCCTCTCATCCCGCACAACCCTCTTCTCTGATGTTAGGAGCCAGAACTCTAGAATTACTCTTGGATTTCAATATGCCCTGGTGATACTCAGTAAAACACATTCATTGAGAGCACTGTTGTGTGGATAAACATTAGCCACAATAGTGAACCTTGGCAGCACCCCTGAGGACTTTTCAAAGAACCCTGATTGAGAAACCCTGGCCTAGAGAATATATTTTGATAAGTTAAGTGATATGATTTATGTTACTGGAAGAAATAGAATTGGTCAAGCCCAGGAAACCTATACTACAGGAAATACAGGAGGGGCAGACCTCCTTCCATGCATGACTATGCTCTCAGGCCTCGTACACACGACCGAGTTTCTCGTCAAAAAACAGCAAGAAACTTGCTGGGTTTTTTTTTTTTTGCCGAGGAAACCGGTCGTGTGTACATTTTTCGACGAGGAAACTGTCGAGGAACTCGACGAACCAAAAAGAGAGCATGTTCTCTATTTCCTTGACGGGAATGGAGAAAATTGGCATGTCGAGTTCCTCGACAGCCTAACAAGGAACTCGACGAGCAAAACAATGTGTTTCGCCAGTTCCTCGGTCGGGTGTACGAGGCCTCATTGTTAAACTTAGCCTGTTCACATTTCAATACCCAGTTGCTTGATGCCCAACATTCAAATAAGTACATGTTCTTTTGCATTTTTGGCCCATAGACTTTAATAAGATCAATTGTAAATGTACGGCACACATGTTTCAGCATGTGTTTTTTTAATTTGAAGAACTTTCCTCCTCTAGAATTGTTTGTAGGTAGGTGCAGTTTGCTTTCTCCAGTACAGGAGCATATCTGCAAAGATTGTGAAAAAGCAGCGCTGATAAAAATAACTATAACATCCTATGTGTACTAGTAGATTATTAAATAAAAGTTCATCAACACCATAAATATTACATAACTCGGGGAACAATTAATATGAATATAGAACATTAAAGTGCAAGTGCTTAAAAAATAAATAAATGCAAAAAGAGAATATAGTCCACAATAAATAATTCTCTAAACAGTCCGTGAGCACAATTAACATAAAATGTGAAAGCGCCAAAAAAAATATAAGTGCAAAAATATATAGTTCTTCAGAAACTGATGTATAGTGGTGACACTCAGTGGCAACTTTTATGTAGATTTATTGGGACTGTGACACAAAGGTGTGATCCTTCGCCAGACGTACTAAATGAACTCACCAGATCCACCAGCTGGTAAAATTATAAACCAGCGTCTGCACTTTTTAGCAATCAAATGCTTAAATTCAGGGATGTTTGTTTTATCAGATACAAAAGGTCCTCTCCATTATGTCATGTTATAACTCATCCGGACATGGGAAATGGAAGAAGGAAGCTCCAATAGTGAATTAACGTTTAAAAAAGTTTATTTCTAAAACAATTAAAAGGTTCATGCACATGTTACAAGTGTCAGACCCGACACTAAGGGATTATAGGCATGAATGTTTTCCTTATTGCCTCCAGCCGCTGGTTTGTGTGTGAGCTGCAAGTGCAATCCTGGACAGTGTGTTGGCGTCTGCATTTTAGCCCCACCCTACGCGTTTCATCATACGTCTTCCTGGGGCGGTCATGCCTCCCAACTCTCTGAGATGGGAATACGGGACACTTATTAGCAAAAGGGTGTAGGCGTAGGACACACCCCTTTCCACACCTCCCTTAAAGGATTTTTATACAAAAAAAATATTTGTTAAATCCGCAAGTGCTATTTTTACCACTACTATTCCTTTATACTGTTTTGTGAAATTTGCAAATGCAGCAATTTAGAAATTGGATGAAAGGTTTAGCTCTGAAAAACACTGTTTTGATAGATAAATAATGCATTTTATATATATATATATATATATATATATATATATATATATATATATATATAGTTTCAAAATGAGGGACAAATAAGGGCGAAGGGGGGCTTTGTTTGAAATCAGGAACAGTTGGGAACTATGCAGGTGGCATTCAGCTGCAGTGCAGAGAGAGAGGAAGTCAAGAGAAACCTGGTTCCTTTAAGGTTTCCTGGGTCACTGGGGTAGTGATCCGGTTAGATGGTGGTAGCCTATATGACTCTGACAGCCAACTTGAGTCTGGCAGAGTCTTTTTAAGACCCTGGCTCCTGGGTTAGCGCATTTTTAGCATGTGGATAGTGTAGGGATAGGTCACCCTTCTGTCAGGGACAGTACTAGCCATAGGGAAAGATTTCAGATGAGTAGAGAACACATAGAGATCCACTTCTCTTCCTGGAAGCCCACTTGGGCTCGGACCAGCCAGGCTGTATTCTTCCTCTTCAGACAGACGCCGTCAGCTTGGCTGACATATGCTTCGCTATGTGCTGTTGTCATCAGTGAGTGTTCCTGGTTGGCATTCATTCTGCCGAGCTTGTTGTGAACTTTTCAGCCTCCGTTTCAATACAATTCTTTCAATTGCACTTGGACTGAGTGTGTGTTATTGTCACTGCACCCACCCACCCACATGCTCTCCTCTCCTTGTCCAGCCCAGAAACAAGAACCTGAAGATACATGTGCAAAAGCTTGCAAAAAGCTTGTAAAAGGCTTTAAGAACCTGCATCTTTGCAAGAAGACATAAAAAAACACTTCAAAATCACCAAATGTGCATGTTGCTCAATTGTGAATCCAGGCTAAGAATGGCAGTTGTCTGGCAATCTCTGGCTGTCTTTCTGAATGACCTGGAACAAGAATGTCAATGTGATGTCACAACTTCTGAGCATCATAGTTGTTCCAGCTCAGTGCCTCAGAAAGTATAGAAAACATTGGATTTGCATGGCAGCAGGCAAGTAGCATTTTCAATAGTGAACTATGGACACCTCAATTTACTCTCAGTACACGTTTCCTGAAAATGGCTCAATATGCTAAAATATACAGTACAGACCAAAAGTTTGGACACACCTTCTAATTCAAAGAGTTTTCTTTATTTTCATGACTATGAAAATTGTAGATTCACACTAAAGGCATCAAAACTATGAATTGACACATGTGGAATTATACATAACAAAAAAGTTTGAAACAACTGAAAATATATTTCATATTCTAGGTTCTTCAAAGTAGCCACCTTTTGCTTTGGTTACTGCTTGGCACACTCTTGGCATTCTCTTGATGAGCTTCAAGAGGTAGTCACCTGGCGCAGCACCCCATCACTCTCCTTCTTGGTCAAATAGCCCTTACACAGCCTGGAGGTGTATTTGGGGTCATTGTCCTGTTGAAAAATAAATGATGGTCTAACTAAACGCAAATCGGATGGAATAGCATGCCACTGCAAGATGCTGTGGTAGCCATGCTGGTTCAGTTTGCCTTCAATTTTGAATAAATCCCCAACAGTGTCACCAGCAAAGCACCCCCATACCATCACACCTCCTCCTCCATGCTTCACGGTGGTAACCAGGCATGTAGAGTCCATCCGTTCACCTTTTCTGCGTCGCACAAAGACGTTGGAACCAAAGATCTCAAGTTTGGACTCATCAGACCAAAGCACAGATTTCACGGGTCTAATGTCCATTCCTTGTGTTCTTTAGCCCAAACAAGTCTCTTCTGCTTGTTGCCTTTCTTTAGCAGTGGTTTCCTAGCAGATATTCTACCATGAAGGCCTGATTCACACAGTCTCCTCTTAACAGTTCTAGAGATGTGTCTGCTGCAAAAGGTGGCTACTTTGAAGAACCTAGAATATGAAATATATTTTCAGTTGTTTCACACTTTTTTGTTATGTATAATTCCACATGCGTTAATTCATAGTTTTGATGCCTTCAGTGTGAATCTACAATTTTTATAGTCATGAAAATAAAGAAAACTTTTTGAATGAGAAGGTGTGTCCAAACTTTTGGTCTGTACTGTAAATGTAAAGAAGCTTCTTTAAAAGAAAAAAACCTTCTACTCAATTTCCTGGTGCCCATTCATAGAATATTTGCTCTGTTGCCGAAAAAAGGTGTATTGGGGCCCCTGGTGCGCTCTGCAGCTCTTTTTTGTCCCTACTTTGTTCTGTAGAACAGATCAGAGGGAGAAACCACAAAGCATAGTGAGGACACATGCATCCAATATACCCAGAACTGTGTGGAATGTTAAGATTCTTCTGACAGCTTTGCTCGGCAATAGAGCAAAGATTCTATGAACAGGAACTGGGACAGGTGAGTATAAAGTGTTTTTCTTCTACAGGAGATTGTATTCATTATTTTTTTATTTCATTGGTGTAAAAATGTATGTTCGTATTTATGGTTACACATGTGTGAGTTGCCTTCTTGATAGCTGCCTTTTAACTAAACCCTCCACTCAGTCCACATTGAACTTAATGTGCTCAAAAGAGTTAATATGTAGATGAGTTTTTTTCGGATCTTGTTTTGCTCCTATGAAACAGAATGTTAATAAGATTTATATAAGCTCTCTGAACACAGGCAATGTATATGTAAGTCAATGATTTCCAAATCAGATGTAATGGCATCAGGTTGTGCTCTGCATTATTGAACTTCAACAATTACATAATTAATATGCTTGATTTATCCAGTTCAATTATGTATTTATTTGACGCCTTCTCCATTCGATTTATGTCACGGATGTGAAGCTGCAGGCAGAATGTGCCATCTAGTGCTAGAGCGAAATGTTCTCATTCTGTCATATGAGATTTTCCATAAACAGTGCAAGGATTTCATCTATGAATAATACAATAAGCCTCCATCTATCAGTCAAATAAAGGTGTGACTGGCAGCTGTAACATAGACTGATGGAACAAGCTATTTTTATGATTTTTTTTCTGAAACAAAACAGTAAGAAGAAGCAAGGGAATACAAAGCAGTAAAAACAGAACTACTTGGTAGACTACATTATGAAGGGATTATGAAGGGAAAAAAGCTGAACCATGAAAGAAACGGAGTGAAAAAGATGTAACTGGCAGAAAAAAAAGCCTCATCCACAAGCAATGTGATACACCTAAGCCAAAAAGATCTCACTGGAGTAACAAGCCTTTGCAGCAACATGAGATCTATGACAATGTGCTATACCAACTTGAAAAACAGATAAATCAGACTAACAATACGATGAGACAGAGCCACAAGCTCTAAAAAGCATAAGCAGCGTTCTGAGTATTGCACACTACACTATAAAGGAAAGATAGCAGATATGGAAAACATACTGTTTATCTAAATAGAGTACCAGAAAATGACTCACTGGTAAACAGGTTCCATTCCTAACTTGTACATTTAAAAAAAAAAAATGAATATAAATATAATAGATACAAAAATAAAAAAATACATGCTAAAAATTGCTTAAGAGCCCATTCACACAGGGGCGGCACGACTTGGGGTGGCGACTCGGCAAGGTGACCAGGACACGACCTGAGTGTGCATCACAGCGCGACCTGGGGCAACTTAGAAGGCGACTTTAAGCCGCCTCCAGGACAGGCGACTTGAAGGTGGCCAATTAAACTACAATCAGCTCTGTGGGAAGGAGAGGTCTGCAAATGTATGTTCTCTTCCTGTATTGTTGCTTGTGTTAAGACAGTGATCCGACTTCTGAGGCGACTTCCATTGAAATCAATGGGCCAGATTCAGAAACAAGATACGACGGCGTATCTCTGAGTGCGGGAGGTCGTATCTATGTGCCTGATTCAGAGAATCAGGCGCATAGATATCCCTAAGATCCGACTGGTGTAAGTGTCTTACACCGTCGTATCTTAGGCTGCATTTTCAGGCTGGCCGCTAGGTGGCGCTTCCGTATGTTTACGCATAATTAGGTAGATACGGCGATTCAGAAACGTACGTTCGGCCGGCGCAATTTTTGACGTAATTTACGTTAGGCTTTTTTCAGCGTATAGTTAACCCTGCTATATGAGGCGTAGCTAATGTTAAGTATGACCGTCGTTCCCACGCCGAGTTTTGAAATTTTACGTCGTTTGCGTAAGTCGTTCGCGAATAGGGCTGTACGTCATTTATGTTCACGTCGAATCCAATACGTCCTTGCGGTGTACTTTAGAGCAATGCACACTGGAATACTTTATGGACGGCGCATGCGCCGTTAAAAAAAACGTAAAAAACGAGGGGTCAAGTAAAATTTGAATACAACACGCCCCCAACATCCCCATTTGAATTAGGCGGCCTTACGCCGCAACACATACGTTACGCCGCCGTAACTAAGGGCGCAAGTTCTTTCTGAATACAGAACTTGCGCCCAAAGTTACAGCGGCGTAACGTATCGGAGATACGTTACGCCAGCAGAAAGATCCGCTGATCTTTTTGAATCTGGCCCAATGGGTACAAGTCACCTAGAAGTCGGATTGAAGTAGTACAGGAACCTTTTCTGAAGTCAGAGCGACTTCAGAAGTGTACATTAAGATGGCTCCATTCACTTTCATTGATTCTCTCAACAGCGCGACTTGGGGCGACTTCAAGTCGGATCCCAAGTTGCCCCTGTGTGAATGGGCTCTAAAGGAAATGTATAATCTTCTCAAATGTATTTTTATTTTTACATGCAAATTTGGCACCTCCTTCTAATTTGAAGGCCCCATACACACGAGAGGATTTATCCGCGAATACGGTCCAGCGGGCCGTTTGCATGCGATGGAGTGTACTCACCTTCGCATTGAAATCCGCGCCGAAATCCTCTGGCGATGACGTGTCGCGCCGTCGCCGCGATTATGACGCGGCGACGTGCGCGACGCTGTCATATAAGGAATTCCACGCATGCGTCGAATCATTACGACGCATGCGGGGGATCCCTTCGGACGGATGGATCCGGTGAGTCTATACAGACCAGCGGATCCATCCGTTGGGATGGATTCCAGCGGATAGATTTGTTTAGCATGTCAGCAAATATTTATCTGCTGGAATCCATCCCAGGGGATAAATATCCGCGGAAACAGATCCGCTGGAGTGTACACACCATAGGATCTATCCGCTGAAACCCATTCGCTGGGATTTTTCAGCGGATGGATGTAGTGATCATGATCACTACAATGGATTCTATCGTGTGTATGGGGCCGAAGACACAGGCTGGAGGGGCGTGGCACAGCCTGTGACTGGTAAAATTCCACCAACATGTTATTGCCAAAAAATAATAAAGATTTGATTAAATATATATTCGTATGACAATTTTAAAACAGTTTATTGATATTAATTATTTATTTTTACTCTGTATTCCAAAGGCTGTTTTTTTATTTATTTATAACCTGTAACTGGCAGCAGAGTACTAGAAGCTCCTCCTGCTTTTGTTTCCCTTCAGAAAGGCTGGGAACGATCTGGGTCATGTGACAACTGTATATCGATTAGGAAAAAGGTACATTGATGTGTTTTGTTTTGTTTTTCATTAAAGTAATTCCAGTGCATTTATCCACGTGCAGAAATAGAAGGGACAATGTAAATAAAACTGTGTATGTTTAGTATCATTTTTACAATATGTGCGTAACTTTGCACACCAATATGATTTTCTCATCCTTTTCTTAGAACATATGGGGTGTTAATTAGTCTTTTTTTGTTGTTGTTGTTTTTTTTTTATATCCGGAATATATTTTTTATAACAAACGGATATTAGATAATTGAATGCAGTTAAAGAATTACTTAAACCAGTCGATCTGGCACCGTCGAAATGACTGAGATCTTATTTTTTTCCCATTCTGGTGTTTGATGTGAAGGGAAGCTCCTGACCTGTATCTGTATGTTTAATGCATTGTACTTCTGCCACATGATTTGCAGAATTTATAAATGCATTAACAAGCAGGTGTATCGGTGTTAAAATAAATTGCTCAGTGGGTGTATATGCTGGATGTAAATATAAAATGGATATAGTCTGAACAGATATGTATATTGTGGTGATTAGTTTTGCAAGAGGGTGTTTGTAAAAACAAAAACAGTGCATATTGGCAAATGTACAATATAGTATGTTATAAACAGCTACAGGTCCTACAGGCTTCTTATAAACAAGGTAAGTTCTGGTTTGGCCACTGAAACCCCTTTCTATATATTTAGTCAGGGCTTTTTTTCAGGGGGAATTTGGGTGAACTCAGTTCCACCACCTCTGGCTCAGACCCTTTGGTGCCTGCTCACCACAATCACTTGTAAATACAGAAGTCTGCTTTCTGTGTTTACAAGTGACAGCTCTGCACTCTGTGTTTAAACCCCCCCCCCCCCCCCCCCCCGAACTCTGCACTCTGTATGTAATGCAATCCTGGTATTTAATGCCCCTTTAAGACCCTTCTACTGTTTTTGAAATCTGAACGGGGTCGTGGTTGAGTTTCCTGCACCTATTGTCTGAGAAAAAAAGCTCTGTATTTAGTACTGGTGTAAAAGGTCACAAGAGGTCATCTGATCATGGACAGCAGCCTAGGTCAACTCTTTCTAAGGATCCTTTAACCCAAAACGGATATTTCAATTCTTGATAGATGGCAAGTGTTAAAACACCTAAAAAGCCTCCAATATCTCTTGGGAACTCTGTTGTGGGATTTTTGCATTCGTACATTATATGCAATGCACTGCACTGCACTTTATTATGCAGAATTCTACAGAAACATACAAGGGTGGGTAGGAACTGACAAACGTCCAGCTGGAAGACCTTTTGGGATCTGTCTCAATGAGATCTTGCTTTTGGATTATCCAAGACATAAGAACCCAGGAGATGATTAAACCCACCAGGGTCCTCCTATAACTAAATTACCACCATTTGGGTGGACTGCCCCTTAAGGCTGGTTTCACACTGAGGCAATTTAGCACTTGAAATAGCCTCTAAATAACACCTGAAAACCACCTCCCAATCATTTCAGTGTGACTTTTCACACTGGGGCGGTGCGCTTGCAGGACGTTGTGAAAAGTCTTGCAAGCAGCATCTTTGGGACGGTTTGGGAGAGCAATGTATACAGCGCTCCCAAAACACTCTGCCCATTAATTCCAGAGCACCTGAAAACCATATGAGAAGCGCTGCAACACTTGCGCTTTTAACCCTTTCTTCGGCCGCTAGCAAGAGTTAAAAGCTCCCCGCTAGCGACCGTAAAGTGCCACAAAAATGTCGCTAAAACGAGTAGTGCTTTATCGCTAATGCTTGGTTGCCCCAGTGTGAAAGTAGCCTAAAGCCTCGTACACATCATACGATTGTTAATAGGGGATTGTCTGTTGACAGACTGTTGTCCTAAAATCCTACCGTTAGTATGCTCCATTTGACAATTGTTGTCCAACTTTCCACCAACAAATGTTGGAGGACAGGCTAGTAAATTTTAAAGTGGGCCCAAAGGGTGGTGCTCAAGAGCCTAAATTCCTCATAGTACATTACTACATTCGCGTTTGTGGCACGACAATTGTGTATCGTTAGTATACAAGATAAGATCCTGGTACACGCCTTTTTGACAAAAATCAGACGCTCGGTTGGCCAAAAATCATACCGTGTGTACGGGGCTTTAAGCCCCATTTAAGCCCCATACACACTATTAGATTTTCTGCAGATTTTTGTCTTCAGATTTATCAAAACCATGTAAAGCAAGGGCCTGCCTGATTGCATACAAATGGAAACTCTTAAAAGAACACTAAAGGTATGTTTTTTATTAGATCAATTGATTGCTGTAAGCTAGAGCATTTAAATATCACTTACCTCGTTTTTCCTTTTGACCTCCAAAATAAAGTAATCCAGGTTTGAAAATGCCATTTCTTGTCACTCCTCTTCTTGCTTTCCACCAGCATCTGAGCTGTTTTGCATGGTGGAAAGTAGAATGTGCTCACCCCCTCCATATGACTACAGCCCTGCGTGAAGATGTTCTCTTATCCCTCACAGGCATGGAGGCTAAGCCTAATGGGAACTGTAGTTCCCATTAGGCCGTGATGTAGCAAGAATGAATGCGCACCGCAAACCAGGAAGTCAGTGAGAATAATGATTCAGGAGTGACGGAGGTGAATAAAACAGCTCGATTTCAACAGGTATCAAACTAGTTATAATGCAAAACATTACTTTTTACTTTATCAGCTACTGTCAGACTTTAATTTAAGAGGAAAATATTTTTGTCTTTACAACCCCTTTAAGGTTTGACCTCATATTATATGGTTTTGGTAAATCTGAAGACAAAATTCTTCAGA
This sequence comes from Rana temporaria, assembly GCF_905171775.1. Lineage (NCBI taxonomy): Eukaryota > Metazoa > Chordata > Amphibia > Anura > Ranidae > Rana > Rana temporaria. The sequence goes on along the minus strand of NC_053493.1, from coordinate 215,193,514 downwards.
AAATCTAATAGTGTGTATGGGGCTTTGGGAATATAATCATATACACAAATCCAACAATGCCGAAAGTTAGCACTTGTCACACTGTAGGAATCTGTTCGCCATTCCATTCGCCATTCCTTTTCGAAAACTCATGTCCTCGGTTTGAAATGAAGACTTTAGATAAGGTAGGAAACCTGGCAACGATCAATTGCTAGGAAAAAATGCAAAGCATGGGTTAACTATGTTATTTCAAAATGGATTTTGTTCTTCTAAAATCCATTTCTGTTTGTGACCTTCAAGGAAACAATCCATTTACACTTTATAAAGACATTTTCTTCACCCTGCAAAGCATTTTTCACAATATTTTCTGGTAATTGCACATTAATAGATTCTTCTAGGGAGGTTGCATTCCTTGGAAATTCCAGATAAAATGGTCATTCCTATTTACAGCTCTCTGGTAATTACCTTGACATTTCAACATAAGGATGCCAGCTTCTCACGTACCGTAAATCTTGCTCTGCATATTATAGGTCTGGAAGATTTAGATTGACATTTTATTTTCAAACAAAAACATATTAGCCCAAATGCATTGTCAAAGAAGTCTTGAAATCAGCCTTTGTTTGACACCTGTCTAGATAAGATGTGTGGGAGTTGTATTAATGTAATCCTGCTTTACATAACAAGCATGCTAAACATCCATTCTTATTTATTCATAAACTGTGTGCTATGGATTACAGCTTGGCTTATTTCAAAAATTAAAGCTGAACTCCAGGCACAAACATTTTCATTTGTATATATTGTATTCCTCAAAACTCACAGAATCAAGACCAGTCACTCTGCACAAGAAGAAATAGAGCAGCGGTGTCCGGTCTTTATTATAGAAAGCTTCTGCACAGGGGCAAAGGTTTACACTGGATTACTGCACAGATCTGGAAGACATACACAAAGTACACCAAGATTCAAGTACAACTACACATTCCTCCTGTATTTGGACAATATTTGATTATCAAGGAGTTGAGATTTATAGTAAACCTGCAGGCAGGGGTTAGATCCTTATTAATTGTTACCACTTCTGTTGGGATGAGCTGTTATTAGGGGTGCAACGGATCAAAAAACGCACGGTTCGGATCAGGAGTCACGGATCGGATAATTTTTCAGATCGGCAAATAAAAAAAAAAAAATTCTCCTCCACTGTAATATACACATCCCCCCCCACTGTAATATACACATCTCCCCCCCCCACTGTAATATACACATCTCCCCCCCACTGTTCACCTCCCCCTACCAACTATAGTACCCCCTCGGTGCAAACACCCCCCTCCTCTCAGTACAAGAGACCCCCCCTCCTCTCAGTACAAGAGACCCCCCTCCTCTCAGTACAAGAGACCCCCCCCTCCTCTCAGTACAAGAGACCCCCCCTCCTCTCAGTACAAGAGACCCCCCTCCTCTCAGGGCAAGAGACCCCCCCTCCTCTCGGGGCAAGAGACCCCCCCTCCTCTAGGGGCAAGAGACCCCCCCTTCTCTAGGGGCAAGAGACCCCCCTCCTCTAGGGGCAAGAGACCCCCCCTCCTCTCTGGGCAAGAGACCCCCCTCGGGCAGTACAGACACTCCCAGCGTGTGCTTCTTCCCCACGAGTGCGGGCTCCTCCTCTGTGGGTGTAAACAGAGGAGGGCCGCCGCCGGGTGTACCAAGATGGCCACGGCTCCGGCGCTAGGCCGAAGCCGCAGCCTTTCCTAATGTTATTCCTGCGGCTCCGGAGCTAGGCCGAAGCCGCGGCCTTTCCTAGCGTTATGGCCGTGGCTCCTGAGGTAGGCCATAACGTTAGGAAAGACCGCGGCTTCGGCCTAGCTCCGGAGCCGCGGACATAACATTAGGAAAGGCTGCGGCTTCGGCCTAGCTCCGGAGCGGCGACAATCCGCGGATCACAGTGTGTTCCGATCCGAAGGGAGTGACCCGTTCGGATCACGGATCAACTGTGATCCGTTGCACCCCTAGCTGTTATGTTTGCCTATTTAAGGTAGTGGTGGAGTCAGATTGCAGCAAACAGCCTTTAGCCAAAGAAGAGAGAGGGAGAACAACAAAGAGGGAGTTGCATGCTCTCCCCTTCAGAAGAGGGGCTGGCAAGGATTGTAGGGCTGAAGCCTAGCATTGGGAGCTTGGAAGGACAATTAAAGAGTGCTGTGTGAGTACGTCAATATTCCCTGCATCCAAATACCAAATGTAATGCCGCATACACACGCTCGGAATTTCTGACAACAAATGTTCGATGGAAGCTTGTTGTCGTAAATTTCAAACGTGTGTAGGCTCCATCGGACATTTTCTGTCGGAATTTCCGACAACAAAAATTTAGAGCTGGCTCTCAAGTTTTCCGACAACAAAATCCACTCTCAAAAATTAGCCAATTCTGACAAAAAAATTCCACGCATGCTCTGAATCAAGTACAAGACAGAAGCAATCGGTCTGGTAAAACTAGACTTCGTAATGGAGATAGCACATTCGTCACGCTGTAACGAAATAAATAGTACAAGGCTGAAAAGCGTGAATCGTCTCTCACCAAACTTCTACTAACACGACTGGTATTGAACTTCCCTTTAATAGTGCCGTCGTACGTGTTGTACGTGACCGCGTTCTTGGCGTTCGGAATTTCCGACAACATTTGTACGACTGTGTGTATGCAAGACAAGTTTGAGCCAACATCTTCTGGAAAAAAATCCACGGTTTTGTTATTGGAATGTCCGATCGTCTGTACGCGGCATAAGAGTTTCAATTGAACTATCATTGCCATGGTTTGGAACTCTGTTATTACCACTGAAATGGAATGTTCTGTAAAAAGGTATGGTTAGTAAAGATGTTACTTTGCATAGAGAAACCTCTGTGATATGTTCTATTGGAGAATGAGTAGAATACTGTTCAGTGCACAGACAATTCCTTGGGATAAAGTTGCGGTGACTTTATTATGATGATGCTATTAATTGATAAAATAGAAAAAACAAAAGAAGTGCAGCGCTAATATATGATATGCATAATAAAAAGATACATAAATTCTGAAAATATATGTAATTAAGAGCTCATCCCAAAACAAAGAAAAAGAAAAAAAGGGGAAAAAAGTCAGTAGAAGGAAAATCTCCAAAGACCACTCAGTGAAGAAGGGTTAAGTGGAAAAAAGTCCAACAATAAATCTTGTGATAAGAACAGCAATGAAGAGTGATCAAATGAACGCCAATCTTCTACACTTAAGATAGATCTTCACACAGCACCCGTGAATTAGGACTGCCTGCTTACCAAAGGGAGAGACTGCTTTGCATCAGTCTCATAGCGCGCAGGGAAGTCAGGTCTCCCATGAACCAGTCAGTATGGTGGCCGGATAAGACTCAGCAATGGATCCAGGATTGATGCAGAAATGATATAAAAAAAGGGACTCTCATAGCGTATAACGTATAAAATGAAGGGGGTCTTAATAAAGTAATGCACTTACAATTCGAAGATGATAGTGCAGCATAACATGTGCTGAGGAGCTGTAGTGTCTCCTCTCCGATGCCTCTCGCTACTCCGGCAGAACACCGCCGACGCTCAGGACGGAATGTGATGACGTCACGGCACCCTACTATCGTTTCGTCACGACAGGACTTCAACGGGGGATTAGCCAGCATTTTTCAAACCCCCCCCCTTTTTACTATTGCTCCCTTGTTCTGTTTCTTGCCCTCTTTTTCTCTTCCCCATCTTTTTCTTATTCCCCTCTTACCTCCCTCTTCCTTCTCTCTCTCTCTCTTTTTCCCCTCTTGCCATGCCATTGCATCCCAAGGTGCTCCAGGTCTTCAAACTTCAAATCATGTACAAACAACTCGGGGAGCACTGATCCAAAGAGTGGTAAAATGTAAAATAATATCAACCATGTTCACCATATATAGTTTAGTGGCAAATATAAAAAATGTGTAAGAAGTCTAAACAGAAGATAGAGCCATAGAGACAAAAATAGTAGTTAGCCAAAAAATATGAAATAAAACTGCCCTATGGACACCTGAACTAAGCTGTGACATTCACTCAGGAAACCAGAAGGGATGGATGGCTGTCCCACCTCCAATGCTGCCAGGAATTTGTTTCTACAGGCACACCAGGTATCCGGAGGTGCCTAAGGACATTTATCCAGGTGTAAATGTCCAGGATCATGACCAGATATCCAGAGGTCTCCAGATCACAGAACGCCTATGGAAAAGGAAGAAGACGCCGGCTCTGTTACCAGATGGTCCAAGGGATGATGCGGTGCTGGTGGTGACACCAGGGGAGCAAGCGGAAGCATACTTCAAATCATGCTTGCATGTTTTCATTCTGTTTTGACTTTTTGAATGTAAATCTGTGTAGATAACTTGTTTTAGGTATTGGTATTGTTTACATATTATTTTTAGTGTTTACATATTGATTGGGTTAGTTTCTATTAGGAGTTTCTATCATATTTTAGATTGTCAGTAAAAAACGGTCTGTGTTAGTAAACCCTGGTTTTAACACATTTTTGTCACAAATGTTCTGGTTAAGGCAACATGTTGAGGGTGCAGTTAACAAGGACATATTCAGCTACCCTTTTTTTGCCTTATATAACTTTTCTTATAACATTAATTTCATACTGGTGTTGCTAAGTATTCTCCTTAGGCCGTGTACAGACGACCAAACATGTACGATGAAAGCGGTCCGCCGGACCGTTTTCACCGTACATGTCTGGCCAGGGATTTCTGTACGATGGCTGTACTAACCATCGTATAGAAATCCGCGCGTAAACAATACGCGGGGCGTGTCCACGACGATGACGCGGCGACGTGGGCGGGCCTGTCAGTTAAATGCTTCCACGCATGCGTCAAAGTCATTCGACGCATGCGAGGGATGGCGGGCGCTCGGACATGTATGGTAGGTCTGTACAGACGACTGAACATGTCCGAGCGGGCAGGATTCCAGCGGACTGTTTTAAAACAAGTCCAGGAATATTTGTCCGCTGGGAAAAGGCCCAGCGGGCAAATGTTTGCTGGAATCCTGCACGCTCGGGCCTACACACGACCGAACATGTCTGCTGAAACTGGCCCGCGGACCAGTTTCAGCAGACATGTTTGGTCGTGTGTACGGGGCCTTACATTGTATTTTTCACTGATCTTACTTGCTTGCCTTAAAGTTTTCACCTGTATGGTTATGTATATAGTTTAGTTTATATTTACGGTGCTTTGCGAAAGTATTCAGCCCCCTTGAACTTTGCGACCTTTTGCCACATTTCAGGCTTCAAACAAAGATATAAAACTGTATTTATTTTTTTTTGAATAATCAACAACAAGTGGGACACAATCATGAAGTGGAACGAAATTTATTGGATATTTAAAACTTTTTTAACAAATAAAAAACTGAAAAATTGGGCGTGCAAAATTATTCAGCCCCCTTAAGTTAATACTTTGTAGCGCCACCTTTTGCTGCGATTACAGCTGTAAATCAATTGGGGTATATCTCTATCAGTTTTGCACATCGAGAGACTGACATTTTTGCCCATTCCTCCTTGCAAAACCGCTCAAGCTCAGTGAGGTTGGATGGAGAGCGTTTGTGAACAGCAGTTTTCAGTTCTTTCCACAGATTCTCGATTGGATTCAGGTCTGGACTTTGACTTGGCCATTCTAACACCTGGATATGTTTATTTGTGAACCATTCCATTGTAGATTTTGCTTTATGTTTTGGATCATTGTCTTGTTGGAAGACAAATCTCCGTCCCAGTCTCAGGTCTTTTGCAGACTCCATCAGGTTTTCTTCCAAAATGGTCCTGTATTTGGCTCCATCCATCTTCCCATCAATTTTAACCATCTTCCCTGTCCCTGCTAAAGAAAAGCAGGCCCAAACCATGATGCTGCCACCACCATGTTTGACAGTGGGGATAGTGTGTTCAGGGTGATGAGCTGTGTTGCTTTTACGCCAAACATAACGTTTTGCATTGTTGCCAAAAAGTTCGATTTTGGTTTCATCTGACCAGAGCACCTTCTTCCACATGTTTGGTGTGTCTCCCAGGTGGCTTGTGGCAAACTTTAAACGACACTTTTTATGGATATCTTTAAGAAATGGCTTTCTTCTTGCCACTCTTCCATAAAGGCCAGATTTGTGCAGTATAGGACTGATTGTTGTCCTATGGACAGAGTCTCCCACCTCAGCTGTAGATCTCTGCAGTTCATCCAGAGTGATCATGGGCCTCTTGGCTGCATCTCTGATCAGTCTTCTCCTTGTATGAGCTGAAAGTTTAGAGGGACAGCCAGGTCTTTGTAGATTTGGGGTCTGATACTCCTTCCATTTCAATATTATCGCTTGCACAGTGCTCCTTGGGATGTTTAAAGCTTGGGAAATCTTTTTGTATCCAAGTCCGGCTTTAAACTTCTCCACAACAGTATCTCGGACCTGCCTGGTGTGTTCCTTGTTCTTCATGATGCTCTCTGCGCTTTAAACGGACCTCTGAGACTATCACAGTGCAGGTGCATTTAAACGGAGACTTGATTACACATAGGTGGATTCTATTTATCATCATTAGTCATTTGGGTCAACATTGGATCATTCAGAGATCCTCACTGAACTTCTGGAGAGAGTTTGCTGCACTGAAAGTAAAGGGGCTGAATAATTTTGCACGCCCAATTTTTCAGTTTTTTATTTGTTAAAAAAGTTTGAAATATCCAATAAATTTCGTTCCACTTCATGATTGTGTCCCACTTGTTGTTGATTCTTCAAAAAAAAAATACAGTTTTATATCTTTATGTTTGAAGCCTGAAATGTGGCAAAAGGTCGCAAAGTTCAAGGGGGCCGAATACTTTCGCAAGGCACTGTATATAGGCTAAACTTTGTGCTATAAAATATTATGTTGCATATCAGATTAGGAGAACACATAGCAAATATTAGAAAAGCGTTTGATGAGCAAAATGTTTCAAACATTATGATGTTTTATATTGTAGGCCTGTAATTCTTAGGAATAATTCACCTAAATCTGTCCAAACAAGAGTCTAGTAGACATCCCAGGTATAATAAAGTTTGAAACACAAAATCATAAATTATAATATAATAAATAACTATAAATAATTATAACAAATAATAATATAATAATGGCAAAAAGGGGGGATAGTACTGCGCTGCCCAAATTGATGAAATCTTACAACAAAAAATACGTGGCACAAAAATAGTTATAAACAAATAATGTGCTAAAGAAATGTGGACATGAAAGTATCACCAATACATATGAGTAAATGCTGTAAATAAAAAATGTCTTAGCAACAAATGATATGTGGCACAAGTATCATGACATAAGCAGCAAATGTTTCTGTACCAAACTATTCCCACCTGGAACTCAATGGGAACAAAAGCCTCAGGCCTTGTACTCACGACCGGATCTGTGCGCTGAAAACTGTCTGCCGGACAGTTTCCGGCGTACAAGGCTGATTTTTGTTTGGTTCCGCTGGCTTGTACACACCAGCGGACCAAATTACCGTCGTACCGGAACGCGTGCACGTAAACTACGTACGACGTCACTATAAAGGGGAAGACCAAACTTGATGGCGCCGCCCTCTGTTCCTCTTTTGCTAGTTACGGGTTTGCTCGTGTTAGTGAAGGTTTGGTTAGAGCTGATTCGCGCTTCTCGGTCTCCAGGCTTTGACAGCGTGTATTCACGGGTTCAGTGCGTGTGCTTGCGGTAACGTAGTTGTCATTCGGCTATAGGCTAGCAGGTTGTTTCTGCTTTTGCAGTTGCATCCTGTGCGCTCGTATCTGTTTGTCACGCGTTTGTCGCAGGTAGTGCTGGATTTGCGAGTGCTTTCTGTTTGAGTGTGTTCTTGACTGACCAGCCGGCCGGTTTGAAGCCATGATGGAGCAGCAGCGTCAATTTTCGCGAGTTGGTGCTGTTTATGGGATGGCTGCTGGATATGTTCATTTTTCCAGTACTTTGGCCAGAAACAGGGGGCGGAGGCGTTTCTGGACCAAGAATTGGTTGCGCCAGCGTGACCAGTTCTCACATATGCCTCTGCTTAGGGAACTCCAGGAGAATAATCCTAATGACTCTAGGAATTTTCTCCGCATGACGGACCCCGTATTCAACAGTCTGCTGGAACTTCTGTCCCCCTATATCACGAGGCAGGACACTGTGATGCGCCAAGCCATCACGGCCGAGCAGAGGCTTATTGCCACGTTGCGGTACCTGGCGACTGGGAGGAGCCTGCAGGACCTCAAGTTCTCGACAGGCATCTCTCCGCAGGCGCTTGGGGTCATCATACCGGACACGTGTGCTGCCATCATCAAAGTTCTGCACGAGGAGTATATTAAGGTAAGTTTCCTGGCTGTAATAATGTGGCCAACTAACTTTATTTTTAATTTCCCAGATATGCTGTGTGTTTAACTAACGTTCCCTTTTCTCCCTATGCATGTTGATATAAGCTTTACATGTTTTATTCTTGACCTACCTGCATATTTGTCCCTTACCCAATATTAACCTGTCTAGCATGCTATCCTAGGGACAAACCCACCTTTCCATTTTTTAAAACTCTAATTTTTGGTTTTTGTGTCCCCCCCCCCCCTTCAAACTTGTTTAGTCCCCATCAGAGGGCTGTGGAGTCTCTTAATTAAGTGGCCCTATATATTTCATTCCCCAAATTCTCCATGCACATTTTTCAAATGCAATTTTAATACTGTGAATTTTCACAAGGATGCTTGTAGGATGTTTTTGTGCCAAAGTACTAAATCTCTTTTTTTGTTTGTCCCCACAGCTACCCTCCACACCACAGGAATGGCAGTCTGTGGCTTCCCAATTTGCCCAGCGGTGGGATTTTCCAAACTGCGGTGGAGCAATAGATGGGAAACACGTCCGCATTGTGCCCCCACCCCACTCGGGGTCCTACTATTATAATTACAAGGGTTATCATAGTATTGTGTTGATGGCGGTGGTGTCGGCACAGTATGAGTTTCTATATGTGGACGTGGGGAAGAATGGCCGGATGTCTGATGGGGGAGTGTTCGCACGGACTGATTTCTATGATCGTCTCCAAGCTGGTGGTCTGGCATTGCCACCAGATGAAGAGAATGTGGAAGGACTTCCGTTTGTGTTCCTAGCGGACGAGGCTTTCGGGCTTGGTCCTCACCTCATGCGGCCTTTTCCCCAGAGGACCCTCACCTCAGAGAGGAGTGTGTTTAATTTTCGGTTGGCCAGGGCTCGGAGGGTAGTCGAGAATGCCTTTGGGATACTCACCAACCGGTTCCGCCTGTTCAGGACATCGATACATCTGGCGGAATATAAATTGGACACCGTTGTATTTGCCTGCTGCATTTTGCACAACTTTTTACGCAGGCACTCCCAGACGTACCTACCCGACATCGGTTCTGAGGCAAGACTACCCTCAGATCCCCTTCCCGGGCTGGACACTGGTCGCGCTGGCTTGGCCCCCCAATCAGCTCGTGAGGTACGCGACAAATATGTTGAGTACTTCATGGGTCGGGGGGCCATTGCTATGCCAGATCATATTTCTTTCTAATTCGGCCCCCAAAGAAAGGAATATTCTCACAAATAATAAATAATTAGACCATTGGACTTTATACAGTTGTTTGTCATTAATGCTTTTTCTCTTTTTATCTGTCTTCCTGGTTCTCTAACTAACTTCTGCCATTTTACTGCATAATTGATTTCTCCACTTTTAGTAATTAACCACATTTTGCACAGTATTCACTCATCTACAAACAGGGTATTGAGTCTAAAAATAAGAAGCAACTCCATTAGAAAATTTGTAGGTCAAGTTTTTTAATTTTTGCTTGTTCATGACCCCAAAAATTATTTTATATTTTTTTCATTACTCCCTGCTTTTGTACTTAGGAGTCTACAATAATTTTTTTTTTTATTTATTTTTTTTTCAGGTAATTCAACAAAAAATATTATGAAGATTATACATTTTTTAACAAGTTCACAGTTTTGTTTATCAAATATAGTTCGATTTATTGTTTACATATATATATATATAGAATATTTTTGGTGGGGTGTTTACCGCCTTTGTATTTTTTCTTCTCTGCATATTTTTTATGCCCAAAAACCTATATTTTTTTTTTTTGTTTTTTTTTTTTTTCAATTTTTTGGTGTGTTTTTAAATACGAATATTTGTTGTGGAGATTTAGGAGTCAAATCTCGACTTCACTAAATTCAGTGATTAGAGAGATTTATAATTCTATATATATATATATATATTTTTAATTTTTATCGGTGTTTATTCTTTATGGTCTAAACTTTATAGTATCCAAAAATGTACAACATGGTCAAAAAGTAAAAAAATTAAATTATAAAAATATAAAAATTCACAACAGCAGTCAGTCATGGTGTGCTTTCACACTGGAACACGCCAAAATTTGAAGATACACACATTCAGTGCAAACTCGCCAAATGTCATTGGTTCAACAGACAAATGGCCACATGTGCTATCTGACATCATGGGTGATCAATGTCTGTGTTTTGTGGGAGCAAACCCTTCCTCTCAACTACTTGAGGATGGAGGAGGGGGTTGGACCCACAAAGCACAGACACTAGATATTCTGTGATGGCAGATAGCACATGTTGGCACACTGTGTGTGTATCTTCAAATTTTGGCGTATTCATTATTAAAACAGTAAAAATGTTTGTGGGGGCGGGGGATGGGCGGGGGGTGTTTCAGTCTTTGACACGGCCCATCATGTCAATAATATTTTTAAAATTAGATTCGATGACCATCATTCTTTGCCGCATATTGTCCATTTCCGTGCTGCATTCCAAAAGGACATTTGTTACATTCTGTTCCATGACAACCATCCTTTCACGCATATTGTGCATTTCAGTGCTGCACTCCATTACCTGTTGAATAATTATAGCAGCACTTGCACGTGAAAATATTGACACACCATCCTCCTCCCCTAAAAACAAAAAAAATGGTCATTTCCAAAATTATTTTTGGATGAGGCCTATCTACATATGTTTTTTTTAATCAAGCTAGGGTGACACTGACCTGATGGGCTTCTCCTTTCCACCTCTTCGACATCTTCTATCACTCCTCCTTCTTCCACCACCTCCCCATCATCTTCCACGACTCCTCCTTCTTCCACCACTTCCCCATCATCTTCGACTCCTCCTTCATCCATCAATCCACCTTCTTTCAATTCGCCAAATTGTTCTTCTGCCACTTGCCCTTCATCTGCTATAAATTCTAAGTCCAAAATTACTTCTTCCTCCTCTCTTCCTTCCTCCTTTCTTCCTTCCTCCTCTCCTTCCACATCCTCTTCTCCTTCCACATCCTCTTCTCCTTCCACATCCTCTTCTCCTTCCACATCCTCCTCCTCCTCCACATGTTGAGATGGAAGATTTTGGCCTTGTCTGGCCCTCTCTGCCTCCTCCAAATGCTGGCGACTTCTTTCCCCTTAAATAACAAGTAAAAAAATGTAGACTCATCAGCACACAGATATTGGAGAGCATAAATCGCACACATTGCTTAGAAGAGGCTTTCATTTAGTTACTTTTATCTTTCACCAAACCTACATTTTGCAATTACTTCTATGGCAAGCTCTGATCCTGCCCCTTTTTAGCAAAGTGACACACATGGATGTCCCCCCTAAACTGTATTTTTGGGAGACCCTACCAAAACCCATTTTTGATTTGGGGAGACACAGGTGCTGTGCATTGCAGATGTGAAAACATCTGCTTTATTACCACTGTTTTTAGAATGAATCCTGTTTGCCTTTCCCATTCTCCTAATTCTATTTTTTAGAACTAGCTTTTACACAATGTTTACAAACAAAGTTTTTGGCCAGTGAGCCATGTCCAGGTGTGTTGTTCCTGGAATAACCGAGCCTTTCTGAGAAACTATGTGATGTTACATGGTTTACTAAGAACACTATTTGTAAATATGTAGTTATTTATGTCATAAAAAATAAATGACAACATGTCTTTAAAATTACAAGCAGGCCAAGGAGGCAGATGGTGAAATATACATGGAAACACATTATTGCAGACTATCAACCCCCCCCCCCAACCCCAAAATATATTTACTTACTTTTACGCAGAATTTTAAGGATCTTCTTCATCTGATGTGGCTCCCTCAATTTTAAGTCTGACCAGCGTTTCCTCAGCTGTTCCTTGGACCTGGTGATCCCAAACATCCTCTGCATTCTCCTCGACACCTTGTCCATAATATGTGCCTTTCGGCGGTTAGGGGTCTTGTATGGCCCTAATTCACCATCATAGTCCTTCCTCCGCATGATGGAAACTAACTCCACCATTTCCTGGAACCGCATATTAGTGGCTTTATATCTTCTTTGCCTTGATCGGGACGTCCCTGCCTCTGTCCCTTCACTTGTGGCATGAGAGCATCGTGCCCGCTCTTGTGACATCGCCATCTTTCCTTTCCCACAGAGATTATGGGCGGGGAAAAGATGAATTGTTACGCCATGGGCGGAGAAGAGGGCGGCGTTTAATACATACGCGGAGTGTAGAGAATGCAAACAACGTGTTTACGTAGGTTACGCGGAGAATCTTCGAGCGCATCCAGAACATACACAGTTAACGCCATATTTCCTAAACACATTGATTAGGGGCCTAGCAAAGGTGACGAGGGCGGGGTTTAATAAATACGCGGAGTGTTTAAAAGGTGCACGCCGTGATTACGCATCTTACGCGGTAATTAGGCGAGCGTGAGAAACGAGGAGCGAGAGACAGGAAGGTAAGGAAATTAAAAATGGGATCAGCAGAGGCCTATAAAATGTAGACACATGGGATGGGGGTTTGGGCTGTTGGTTGCACCCTTTTTAAGCTATTCTGTCTATGGGGTACCACAATGTTATTTTGGTATCCAAATGCTTTTGGACAACTCACAAAATAGAGATGTGAACAATGCTGTACCTCATTGACAAGTTTTTGAATGGTGTATTCAGATCAGGCAAAGTATTGTTCAAGTGTTGGTTGTACAGAGGTCATTAGGAAGTGTCTTTTATGTCATCCATTGTCAGGGGCATGAGATTTACACATGAAAGAGTGCCTAGATGAATACTGTCATTTGTAATCATTGTTTATTTTTCTATATTAAAAATTGTTACTGCAATGTTAACAATGGCTCTGCATCTAGCAAATCAATGTTTGGTACAACCAATGCGGCCGAGCTGCCAATCATTGTTTAAACAAGAGAGACTGTGTTTGTAATTAGATATAGGTAATAAATTTGAAGACACATATTATATCAAGGTCAACGCTGATCCTTTTGAATATTTTTTTTTCTTTGGTTTATGTTTTGCGAATGTAGACTCAAAAAGAAATATCATATTTCATAACGGGAAATGGACCAACTACAAACCAAGGAAGCTATAGAGGCCTTACTTCAAAAATATCAGGACACGCCCATCCTGTGGAATTCCAAACACGCGTTATATTGCAATAAAGATGTACGAGCGGCAGCACTAGAAGAGCTAGCAAACTATATGCAAACATGGGTGCTAGGATGCACTGCCAACATGGTGAAGGATAAACTTGCCAACCTGAGAAGCACATACAGAAGAGCATATAAAGCTAATAAAAGCAAAAAATCGGGAGCAGCAGCAACACAAGCAAAGGAACCCAAACTGTGGTATTACAAACAGATGGCTTTTTTGCGGGACGAAATGGAAGGCAGGAAAACGATGTCGAGTCTTGCTTCCAACCTTTCCTCCATGCTACCTTCCAGCGGACATTCCCCAGATGACCACAGCCCTGCAGAGTCGGAGGAAGAGGGCCTGGCTGACAGAGATGCAGATCTGCCACCCTTCGATGAGGAGGTATAGTAGTTTCCTCTATATTTCTGGCGTAAATAATTATTGGTGGATTAATGATTTGATATTGTAAAAGAAAAGCCAAGCTGGGAAAAAGCACAAAAAAAGGTGTACAGACAAATAGGTGTCAGGGATGACAACTGCAGGGGTCAGAAGTAGAGTGTATTCAAGTAATAATGAACAGAAAATACTAAACGAAAAACATGAAAATGAGTGTGGTTTTATTTAGCGAAATTGTAAAAAATGTCCTTTTTTTTGCACACAGGAAGAAGAGATCAGCCAGGAGGTGGCAGATCCTCACGTGTCTGTCAGCCAGGAGGAGGCCGGGGTCAGTGGCAGCCAGGAGGAGGCCGGGGTCAGTGGCAGCCAGGAGGAGGCCGGGGTCAGTGGCAGCCAGGAGGAGGCTGGGCCCAGTGGCCTGCAGCAGGTCCCCCAGGCCAGGAGAACCACCACCAGCCAGTCTTCTCCCCCCCAGGTGAGGCCATCAGGCCGAAGGAGGCAGTTGAGGCCTGTGGAGGAGGCAAGCCTCCGCATGATACAGGAGGCAAGCGCCATCATGAGGGCCCCCCTCAACCCCACAGAGGCCTTCAGTGCCTCATTGGCCCACGATTTGAATGAAGGGGAGGAGGACCAGAGAAGACTGGCAAAGGCCCTGATGAACCAGGTCCTTTGGTGGATGCAGAAGGGCCTGCTGACCCCAGACACTGGGCTATGTGACCCGGCCCGGCTTGCGGAACACCATCCTCCTGCTGCCACATCGACCCCACCTGCAAGAGCCCGTGTTAGATCCGCTGGAAGGCTGCCTGGAGGGAAGGCTGGAAAGAGGAGGAAACGTTGATTCTCTGCCTTCCATTTCCTTCCACATAAAGGACATATTGTTTGGACTACCACAGTTTGGGTTCCTTTGTTTCTGTGCTGCTGCTTCATATTTTTGGGTTTGGCTCGTGAGGCTTGGAAGTTTATCCTTCACCATGTTGGAAATGCAAGTTTGCATATAGTTTGCTATCTATTCTAGTGCTGCCGTTCTGTTTATTTTTTGAGATGACATTTGCCTAAATAAAAGGCTTTTTGCTTTCATTTGAAAACATGTCTATTGTTTGTTAGTTATACTGTGGGGATTATTAGGCAGCAAACCTTTAATAAATATACAATGGGTCATTTACAAAGGACACACTCCTTGGGGGGGGGGGGGGGACATTTGGTGTGCCAACATGGTTCAATATTCTCAAATGAAACACAAAAAAAAAAAAATTTAAAAAATTTAAAAAAAAAACATGTAAAAAAATATTAAACAAAATGGTGACATAACTAGAAACAACAAAAAAAAAAAAATAGATGCACATTCCTTTACAAAAATGACTACTATAAATTATGGAGGACCACCAACCAAAACACACGTCTGGCATAGAAAACCTTGTTAAAGGATTACATCACAAGCAAGAAATGTGACATTTCAGTATGGGACAACTCTATTGAAATTGCATCAGCAAGAGAACGGGGTTATTCTAGCAAGAGAAGAATTAATAAAACAAGGCAAGAAACTGTGGTTTAGTGCGCCTTTTTAAGACATTGTTCTCTTGCTAGAATAAAAGGTTTCTAATGACGAATGTGCCATATCCCAAACAAACGCGAGTTTTACCTGAACGAGCGCTCCCGTCTCCTCATTTGGACTGAGCATGCGCGGGGTTTTTGTACGCTGCTTTTGTGTACAGACGACCGAACATGTCTGACGGACACGATTCCAGCAGACTGTTTTAAAGCAAGACCAGGAAACAGTTGTTCGTTGGAAAACGGTCTGGCCGACGAATGTTTGCTGGAATCCTGTCCGTTACTGCCTACACACGAACGAACATGTCCGCTGAAACTGGTCCGCGGACCAGTTTCAGCAGACATGTTTGGTCGTGAGTATGGGGCCTCACAGACATGCAAAATCATGAAGGAACATAAAATCAATGTCATGTGCATGTCATGATAAGCAGTCAGTGTTTAAATCCGCTGAACCAAAAAGCTGATGGAAATTCTGACGACAAGCAGATAATGGCACCACAAAATAGATGAGAAAAAGCCGCCACCAAAGAAAAGTAGATGGGTACCCTTACCATGAGATGTGGAACCCCCCCCCCCCCCACCGCAGAGGTGAGTCAAAACAGCATAAGGGTACTGTCTGCTTCTGAAGACGGTCCTTCCAACAAACAGCTGGTCAAGGATTTCCTGGTGCAGGTAGATCCATAATGGAGCAGAAGGTTGGTGTAGTGGCCCTTCGCATGGATAGCGACCAAGATGTGGACATAGAGATCAAAAGGAGATAAAAAGAAAACAAAGCCTCCTCATGGCGTAGGTCAAAAATTGATTTAATAAAAAAAGGTTGTACAGCAAAACACCCTCCGGTGTGTACAATGTATAAAATGTGATCACAAGGTTAAAAAATATGGTTAAGCGCAATAGTAAGCTGAGAAACCCGACATGTTTCGCTCCATTGAACTTCAACTTGGGTTATAATAATGATAAAAATTATTCAATAATGTAATCAAATAAAAAACACAGAAATTTGCTCAGTTGCAGAATTGTCGCTGTCATTACTTTCAGTGTTTGAAGACAAATTTCTCCACAAATCGCTATCGCTCAATTCTGTAAGTGATTCTAATTTATTATCGCTGTTTTTCTAGCTGGTCTAAAACCATTTTTGATGTAAAGGGACACTTTTTGGTTGCTATGGACAATCTCCAGTTTCCAGGCAGAAAGAAAAGTATTTATAATATAAAACTACATGCAGGGCACTGGACAAACCACTAGGGACAAAGGGGTGTGTAATTATTTGATACAGTACTGTAATCTGTAAGATTACAGTGTACTGTAAGTATTGTGTGTTTTTCACTTTTGGAACGCTCGCAGGGAACGGAGCTTGGCACTGTGAATCGAGTGGAGATACGGCAGCTCGCAGACACAGGTTTTGAGACATCGCAGGATCCAGGGGACAAGTTAAGTAACCTGTTCATGGATCCTGCAATGCGATCCCAAGAGGGGCTCGGGGTTACCGCTTTTGGTACTGAAAATTCACCCCGAGCCACACTCTGGATTACCGCTAAGGAAGTTATGGAACAGTTTGTTGGTTTTGTGTATGAGTTTGGCTCCCCCTAGTGCATGCTGGACTAGTGCATGTGTGTTATTTTTCTCCTGTGAGAATGATCAGAGCAAGGCATCATGGAACATGTAGTCTGGGATGGGGAAGTGACACTGTTGGCCAGACCAATCTGGACCACAGGTAACATAATGCTGTGCGCACAGAGCAGCCTGCTGGGAGTGGAAATAAAAGGATGGGTGCGGCCAGGGCTTTCTTAATGAGAGGGCACACCTGGGCACTGCCCAGGGGCCCCAGCTGCATGGGGGGGCTCTGCACTTTCCCCAAAGCAGCTGGTCCTTGCCCCGGAATTGGGGGCCCCATGATGGCACTGAGAGTGATAGATACACAGGGGAGGCAGCCTGCCTCCTACCTACTTGATGTCTGTTTACCTGCACTGGCATCATTGTAGGGGACCCAAAGCTCACTTTGCCCAGGGGCCCATGATGCTATTAAGACAGCTGTGGGTGCAGCCTGTGTTCGCCCTCTCTGGACGCCACTCTGAGCCTGCCAGCAGGGGTCTGTGTGACAGGGAGTGAGAATCTGCGGCCTATAGAGCGGAGAGTCAGATTGCCAGCCTCAGAGGTAGGAGCGCATGCTGGCTGCAGTATATGGAGCATACATCATTCTGTTTGCTGGATACACTTAGTGCCAGTCAGAGGGCACTTTTAAATGTGAGTGGACTTTTTTTATGTATTTTTGCACTTTTTTTAAATAAACATGTTGCGCTATGATGGTACCTTTCTAATATGAGTGGATGCACAGGATTCTGGTGAGTGAGTGGTGTTTATGGTGAAGGATTCACTCACAGCGGTGTGAAACAGAATCGTTGGCACTGAATCCGAATCACTAAGGAGTATTCACAGACTATATATGATTTTTGACACAACTTTTGCTTATTTTTTTTGCACAAGCGGATTATTATTTTCACATAGGTTGCATTATTGGTTTAATTTTTCCAAATAAAGGGGATTTGCATGTTATATATTAGTGCAGCTATCCACTTATAGCATTGAAATAGGAAATCATGTACAGTATATATAATGGGGGATGTAATTAATCTTTGGCACCACTAGATGTCCTAAGTAGACAAAATGAACTCCAATATAAAATTCTGAAGCATGTTTTATTCTGATACATTTTATACGTTTGATATTAATCTTAACATTTAATGTAGAGAACTGGATTCGAAATCATTTGATACAATGAAATGTGTTTAGGAATTATTGTACTCAGGCAAAGGTCTGCCTGAAAAGTTACAGACTGAATTAATTGATAAGATAGGCCCTCACATTACAGGGTTTTGGTAAATCTAAAGGCCCATACACACGATCGGACATGATTGGACTTTTTGACAACAATTGTCCGACGGACGTTTTTTATCGGACAATCCGACCATGTGTATGCTCCATCGGACAATTGTTTTCGGTTTTTCATTGGACAAATGTTCGCTGTGAATGCTTTCAAACTTTTCGGCAACAAATGTCCGATGGCGGATAATCTGATCGCGTGTATTAAAGTCCAAAGTACAAACACGCATGCTCAGAACCAATGCTAAAGATCAGACAACAATAGCAGAAGTTGCCCAAAGGGTGGCGGTAAAGAGCTGAAAAAACATGTGATTTGGAGAAAGGCTCCTGCTGTGTGTCTGAAAAAGTCCTGCTGTGTGTATGCAGAACAATTTCACAGCCAACGCCCATTCGCGCCAAAATCCACGGAAAAGTCAGATGGAAGTCCGATCACGTGTACGAGGCTTTAGGCCCCCTTCACATATGCACTATTTGGATTTGCAGGCAGAATGGCAGCAACATGGGTGACACGCGTTTGGGTGCCATATATCCCCAAGCGATTTTGCCACAATTGTTGCACAAAAATTTACAGCAAAATGCGGCTGTAAGATTTGGTCCCTGAGCTTCTTTGGAATGACAATTGTGCATAGGGCAGCCTATTTACTTGAATGGGCTGCCCTATGCGCAACTGTCATTCCAAAGAAGCTCAGGGACCAAATTTTACAGCCGCATTTTGCTGTAAATTTTTGTGCAACAATTGTGGCAAAATCGCTTGGGGATATATGGCACCCAAACGCGTGTCACCCATTTTGCTGCAATTCTGACGCCTTTTGTTGTGCAATAATTGCGTCGGAATCATGCCACATATGAACCCCGCTCTATTTCACACGTGAATCGCGCTATTTAAATCACTAGCAGGAACCCACGTTCCTGCTAAGCGATATGTGAACAGGGCCTAAAGGATGTTGTGCAGAGATTCTACAATCAGACTTCAATGTGTATGGCCAGTTGTAGCAGATTAGTTGAATTGCCTATTTAATTCTATAACATCTATACCAGTGGTTCTCAACCTTTCTAGTGCCGTGACCCCTTGATAACATTTCCCAAGTTGTGGGGACCCCTAACAGTAAAATTATTTTCATAGTGTAGGTTGTACAAGTAATTAGCGCTCCCTGACTTCCTTCCACTTGTACAAGTAATTAGCGCTCCCTGAGTTCCTTCCACTCGTACAGTATTAAAAACCCTTATGGTACATTTTAGGATGTACCACTCTTTCTCTTTGTTCTCATTTCTTTCCCTTTTATCTCTCTTTATCCTAATTTCTTGTTTTTTCCCCCCATCCTTCTCTCTAGCAGGCTTTCTTGTTCTTTCCCTTATTCTTTTTCTCCCTTTTTCTTTGTTCCTCCCCAGGGCTCAAGTCCTGCGGGAACGCGTGGGAACGGCGTTCCTGCACTTTTTTTCACAGCAGGAACTCCGTTCCCTTTGCAGAACTAGAGCAGCCGAGAGCAGCTGAGCCGCCCGAGCCAATCCTTCACTAAGCAGCGATGCCCAGCTCGAGTCACTGTCAGGGGCAGGCGAACCTTAGTAATCCTTTATGTTACTGGCAGCTTTCTGTATATGGATTCATCGGGGAGTGTGCGGGTATTCCGTCACTTCCTCCATGCCGCAATGTCTCCTGGGAGCTTTTGTCATTGTTCCCAGGAGACATTGCGGAGGTCTGCCGCGAGTTATCGCGGAATTTAGAAAGAACTTGCTTAATGTTCTTTCTAAATCCCACGATAACTCGATGAATCCATATAGAGGAAGCGACCAGTAACATAAAGGATTACTAAGGTACAGTGGATTCGGAAAAAAAAACATGCGGTTTAGTAATTATGCATATGAGCGTATCATTTTTTGTTTTTTGGTGGGGGAATGGATCTTGGGTGGGAGTTCCCACACTTTTTTCCCCAGGACTTGACCCCTGTTCCTCCCCCTCTTTTCCTCCTCCCTTCCATGTATTCTCTATTTGTATTCCTTCTCTTACTCCTTTGTAGGGGGGAGGGAATGGGATGAGTGGTAGTGCTGGCTAAGAGTTGGGATGAGTGGCAGTGCTGGTGGCATCAATGGCAGTGTCTGGGGGGAGTTCTGATCAGCCAGCTTAGGTGCTCTTGATCCAGGTCATCTGCTGATCTGAGAACTGCAGTAGGAACTTTTAATGGCAACTCTAATCACAGGTAGCGTTACTCACTGTGTCACTATGTCCCCAGCTCTGTGGTGTCTCGCAGCAGTGACACCTATGAAGAAATCAGGACATGGGGTCTCCTCCAGCCCCTCCGACTTCACATTCCTCACTAGTTAGCTGACCTCTAGTCTCTGCCCCCCATCCATGCCGTGAACTAAATAGGCGGCTGCAGAATGGCTAAGTGGGCGGCCGCGGGCTCCCGGAGCAGCCCAGCTGGGTAGCCACAGGCTCCAGGGACAGCCCTGCTGGGCAGCCGCAAAAAGGCTGGGAGAGTGGTGCGGACTTCAGGAACAGCTCAGGATTCGGTGACCCCTGGCAAATTGTCATTCGACCCCCAGGTTGAGAACCACTGATCTATACCAACATACAGTATAATTAGGCAAACTGAGGTGCAAAATATGGTAAAACATTCAATGATGATAGTTGATTTATACTTGTATTAAATGCTCGACAACATGGTAAGTGTCATATGCAGAACCTTCTTTATTGTTGCCTGTTTGTTTTGTTGATGCTTTTGCTTCAGAGCTTTATGAGCCCCTGGCTCTCAAATATATAGAGGCATGGCATTTTTATTTGCTGCATATAATGGGATAGTACTATTACAGTATTAAAAAAATGCCATTGAATTTTTTTTTGTAAATCAATAGCCATAAATCATTAACAAAAAATTGGAATTTTACAAAAATCTTGTTATCTCTTTTCAACTTATGTAGGCAACTAAGCAACAAAGATAAGAAGAAGCAAATCAAACTTGAGGCTTTTAAAAAAAATTAAAACCGTAAATGAATTGCAGTTTGTAGATGTCATGATACAAAAGAAGAAAGAGTCACAAAACTTCAATTAGAATCATACAGGCAAGAGGCTCTTTACAAGTCCATTATTAGCCATCTAAGAAATGTGAATGCAAAAATTGGAGTAATTGTAATTAAGGATCCACAGGATTTAGCCATTTATTATTTTGAATATATTGGATTCTGCAAAAAGGGGGTATTGTCCAAAAGGGAGAAATTGTATTTCAAATTATTTTCATGTCATTTTAACCAGCACAATTTTTATATAATCAGTGCAGTCCTGTGTATTTATCCAAAATATAATTAACAGTCTTGACAAAAGGAATATCACATAAGTGGCAGCAGAATTATTAAGCTGAAAGCCATTGCGGTTGCATCACAACACACAAGAAAAAAAATCATCTGCTTTTGTAAACTGTAAATGTAAAATTAAGATCAATAGGCATATTTCTAAAGCAGAATACGACATTCACCAAGCATTCAGAGCGGGTTTATCCTTGTGCAAGTGCTTTAAATTACAGTGATTGAAATAACCGCAGTGAATATTTGGTGAATGTCACATTTACATTTTTTTTTTTAATATTCCTCTTAATCAGTTTATATTTCATACAACACAGACCCTGCCTTGATCAGAACTACGCTCCAAACTGGATGAAAGAGTCGAAGAGAGGCTACCAAGAGGCCTACAGCAACTCTGATGCAGATGCAGGAATTTGTGACACAGAGTGGTCTTTGTGTGTATGTGACAACAATATCACAAATTCAGAAATGTGGCTTAAAGCGGTGTTTCACCCTGCAGAACAACTTTTTAGCATAAAATTTGGCATAGTAGCGCGAGCTACAGTATGCCTGTCTTAATTTTTTTTATCCCCGTACTCACTGTTATATCGTACATAGAAGATTCCGACTGCCCGCGGGGAATGGGCGTTCCTTTCAAGAGGGAGGGTGATTGACGGCCGGCTCTGGCACGTCACGCTCCCCGAAGACAGCCGGAGTAGGTCTCGGCTCTTCACGGCGCCTGCGCACAGACTATGCACAGGCGCCGTGAAGAGCCAAGCCTATTTCGCCTATTTCCGGAGAAGCGTGATGCGCCAGAGCCGGCCGTCAATCAACTTCCGTCTGGATTGGAACGCCCATTCCCCGTGGGCAGTCGGAATCTTCTATGTACGATATAACAGTGAGTACGGGGATAAAAAAATTAAGACAGGCATACTGTAGCTCGCGCTACTATGCCGAATTTTATGCTAGAAGAAAAAAATATATATATTTTTTTTTATAGGGTGAACCCCCGCTTTAACAAGGAAGGTTGCAAGAAAAAAGACACTCCTCAAGAAAGGCCACATGCAGTCACCACTGAGCTTTGCCAAAATGCACCTTAAGGCCGGGTTCACACCTATGCGAATTGAATGCGCGTTTCACCGCATTCAATTCGCATAGCAGATGAATGTGACTGGCTCTCTATGGAGCCGGTTCACATATCTCCTCTGCGGGTCCGGTGCGGTGTGCCGGAAAAACGTGTGCTTTTTTGGTGTGTTTCAGGTTCGATTTCAGCCCAAAATTCGGGCTGAAATTGGACCTAAACCGGTGAACCAGCACGCACCTGACCCCTGCTGTGCGCCGCATGCGGCAACAGTGTAAACCCGGCCTGAAGATCCTGAGGCCACATGAAAAAAGGTGTTATGGTCACACATGAGACTAAAATTACATTATTTGCCTCAACACAAACAATATGTCTGGTGGGAATCCAATACAGCTTACCATCCAAATGATGCCATTCCTACAGTAAAGCATAGAGGTGGTAATATCCTGTTATGGATGTGTTTATCTGCAGCAGGAACTGGAGCACTTGTCAGAATAGAAGGAAAAATGGATGAGGCAAAATACTGTCATATTCTTGAGGAAAATCTGCTGCCCTCTGCCAGAAATGTGTGTCAATAGGAAGGTTTACCTGCCAACATGACAATGACCCAAAGCACACAGCAAACATGACCACACAGTGATTGAAGGAGAAAGGTGTGAATGTCCTTGCAGAGCCTAGTCAGAGCCCATTAAACCCCATTAAACATCTCTGGAATGACTTGAAGACTGTAGTCCACAAACAGTCACCATCAAATGTAACTGAAACTTGAGCAATTCTACAAAGAAGAGTGGGCAAATATTGCAAAGTCTAGGGGGCAGATCCACAAAGAGAGTACGCCGGCGTATCTACAAATTTCCCGCGTCGTATCTTTGTTTTGAATCCTCAAAACAAGATATGACGGCATCTGGGTTAGATCCGACAGGCGTACGTCTTCGTACACCTTCGGATCTTAGATGCAATTCTTCGGCGTCCGCTGGGTGACGTTCCCGTCGTTTTCCGCGTCGAGTATGCAAATTAGCTATTTCCGACGATCCACGAACGTACGAGCGGCCGTCACAATCTTTTACGTCGTCTCTAGTCGGCTTTTTTCGGCGTATAGTTAAAGCTGCTATTTGGTGGCGTACGCAATGTTAAGTATGGCCGTCGTTCCCGCGTATAATTTAAAAAAAATTATTTTGTTTGCGTAAGTCGTCCGTGAATAGGGCTGGACGTAATTTACGTCCACGTCAAAACAATGACGTCCTTGCGACATCATTTAGCGCAATGCACGGTGGGAAATTTTAGGGACCACGCATGCGCAGTTCGTTCGGTGCGGGGACGCACTTCATTTAAATGAAACACGCCCCCTACTCGCCGATTTGAATTACGCGCCGTTACGCCGTGAGAGATAGACTACGCCGCCGTAACTTACGGCGTAAATTCTTTCTGGATTCGAACCTAACAAAAGTAAGTTATGGCGGCGTAGCATATCTTAGATACGCTGCGCTGGGGCAGATCTTTGTGGATCTGCCCCTAGATGTACAAAGTTAGTAGAGACAAATCCCAACAGACTAAAGGCTGTAATTAAAGCAACGGGTGATAAAACGAAATACTGACACAAAGGGGTGATCCTTTTTTCAACATTTGATTATTTTAAAGGGGGGGATTATTTTGTATACCCCCTGCAGGGGAAAAAAACTGTTAATGTGTTTCACGCTGAAGTAGGACTTACTCCAGGGATGGCCAACCAGTGGCCCGGGGACCACATGTGGCCTGCAGAGCCCTCTGATGTGGCCCGCAACCTCCCGTTCTGGAATGGCGGGTTAGCAAGCCCAGATCGCAGGTTGCTGACCCATCATACCACAGCATCAGTGTTGTGAAGAAGCTGGTGGTAGAGGAAGGAAACGGCTGTGGAGTAGAGCCCCATAAGCCAATGCTTTCTGAACAGCGCTGGCTTTTGCCACAGGCGGAGTCTATTGCAAGGTTCAGCTAACCTGCAGGATAGACATGGGTGCAAAACGCTGAACCAGCGGTGTGGGTAAACCGCAGCACATCAGTGTGAAAGCAGTCTTAGGCCCTTTTCACATGATTGGCCCTACCCAATCGGACCCTCAATTCACCTCTACAGAGTGGCAGATGTAAATAGACTTTTGTCCGTTTAAGCCTGCCTACCTCCAATCCGATCCTCTAAAAAAAAAAATAGTAGGGGATTTGTCCCCTTCCATCTGGGCGGATCGGATGGCTTATAGAATAGCCGTGACCTGTCATCCACCTGCTCCGATCATTGTGGCCCGCAACTGGTTACCAAGTTGCTTAAGTGGTCCTTGCTCTTCAAAATGTTGGGCACCCCTGACTTACTCATAACATCAATATAACACTGTGTTACGAGTTGCTGTGTTTTAAAAAGAGAAGTAAGGTATGTCCCCTTTAAGAAGCTGCATTGTGGGCGCCGTAAACTCCATGAGTCAGACCGCGGGGATACCCGCGATCATCTCACGGAGAGGAAGAATGGGGAAATGCTGATTTGAAAAAATGATCTCCCTATTCTTTTTAGTGACAGGACACTGATCACAGCTCCCTGTAATCGGCAGCGGTGATCAGTGACGTGTCACACACAGCCCATCCCCCTACAGTTAGAAGCACTCCCTAGGACACACTTAACCCCTTCAGCGCCCCCTACTGGTTAACCCAGTTAACGCAGTGCCAAATTGCAAAAAGTGGCCCTGTCATTTGGCAGCCAAATTCTCCGGGGATGAAGTGGTTAATACTGAAGATACATTATACAATACATTTTTTTTTGCTTTTATCACTATTTAATAATAACCCTGTAAGACAATAGCATAATGCATTTCATACTAGCACATTATGAAATAGTTACCTGAGAACGAAGCCCTCCAGCAGCACGATGTCACCGCTTAAGACACTTGATTTGCTGCGTCGCAATGTCGTCACTCCCATGCGTGCATGAGTCACGGATCGCGGGACGGAGCTTTGAAGGGACAGCATGGTTATGCCATGCCTTCAGAGCACATGCGCTGGTGACGTCACCAGCTGGATGTGGTGTGAATATCTTCTAAACCGTGCAGGTTTAGGGAGATATTCACTGTACCTACAGGTAAGATATAATATAGGCATGCCTGTAGGTACAAGATCAAAACAAGGTTTACTTCCACTTCAATAAACATAATCTTCTATTACAAGTAAGGAAAAAAATTACATTAGGTTTTAAGGCCACAAAGTTTGGTTGCCCAAATAACTTTCCAAGCAATTGTTGGTCTTGCGAGCCCTGCAATAGTATTAACATTGAGGTGGTGCTGTTCTGTGTCATATAGTGAGACCTGGAGGAGAAAATGGATGGAGGGGTGGCATGACTAAGGGAGGAACAGGGTCAGGGAACTGTCAGCCAGGTGAGTGTTTTGGTAGGGGTGTAGCCCTTACCTGATTGGAGGCCGAGGTTTAAGGGGCAAGTTTCAGATGAGAGGGTCTTTGCAGTGAGGTAGTTCTTGCACATTCCAAGGAGGCAGGAGAAGTGGCAGCTTCCCACCCACCCGTCCTGTTGTTAGGGGTTACTGCAGTGGATAGGTAGTGGTGGATTTTTTTGTGTCTCAAGTTTTGATCAAGTTGAAAAAAAAATGTATATAATAATAATAATCTACTAAATGGTGTATGTTGCTAATTTTTGTCACAGCAGTTGGCGGGTCAAGGGGTCTTTGGAGGGTGAGTAATTACATGGTTACAAAAGTGTGGGGCCCATCTAAGGTATGGCGCTTCCACTTGGTTAGTGGTGGTTCTCCCAGGAGCGAGGTCCCCTGGAGGAGGGGAAAATGGAAGAATGTGTGATGGCGGAATGTCTTCCAGCCGGTTGAGGCGTGGCTGAGGACAAATTGTGCCTTAAGGACACCCAAAGACCTCTTGTTGTTGGGCATTACATTGTTGAATTTTCACTTATTGGTATGTTTTAACCACTTAAGCCACAGACCATTTGGCTGGCCAAAGACCAGGCCACTTTTTGCGATTCGGCACTGCGCCGTTTTTACCGACAATTGCGCGGTCGTGCAAGGTGGCTCCCAAACAAAATTGACGTCCT
Organism: Rana temporaria; assembly: GCF_905171775.1. Taxonomy (NCBI): domain Eukaryota; kingdom Metazoa; phylum Chordata; class Amphibia; order Anura; family Ranidae; genus Rana; species Rana temporaria. The sequence goes on along the minus strand of NC_053493.1, from coordinate 215,166,902 downwards.
TTTTTTCCCACAAATAGAGCTTTCTTTTGGTGGTATTTGATCACCTCTGCGGTTTTAATTTTTTGCGCTATAAACAAAAATAGAGGGACAATTTTGAAAAAAATTCAGTATTTGTTACTTTTTGCTATAATAAATATGCACAAAAAAAATATTTTTTTCCTCAGTTTAGGCCAATACGTATTATTCTACATATTTTTGGTAAAAAAATTAAAACGCAATAAGCGTTTATTTATTGGTTTGTTTTGTGCAAAAGTTCTAGCGTCTACAAACTAGGGGATAGTTTTATGGCATTTTTATTAATATTTTTTTTTTTTACTAGTAATGGCAGCGATCAGCGATTTCTATTGTGACTGCGACATTATGGCGGACACATCGGACACTTTTGACACCATTTTGGGACCATTGGCATTTTTACAGTGATCAGTGCTATAAAAATGCATGTTATGTTACTGTATTGTAGCAAAGTCCCGGGCCCCTTTAAGCCTAATGGTGACCTCCAGAGTTCGGGACAGCTGACATCCTTCTGTGTAGAGTGGGTTACGAGGCATGGTGGGTGCAATGTAAGGTAGATCAATGAGCACCAGACACTTCTTGAATGCAAAGAGATTTATTTTCTCTTAAACAGAACTGTGGGAGAGAGGGTTAGGGCCAGGACCCCCCTTAGTAGTTGCAATGTTAATTAGCAGATGCCAACACTTCTATAGGTAGACAGCCATGCAGGGAAAGGCACCCAGCCGGACGCCACATCTGCATGTGTAGACACGCTGTCTCCCATGGCAACAATCTTGAACAGTTTCTAACAAAGGTTGCAATGAACTCTTTTGATCCTTACTCAACTGAGCTCCCAGACTATCACCTAGACCTCCTGATCCACTGCCACTGGATCTCCTGATCTTTTCCCTAGCTTGGCACACAAGACTGCAAGTGTCACCTCCGCTGTCTGGGTCCCTAGCTTGACACCTACCAGCTCGTACAGGTCTAGTGTACAAGTTGGATGCCCAAATAAGAGTGGCATCTGACTGGTGCTCGATATGTAAAGTGTGGTATGTATGCCGATACTTGGTACCTATTAGATGTTCCAAATAATATTCAGTTCCTCCATTTAAGGAGCAGCTTCTGTATTATACAGGAACCAGGCTATATCAAATAATTTTTGTGATTTACACTGAAGTTTGCACTTTTCCAAACATTTACTAAACATATTAAAATCCCCTTGATATTTAAAAAATAAATAAATGACAGGTTACACTCCTATACACGGTTCCACATTTCTACATTATTATACTGCTAGTCTATTCACTAATACCACAAATATCCACTAGATGTCACTGTAAGACTATTATTTTTTCATATCTCCTACCATTCAAAAGTATGGCTAAAATGGATCATTAAAGCGGGAGTTCACCCATTTAAAAAAAAAAAAAAAATCTCCCCTTAGCTTCCTGCTCGTTCGGTCTAGGGGAATCGGCTATTTATATTAAAATAGGTGCAGTACTTACCCGTTTTCGAGCTGCATCTTCTTCCGTCGCTTCCGGGTATGGGTCTTCGGGAGCGGGCGTTCCTTCTTGATTGACATTCTTCCGAGAGGCTTCCGACGGTCGCATCCATCGCGTCACTCGTAGCCGAAAGAAGCCGAACGTCGGTGCGGCTCTATACTGCGCCTGCGCACCGACGTTCGGCTTCTTTCGGAAAATCGTGACGCGATGGATGCGACCGTCGGAAGCCTGTCAATCAAGAAGGACCGCCCATTCCCGAAGCCCATACCCGGAAGCGACGGAGAGGATGCGTCTCGTAAACGGGTAAGTACTGCACATATTTTAAAATAAATTGCCGATTCCCCTAGTAATAACGAGCAGGAAGCGAAGGGGGAAAAGTGCCCTCTAAGGGTGAACCCCCGCTTTAATGTTAATCTATTTTAAAAAAAAAATTGTTTGTTTGTTTCTTTTTTTTTTTTACCTTTCCCCCCTCTTATTTGCTCTTAAATCATTATAAATACATGGTTCATAAAAAAATAACTTCCTTGATCACAGTATACAATTTCATTTTCATCACATCAGCAAGGCCCTACGCACGCTGGACGTTTTTAGACCCCATTCACACCTGAGCGTTTTGTAGCTTGAAGCCTGAAGCTCCAAAATGCTGGAGGGGAAAAAGTCTATTATTCTCTATGGAGATGGTTCACATCTCCACTCCAAAATGCCTGAAGCCTGAAGCTTCAAAACGCCTAAAGCTCAAACATTGGTGATCTATTGACCTGTACAAAATCGTGGCAAAAGCGTAGTAAAAAACACTGTAAAAACGCAGAAAAATCACGGTAAAATTGCGCAAATTTCTGCCTGAAAGCGCTATGCTCACACATGGTCGTTTTTTGTGATGAAAAAAAACTTAATTTTTTTAGCATGAAAAAAAACGACGTTTATCAAACTTCATTTTAAAAAACGACGTTGCCCACACACCATCGTTTTTTCGAAATGCTCTAGCAAAACGCGGTTACGTTCAGCACGTACGGCGGCACTCTGTTCCATTCAAGCTAGCGTCATAACTTGCTTCTGAGCATGTGCGGATTTAAAAACATTGTTTCAAACGTCGTTTTAGCCCACACACGATCATTTTTTATGACACAAAATACAACGTTTTGAAAAACGACATAAAAAATTGAAGCATGCTCGAATTTTTTTTTTGTCGTTTTTCAGAAGACATAAAACAACGTTTTCCCCACACACGGTCATTTTAAATGACGTTTTTAAAAATGACGTTTTATTTCATCACAAAAAATGACCGTGTGTATGCGGCATTACAGTTGCTGTTTTTGGCTTCAGGCATTTTTTCTGCAGCCAGTGAACTCCCCAGCATGTTATGCTATGTGTCCATGCACACATAGGTTATTTTCAGTGTTTTTTTCAGGGGCGTTTTCTAGCTGGAAAAACACCCCCAGAACTAGTGTGTTTTGAGAACGCTCTAACTCTGATAAAAGCTTAGAAACACAGCTGTTTCTGCGTTTATCACCGTTTTTGAACCATAAGCTTTTGTGGGAGAATAGTTTTGCTAAAAAAAAAAAAAAAAAGCTAAAGAATGCTGAAAAACTCATTCTACAGCTACAGCTTTCTACAGCGAACGCTACTGCCATTTTTATAATGTCCAGTGTGCATGAGGCCTACTGGTAAGATAAACAGTAGTTATATGCAGTGAGCTTACTTAAAAGATCTCCTTTTATGTTATGAGTTTTGTCTGTCTGCTGGCCAGGGCCGATCCTAGGCAGGGTGCACAGGGTGCATGGGCGTCCGCTCATAGGCTTAAGGGGGGGCGAGTGACCCCCCCTGGAATCCACAAGGGTCTTCCATGCTTGTATCTGTAGCTGTGCTGAGTGCTGACTCTCTCTGTGTTTGTGTGAGTCGGCTCCACAGTGTCACGGAGCTTACAGAGCTCTTTACTGACACCTCTGGCCGTTTCCTGTATGTGCACCCTCGTGTTTGCTTTGCTGCCTGTAATGTATTTTCAAATGGACATGTGGGAACAGAACTTGGGAGAAGGAAGACCACCGTGACCTTACAAGTGGGGGCTGTGAGTACAAGTCAAGGGAGGAGGCTGTTTGTGTACAGGGGGGGACTGACATGTATACAGATGAGGGGGGCAGCTGAGTGCATACAGGTATGATCAGTAAAGGGGGGGGGGTGCCAAATATAGGAAAGATCATATCATATGTCCTGTATACAGCTATATACATCCATCTTTCTTCCTATATTCCTCCATCATCACTGAATACAGATATACATCTGTCCTGTATATAGAGCTGTATATACCCACCTTCCTTCCTCTATATAGCAATACCATCCACCCCTTCTATATACATATACTGTACACCCTCTATATTGTACATTTGATCAGCACAGTGAGGCTGCATATCATGGGCACATGCCTGCGCTTTATGGGATAATGACTAAGCCCCTCCCCTCTCCGACATTGTCAAAGAAGCGGTGCATAGGTGATCACAAAATTATGCCCCCCCCCTGGAAAAATTTCAGCGGACGCCCATGACAGGGTGCATTGCACCCAGGCGCCTGCAGAGGTGGGGGCGCCGAAGTGCCAGAGTTCTCCCCTCCCTTCTTCTCTCCTTGTTTGTGTTCGTCCAGAACTAGTGTTCTGAGCATAGGTGTGTGTCCGTCCAGAACTGATGTGTGAGCATAGAGCAACCCATCCAGCCTGGCAGTGCTCGGGGGAGGGGCCACTCCTCTTCCTGACACGAGAGTTTTAGTTTTCAGTGGCTGCTGAGTGCTGATGTGCAGGAATGAATTCCTCACACTGGGAGTCTTGGATCCTGCACCAACTCTTTACACGTGCTCTGGGCTGCCCCTGCTCTAGATGTTTTATGGCATGATGGATTGCATAGGATACACATCCCCTGCCCATTCCTGTGCCTAGTCCATCTACAGATGTGATGTACAATGAGATGTACCAAGAGCTCTTTCCCACTGACAGTGCTTGGGCATCGGCGCTTTACTGTCATTTTAGAGGTACATTTAACCCCCACTAGCGGCCAAATAAAGAGTTTAAAGGCGCAAGGGCCGAAGCACTTCGCAGGTGCCTCAAAGAAGCTACTTGCAGGAATTTTTTGGACGTCCTGCCAGCGCACTGCCCCAGTGTGAAAGCACTCGGGCTGTCACAATGGGTTAGAAGACAAGGCTTTTTTTCAGGCGCTATTTTTAACGCTAAAGTGCCTGAAAAATGCCTCCAGTGTGGTCTAATGGACCATCTCCTGTACTATGTCTGTGGTCTCTGATCATCTACTGTACTATGTCTGCAGTCTCTGATCATCTTCTGTACCGTGTCTGCAGTCTCTGATCATCTACTGTACTATGTCTGCAGTCTCTAACCATCTCCTGTACTATATCTGCAGTCTCTGACCATCTCCTGTACTATATCTGCAGTCTCTGACCATCTCCTGTACTATGTCTGCTGTCTCTGACCATCTCCTGTACTATGTCTGCAGTCTCTGACCATCTCCTGTACTGTGTCTGCAGTCTCTGATCATCTCCTGTACTATGTCTGCAGTCTCTGACCATCTCCTGTACTATGTCTGCAGTCTCTGACCATCTCCTGTATCATGTCTGTAGTATGTCTGGGGGCTCTAACAGCATACCTCCCAACAGTCCCGGATTCTGCGGGACAGCCCCGCATTCAGACTTATGTCCCGCAGTCCCGCTCAGCTGAGCGGTTTCCCGCATTGCCTCCACTGCCACTCACTCTTGTAGAGTGCAGGCAGTTTTCAAATCTAGTGAGCAGTTTATAGATTGGCCATTTATTAAATACCATTTTGTTAGGACCCCATCCTTTCATCAGTGGGGACTCAGGAGGCAGTAGCAGAGTGGGACTCTTTTGTAGGGGCGGAGGCAGCTAAGCCACATTTGCCGACAGTTAGTTTATAGTTCCAGCCCCCAGCATGTCTGTCTCTGGCGCAGTGATATAGAAGGGATGCCGGTCTGCCTCACAGTAAGTGTTGAGTGCTGCTGCTGGTGACAGGTAGGTGATCTTTCTACTCCCCTTGCACGGCTGCACCTACACACTTTCCCCTGCCTGCAAACTCTCCTCTCAGTCCAGCTGCTTTTATCCTCTTCTTCCCCACCACTGACAGCTCCACTGCTCCTCTCCCTGTAATCAGCTCTGATTACAGCTCTCCTCCCCATTGCCATCTACATCCTAATGCATATCTTTTCTTCCCTGTTATCAGTTCCTCCTGTCCCCACACAGCAAACCTCCGTTCCCGCTTCACCAAATGCCTTCACAGTTGCACCCTTTCCCTGCCATAAGTTCCTTATAGACTCCTGAGCTCCTCCATTCCCCGGATACTTCTCCCATCCACAGCATGGCTCCCTCCACTTCACACTGTAATCCAGCCTGCACTATCTTCCCTCTTAGCTGTCTGTATCCTAGACTCAGGATCCCTGTCTATTTATTTCATATCCCTGGATCACCCCTCCTAACACCCCCCCAGTGCCTGATGTAAAGGGGAATATAAGGAGAGTGTGCTGAGAAAGGGGGAAGTGTTCAGTGTCTCAATCTGAATTGAACTGTTTATGTTTCCGTTTCTCTCCTGAGCTCTCTGTCCACCTCCATTTATCCTGAATCCTGCAATCTCCCCAACCACCCCCCATCCCATCCTGCGATCCCCCCCCCACCCCAGACATCCTGCGATCCCCCCATCCCAGCCATCCTGCGATCCCCTGCAATGTCCCTGTCCACCCCCCCATCCCTTCCTGCGATCCCCCATCTGATCCTGCGATCTCCCCATCCCAGCTATCCTGCGATTTCCCCCATCCCAGCCACCCTGCGATCTCCCCATCCCAGCCACTCTGCAATCTCCCCATCCCAGCCACCCTGCAATCTCCCCATCCCAGCCACCCTGCAATCTCCCCATCCCAGCCATCCTGCGATCCCACCCCATCCCAGCCATCTTGTGATCCCCCTGCAATGTACCTGTCCACCCCCCATCCTGCGATCCCCCATCCCATCCTGCGATCCCCCTGCAATGTCCCCGTCCACCCCCCCATCCCATCCTGCGATCCCCCATCTCACCCTGCGATCCCCCATCCCATCCTGCGATCCCCCCATCCCATCCTGCGATCCCCCCATCCCATCCTGCGATCCCCCTACAATGTCCCCATCCACCCCCCCATCCCATCCTGCGATCCCCCTGGAATATCCCTGTCCACCCCCCATCCCTTACTGCGATCTCCCTGTCCACCACCTGCCCCCCCCCCCCATCCCATCCTGAGGTCTCTCTGGACGTGTCCCCATCCAGTGCGCTCCGTGTATTCAGAGGTCAGGATGCATGCATAAACATAAGAGAATTTCTTAGTCCAACTGTATTCAACTAGATTACATTCTTCTATGAAACTTTAAGCAAAATACTCAAAAAATTGTCTAAACAACACACTGAAAAAGGCTGGCTTTTGTTAAATGTATTATTTATAAATATATATATATATATATATATATATATATATATATATATATATATATATATATATATACATGCATCAATTTTTTTATTTTATTTTTTTAAGCACAGTTCAGAAAAAAAGGCAACAGGCTATTGAAACGTGCAGCATTGCAAAGTGGACCAGCAACAACGCAGGGCACAGGTAAGTGTTATTGCTCAGTTTCACAGCTGGATAGGTACCTACAGTAACTCTGTCTTGTATTGGTGCTCTGCAGTCTCTTACTAGGAGAAATGCAATGGTTTCCCTAAATGGAACTTTGGAAGGTAATGTCTTTTGATCTAGCTGCATGCTAGTCTGATTTGTGCTGTATCTTTTAGGTCAGGGGTGCCCAACCTTTTGAATAGCGAGGGCCACTTAAGCAACTTGGTAACAAGTCATGGGCCACAATGAGCGAGGGCGTGCGGATGACAGGTCACGGCTACTCTATGGGCCCTCTGATCTGCCCAGATGGAAGGGGACAAATTCCCTTCTGTTTTTTGTATTGGAGGTAGGCGGGCGTAAATGGACATCTGTCGCTCTGTAAAGGTGAATTGAGGGTCCCATTTGGTCGGGCTAATCATGTGAAAAGGGCCCAAGACTGCTTTCAACTGATGTGCTGCGGTTTGCCCACACTGCGGGTGCAGCATAGTGCACCTGTGTCTATCCTGCGGGTTAGCTGAACTTTGCCATAGACTCCTTCTGTGGCAAAGCCGGCGCTGTACAGAAAACATCAGCTTATGGGGCTCTGGTCTGCAGCCGCTTTGTTCCTCTACCACCAGCTTCATTCACAACACTGATGCTGTGGTATGGCAAAACGTCGGTGCGCAGTCGCCGTATAGAGCCGCACCGTCGTTCGGCTTCTTTCGGCAACTCGTGACGCGCTGTATGCGACGGTCAGGAAAGGCTGTCAATCAAATAGGAACGCCCAGTCCCGAAGACCATACCCGGAAGCCGCGGAGAACAACTGTTTCTAAAACGGTAAGTACTGCATTGATTTAAAAAAAACACCCGATTGTGCTTCCCACAAAAAGTCACAATCTAATGTTAAAAAAAAAAATTCTTTTGGTGGTATTTGGACACGTCTGTGGTTTTTATTTTTTTGCGCTATAAACAAAAAAATACAGTCAATTTTGATTTTTACTTTCTGCTATAAAACAAACATACAGGGCTAGATTCACGTAAGGGGATGCAATTTTGTGCGGGCGTAGCGTATCCTATTTACGCTACGCCTCCGCAACTTAGACGGGCAAGTGCAGTATTCACAAAGCACTTGCTCCGTAAGTTGCGGCGGCGTAGCGTAAATCTGCTGGCGTAAGCGCGCGGAATTTAAATTGATAAGAGGTGGGCGCGTTTTATGTAAAGAAGACATGACCTCACGTAAATGACATTTCTCACGAACGGCGCATGCGCCGGCCGTGAACGTATCCCAGTGCGCATGCTCCTAATCACGTCGCAAATAGTCAATGCTTTCGACGTGAACGTAATTTACGCAAAGCCCTATTCGCGAACGACTTACGCAAACAACGTAAAAATTTTAAAATTCGCCGCGGGAACGACGTCCATACTTAACATTGGCTATGCCTCATATAGCAGGAGTAACGTTACGCTGGAAAAAGCCTTACGCAAACGACGTAAAAAAAATCCGCCGGGCGCACGTACGTTTCTGAATCGGCGTATACAGCTCATTTGCATATTCTACGCTGAAATCGACAGCAGCGCCACCTAGCGGCCAGCGTACATATGCACCCTAACATACGACGGCGTAAGAGACTTACGCCAGTCGGATCTTAGCCTAATTTCGGCGTATCTTGCTTTCTGAATACAGAAAGAAGAAACGTCGGCGCAGATTTGAATTTATGCGGCGTATCAATAGATACGCCGGCGTAAATTCTTTCTGAATCTAGCCCACAGTGCCTTGAAAAAGTATTCAAACTCCTCCAAATTTTCCACATTTTGTCATGTTACAACCAAAAAACGTAAATGTATTTTATTGGGATTTTGTGTGAAAGACGTTTGATAAGTGGCATGATAAATGGTTTTAAATTTTTTTTACAAATAAATATTTGAAAAAAGTGTGGCATGCATTTGTATTCAGCCCTGTTTACTCTGACACCCAATTGCCTTCAGAAGTCACCTAATTAGTAAATAGATTCCACCTGTGTGTACTTTAATCTTAGACCCGGTTCACACTGGGGCGACTCGTCAGGCGACGCAGCCGCCTGATAAGTCGCGTCCCATTCTAGTGAATAGAACCGTTCTAATAGGAGCGACGCAAGTCGCTCCGACTTAGAAAAAGGTTCTTGTACGACTTCGGGGGCGACTCGGGGCGACTTGCATTGACTTCTATACACAAGTCATTTTGCAAGTCGCCTTAGAAGTCGTCTTCAGGTCGCCTGGCCGAGTCGCCCCCGAAGTCGTGCCGCCCCTGTGTGAACCGGCTCTTAGTGCTGTAATGGAGGTGAACCTCGATGGGGTTCAGGCTGAATATCTGCTGCTGTTCCAAAATTATTTGTGTGGAGATGCGTGCCCGTGGGAGCAAACACACTGGACATCTGTTCAGTACAGTTACTTCCTTACCTCTGCTTTATTACAGGCAGTGCCAAGCTCTTTTACACGCAGCACGATAAAGTATACGTCACTATTATGCAAATGTTATCAGTCTAAAAGGCACAAACCTTCTGGTTGGCTGAAATGCAGGAAAAATACAAAAACGTTGTGGTCAAGTTTGGTTGTCTCCTGGTCCCTCTTCTTGTTTTCTCATTCTTCTAATGCGTGGGCAGATGCCATCTTTAGCTTCTCTAGTCATCTTGATGGGAGTGGGTGCTATTAGCGGCTATTTTGAGCAAGGAAAGCAGTTGTATATATACAAAAAAACAATATAGGCCCGGATTCAGACAATTTACACCGACGTATCTGTTGATATGCCGCGTAAGTTGTAGGATGCGCCGCCGTATCTATGCGCTGTATTCAGGAAACCAGATACGCCTGAATTTCAGCTTGATCCGACCGACTTAAGTCTCCTTACGCCATCGTATCTTGGGTGCATATTTACGCTGGCCACTAGGGGCGCTTCCGTTGATTTACGCGTCGAATATGTAAATGACCTAGATACGCCGATTCACGAACGTACTTGCGCCCGTCGCAGTAAGCTACGCCGTTTACGTAAGGCATACGTCCGGCGTAAGTTTACCCCTCATAAAGCAGGGGTAAGTCATGTTATGGTATGGGCGCGGGAACAGCGTCGTATTTTACGTTGTTTACGTAAGTCGTATGTGAATGGGGCTGGGCGTGGGTTACGTTCACGTTGAAAGCATTGAGCCGACGTATCTTAGGGAGTATTTGCGACGTGATTCTGAACATGCGCGCGCATGCGCCGTTCTTTCGGCCATGCATTAACATGGGGTCACGGTTAATTTTAATACAACACGTCCACTGCCTTGCTACTTTGAATTAGGCGGGCTTACGCCGGCCATTTTACATTACCCCGGCGCAAGAAAGGGAGCAAGTGCTTTGTGAATACAGTACGAGCCTCTCTAAGTTACGTTGGCGTAGCGCATATCAGATGCGCTACACAGCTCTAAAGATACGCCGATCTCTCTGAATCCGGGCCATAGACTTTATAATATAGAAAAGATGCATTGAAACATGTATACACATAAGAAAATAGGCATTTTTTATGATTATCACATTCCCTCACAGTATTAATACAGCTGTTCTGTGAAGCCCTCAGAGGTTTGTTAGAGAACCTTAGTGACCAAACAGCATCATGAAGGCCAAGGAACACATCAGACAGGTCAGGGATAAAGTTGTGGCGAAGTTTAAAGCAGGATTAGGTTTTTAAAAAATAGCCTAAGCTTTGAACATCTCACAGAGCACTGTTCAATCCATCATCTGAAAATGGAAAGAGCACAACTGCAAACATAGCAAGACATGTCCATCCACCTAAACTGACAGATCGGGCAAGGAGAACATTAGTCAGAGAAGCAGCCAAGTGGCCTATGGTAACTCTGGAGGAGCTGCAGAGATCCACAGCTCAGGTGGTAGGATCTGTCCACAGGACAACTATTAGTCATGCATTCCACAAATTTGGCCTTTATGGAAGAGTGGCAAGAAGAAAGGCATTGTTGAAAGAAAGCTATAAGAAGTCCTGTTAGCAGTTTGCGAGAAGCCAAGTGGGGGACACAGAAAACATGTGGAAGAAGGTGCTCTGGTCAGATGAGACCAAAATTGAACTTTTTGGTCTAAAAGCAAAACGCTATGTGTGGGGTTAAACTAACACTGCACATCACCTTGAGCACACCATCCCCACCGTGAAACATGGTGGTGGCAGCATCATGTTGTGGAAATGCTTTCCTTTAGCAGGGACAGGGAAGCTGGTCAGATTTGATGGGAAGATAGATGGATGGAGCCAAATACAGGCAATGTTAGAATAAAACCTGTTATGCCCTGTAAACACGATCAGTTTTTCCGACAGGAAAAACCTACGTTAGACTTACCGGTAACGGTATTTCTACGAACCTTCCAGGACGGCACCTGAGAGATGATGGCTCCTCCCTGCAGGAAACACAATCACATGACAGATTAAAAAGTCCCACCCATCCCCTTGCTCCCCAGTAGGTATTAGAGTAATCCTAAACTGGTTCACATGGGACGTAGTTCCTTATAGGTACTTACCTTTTCCCTCCACTTAGGGTGGGAAGTAGGCCTGCCGTCCTGGAAGGTTCGTAGAAATACCGTTACCGGTAAGTCTAACGTAGGTTTTCTCCCATCACCTTCCAGGACGGCACCTGAGAGGATGATCAAGAAACAAACACAGGCCTACCTTCAGGGTGGGACCACAGCTTGTAGAACCTTTCGACCAAAGGCTAAGTCTTGCTCTGACAACATTTCCACACGATAGTGCTTCAGGAATGTATGGCGGCTGGACCAGGTGGCCGCGCTGCCGATTTGTTCCCAGGAGGCCCCTGCTTTCTCAGCCCAGGAAGTTGCTAAGGATCTAGTAGAATGAGCCTTGATATTAGTAGGGGCTGCCACTCCCGTGCCTACGTAAGCCCCTGCTATAGCTTCTCTTATCCACCTGGAGACTGAGGCTTTTGATGCCTGCAGTCCCTTCCTGGGCCCAGCATGTAGAACTAATAGATGATTAGACGTCCTAAAGCTCTTAGTTCTCTCCAGATAAGTGAGAAGACACCTTCTAATGTCTAGACAGTGAAACTTTCTTTCTTTTACATTCTTTGGTTCAGAACAAGGACGGCAATATTATGTCTTGCGTCCTATGAAATAAGGATGCCACTTTTGGTAGGTACAGGGGGTCTGCTCTAAGAGTGATCCTATCTGCCTGTACCCTCAGAAAGGGTTCTTTAATGGACAGCGCCTGCAAGTCCCCTACCCTCCTGACCGAAGTAATGGCTAACAAAAAGGTAAACTTTAGGGTTAGAAATTTAAGCGAAACCTCTTCAATGGGTTCAAATGGGTGAATAGATAACGCCTCTAACACCCTTGTTAAGTCCCAAGGCGGACAACTAAATTTTTTGACTGGAGAGACTCTCTCGCTAACAAAAAACGTTTAATGAGGTCCTCTTTAGCCAATCTTCGATCGAGATAGACTGAGAGGGCCGCTACCTGAACCCGCAGGATACTAACTTTCAACCCCAGGTCTACCCCCTCCTGGAGGAAGTCCAGTATGACTGGGATAGAAGTTGAAGTGACCTGTCTATCCTTAACCCAGGAATAGAAGGTCTACCAAATTTTTAAATACATTTTTCTAGTTACTGGTTTTCTGCTCAGGAGAAGCGTACTAATGACCTTCTCTGAGCAGCCTTTACGTTTCAAGATCTGGCGCTCAGTAACCAAGCTGCCAGCTGAAAGAATTCCGGCTTTGGATGAAGTACTGGGCCCTGCCTGAGGAGATCTGCCCTGTACGGAAGTTTTTGCGGTTCCACCACCGCCATGGATCTTAGGTTTGCAAACCAAGTTCTTCTTGGCCACCATGGGGCTATCAGAAGAATTTTGCCGGGAGACCTGCTGAGCTTCTGCAGGACCCGCGGAATGAGCGCCACAGGTGGAAAGGCGTAAGCCAGCCCGAAGTGCCAGGTCTGGGATAGCGCATCCAGACCCTCCGACTGAGGTTCCTGGGAAATCGAGAAATACCTCTTTACCTTCCTGTTTTGCCGGTTGGCAAATAAGTCTATTTCTGGATTTCCGAAGCACTGTACCAGGGTTATAAACACCTCCTGGTTCAGTTCCCATTCCTCCTGCCTCAGCTGCTGACGGCTGAGGAAGTCTGCTTCTATATTGCTTGTCCCTTTTATGTGTATGGCTGAGATGGAGAGGACTCTCCCTTCTGCCCACTCCAAAATTTCCTTGGATAATTCTAGTAGGGGGCTGGACCTGGTCCCTCCCTGATGTCCCAAGTATGCTACCGTGGTAGCATTGTCGGAACATACTTGGACTTCTCTGCCCGTGATATCTTCCTGGAAGGCTATTAAGGCTTCCCCCACTGCTCTGAGCTCCCTGTAATTGGATGACCTGCGAGCTAGTGAGCTGTTCCATCGACCCTGGGCTTTCTTCTTTTCTAGGTGGGCAGCCCACCCCCAAGAGCTGGCATCTGTGGTAATCTTTACTGGATTCCACTGAGCCCATGGTCGCCCTTCTTTCAGATTTTGGTGACAAGTCCACCATTCCAGGGAAACCAGGACATGGGGGGTGAGTAGAATTTTTTGGTCCAATGACTCTCTCTGTCTGTCCCAAGAGGACAGGAAGAAGAAATGAAGTGTCCTGGCATGAAGTTGGGCCCAGATCAACGCTGGTATGCTTGCAGACATGAGACCTAAAACTCTCAGAACATCCCTTCTGGAGAGCCAAGGATTTTTTATTAGGTCCCCTGCTGCTGAGGCTAGTTTTGCCACTTTGTCCTCTGGCAAAAAGAGCCTCTGCTGTCTGGTGTCCACTATGTAACACAGAAAGGCCTTGACCTGTTCTGGTTGGAGGGAGGATTTTTCTGTGGTTATAATCCACCCTAGACTCTTCAGGACTGACACTACTTTGTTGGCATCCTTCGTGACCTGGATGGCCGACTGACCTGAGATCAGCAAATCGTCCAGATAGGGTATAAGAGATATACCCTGAAGGTGCAGAAAGGCCACTGCTTCCGCTAGGATTTTTGTAAATATCCTTGGGCTGGAAGTTAGCCTGAACGGGAGCACCCTGAACTGCCAATGGAGGGTTTCCCCTTCCATCACTATAGCAAACCTTAGGAAAGCTTGATGATCTATGTGAATCGAAGGTAGGCATCTTTAAGATCCAGAGTCACCAAGAAGGCCCCTTTCATGAGGTTTTTCCTTACCGAATAGATACTTTCCATAGTAAACTTTTTGTATGTCAGAAACTTGTTCAGATTTCTTAAGTTTACTATTAGACGGTATTTTCCAGACGGTTTGCGGACTACAAATACATGGGAATAAAATCCCTGGTACTGTTGATTTTTTGGTACTGGTACTATCACTAGCTGTTCGGCTAGCTCCTGTATCCCTTCCAAAAGGGCAGATCTTTTTAGGGTCTCCCTGGGAAGATGTGTGAGGGTGATCATAGAGGGGGGTGTTGCCATAAATTATAGACGGAAGCCCTCTTGGATAATTTGGCAAAGGTAAGGGCTGTTCGAGATCTTTACCCACTGAGGTAAGAACTGGGACAGCCGACCCCCCACTCTGATCTGGGCGTCACTTAGACTGTTTTTCGCTGGCTTTAGGAGAAGGGAAAAGCAAGTTGTTCCTTTTATTCCCTTTCCCAAAGTTCCAACGCCTGAAGGGTTCCTTTTTATTTTTCTGTTTAGCTTGCCCCTGGGGGCCTCAAAAAACTTCCTGAAACCTTCTTTTTTAGGTTTAACCGGAAATTTTTTGCCTTTCTCTGATGATCTCGCCAGGACATCATCAAGGTCTTTTCCAAACAGAAGGGAGCCCTGAAAGGGAATGCCACATAGTTTACCTTTTGATGTTGCATCCCCCTCCCAGGCCTTGATCCAAATAGCTCTCCTAGCTGAGTTAACCAAGGCTGCTGTTTTAGCTGAAGCTTTTGCAGATTCAATTGCTGCATCCGCTAGGTAGGCAATAGCCTTCCTGATGACTGTTAGGGACTCTACTACCTCCTCAACGTCCGAGTTCTGGGTCAGATGCTCGGAGAGTGTTTCCACCCAGATATCGGTGTTCCTGGCTACACAAGTTGCTGCTAAGGCTGGGCCTAGGGCTGCTGCATTAGCTTCCCAAGCCTTCCTAAGGAGAGATTCTGCTTTGCGGTCCATCAAGTCTTTGATACTACCTGCATCCTCAAAGGAGAGATCAGACAATTTTGTGACTTGTGATAAAGCTGCATCAAGTCTAGGAAGCTTAAAAAAAGACTTCCTCGTCCTCCTGGGAAAAGGGGAACCTTCTCTTCCAGGTCTTTTGTTTGACAATTCTCCTTTCAGGATCTCTCCATTCCTGTAGGACTAATTCCTTAAGGGACTGGTGTAGAGGGAACACCCTAGACTGGGTGTCACCTAAACCCCTATAGACTTTATCCTGTACCGAGGTAGGCTTAGGGGGTCTCAGGAATTTCTTCTGTGGCATAGATGGCCTGGAGGAGACCCTCAAGGTCTTCTACAGCAAAGAGGTGTTTTTTAAGACGCAAGTCTTCCTGAGACTGACTAGCTGAGTCTCCATCTGCCTCCCCTGAGCTGTGTCTAGACCTGGTCAGACTCACTATGTCACTTTCTTTGTCTTCTGCCTGACCCCGAGGGGGTACCGCCGTAGAAGTGAAGAAGGCACTATGATCCTTAGTGAATAAACTATCTTGGGAAGAAGTGCTCTCCCTGGGGGTAGGTTCCTCTGTATCAGTTTGTACTGACTGCCCAGCTGCTTCTCGGAACGCTTTGACTGTTGCTAGCATTTCTGATTGCATAGATGCAAGAAAAAATCTTCATCATAGTTGCAGCTTCTTTTCCTGCCAAATTGTTTATGCATTTGTAGCAGAGGGGCTTAGTATAGGATTTAGGGAGCTTCTCCCTGCAATTCCCACGTTTTTTAGAGGAACTATGCCCTGTAGCGGCAGGAGACTGACTAGAGGCGTCCTTGGCTCCGCTGGGGGATTCTGAAAAGACATGGAGGATGCACACCATTACATTGTCTTCCCCCTAAAACTGCTGGTTTGTACTGGGGAGGAAGAAAGCAAGCAAGAGGGGGGTCAGATCCTGCTCTGAACATTCCCAGGAAGTCGGGACTCTCGCTGCTAACTTCCTCCCTTTCCAGGGGGATAAGTACTCACCGACCCCCGACCTGGATCTGCCAGCAGCTGCATCCGTCTTCCCATCCTCTTCCATGATGAGGGTTGACTGGGCCTTGGCTTCCGGAACCTCCGAACAGGCTTTCCTTAAGCCGACCCACCGCCGCCAACGCTGCTCCACGCTGCCCAGGAGCTTCCGGGTTGCGCTGCCAGGACGACGAGCTGAGATCAATGAAGTTCAATAGGCAGTTTGGCTCTTCTGCTTGATTCTGAGCATGCATGGTTTATTTTGCGTCGTAAATGCATACAGACGACCGCGATTCCCGATAGGAATTTTTACTGTCACGAAAATTGAGATCATGCTCTCAATCTTTTCTTGGCAGGAATTCTTACAGAAAATGTGTGATGGAGCATACACACGGTCGGAATTCCTGACAAATTCCTGAGGCATAGTACGAGGCACTTGAGACTGGGGCGGAGGTTCACCTTTAAGAATTGCTGTCCACAGATGCTCTACATCCAATCTGACAGAGTTTGAGCTATTTTGCAAAGAAAAATGGGCAAAAATGTCACTCTCTAGATGTGCAAAGCTGGTAGGGATATCCACAAAAAGACTTGCATCTGTAATTGCAACGAAAGGTGATTCTACAAAGTATTGACTCAGGGGGCTGAAAACAAATGCACGCCACATGTTTTTGATTGTAACATGACAAAATGTGGAACATTTTAAGGGGTATGAATACTTTTTCAAGGCACTGTATCCAATATTTTTTTTTTTTTTTAATTAAGAAATTTGATCAATGTAAGCCAATGTGTATTCTGCTACATATTTTTGGTAAAAAAAAATCCTAATACGCGTATATTGATTATGTCCCAAGTATGCTACCGTGGTAGCATTGTCGGAACATACTTGGACTTCTCTGCCCGTGATATCTTCCTGGAAGGCTATTAAGGCTTCCCCCACTGCTCTGAGCTCCCTGTAATTGGATGACCTGCGAGCTAGTGATAAAGAAATAGCGTCTACAAACTATGGGATAATTTTCTTTTTTACTAGTAATGGCAGCGATCAGCAACTTATAGCAGTACTGCAATATTGTGACAGACAAATCGGACACCTAACTGACACTTTTGGGGACCAGGGACATTAACACAGTGATCAGTGCTAAAAAAAAAAGGCACATATTGAAATGTATACCCAATGTATTTTCTCAGTTTAGTCCGATACGTATTCTTCTACAATAAGTGTATAGTGATTGGTTTGCGCAAACGTTATAGTGTCTACAAAATAGGGGATAGAATTATGAATTTTTTTTTTTTTTTTACTAGTAATGGCGGCGATCTGCGATTTTTGTCAGGACTGCGATATTGCGGCGGACACATCGGACACTTTTGACACATTTTTGGGACCATTCACATTTATACAGCGAACAATGATATAATAATGCACTGATTACTGTATAAATGTGACTGGCAGGGAAGGGGTTAACACTAAGGGGCGTTGAAGGGGTTAATGTATTCCCTAATTAGTGATTCTTACTGTGGGGGAAGGGGGGTGACTGGGGGAGGTGACCAATTGTTGTCCCTATGTACAAGGGACACACCATCAGTCTCCTCTCCCTGACAGGACGTGGAGCTCTGTGTTTACACACAGAGCTCCACGTCCCTGTCTCCGTGACTGCCTCCAGGCAATTAAGACCCGCATTGTGGTCGTAAAAACCTGCCGTGCGGGCGGGAAGAGGTTAAAGTGATTGTAAACCCTTTACAACCACTTTTTGCTACAGATAAGCCTATAACAAGGCTTAACTGTAGCTACCCAGGATATCTCCTAAACCCGCACGGTTTAGGAGATATCCCCTGTCCCCTGCATGTGCCGATGTCATCAGCACATGCGCACTAGAGCAAACTGAAGTAACGGCACATATATGCCATTGATTCAGTCAGTGTGCCGTTACCGGCGGCTCCCGTGCGAAAATAAATTTGGGGTGACGTCACCGTGGCTCCGGCCAATCACAGCGCCGGAGCCGCGATACCCTGGAGTAACCCCTGGGAGAGATATCGCCAGCCGGAGGGGGTACGAGGACCACTGCGGGGTGCCTTGCAGGGTTTTTTTGTTTTGTTTTTTTTATAGGGTTTACAACCACTTTAACATAAATGAATAAAAGCTGATTATTGTAAGCATCTCTGTAAATGGTTTGTCTCAACATTCCAACTGCCTGGATCACCAGATGAAACTTGCTAACCGCCTAAATGGGAAAATTACGTCATTAATTGTCGTTTAGTTCCGTGGTTATGGCTGCAGCGAGATGCCATGACCCCAGTATTCAAATTTTCCTCAGCCACTGATCTTTCCAATAAAAGTACCGTATTTATCGCGGTATAGCGCGCTCCCGCGTATACCGCGCACCCCTAAAGTTGCCCCCGAATCCTGTGGAAAAAAAGTTTTTTTTGTACTTACAGTTTTGGTGTCTTGCGCGGCGTCCATCGGCGCCTCGTCGGGTCCGGCGTCCGTCTGCGGCTTCGGGTGTCCTCTTCGTCGGGTTCGGCATCCTTCTGCGGTGTCCTCGCGTCCTCCCCGCTCGTTTCCCGCGCCGAGTTTGAATACTGCGCTGACATATACAGAGCGCAGTACACTCGTGTATTGTCGGCAATGCTCGGCTACTCTCACGCTGACGTCCTGTACGTCCAGGACGTCAGCGTGGGAGGAGCCGAGACTGCCCGACAATACACGAGTGTACTGCGCTCGGTATATGTCGGTGCAGTATTCAAACTCGGCGCGGGAAAGCGGGTATCGGCGTATACCGCGGCCCCACGATTTTGCCCTGATTTTCAGGGCAAAAAAGTGCGCGGTATACGCCGATAAATACGGTAATCTGAGTGGCTGATTACCCGCTGGATCACTTTTAGAAGCATCGGGAATGGTCCCCCATTTTGCCACTTTTCTGTGTTTTTTGGGCTTGCCTGACTTATCGGCAAGCCCAAGAGCTGATCCAGTGGTGGCAGCGGTTGGCCGAAGAGATGAGCAGAGGAAATATGTCCTCCTCTCATCTCTATGGCCTAGGAGGACTGAAGAAATGTCATGACATCACTTCTGGTTCACAGCCGATATAAACAAGACCATTTTTTTTTAAGCATTAGATCAATGTTTTATTTTAATTTTTATCGGATACTTTCCATTGTAGAGGAGAAATGTAGGGTATTGACCCCAAATATCTCCATAAAGAGAACCTTTAATGCTTTATTGTTGTCACAAGAGATGTTTACATATTGACAGCATTAAATGCGATTTAAAAAAAAATAAAAAATGAAAAGGGACAGTGTAAAAATAAGAAAAGTGTAGTAAAATAAATAATAAAAAAAATATTTTTAAAGCGTCTGTCCCCCTAAGTCTCACGCACAGAAGCAAATGTATATGTACGTCATGCCCAGATATGTAAACAGTGTTCTCATCACACATGTGAGGTATTGCAATGAACATCAGAGCAAGAGCAATAATTCTAGCGCTAGACTTCTTTTGTAATGCTGCGTACACACGATCGGACAATACGAAATCAAAACCGTGGATTTTTTTCTGACAAATTGTTCGCTCAAACTTGTCTTGCATACACACGGTCACACAAATGTTGTCACAAATTCCAAGCTTTAAGAACGTGGTCACATACAACACTACGACAAGCCGAGAAAAATTAAGTTCAATGATTCCGAGCATGCGTCGAATTGATTCCGAGTATGCGTAGGATTTTTGAGCGTCAGAATTGGCTACAGACGATCGGAATTTCCAACAAAAACTTTAGTTGTTGGAAAAATTGAGAACCAGCTCTCCTCTCAAACATTTGTTGTCGGTAATTCCGACAGCAAATGTCCGATGGAGCATACACACGGTCGGATTTTCCAACAACAAGCTCACACTGAACATTTGTTGTTGGAAATTTCGACCGTGTGTACTCGGCATAACTCTAAACTGGTAACCTGTAAAACATTTTTAAATGTCACCTATTGAGATTTTTAAGTACCATAGTTTGGGGCCATTCCATGAGCATGCGCAATTTTAAAGCATTAAAATCTATTTAAACAAAAAAATGTAAACCTCGCACTCGAAAGATACAAACAATACAAAAAAATTAAATAAATACGTGAAGCAGAGTGCTGCACTTTTAAACGTCCAAAAGAAGACACAAATATAAATAAAAGAAGTTTCAAAAGACTGCCTGTCTGCTATCTACACCCTAACATTAAAGTGAAGGTAATATAATGAAACTATGTTGATACAATTGTATCAGATCAATACAAAAATATTCCACAGTGTCAGCTAGAGAATATGTGCATAAAATTAATAAATTTTAAATAAAAACATCTGTACAAAGTTCCAAAATATATAGAGCACTGTTTAAAATAGTCCTTGGCTGTGTAACAAACGATCGCGGAAACCCCAGCGGACATCGTGGCCGCCAGGCACGCGCATCAGCACCTCAGTGACACGGCAGGCACACACGTGCACTGCCGGCGGAGGAGCCGAGGACGTCAATAGACGGCCTCCCGGACCTGAAGAGCCACCTTGTGGCCGTCATTTGACAATGGCCCAGGCTCCAACAAGTTATACAATATATCATTATACACCAGATCCGGAATAGGCTGCTGCTGAGATGGAAGTCTCAGCAGCAGCCCTTTCCGGATCTGGTATATAATGATATATTCATCCAGCTTCCACACACCGAGACCTGAATGTACGCACTTCGAATCAGCTGTGTTCTTCACTCAGGCAATGTTGTGAAGCTCATGCATGAGAGAAAGAGAAAGGCTCATTGTGCAGTATATAGATGGCATTTCGAGTCCGCAGTCAGATCCTTTGCAAATACAAAAAGGATCTATTTACTTGGCCTAACATTATCTTTCATAATATACAAAAAATTGGGTTATATATTGTGTTTTTTTTTTCACTTTCCCCCCTTAATGACCAGGCAATTTTTGTGCGTGCGATACAGCACTGTGAAAGGTAGAGGGGTCTCAGGGGTTCCCCAACTAACCCTGGGACTCCAATAGAGCAGTGTGGGCGGGGAGGACTATACCGGTACTTAGTAATTAGGTTTAGAAACCTGAGTAATTCATTTTTATGAAAGCATTTATTAACGAATAAACATTAAAGACAATAATAAAATTACAAGGTATACAGACATTACAAAAAATATACAAACTTGACCACAATCAGGTCACCGGTTGTGCAATCCCCATTTAACAGACGGGGTAAATATCGGTGAAGCAATTGAAATCATGAGACCATAAGTCTCGAGTCTCGACTAGTTTCGCTTTCGCTTCGTCAGGAGACGGTCTAGAGGCACAGAGTCTCTTGTTCCCAGAGAGCGGGTCCCAGTTGAACGATGATACGTATGAACTATGACCAAGTCTAATAGAACAGACCTGTGTCCCCAATAGGGCCTTTAAAAGTTAAAGGGGTGATATTGGGTCCCAGGACATAAAGGTCCTGTAAACCAAGGAATGCTCACAGTAATGGCCAGGTAGGGAGGCCAATGCAGGGACTGGTAATATATCAGTAGCCAGTCAGCGGGGATACCCTTCAAATGAGCTTTTTGGTGATAGGAGTGTGTGTATGTCCTGGGACCTGGCTCCGGTTTGTATATTTTTTGTAATGTCTGTATACCTTGTAATTTTATTATTGTCTTTAATGTTTATTCGTTAATAAATGCTTTCATAAAAATGAATTACTCAGGTTTCTAAACCTAATTACTAAGTACCGGTATAGTCCTCCCCGCCCACACTGCTCTATTGGAGTCCCAGGGTTAGTTGGGGAACCCCTGAGACCCCTCTACCTTTCTATTGAACTAGGACGATGGTACACCCCCTATCTATTTTTATTATCAAAAAAACAAAAAGGTTTTGATCATATTCCGATACAGCACTGTGTTACTTTAACTGACAATTGTGTGGTTGTGCGACACTGTATCCAAAAAAAATTTATGTCTGTTTTTTCCCACAAATAGAGCTTTCTTTTGGTGGTATTTAAAAAATATATATATTTTTTACTTTCTGCTATAAACCATATCCAATATATATATATATATTTGTTACTTTCTGCTATAAACCATATCCAATATATATATATATATATTTTTTTTAAATCCAATTTCTTCATCAATTTTGGCCATAATTTATTCTGCTACATATTTTTGGTAAAACAAAAAAAAATTCCAATAAGTGTATATTGATTGGTCTACAAACTATGGGATATTTTTATTTATTTTTTATTAGTAATTGCGGCGTTCAGCGACTTATTGCAGGACTGCGATATTGCTCGGACAAATTTGATACCTAACTGACACTTTTGACCAGAGACATTAATACAGTGATCGGTGCTAAAAAAAATAAAAATATTGGATATTTGTATGACATTTTTATTTTTTTTACTAGTAACGGCAGCAATCAGTGATTTTTAACGGGACTGCGACTTTGTGGCGGCCAAATTGAACACCTACCTGACACTTTTTTGGGAATTAGTGACATTGATACAGTGCTAAAAATATGCACTGATCCTGTT
Organism: Rana temporaria; assembly: GCF_905171775.1. NCBI lineage: Eukaryota > Metazoa > Chordata > Amphibia > Anura > Ranidae > Rana > Rana temporaria. The sequence goes on along the minus strand of NC_053493.1, from coordinate 215,144,123 downwards.
CTAATGACACTGGCGGGTAAGGGGTTATCACCAGGGGAAATCACAGGGTTAACCACTTTCCGACGGCTGAATGTCTATGAGCTATGGGTAAGCATCTCACGATGTGAAACATGTTAGCCATTTTTTTGTCCTAGTGTTCACTTTCTTTGACTGCACTGTTTTTGGATCATGTTTTGATTTGATTTTATCCAATAAAGACGTCATTTAACGGAGTGCGGCAGTCCAGGATTTCTTTCCAGTCCCATGCATTTGGGCAGAGCCAGCACCTGTCAGCCTCAGTAGGGCGGGAGCCACTCAAGGGATCAGCAGCTTTTTCAGAGCGGTATCACCTCTTCACTGGGCTTTGTGGTGGTATATCTGAATGATGCCTGTATCATTCAGATATCAGCGTTTTTTCAGCCAACGATTGCCTACACCATAAGAGTGATCATAGCGGCTAGTCAGCCGCTTGATTGTTCTTATGGCGGTGAGAGGGGACGTCCCCCCTCCCATCACCCTCCGGTGCTTCTCCCGACTCACCTCTGCGATTGGTGAGTCGGAGAACGGATCCGCCAGCCCCGGATATCCACCATAGAGATTTCCAGCGGACCAGATGGTCACCTGAGTCTCTATGATACGCCCGGCCTCTGCATTCAGAAAATGGCGCCGCCTCGGCTGGGAAGCTGAGATCGTTTTTATTTTTATTGTTATTTCAGGCTTCCCAGCCTAGAGGTGAGATGTGGGGTCTTGTAAAGAGGACCTGTCATGTCATATTCCTATTACAAGGGAAGTTTAAATTCCTTGTAATAGGAATAAAAGTGATCAAAATTATTATTATTATTTTTTTAAAGTGTCAATTAACAATATATTTTTTTAACTAAAATTAACAATATATTTTTTTAACTAAAATTAACAATATTTTTTTTTAACTAAAATTAACAATATTTTTTTTTAACTAAAATTAACAATATTTTTTTTTAAAGTGCCCCTGTCCCCGTGTGCTTGCATGCAAAAGCAAACACATACGTAACTTCATCTTTCACATTATGCAAAAAAATTGGACTCACTGGATGAGCACAGAGAGCTTTGTTCCTGCTTAGAAGAAACAGAAGATCTCTGTGCCCATCCCTCTCAGAACAGGGATCTGCTTTGTTTACATAGGCAGATCCCTGTTCTGCCTCTCTGTGGAGCGATCACAAGTGGCGGACTAGCTGATTGGCTCCCCCTCTGGCCAATCAGCGTACTATCTATTGCATGAAATGACGTACAGGTATGTTGTTTTGTGCAATAGAGCCGACCTGCCGCAGTATCTGTACTGCGGCTGGTCGGCAAGTGGTTAAAGTGTACTTTTCCCCCCAAATAAAAATGCACTGTTTACTGTATAAATGTCACTGGCAGGGAAGGGGGTTAACACTAGGTGGCGATCAAGGGGTTAATTGTGTTCCCTAGGTGTGTTTCTAACTGTGAGGGGAGGGGACTGACCTAGAGGAAATGACAGATCGTGGTTCCTAGCTATTATTATTAGCTATCTGTCATTCCCCACAGAACAGAACAGAGATTTGTGTGTTTACACACACACACACACTTCCCTGTTCTGCCTCTTGTGCCCGATGACCACCGTGGCCAGAGGTCATAGCGACCGCCGGTCACAAGCATCGGCACTGCTTGTCAAAACCCAATGTGCACATACCGTGTGCGATAAAAAAGTGCACCAACCGCCATTTTATTCTCTAGGGCCTCTGCTAAAAAAAAAATGTTTAAGGGACTCTAAGTAATTTTCTACCTAAAAAAAATGAATTTTACTTGTAAAGAGAAAGTGTCAGAATAGGCCGTTTCCTTTAAGCGTAACTCCCCTTTTGTTCCCTTGGGGAAAAAAAACATTACCCTTTGAGTGATCTATGTACATTACAAGGAGTTTAACAAACTTTGCTGCAGATACCTACTTTTTGTTATTCTGAAGAAATCCCTGTGTGTTTCTCTGTGCGCATGTAGGAAAGTGAATATAATAAGAGTGGTTTCATAATTATCAATCAGCTGTGGCAGCTGCAAGGCTCTAATGAGGAAAGCTGCTGGGCCTGCATTCCTTTAGACGTGTTCCTATAGGGAGTATCTCACCCTAAGCCCTGGTTCACACTGCTGCGAATTCAAAATCGCGGTTTGGCTGGCGCTGCTGTCAATCACATCCAGTGACGTGGCGCGCCGAGGGGTGGGGCCGAGTGATACAGTGAGCGGCTATGGCCGCTCGCTGTATCACGGGAGCGCGCCCGCAATTAGTGACCACCATGCGAGCTCTTGCATGACTGTCGTTACTAATTGCGGGTAGGACCAGAGACAGCCGCCGAGGGACCCCAGAAGACATGGATCGGGGGCACTCTGTGCAAAACAAACTGCACAGTGGAGGCAAGTATAACATGTTTGTTATTTTAAATGAAAAAATTTTTTTTAATTTACAAACCCTTTAAGGACCGCCTAACGCAGATATATGTCGGCAGAATGGCACTGCTGGGCACAATCACGTACCTGTACGTGATTGTTAAATGGCCAGCCGTGGGTCACGGGCACGCGATGCGCCGGTCCGAAGCTCCGTGACCGCGGCTGTGGGACCTGCGGACCCGATCGCCGCCGGAGTCCCACGATCGGTCACAGGAGCTGAAGAACGGGGAGAGGTGTGTGTAAACACACCTTCCCCATTCTTCACAGTGGCGCTGTCATTGATCGTCTGTTCCCTGATATAGGGAAAGGCGATCAATGACATCACACATCCAGCCCCGCCCCCCTACAGTTAGAAACACATATGAGGTCACACTTAACCCCTTCAGCGCCCTCTAGTGGTTAACTCCCAAACTACAATTGTCATTTTCACAGTAAACAATGCATTTTTAAAGCACTTTTTGCTGTGAAAATGACAATGGTCCCAAAAATGTGTAAAAATTGTCCGATGTGTCCGCCATAATGTCGCAGTCACGAAAAAAAATCGCTGATCGCCGCCATTAATAGAAAAAAAAAATTATTAATAAAAATGTAATAAAACTATCCCCTATTTTGTAAACGCTATAAATTTTGCAATTTTTTTTTACCAAAAATAGGTAGAAGAATACGTATCGGCCTAAACTGAGGAAAAAAATAATTTTTTTTATATATTTTTGGGGGATATTTATTATAGCAAAAGTAAAAAATATTGAATTTTTTTCAAAATTGTCGCTCTATTTTTGTTTATAGCGCAAAAAATAAAAACCGCAGAGGTGATCAAATACCACCAAAAGAAAGCTCTATTTGTGGGAAAAAAAAGACGCCAATTTTGTTTGGGAGCCACGTCGCACAACTGCACAATTGTCAGTTAAAGCGTTGCAGTGCCGAATCGCAAAAAGGGGCCTGGTCCTTTACCTGCTTATTGGTCCGAGTCTTAAGTGGTTAATACCACTTTAAATGATCAATGAACAACACTTGGGAAAAAAAATGTCATGCCCTGCTTTGTTGGAACTGTAATATTTTCATTAGTGTGCTCTAGTACAACATCCAATGAGGTGATAAGGTCCTAGTTGGATATAGCAAAATGTTCAATTGATTATTTTTAGTTTATTATCTGGCTTGTATAAAAATAGGCACAGATTTATTTACTTATCCTATCAGCCAGTAGAAGGATTTCCCATTGTCCCAAGAGAGACCGTCAATCCCTGCCAAATATCATATACACTGCCTGGGACAGTACATTAGACATGAACTGCAGGATTGGACTATGCGTCTCTTATCTATGGAGGTAAAGTTTTTATATATTCTTTAAAACTCTTATCTGATATAAATGGATGGACATCTGATGCTATGTTTGACTTTCACCTTATTTTGTTATTTTCCAAAGTTGCATTACAATATATACTGTGTGTGTGTGTATGTATATATAAATATAAAATGTTTTATATTATATTTTTTTGTTTGTTTTTTTACATGGTTGTAGTTACTCAATACATGCTCACATTATTAAATACAAAATTATTTTTTAAATATATATATATATATATATATATATATATTTTTTTTTTCCTTTATTTTTTTAATAATAATTTTTTATTTAATAATTTGAGCACGTATTGAGAATCTACAGCCAAAAAAAAAACCATTATTTGTTATTTAAGATGCCTTAAGGTTTATTTAACCTGATATTCACGTACACTAAGCAGTCCTTGTTGGTTATCTTTATTTCATGGTATTGCATGTTCTAAGAATATTTGTTGGAATCATTTTTAATCTATAAAGTGAATGTCTCATTAGGGTGCATATTTAATGTAAGGTGTACATATACATAAAGCTATTCACTTGCAGCTTTAAAATTGCATAGAGTGTAGAGCTTTGCACTAGAATGAATATTCTAATTGTTGTGGTAACAGCAACACTTTGTTTCGGTTTGCTTAGTTCTTTTTCAAGCAGTGGAAGCACACTTCCTTAAAATGGCATAAACCTCAAATAGAATAGGACTAAATATAGATAGAAGATCTCACAGGACTAACATAAATCCATTTAAACTGCACATTGTGTTTCAGCTCTCTGGAGTGTCCTGTAGTAGCCATGTACACATTGAAACACAATCTGACTTCACACTTTGAAATGTACAAGGTATGTGGGATTGCAAAAATTAAAATGTAGCACTGACCCCCGCTGGAGCTGCTAGTAAATAGGTTCCCCTGTTCCTGCACAGCTAGGCAACAAGCATTTCTCAATCGCATCCAGACACAAGATATAGGCTTGGTTTTCTTGTTTTATTAGGGGTAATAACTTGGATGGGTTAGAGGGGTTATGGCATGGGTGCTCAACCAGTGGCCCTCCAGAGGTTGCCGAACTACAATTCCCATCATGCCTCAGCCTTTGAGAGTCAAGCTTATAACTATCAACTTTGCAATGCCTCGTGGGGCTTGTAGTTCTGCACCAGCTGGAGGGCCACAGGTTGAGCACCCATGGGTTATGGGATGTCCAGCTTGACTGAAACAATGGATGGGGGGACAACTTCCTTCCCTATGTACAAATTTCTAACTGTTCACCCTCATGGCCTCCAACAGTCTTTATTCATCAAAAGCAGAAGTTCCTTGAGGACTAGGAGCTCTCAGCCCCTTACAACATACTGTGCTATCTTCTAAGCTGCATAATGGAGTATCTCCCCTCCTTTGTAAAACTGCTCCTAGCTCTACTGCCTGTAGGAACTACCAGCCTTCATGCCTGCTTGTCCACCACCTCACCTGGCTGCTCTGAAGATTTCCCAGGCCAAGGGATAGGAAGAGTTAGGCCCCTTTCACATTGAGGAGTTTTTCAGGCGGTACAGCGCTAAAAATAGCGCTGTTATACCGCCTGAAAAACTCCTGCCCAGCTACCTCAATGTGAAAGCCGGAGGGCTTTCACACTGAGGCGATGCGCTGGCAGGAGACAAAAAATCTCCTGTCAGCAGCATCTTTGGAGCGGTGAGAGGAGTGGCGTGTATACCACTCTTTCCCATTGAAAATAATGGGAAACCGCGGCAATACCGCCCGCAATGCGCCTCTATAGAGGCGCATTGTGGGCGGTATTAACCCTTTATCGGCCCCTAGCGGGGGTTAATACCGCACCGCTAGCGGCCGATTCCCGCGGCAATCTTGGCGGTATATCGCCGCTATTTTTAGCGGCGATATACCGCCACCACGGCTACAGGTCCAATGTGAAAGGGGCCTCAAGCACAGCACTGTCCTCCTGAAAGCTTGCTACATGTTTCAGTCTCTCCCCTTGTGAATCCCTGGGTGTGCTGATGTACTCTCTCTGTTATTTCTGCTCCCTGCTGCCTCTTTAGGCAATAATCCTTTCCAAATCATAACTCTGTCAGGATCTTCCCACTAGCCTGCCCAAGCCCAGCCTGGAGGTAGAGCCCCCCCACAGACCCAGGGGCCCCTCCTAGGCCACCAACAGACTCCTCAGCACTTCATCTTCTACCCGTCTCCCCTGCTGGCATGGCTCTCCCATATTTAAGGGCTGACCTAGCCAACCTGCCAGGACATTCTGAGGGGGGTTGGCCAAGTTCCCTCAAACATGCAGATCAGTACCTCCTGGCCTCCGCCCACTAACTTCTCCAAACTTCTATATCCAGGGGGGAAATATCAGAGACCTGCCTCTATGAGCTATCCAGCCTGACCTGCAGTAACCCTGACCCAAATTAACCATGAGTCATAGCTTACATTTGCCTGCACTAACACTAGTAGCACATTGGAGGGTGCTACATAAAAAAAAAAAAAAAAAAACGAATGTCAATTATTTCAAGGCAAACATTTCAATAGTCACTAATAGTATCTGCAAAGCGACTATAATCTTCCTTAACTTCTGAATTCCAGGTGTGGATTTTGTTGCATAGCTACAAATGGTCCAAATTGGACCAATGTATCCAATACCAGGGAGTTCCCCATGGAAACTGGAAATCATAGTAGTCTCTGCTACTACAGTGATCACCATTGTCTTCTGGGTCATGTACCAAGCAGCTGCCCTGCTGTATAGGGGGTTACTGGCTCGGCACTGGTGCCATTCACAGAATGCCTTGCACATTTCTCAATGAATGCAAGGCATTCACTCATTTTGACAGCACCACCCTGCCTCTCTTCTCCTTCTCCCCAGAGACCCAGAAGACAGCAGCGATCACTGAAGTAGCAGTGTCTACTTTATCATTTTCCAGCTGTCACAGAGATCCCATAGCTATCCCAAGCTGCACCAATGTAATTATACAATAAAATCTATACCTGCATATCTATACCTATACTATCGTTAGCTCCGCATGAAAGAAGTAACAAAGTAAAATGAAAAATAAAATAAAAAAGTGTTGAAAAAATCTAATTATATGAAAATAAATAAAAATAAGAAGAAAATGTAAATGCACCCCCTATGGACAATTTTGTGTACATTCGTTTTGTTTTGCTATTTCATGGGCCTGGCATGTTTGGTATCTATTCACTTGATGCAATCCCATCTTTTAGATTTTACCCCAAAATTGTGTCTGTTTGCACCAACATTTCCTTTAGTGTACTGTTCTTGAAAAGAACAGCTGATAACACTAATATCATGCAACATAAAAAAAATTGCACTTGACACTATTTTATTCTACAGGGTCTCCTACTTTCAGAAAATCTACAATTGATTGGGGGTTTTAAAAAAAAATGCAGACTTCGTATATGCAATTAAAACAAATAACAATTCCCCAAGTAGAAAAGTTGAAAGGTGAATGTATTTTTTTTTTTTTACTGACCAACGTGAATGAAATGGTAATGGAAGAAAGGCTATGCCACATGCATGATAAATAAAAAAAATAAAAAATAAAAATAAAACAGTTCCTCATAAAGATTTTATTGACTCTGCCTCATCTAAATGAGGGTGTTCATATCAATGTTCTCATTTTAATCCAGCTACAGTCCTATTTAAAAAAAATAAAAAGACAAATCATCATCCTTGGTCAAATAACATGTTGGAAATTAAATGTTGATTTTTCTTCCCTAAAAAAAAGGTTAACATAACACACTTAAATGTGACATGTTGCGTAATGTTTTAAATGCACAAATACTATTTACCCAATTGCAAAAACATAAAATGTGGCCTGCGTGGGTGCACTGACCACCTGCACCTAATAACACCCGTTCTGGCAGAAATCACAGCTGCAGAAAGGTTCTTATATTCTGCCAGCTTTTCTGTTCTAGTTTTAATAGACTTTCGCTACTTTTTCTTGATTAACGCTTCAAGTCCAAAAAAAATTGCTGGCTGTCCTGCATTTGAGATTCTACATTTTCAATAATAGTTTATTTTTGCTACTGAGGTGTACACTTTCATACAGGAAACGTGGCAATACAGTAAAACCTTGGTCCGAGACTAACTTGGTTTGAGAGCATTTTGCAAGACAAGCAAAATGTTTTAATACATTTTGCCTTGATATACAATCGATGTCTTGATATAAGAGTAGCGTCATGTCAGAACTGAGTATAAAAAAGAAGAGAGGAGCCTCTAAGAGAGGAGCCTCTAAGTGTAGCAATATGGTTACATTTAATGAAGGTACAACATTTAGCAACTTATTGCTACACTTCTCTTTTATACCCTGTAAAAAAAATGCTTTGATATACAAGTGCTTTGGATTACAAGCATGTTCCTGGAATGAATTATGCTCGCAAACCAAGGTTTTACTGTACATCAACTTGACAAAAAAAAAAATACATGTCATGGAAGAAATTATAGAGGCTGTTATGATTGCCATTTTTCTAAAAGCACTGGGTTATCTGGTTGTTATCCTGACCCTCCGGCAATAGCACTAAGGGGTTTATTTATTTAAAGGTTCACATAGCTATTTGCTCTGGAAAACTGCTGATCTACTTGTTCTGTGTGTACGTGCAAAATCAAATGTTCTCATTCTATTTCCTCAACAGGTTGAATGTTATTCACTCATAAAAAGTTTGAGGAAGATACTGCCTTAGGCATACCTCCCAACTATTGGACTTGAGAATGAGGGACATTTCAGGGAGACGCTGACTTGCAGCACGCTATACGTGCTGCAGCAAAGTGGGTGTGATCAAACATGGTAGTGGGAGGGGCTTAAGGGCTGTGGTTAAACAAAACCTGGGCTTCCTTGTACCTATAAAATATGATTTGATTGCTGTGCCACAAGCTGGAGTCTCCAGTGTGAACCAACCCTTAGGCTCCATTCACACCTCCGCGACAACGGCGTACGCGGCGTATTTTGCCGCGAGTGTGAACCTTTTTTTTTTTTTTTCAAATTCTTCCCATTGCTGTCAATGGGAGAACGCCAATGTCGTCTGAAAAAAAGGGTCCGGGACTTTTTTTCAGGCGACAGGCATACGGCGTCTATGAGATGTGAACCATCTCCATAGACAGCAATGGGAATTCCCCCCTCTAGCGGCACAAGCGTCCGGCGTCGGGCGTTTTGTCGCATAGATGTGAATGGAGCCTTAGGGAGAGAGATTGGAGAGAGGGAAGGATCACTGTTATATGGAAGGAAATATCACTATGGTATATGGAAGAAATGAGGGAGGTATCACTATGGTAAATGGAAAGCAGGACAAAAGCATAAGTATGGTATATGGAAGGCAGGAAGGATCACTATGGCACATGGAAAGCAGGAAGGATCACTATGGCACATGGAAGGTAGAAAAGATCACTTTGGTACATGGAAGGCAGGGAAGATCACTATGCCACATGGAAGTCAGGAAGGATCACTATGTCACATGGAAGTGTCCATAAAGTAGCATTCACCAAAACATTTTTTATTATTGAAAAACATTTGATCTGTTTAGGATATAGAAGAACAACATTCTATTTTGTCCCATTGACACTGTTGGAAATTCTGTATATAGCCCTACAGAACAGACTATGCACATTCCATATATGCCTTGCTGCTGCTTAAGTGCAGGTAGGAAACAGGAACTTTATTATCAGAGAAAAGACATAGAGTATAGTTATAGATGCAGCTACAAACTTATAAACAATGTCATCTACTGGTTGAAGAATATATCTGTAGTTGTTGCACATATGTACATGAACAATGTATTCCAACAGACAAAAAAACTGCTGGTACATTTTGTTTTGTAACTGCCTGCAATCATTATACTTTGGTACTTTGATGTAGAATAACAGATAGCTGCCATAACCCTGGAATATTCTTAAACGACGTACAATACCATTTCTGATAAAAGTGGTCTTCATGGCGGATTCACAGAGAAATCACATTTTATCAGGAGTGGGAGAGGCTCCCCCGCCACTTACCGGAGTCAAGTGAGGGAAAGATGGCCCCCGCTCTGCTCCATAACATTGGTCTTAAAGGGGAATTTTTTTTTATTATTGTATTTAAGTGTAAATGTGAGATCTGAGGTCTTTTTAACCCCAGATCTCACATTTTAAGAGGTCTACATTAGACATTTTTACGGAGTGACATAAAGTATTGCAATGACTGCCATTTTATTTTCTAGGGTGTCTGAAAAATAAAATAAAAATTGTGTATGTGTATATATATATATATATATATATATATATATATATATATATATATATATACATATATATATATATATATATATATACATATATATATATATATATATATATATATATATATATATATATATATATATATATATATATATATACACACACACACACACACACAGATATCAAAAAAATTAAAGGAACACTTTGAAAACATATCAGATCTCAATGGGCAAAAATCTCATGCTGGATATCTATACTGATATGGACTGTGTTAGGAATGAAAGGATGGCACATCATCTGATGGAAATGAAAATGATCCACCTACAGAGGGCTGAATTCAATGACACCCCCTGAAAATCAAAGTGAAAAAATTATGCAGCAAGCAAGTTCATTTTGCTGAAATTTCATTGCAACAACTCAAAATGGTCCTCAGTAGTTTTTATGACCCCAAGTGCTTGTATGCACGCCTGACAACATCAGGGCATGCTCCTAATGAGACGATGGATGGTGTCCTGGAGTATTTCCTCCCAGATCTGGACCAGAGCATCACTGAGCTCCTGAACAGACTGAGGTGCAACCTGGCGGCACCGGATGGACCGAAACATATTGTCCCAGAGGTGTTCTTTTGGATTTAGGTCAGGTGAGTGTGGGGGCCATTCAATGGTATCAATTTCTTCATCCTCCAGGAACTGGCTGCATGCTCTCGCCACATGAGGCTGGGCATTGTCATGCACCAGGAGGAACCCAGGACCCACTGCACCAGCGTAGGGTCTGACAATGGGTCCAAGGATTTCATCCCGATACCTAATGGCAGTCAGGGTACCATTGTGTAGCCTGTAGAGATCTGTGCATCCCTCCATGGATATGCCTCCCAGACCATCACTGACCCACCACCAAACCGGTCATGCTGAACGATGTTACAGGCAGCATAAAGTTCTCTGCTGCTTCTCCAGACCCTTTCATGTCTGTCACATATGCTCAGGGTGAACCGGCTCTCATCTGTGAAAAGCATGGGGCACCAGTGGCGGACCTGCCAATTCTGGTGTTCAATGGAAAATGTCAATCGAGCTCCACAGTGTCCGGCAGTGAGCACAGAGCACACTAGAGGATGTCGGACCCTCAGGCCACCCCCATGAAGTCTGTTTCTGATTGTTTGGTCAGAGACATTCACACCAGTGGCCTCCTGGAGGTCATTTTGTAGGGCTCTGGCAGTGCTCATCCTGTTCCTCCTTGCAAAAAGGAGCAGATACCGGTCCTGCTGATGGGTTAAGGACCTTCTACGGCTCTCCTAGAGTAACTGCCTGTCTCCTAGAATCTCCTCCATGTTCTTGAGACTGTGCTGACACTGCAAACACTGCAAACCTTCTGGCAATGACACGTATTGATGTGCCATCCTGGAGGAGTTGGACTGCCTGTGCAACCTTTATAGGGTCCAAGTATCGCCTTGTGCTACCAGTAGTGACACTGACCCTAGCCAAATGCAAAACTAGTGAAAAACAGTCAGAAAAGATGAGTAGGGAAAAAAATGTCAGACACCTCCACCTGAAAAAAAACATTCCTGTTTTGGAGGTCGTCTCATTGTTGCCCATCTAGTGCACCTGTTATTAATTTCAATTAACAGCAAAGCAACTGAAACTGATTAACAACCCCCTCTGTATACACCCCTCCCCCTCTGCTACTTAACTGACCAGATCAATATCCCAGGAGTTCTGATTCAAAGGTGTTCCTTTAATTTTTTTGAGCAGTGTATAATGTTTGGGGTTCCAAGTAATTTTCTAGCAAAAAAAATATTTTAACTTGTAAACACCAGGTTTGAAAAATAGGCTTGGTCCCTAAGTGGTTAAATGCACTCGTAAGTCAGTTACAAAGGCACATATATCAGGAAAGTTAGGGAAATGTCAAAAGTTCTCATCTGCATACCTATTCTGGTTCAAGAACTACAAATATTAAAGCCTAAGTTTTATATACCTGGTGAAGACTGGAATGCTGTAGAGGCCTCTCTTGCACCTCCTGCCCAACACTCCTAAAGGTGGAAACAGAGTGAGTGTAAGCGAGGAGTGGCACAAGTGCCAGAGTAGCTGGTTAGTGAGGTCCACTCTGTAAGTGAGTAGAGCTGGAAATCGCAGTCCTCAGAACAGGATGCAGGAGCAGCTTGGCACTAGAGCAGAAGACTGAAGCAGAACCAGGAGACAGGTCACAGCCAGCAACAATTGGGCAGCAAGGGACCAAATCGACAGGTAGAGCAGTCTAGAAGGCAGGTCAACAGCCGGGCAAAGCAGTACAGAATCAGCAGGCAAAGACAAGGCCAGTAAACAGGCCCGGGGTCAGGGCAATCAATTGAACAGAGCTGAGACGGGAGCAAAAGCAGAGTAGGTACAGCAGATCAGGTCACGGGAACAAGCTGAAGACCATTTAGCAACTTCTCATAGTGACAGACCAGTTTAAATAGCCCCCTGAATGCCAAGTGCGCACGCTAATTGTTATGTGCATGTGTGCATGCCCACGCATAAACGTGAGCACGGTGAATGGGAATAGTACATTTAACATAGCCTCTTTGCTCAAAATTAAAAAACAAAAAAAACAACCAGCATAGGAGATAGGACATTTATCTTACAATGTAAGTACTATGTACTGATAACTGCTGTTTTAATTGAAATCCAAAGTCCTTTGTGCCCCCCACCCATACCCTCACAGCCGTGGACTTCTGGTGCTGTGGGAGTTAATAGAGCCAAGGGACCTGTCATAGGCACTTGTCAAGAGTGCATGTCCTTTCCACCTCCTTCCTCCATCCATAGAAGCTGTACTATAGCTTCCATGAATGAAAAGTATTCTAAATGGAGAAGGCCGATTTTTTATTGTTCCACCCATCCTACATTTATAGATTGTTTTTCACTGATGAAATTTATAGTACAGGTTCTATGAATGTAGGAGACAGATGGAAAAGCGGGCATGGTTGGCACCCCTGATGAGTCCCTCAGCTCGCATTAAAGTGGTTCTAAAACCTGCTTTACACATTCACAGGAGCAGGGCTCAGCAGCAAGCCTTCTTGAGTGCCTCCATAACAAGCGGCTTTCTATTGGGGGCACTCGGCAGTCGGGAGGAACAAGGACATTTCTGGTGGGGGACCCAAAAAGAAGGGGATCGGGGCTGCTCTGAGCACAGAGCAGGTAAGTATAACATGTTTGTTTTTTATCTGACCTTTTAGGACCACTTTAACAACAAAGGATAACAGCTGCGGAGATACGTAGGGGACAGAGGACTTTGGATTTTAGCCAAAATGGCAGCCAGCAGTACAAGGAACACTTATCATTACATGTGAGTACTGTCCCTTCTGCTAATTGAAATAAAATGGACTAAACTGAGCAAGAGGCTCAGCAGGACAGCTATCGTATCCACTGGTTGCTAGTAAATATAAGAGGGCCCTGTTAGGATGAAGGAAAAAAACTGGGACAGCCGCACTCCAAAAAAAGCTGACGTTTCGCACTATGCCTTAGTGCTTTTGAAGCACTAAGGCATAGTGCGAAACGTCAGCTTTTCTTTTGTTGTGCTGTTTTTTGCTGTGGCATGTATTTTGTGATTTTTAATTAAAGGAGGAGTTTTTTTGGAGTGCGGCTGTCCCAGTTTTTTTTCCTTCATCCTAACCTGCATTTTGATTGCACTGCCTGCACCCTTGGCTCGGACCACAGGAATCAGATTACCTGGTTCTCTTTGAGCGGTTACCCACTCTCTCATAAGAGGGCCCTGTGTTTTGGGATTTCTGGAGCTTTCTGGAGGGAATTTGTAGATGCCTGCAGGAAGCTGAAAGCCTAGGTTGGGACACAGGTTTCTTTCAGTACAGGAAGAGTTAATCTTCATTGCAGATTAAACTGACAGACGATTTGTCAATATATATTTTGTATGTTATTTTACATAGTATGTTTTTTAGATCTGTGCCCCAAATGTTTCTACATTATGTCAGTAGATTATTTTCTATTTTTTTTTTTTCAACCAGCAATATCCATTCTTGTTGAGAAGCAAAAAGAAACATGGGCTGTTTGTGCTCAGTATGCGGTTGTAACCACATTTTCGGCTGGCACACTGGTACTGGAAAACAGCACAGAAGAAACCCTGTATGTTTATGCTGTGGCAAAACACAACCTGATACAGCTGAATGGATCACAAGTGACTCACTTCAGCTGAGAAAACTAGGATGCAATTTGGAAGACTCCCCTATATTAAGGTAGATTTGTATTTATTTTTTTGTATTTCCTTGTTACCTGCTCTTAATTTTGTGTTATACAAGAATTTCTAAGTTCTTAATGTTGTTGATAAAGATGTAAAATAAAGTGCTTAGAGATTTAATAGTAAATATAATGTTATGTAATATTTCATATCTACCTAACAGAATAAAAAAATATATAAGAAATGTTATTTAGTTATGAAAATAATAAATAAAGAATATAACACATTCCTTTAGGCTGAACTTAACACTTAGGCCCCGTACACACAAGAAGACATGTCCGATGAAAACGGTCCGCGGACCGTTTTCATCGGACATGTCTCCTGGGAGCTTTGGTCTGATGTGTGTACACACCATCAGACCAAAATCCCAGCGGACAGAGAATGCGGTGACGTAGAAGACACTGACGTTCTCAAACATGGAAGAGCAATGCTTCCACGCATGCGTCAAATCAATTCGACGCATGCGCGGGATTTCGGGACGCTGGTTACACGTCATAACCTGCGGACATGTCCGATTAGGTGTACTAACCATCGGACATGTCTGACGGACATGTTTCCAGCGGACAAGTTTCTTAGCTTATGGAAATGGAGTACTACGCGCCAAAATTAATAAACTAAAAAAGTAAGCTGCTACCCAGAAATAATCAAATGATTATGCAGTTATGTGTAGGTGAAGGGTGCACTGGGTAAATAATAATAATAGTATTAAACAGTGGTTTTACACTTGATATAAATACTAGACATCAAAAAGAAACAAAATATTGTGATAGACCAATGTATCCAGAGACACTGGATACTATTGGTAATAAGGTGATAATCAAAAAGTGAGTCCACAATAAAGGAGTCCAGTGATGACGTAATAGGCTGGAAAAATGGATTCCCATAGGTGATTCTTAATTAAGAGAAGTGTTGTGCTTGCAATCAAAATTGTTATGATCCAATTTTGATTGCAAGCACAACACTTCTCTTAATTAAGAATCACCTATGGGAATCCATTTTTCCAGCCTATTACGTCATCACTGGACAAGTTTCTTAGCTTGCTAAGAAACTTTTGTCCGCTGGAAACCTGTCCGCTAGGCCGTACACACGGCCGGACATGTCTGCGGAAACTGGTCCGCGGACCAGTTTCAGCGGACATGTTCGACCGTGCGTACGGGGCCTAAGGAGTCGATTTATAAAAATAAAATAAAAATCACTGTGCAAATGTCTCAACATTCATGCAAGCATAACATATAATTCCCATAATATTTGTGTAAAAGTTTCCTTGTTGCCTTCTGGGAGAATGTGACAACCCTTAACATTCAATTCCAATAGATCCACGATCAATCTCGTCGTCCAGGGATGCAGATCCATGTCAATGATGATGCCCTCTGGCTGCAAACCAATGCCCCACTCTGCAACTGGAGGTTCATTTGACTGAACACCCATTTGTTCTGCCAATCACAAGACTACATGCAGTGCAGAGGTCTCCCTCATATTATGTCCTCTGCTGGTCAAATGTTCTTAGCCTATTTACTCTCATGGTTGAATGTTCTTACAATATTTTACTCTTAAAGAGGAAGTAAACCCTCTAAAACATTTATTTAAAAAAAAAAACCTGCAAGAGAAAGGCATAGCATACTAGCTCATTATGAATTACTTACCTGAGATCGAAGCCCCCGAAGCAACACTCGTTCCTCTCCTCCACTGCCATGATACCAAAGTGACTTTTTATTGTTCCACCCATCCTACATTTATAGATTGCTTTTCACTGATGAAAGTTATAGAACAGCTTCTATGAATGTAGGAGGCGGATGGAAAGGGCGGGCATGGATTGGCCGGAGCCACAATGACGTCACTCCCGCACATGTGAGCGGGAGCCGTCAGTGACACGCAGGAGACCCGAACTGCAGAGGGAGAGACACAGAGCAAACCGGCCCACAGATAAACCAGCCCACCGGGAACCTCCCGGTTCTCCCGATGGCCAGTCCATGCCTACGGGAGGGTGGGAACCAGGAAGATGAGCCGACAAGGGACCTGCAAGAGGAGGAATATATACCCCCTAGACTCCTCCTACAAATCCAGGCTGGCCTCAGGCCAGCCTTCTAACTTGTAGTCAGAGTCTTCACTGGTGACATGCGTTAACCCTAAACTACAAGACCTGCGGTGTGCCTTGGTCTAGCTGGTCAGTTTGCCTAAAAGAGGGCAAAAGATACAAAGGTAGGTAAAGTATGAAAAGCTTTAATGAAACAGGTAACAATGAATCCAATAAAGTAGCGTATGCTCTGCTAACTTCCGTATGTGGTTCGGTAATGCTGTAGCAGGAGGACATACAGTGCTCCATGTACTTAAAGTGGAGTTCCACCCATAAATATAACATTACATCAGTAGTTTTAAAAAAATGTCATTAGTCCTTTACGAATTTTTTTTTTTTTTTTAGATGCCTTCAAAGTGTTGTTGCTAGGCAGAATAGTTAATCTTCCCACTTCCTGCACCTAGGTGCTTAAGCTTCCTAACCTACACCGCACAGACTCCTGGGAATGTAGTGGGTGTAACTTTCCAGGAGTCTGTGCACTCCCCAGTCTCAAAGAATCATGTGACTTGGACAGCACAGGTGCTGAAACCTGATCTGACAGTGCTTGTGCAGCACTGAGCATGTGCGAGATTTGCAAGGCTGAAATCCAGGAAGTCATACAGTCTAGCTTCATGATGCACACACTTAAGATGGCCCCAGTCAATTTCTATTTTATAAAGTGTCTAAATGATGTAACAACCTAACAAAACGGACCTTAGTTTACAGACTAACTTTACTAGAATACATTGAGCTTGTGTATTACAGGGATATTTATATTTAAAAAGTGAAATTGTGGCTTTAATAATGTAAGACGGGACCCCATGCTTAGAAGCTGCGGACGCTGCTCTGAAGTAATAGGATGCGTGGGAAAGGGGAGCAGAGGGCTATTTAAAAGAGTCGCTACAAACAGATTGCAAAGAGAGTCAAGCACTTCAACCGGGGACCAACTGCTGTTGGTTCAGTAGTATTTTACCACAAAGCCCTGACCTGTCTGTCTATTCTTGTTATTGGGAAGCTGTAATTTATAACATGGCTTTGAGAGGGTAAGCCACAAAAATGGACGGACTCTCAGGCATATGCAGGGACCTGAAGTGCTGAATACCCGACAAATACAACTTGATGGTATTAGCAGACAAAGCCAATTCACTGTGGCAATACGCAGTAAAAGTCATAACTACAAGGGTATAAAGACATGAACCTGAGAAAAGCCTTCCAACCCATAGTCTATGCTTTCAGAGTATTTCTGGATAACGACCTATAAGCCAGATCGATCGCCTGGGTCCAGAATATGTTTAATCCATGACTAACAGCGAGTAAGGGGGAACTGGCTTAGCCTGTCTG
Source organism: Rana temporaria (assembly GCF_905171775.1). Classification (NCBI taxonomy): domain Eukaryota; kingdom Metazoa; phylum Chordata; class Amphibia; order Anura; family Ranidae; genus Rana; species Rana temporaria. The sequence continues at coordinate 215,126,548 of NC_053493.1, read as the reverse complement.
TTCTGCTCCCGGATGCTGTAAAAAAAAAATGGAGGCATATTGAGGCGAGATAAAGCATGAAACTTGTACGTCAAGCCCAGCCATGTCAACCTGCGCATTAAGGATATGATTAGAAGGAACCCTGATCTACCTTTATTAATAATTTTGTCCTTGGCCAAATTATCCGTAATGAAGATGATCGAGTTGCCTGACCAAACTGGACCCCACGTGACTGCTGCCGCCAGTATTGGATAGATTTCAAAGAACGCTGAAGTAAGAGCAAACTTCGGAAGACGGAAAACCTCTGAGGGCCAATGGCTGGCCAACCATTCGTGGCCAAAAATGGCCGCGAAACCGACTGAAGCGGCGGCGGCAGAAAACAATCTGGGAGAACAATATGTTGGACTGCTTTTTGACCCAAAAGTTAACTTAGCGGCAAAATAATACTGACCGCACCACTTGATGCCATGCCATTGCCAGAGAGCAGGACTAATAGGAAGCAGCTTGAAAGCATCAGTAATATCATCAGTAATATCAGCTTTGGACAGCCAAGCACCCCTGCCTAACTGTAAAATATGCTGGATCGCAAAATCCACTGATGAATACTTCAGCGAAAACTCCTTGGAGGGGATGAGAGAATTAAGGCTAGGAATATGAGATGAATGAGGCACAGACAAATCATAAATTAAGTGATATTTATTGGAAAATTTTCCACAGACCACCCCAATGGGGCTAAACCTCCACATGCAAAATGGTGATGAAAGAAAAGGCCCGATCATGAACCCCTTGGACACTTCTGCCTGTAGTAATTTATTGACAATTGCAGGGTGACTCTCCGCTGACATCAAATTATTACATTCGAAAGAGCGATAAGGCCAGTGTGAAAACCTGATGTAAAAATCCCTCCAACAAAAACTGTGTGAACGCTGGGGATGGGTGGTTTTCCAGGTAATCCCCTAGCAAGGAGATATTGACTTGGCATAGTCATGAAGCCTGCAAAACAGCTACATATCCATATTGCCCCAACATGTCTCCACCTGGAACTGAGCCCAAGTAGCCGCCACTTTTGCGGCAAAGGATGAATGATAGTCATACAATGTGAAACCACCAAACTTGTGTGCCAAATCCCCCACCTTGTGAAGGTATAGGTCAAACTCTTCCCTCCTACCCGGACTGACTGAACAGACGCTGGGCCTGATTTACTAAGCTATGTGCGCTGCGCTGGTTCATGCATTAATTAGTACTCCGGGTGGAGGCTTAATCAGGCGCATGAACCAGCGTAGCAGCCGGCGCATTGAAACTAATATGTAAAGCCGCGCCGAACTCCCTATAGAAGTCTATGGGAGAAATCAAAAGTGTTCATTTTAAAGGCTAATCTGCAAGTTTTGTCCTAAAAAGTGTTTGGGGACCTCAGTCCTGCCCCAGGGAACATGTATCAATGTTTTTTTTATTTTTTAAAACGGCCGTTTTTTCGGGAGCAGTGAAATTAATAATTCTTAAAGTGAAACAATAAAAGTGAAATATTCCTTTAAATTTCGTACCTAGGGGGGGTGTAATGTCAGCATGTGAAATAGCGCATTTTTCCCGCACTTAGAACTCCCCCTGCACAAAGTGACATTCTGAAGGAAAAAAGTCATTTAAAAATTCACACGCGGCTATAATGAATTGTCGGCTCTGACAATTCTAAAGGGATTCATTCATAAAACAAACAAAAAAATGTGTAGGGGTTCCCCCAAATTAAATTACCAGGCCCTTCAGGTCTGGAATGGATATTAAGGGGAACCCCGCCGTAAAAACCAAAAAAAAAAAAGACGTGCGGTTCCCGGCAAATATCCATTCCAGACCCTTCAGGTCTGGTGTGGATTTTAAGGGGAACTCCACCCCAAATTGAAAAAAAAAATGGCGTGGAGTCCCCCTAAAAATCCACACCAGACCCTTATCCGAGCACGTTGACCTGGCCGGCCGCAGAAAAGAGGGGGGGACAGAGTGCGGCCCCCCCCCTCTCCTGAACCGCACCAGGCCACATGCCCTCAACATGGGGAGGATGTCCCCATGTTGATGGGGACAAGGGTCTCATCCCCACAACCCTTGCCCGGTGGTTGTGGGGGTATGCGGGCGGGAGGTTTATCAGAATCTGGAAGACCCCTTTAACAAAGGGGACCCCCAGATCCTGACCCCCCCCCCTGTGTGAAATGGTAATGGGGTACATTGTACCTCTACCATTTCACCCCAAAAAAAATGTCAAAGTGATAAAAATGACAGTAGCCGGTTTTTGACAAATCTTTTAATAAAATCTTCTTTTCTTCTTTCCTTCGGGGTTCTTCCGCTGCTTCTTTCTTCTAGTCCACATCTTGCCCGACGTCTTCTTCTATCTTCTCCGTCCGTCCTTCCGCCTTCTGGTCCCGCATCTTGCCCGTTGTCTTCTCCGTCCGCCTCCTCGTCCGCATCTTGGGTCTTCTGCGGTGTTCTTCTCGGTCCGCCGCCTTCTCGTCCCCTGCGTTTGAATTGTAATTGGCCGCCGTTTTCCCGCTCCTGGGACCCGCCCCCCTCTGACGCCACAAGTAAACTCCTTAGAAGGTCATGTGCGTCAGAGGGGGGCGGGGTCACATGAGTGTGACACGGCGGGAACTTCTTCTCCGGGCGGCGCGATTGAAATTGAATTCCCCCGCTGTGTGACGCTCTGCGACCCCGCCCCCCTCTGACGCACATGACCTTCTAAGGAGTTTACTTGTGGCGTCAGAGGGGGGCGGGTCCCAGGAGCGGGAAAACGGCGGCCAATTACAATTCAAACGCAGGGGACGAGAAGGCGGCGGACCGAGAAGAACACCGCAGAAGACCCAAGATGCGGACGAGGAGGCGGACGGAGAAGACAACGGGCAAGATGCGGGACCAGAAGGCGGAAGGACGGACGGAGAAGATAGAAGAAGACGTCGGGCAAGATGTGGACTAGAAGAAAGAAGCAGCGGAAGAACCCCGAAGGAAAGAAGAAAAGAAGATTTTATTAAAAGATTTGTCAAAAACCGGCTACTGTCATTTTTATCACTTTGACATTTTTTTTGGGGTGAAATGGTAGAGGTACAATGTACCCCATTACCATTTCACACAGGGGGGGGGTCAGGATCTGGGGGTCCCCTTTGTTAAAGGGGTCTTCCAGATTCTGATAAACCTCCCGCCCGCATACCCCCACAACCACCGGGCAAGGGTTGTGGGGATGAGACCCTTGTCCCCATCAACATGGGGACATCCTCCCCATGTTGAGGGCATGTGGCCTGGTGCGGTTCAGGAGAGGGGGGGGGGCCGCACTCTGTCCCCCCCTCTTTTCTGCGGCCGGCCAGGTCAACGTGCTCGGATAAGGGTCTGGTGTGGATTTTTAGGGGGACTCCACGCCATTTTTTTTTTCAATTTGGGGTGGAGTTCCCCTTAAAATCCACACCAGACCTGAAGGGTCTGGAATGGATATTTGCCGGGAACCGCACGTCTTTTTTTTTGGGGGTTTTTACGGCGGGGTTCCCCTTAATATCCATTCCAGACCTGAAGGGCCTGGTAATTTAATTTGGAGGGACCCCCTTTTTTTTTTTTTTTTTTTTAATGAGCAATGACTCTATTCTTTATAGCCATGAGTACTTTAACCACTTGCCCACCGGGTTAATTCTGGCACTTCTCTCCTTCATGTGAAAATCACAATTTTTTGGCTAGAAAATTAATCAGAACCCCCAAACATTATATATTTTTTTTTAGCAGACATCCTAGGGAATAAAATGGCAGTCATTGCAATACTTTTTGTCACACCGTATTTGCGCAGCGGTCTTACAAGCGCACTTTTTTTGGATAAAAATCACTTTTTTGAATTAAAAAATAAGACAACAATACATTTTGCCCAATTTTTTTCTATATTGTGAAAGATAATGTTACGCCGAGTAAAATGATACCCAACATGTCACGCTTAAAAATTGCGCCCGCTCGTGGCATGGCGTCAAACTTTTACCCTTTAAAAAACTCGATAGGCGACGTTTAAAAAATTCTACAGGTTGCATTTTTTGAGTTGCAGAGTAGGTCTAGGGCTAGAATTATTGCTCTCACTCTAACGATTGCGGCGATACCTCACTTGTGTGGTTTGAATACTGTTTTCATATGCGGGCGCTACTCGCGTATGCGTTTGCTTCTGTGCGCGAGCTCGTCGCGACGGGGCGCTTTAAACATTTTTTTGGGGGTTTTCTTATTTATTTTTATTTATTTTTATAATTTTTTACACTGAAATAAAAAAATAAAAAAAAAATTATCAGTTTTCTTCCTATTACAAGGAATGTAAACATCCCTTGTAATAGGACTAGTGTGTGACAGGTCCTCTTTATGGAGAGAGGCGGGGTCAATAAGGCTGGAAAGCATGGTATTGAAAAAAAAAAAAAAAGTTCTCATGCTTTCAGCTGCAATCATGTTCGTTCACCACAGTGGTGTAGTGTATAGCACTTTGACCTAGCAGCAAAAGAGTCGTTGGTTCGAATCCCGCCCGTGACAGCATCTGCATGGAGTTTGCATGTTCTCCCTGTGCCTGCGTGGGTTTCCTCCCACAATATAAAAACACGCTGTAAATCGGTTCCGGTCTAAATAAGCCCTAATATGCAGTAGTATATTAAGGTTTGGTTCTGCCCTAGGCCTGACTACATATCTGCACCTCCTAATAGAAAAATGACCCACCCCTTCCTGTAAAGGTCACACCCTGTTTTTGTATAACCCCGCCCAGTAATTTTCAGGGGACCCACACACTAGTTCTGGGGGGGCACTGGATTCCCTTAACCACTTCCATACCAGGCACTTACGCACCTTCCCGCCCAAGCCAATTTTCAGCTTTCAACACTGTCGCACTTTGAATGGCAATTGCGCGGTCATACAACACTGTACCCAAACAAAATTGGCGTCCTTTTTTCCCCACAAATAGAGCTTTCTTTTGTTGTTATTTGATCACCTCTGCGTTTTTTTTTTGCGCAACAACTAAAAAAAGACTGCAAATTTTGAAACAAAAAAACCTTTTTCTTTTTTTAGGTTAATTTTTTTGTAAATAAGTTTTTCTCTTTCAATTACGGGCACTGATATGGCGGCACTGATGGGCCCCGATGAGATGGCACTGATGGACATCGATGAGGTAGTACTGACGGCACAGATGAGGTGGCATTGATTGGCGGCGCTGCTATGCGGCACTGATGGGCACTCATAGGCGGCACTGATGGGCACTCATGGGCGGCACAGATGGGCGGCACTTATGGGTGGCACTGATGGATACTTATGGGCGGCACTTATGGGTGCCACTGATGGATACTTATGGGTGGCACAGGTGGGCACTGTGCATGGATGGGCACTGTGGGGTGGCACTGATTTTCCCAGTCAGTGCCCATTTGTGGGCACTGATTGGCATCTTTTTTCTTATTTTTTAATGCTTTTTGTTTTTTTGTTCTATATTTTTTTTGTTTTTGCACACCCTGGTGGTCCAGGGTGGGCATCCCTGGTGGTCCAGTGTGGTGATCCGAGGGGGGGCTGCGCTGATAAACAATCAGCGCGAACGCCCCCTGTCAGGAGAGCCGCCGATCGGCTCTCCTATACTCGCGTCTGTAAGACACGAGTGAGGAAGAGCCATCGATGGCTCTTCCTGTTTACATCGTGATCAGCCGTGATTGGACACGGCTGATCACGTGGTAAAGAGTCTCCGTCTCCGTGAGAGACTCTTTACCGAGATCGGAGATGCAGGGTGTCAGACTGACACCCCGCATCACCGATCGCCGCGCTGCGTGCCCCCACAGGCGCGTGCGGCATGAAATCCTGCAGGACGTCCTGTCAGGATTGTGTAACCACTTCCCGGACGTAAATCGGCCATAGGCTGGGCGGGAAGTGGTTAATTTGCATAGTTTTTCTCTCACTTCCTGTTTGGCTATGGGGCAGGAAGTGAAGGCAAATCTCCCCAATTGGACACAGATAATACAAAATAAACTGACAGGGCCTATAACCCTCCCTCACTCTATCCAAAATGAAAGAAAATAAAACTTGTTGATTATAGTTCTTGTCAGGGGCGGACTGACCATTGAGTCACTCGGGCACTGCCCGAGGGCCCCATGCCACTAGGGGGCCCCATCCGGGTTGCCAGGCTCAGTAAAACCAGGGACAGTATGTAAAAATCTGTGTTTTTTTTAGATCTGTCCCTGATATGTCCGAAAATGACATGCTTTTAATGTGAATATCCCAAGATTTTAGCTGCCCGCCTCTGCACTACCTCCTGGCGTGGTGGTCATCTGTAAGCCAGAGGGGCCCCATAATCTTCTATTGCCCAGGGGCCCCATGAGTTGTCAGTCCGCCCCTGGTTCTAGTTTAAGCACAAATTTCATAGAGTTTTATTGAGAGCCCTAAGAAAATATAACCATGCCAATAGGCCAGGATAGAGCGTTGCTAATATGTAGGAATGTGTGTGTTAGAGCACCCCACCCAATGTTAACTAAAAAATTATTAATTTGCAAATAAGTATTATCTGCTCATTTTTTTGGGGATGTCTGCACCCCTGATAGTGACAACATTTGTGAGGTGTCTTCACCCTTTCTAATTCATTCACTTCCTGTCACATAGCCAAACAGGAAGTGAGGGTAAAACCTTACTAATATCTTTTCTTGGGGACACAGAGATCAATCTAAATAGTTTCCCATTATGTAAATTGCACTCTAGCATTTTGCTGTGTACACCCCAAATTATTAGGGATCTTGGACTTTGGGGTCCATTTACTAAAGGCAAATCCACTCCTACAAGTGCAAAGCAAGGAAGAAAACAAAACAACTTTGCTTCTACAGGATTGGATGTTAAAACCATCAGTGCTTCCTCTCTGATTTTCAGCAACTATGCCTGTACTGCAGAGTGGCTTTGCCTTTACTAAACCCCAAACTAAATAATCATTTGGGGCAGGGATCCTCAAACTACGGCCCTCCAGCTGTTGTAGAACTACACATCCCATGAGGCCTTGTAATGCACTGACATTCACAGACATGACTAGGCATGATGGGAATTGTAGTTCCTGAACAACTGGAGGGCCGTAGTTTGAAGACCCATGATTTGGGGTGTACACAGCAGTGCTGGAGTGCAATTTGCTTAATGGGGACACTAGTTAGATTGACCTGTGTCCCCAAGAAATGACACTGGTAGGGTTTTAACCTCACTTCCTGTTCAGCTGTGTGACAGGAAGTGAAGCCAATTTTAAGAAAAGGGACACAAAGCTCAACACAAAAATAAAAAAACACAAAGCAGGGGTTCTAACACTCACTTGGCTTCCCTCAAACACCCACAATTTGAATAGGATTGCCTTGCGCTAGATTTAAGCACAGTGCTGTAAATCAGCACGTCAAGCCTGTCCACCAATAGCAAACCCCCCCCCCCCCCCCCCCACAGGCCATGTTTGCAGGTTTTCCTTCATCTTGCACATGTGCTTTAAAATAGTCTGGACAGCAATTCTTGATAAGAGAAATCCCCAAAACATGTCCTGTCGGGGGTACTTGAGGGCTGAGGACCACTGCAGAATAAATAAAATACTTACCAGTTTTTGTCTTTAAAGTCAGGGAGAATAAACATGGCAAACATTTCATGATTACACACCAGGAAAGAAGCTTAGACAAAAATCACACATAATTTGTTAGGCCCAAACCTAGTTCAGCTGCAGCTGTCAACATATGTAGCATGAAAAAGTAACAAAAGACAAACTTAACAATTTTAAAGTAATTTTTATTGGTCAACAAAACAAGGAAAGCAAAAAAAGACAAACAAACAAAAATACATTTCAAAATTCTAATTAACCATAGCTTTACACATTTTTCATAAAATAAGGCCACATAGACAAATACATCAAAGTGAACATCATTTAAAAATAAACCAAAACCATTGGCAAAATAAAACAAAACCCATGCAACAAACCACATTTGTGTTTAGCAACAGCATTTCTGCCAGCCTGCCCCTTCTGAGGGCAGCTGAGGAATGATCGATCCAAGCTTTTTATAACAGTGCTAGTAATGAAGCAATTGAAATCACATGACCAAATTGCAGTCTCTAGTTTGGGTGAGCTTGTAATTGGGCACACCTGCAATTAACCCAAACCACGCTCTATGAGCATCCAATGAGTGTTTTTCACCTTTTAAAAAGAAAGGATATTTTTTTTCTAAGTGTTTGAGCATGCTCAGTTCATCACACATGTAGGAACCAAGCTGCAATGGAATGAGAGCTTTTTTTTTTGTTTCCCCTGATCTGATGCTTTCCAGCCTGAAGGGGAGGTGTTAAAGACAGAAGTAAACACGCACATTTAATAATCTATTTGTGTGAAAAAAAAGGTTGCCAATTTTGTTTGGGAGCCACGTCGCACGACTGCGCAATTGTCAGTTAAAGCGACGCCGCGCCGAATCACAAAAACTTGCCCGGTCATTGACCAGAAATATGGTCCGGGCTCAAGTGGTTAAAAATTAACAAAACACAAAAGTGAGCCCAATTTTTGGGGATAATGTGAAAGATGATGTTACACTGAGTAAATAGATACCTTACATGTCACGCTTTACTATTGGAAACACTCCTGCAATGGGGCCAAAATGAATTCCGTGAATATCCCCATAGGCAACCTTTTTCTTTTTTTTTCCAGGTTACCAGTTTATAGTTACAAAGAAAGTCTAGTGGTAAAAGTATTGCTCTCGCTCTAACGCACGCGTCAATACCTCACATGTGTGGTTTGAACGATGTTTACATATGTGGGCGGGACTTGCGTAAGTCCCGCCCACATATGTAAAAATTATTTTTACTTTTTGCTATAATAAATATCCCCAAAAATATATATTCAAAAAACTAAAAAACCCCTCAGTTTAGGCCGATACGTATTCTACATCTTTTTGGTTCCAAAAAATCGCAAATAGCGTTTAGTGTTTGGTTTTTGCAAAAGGTATAGCGTCTACAAATTATTTTTTTTTGTTGTTTTAACTAGTTATTGGGGCGATCAGCGATTTTTATCGGTACTGCGACATTATGGCGGACACATCGAACACTTTTTTGGAACCATTGGCATTTTTCTAGCGATCAGTGCTGTAAAAAATGCATTGCTTACTCAAAAAATGCCACTGGCAGGGAAGGGGTTAACACTAGGTGCGAGGGAGGGGTTAAATATGTTCCCTGGGTGTGTTCTAACTGTAGGGGGGGGGGATGGGACTGACATGTGTAAATGACAGATCGCTGTTCATGAAGGGGAACTCCAGACCCCCCCAAAAAAAATAAGGTGGGTTCCCTCCAGGTGCATACCAGGCTCTTAGGCTTGGTCTGGAACATAAGGGGTTAAACCGGGGCCAAAAAAATAGCGTGGGCCCCCCCCCCCCCCCAAGATCCAAACCAAGCCCTTATCCCAGGCACGCAGTCTGGTCAGACAGGAATGGGGGTGGGGACGAGCGAGCGCCCCCCTCCCTCCTGAGCCATAGCAGACCACATGCCCTCAACATGGGGGAGTGTGTGCTGTGGGGGAGGGGGGCACTGCCCCCCCACCCCAAAGCACTCTTGCCCCCATGTCGATAGGGACAAGAGCCTCTTCCCGACAACCCTGGCCGTTGGTTGTCGGGGTATGCGGGCGGAGAGCTTATCAGAATCTGAGAGACCCCTTTAATAAAGGGGTCCCCAGATTCCGGCCCCCCACCCTATGTGAATGAGTATGGGGTACATCGTACCTCTACCCATTCACATGGGGGAAATGTAAAGTAAAAAAAAAACCACACAGAATAAAATATTTTATTAATCTGCTCCGGAGCCCCCCCTTTCTTCTTTAGCTCTCTTAGAAGGGGGGGTTTCTTCTCTCCCGATCTTCCGCCGGGACCCTGGGCTTCGGTGATTTCTGCCGGGGGAGGGCGCCATCCCTCGGTCCTCTCCGGAGCCTTCCGCCGGATGCCCCCACCCCATTTAAGCTCTTTTTCATTAGGGAGGGGCATCCGGACTTCGGGGTCTTCTGCCGGGGGATGGCGCCTATCCCCCGGTCTTTCCGGTGCCTTCCGCCAGGGTTCCGGTCTTCCTGGTCTTCTGCCGGGGGTGCGCCAACTCCCCGGTCTTTTCTCTTCTGTCTTCTCTGCTCCCTCTTCTGCCTGGCTCCCCCGCGGAGCCAGGGCTTTCTTCCGTCTTCTTTCTTCTCTCTTCCTTCTTCTGCCTGTCTCCTCCGGGAGCACAGGGCTTGTCTCCGCTGTCTTCTTGCTTCTCTTCCATTCGATGTTGACACGACGAGGTTCCGCGCTGACATGCCGTGTCAGCGGCGGGCATGGACTTATATAGGGTAATGCCACCATGTGACCTCAACCCATGTGACATCACATTCCCTGGGCATGATGGGAATGTGATGTCACATGGGTTGAGGTCACATGGTGGCATTGCCCTATATAAGTCCATGCCCACTGCTCAGACGGCATTCCAGCGCCGGACCTCGTCGTGTCAACATCGAATGGAAGAGAAGGAAGAAGACAGCGGAGACAAGCCCTGTGCTCCCGGAGGAGACAGGCAGAAGAAGGAAGGGAGAATAAAGAAGACGGAAGAAAGCCCTGGCTCCGCGGGGGAGCCAGGCAGAAGAGGGAGCAGAGAAGACAGAAGAGAAAAGACCGGGGAGTTGGCGCACCCCCGGCAGAAGACCAGGAAGACCGGAACCCTGGCGGAAGGCACCGGAAAGACCGGGGGATAGGCGCCATCCCCCGGCAGAAGACCCCGAAGTCCGGATGCCCCTCCCTAATGAAAAAGAGCTTAAATGGGGTGGGGGCATCCGGCGGAAGGCTCCGGAGAGGACCGAGGGATGGCGCCCTCCCCCGGCAGAAATCACCGAAGCCCAGGGTCCCGGCGGAAGATCGGGAGAGAAGAAACCCCCCCTTCTAAGAGAGCTAAAGAAGAAAGGGGGGGCTCCGGAGCAGATTAATAAAATATTTTATTCTGTGTGGTTTTTTTTTTACTTTACATTTCCCCCATGTGAATGGGTAGAGGTACGATGTACCCCATACTCATTCACATAGGGTGGGGGGCCGGCATCTGGGGGCCCCCTTATTAAAGGGAGCTCGCAGATTCCGATTAGCCCCGCCCGCATACCCCGACAACCAATGGCAAGGGTTGTCGGGAAGAGGCTCTTGTCCCTATCGACATGGGGGCAAGAGTGCTGTGGGGTGGGGGGGCAGTGCCCCCTCCCCCACAGCACACACTCCCCCATGTTGAGGGCATGCGGTCTGGTACGGCTCAGGAGGGGGGGGCCGCTCGCTCGTCCCCTCCCCCATTCCTGTCCGGGCCAGACTGCATGCTTGGGATGAGGGCTTGGTTTGGATCTGGGGGGGACCCCCGCGCCGAATCGGCGCGGGTTTAACCCCTCACGTTCCGGACCAAGCCTAAGAGCCTAATGTAGCCCTGAAGGGGGACCCGCGCCGATTTCAAGTTTGAAATTTGGCGCCGAGTTCCCCTTCAGGGCTGAAAACAGCTCGGAGATTCCCGTGCGCCGCGTCACGCAGCGCAATCACGGGTACGCCGCTTGGTATTTACCAAGATTTTCACGGCGTACTGACAAGGCGCACGGGAATCCCTGACTTTTCTCTCTGCGCATGCCCAGTATGCAAATGAACCTCCCGAGGTTCAGGCGCACTGTGCAAGCGTACGGGGATCTGTTTTCAAAAAACACTTTCCCTTTCAATTCGGCCCGCCAAAAACTTCAAAACACATGTCACTTCACTTCCCCTGCATCCCCCCACCTCCCCCCTTAATAAACTCCCGCCCAAACCCCCGCAATTTATAGTTTAATGTGCCGTGCGCCAGGTCTGTACTGGTGCACAATGCACCCTCTCCTGGGCGCACGGAGCACATTAGTAACTAGGGAAATACACTGCACTAGCAGCGTATTTCTTTAGTAAATGGCCAAACGGCTGCTACTCCTGCTTTTACTCCATGAGTCATGGAGTAAAGGCTTGGTAAATCAGGCCCAATGTCTCTGAAAATGCCGAACGCCAGTACAAATTCCAGCATGCTGAGTTTGCGACTAAGCCTGGGATCTTTGGTTTTGAGCACCACCGACACCTCCCCACAATCAAATAATTTGTTCTCAGTAACATCTTGGGCCGCTATAAGCAGCAAGGCCGAGTTGACATCCTTCCCTTCAAAAATATCCTTCTTGATATTGGCAGGGATGAAATGAGCAGGGATGAAATGAGCAGGGGACACAGAAGGCAATACCGCCAACGGTGAAGGTGCTGCCGAAGGTAAAGATATGACATTACCTGCAGCCGGGCTTGGAAGAGCAGGAGCTGGGGGTGCAGCTGACACCCCAGCACTAGCTGACACCACAGCACTAACTGAGCAGGCTTCAATCACCTCCATCCTATCCTGTAACTGCAGCATGGAGATAGAGAGTGTACCATATTTATCGGGGTATTGCACGCTCCGGCGTACAGCGCGCACCCCTAAAGTGGACCTGCATTCCTGTAAAAAAAAAAGATTTTAGTACTTACAGATTTGGTGTCTTGCGCGGCGTCCATCGGCGGCCTCGTCGGGTCCGGCATCTGTCTGCGGCTGGTGTCCTCCTCGTCGGGTTCGGCAGTCCTTCTGCGGTGTCCTCCCCGCTTCCCGCGCTGAGTTTGAACTACTGCGCCGGCATATACCGAGCGCAGTACACTCGTGTATAGTCGGGCAGGCTCGGCTTCTCTCGCGGTCACGTCCTGTACGTCCAGGACGTGACTGCGAGAGGAGCCGAGCCTGCCCGACTATACACGAGTGTACTGCGCTCGGTATATGCCGGCGCAGTAGTTCAAACTCGGCGCAGGAAGCGGTTATCGGCGTATATCGCGCACCAACGATTTTGCCCTGAATTTCAGGGCAAAAAAGTGCGCTGTATACGCCGATAAATACGGTATTTAACACCACATGTATCTGCGTCAAAGAGTTGTGCACTGAAGCGTGTTCCACGCTGGTAGATGGTAGCGGTTGAGAAGGAGATGGAAACAATAACCTAAAGAGTTCCGCTTTTCTAGCTGCAGCTGGGAAAGAAATACCCTTGCGACGAAGCTCTGCAACAAGCCTAGGTACAGTCCAACTCCTTAACCACTTCAGCCTGGGAGGATTTGGCTGCAAAATGACCGGGCCACTTTTTGCGATTAGGCACTGCGTCGCTTTAACTGACAATTGCGCAGTCATGCGACGAGGCTCCCAAACAAAACTGACGTCCTTTTTTTCCCACAAATAGAGATTTCTTTTGGTGGTATTTGATCACCTCTGCGGTTTTTATTTTTTGCACTATAAACAAAAATAGAGCAACAATTTTGAAAAAAATTCTATATTTTTTATTTGTTGCTATAATAAATATGCCCAAAATATATATAAAAAAAGAAAATTTCATCAGTTTAGGCTGATATGTATTCTTTTACATATTTTTGGTAAAAAAAAAAAAAAAGAAAAAAATCGCAATAAGCTCTTATTTATTAGTTTGCGCAAAAGTTATAGCGTCTATAAAATAGAAGGTAGTTTTATGGCATTTTTAGTAATATATATATTTTTTTACTAGTAACAGCGGTGATCAGTGATTTTTATCGTGACTGCAACATTATGGTAGACACTTCCGACACTATTTTGGGACCATTCACATTTATACAGCGATCAGTGCTATAAATGCACTGGTTACTGTATAAATGTGACTGGCAGTGAAGGGGTTAACCACTAGGGGATAGGAAGTAGGGTGCCCACGTGTCCCGGATTGCCCGGGACTGTCCCGCAATTGACATGTCTGTCCTGGGTACTGGGCACCTTCTTTCCGGGACAATACAGTGTCCCGGAATTAAATAGAGGACACAGCCACCCCCTACTAACTAGTAACTACATTTCTGGAACTGGTTGCTAGGGCCGGCGCTGCCTGGCATCTTGCAACCAGTGACAATTTACTCTTAGACAGTAAGGCCAGGAGCGCCTAGTGCAGCACTGCTGTCCCCACCCACCTCAGCACCTCCTCCTTCTCCGGCACCCAGCGGAAAGCAGCAGGGACTGGTGTGATCTTCACTCTCCAGATAGTGACTCCACTTCTTTCCTTCAATGCACATGGCTCATGCAGAGGGAGTGACAGCAGCACTGCATCTGGTAGCAGGCTATGGGTGGCAAGCAGCACTGTATCTGGTGGCAAGTGGCACATTCACCTGACAAATAACCCGCCACCAAATTCCCCATCAACCCCCAAGACTACATTTCCCCCCACCACCCTCATCTTTTTTGGGGGAAGGTGAGAGAGGGGGTGTGTCCCTGAATGGCAGTTTGGAAATGTGGTCACCCTACTAGGAAGGGGTTAAGTGTGTCCTAGGGATGTGTTCTAACTGTGTGGGGGTGGGGCTTACTGTGACACGACACTGATCGCTGCTCCCGATGAGAGGGAGCAGACGATCAGTGTCCTGTCACTAGGCAGAACGGGGAAATGCCTTGTTTACACTGGCCTCTCCTAGTTCTGCTGCTCCGTGCCCCAATCGTGGGACACCAGCAGACATCAAGTCTGCGAGTCCCATGGGCACAGTCACGGAGCTCACGACGCACGGCGCAAAATTCAAAGTAATGTAAATATACGTTACTTTGCGCAGCCGTGCCATTCTGCCGACGTATATATGTGCAGGAGGCGGTCGGGAACCAGTTAATGATGGTGAGCTGCCATGCTCCGAACCCCTACGAGGGGTAGGTGGGATGAACGCGAATTTGTCGCTCTCCGACATGTGTGACATAACGATCTAAGGAAAAACGAACTCAGACAATAAGAACGAAACAACCCATATTACCAAGAACACCCCTGAGTGCCTTACTAAGTACAAATGTGTGTGTAGTGTTGACAGACCAACAGCACGTGAAATTAGATAAGTGGCCAATCCAACCTAAGGTGTATGGAATGAGTGAGCCAGAGAAACCTGCAGCGCAAAGACAGGCAATTAACAACGAACACTCAGGACTACGATATCCACAAACCATGGTGGATAGATATGAACGTAATGGATAATAGTGCAACGTATGATGTACGAGCGAGAAGATTGTGGTCCAACAATCACTTAATGAAACCTCAGCCTGTACGGATCTGTAGATGTGACAGATCCTGAAATCCACCTGAAATAATATCACAAGTACCTGCAGTGAAGCAACCAAACGCCAAAACCATGAACAGAAATGAATGTGGATAGCAAAATACTGAAATGACGAACAGTAATGCATACTCAATGATGGAGCACCATGAAGCGGCCAACGAGCATGGCTGAGAACCAACCCATGACAGCCAAGATAGCTCAGTGCAGGATGGGGGGGGAACCCCCCCCCCCCTTGGGGTAACGGATCTATGCAGCCTGAGCCAGTATATATTCCCTACCAGAGCCGCACGACAAGCAGCCTGTGAAACTACCATGTTTCAGCAAGCTGAAACTTACCTCCCCCTCCAACCCTGCTGGTGACACCAACCCCCCCCCCCCCACCTTCTAACTTATCTGCCTATATGCAATTCTCTGCGTAATGTACACTGAGCTGCGCATAAGCAGCTCAGTTTTCATTCAAGCACATTGCCAGTGAGCAGGATGACTGCACTCCCATCCATGTGCTGAAGTGGTGTCATCACTAGTGTTGCTCACGAATATTCGCATTGCGAATATTCGACTCGAATATAGCATATTCGAGAAATCGCGCTATATTTCGAATTTCGCGGTGAATATTCGCAATTCCGAATATTCGCATTTTTTCAATTTGATTTTTAAAACAGATCACATCCTATCGACGTCTAAAAGCATTTCTGGTATGATTAGAGACCCTGGGCCGAGTAGCTAAGCTGAGGCGATCCTATTATGTTGCCAAATTGAAAAAAAAAAAATTGCGATTTTTCGCTATTGCGAATGCGAAAATGATTGCGAATTTTCGATAACTGTGGTAGGAGAACTCTGATTGTCTCTGATGCAAAAGGGGGGGGCTTTGTGTATGTGTATGTTATGAATATTTGTATGTTTGATATTATTATTTTTTGTAAGAAGGAAAAAATTGCGCATACCTTAAAAAAGGGGAGAATACAGCAGCAACTCAAAAATGTTATACAACATAAATTAATACAAGACAGAAAATGGAGTCGCTCTACAAGAATAAAAAATATGTCTAGTGACAAGACATGTGGGCAAATTATAAAATAAGCAAGCGCAAATAACTTGTGAAATACACAGTGAAACAAATATATAAAGAAATATAGTCCCAATAATAGAAAAATAATCTTTCATAAAAATGTCTTTGATATGTGAAGTGAAAAAAAGTCCAAAGCATGCAGCATGAACGTGTTCAATCTTCAAGGTGTTTGATTGACAAACGGCTGTGACAGATGGATAGAGTAAAGAATCACCACCAATGCAAAACACTTTTTATTTTCTATTGTAAAATATCAAGAATATTCTGAGCCAATCAGAGTGCTCCTTCCGCATTTGCCGAATATTCGCAATTATTTTGTATTGTAAAATATCAAGAATATTCTGAGCCAATCAGAGTGCTCCTTCTGCATTTGCCGAATATTCGCAATTATTTTGTATTGTAAAATATCAAGAATATTCTGAGCCAATCAGAGTGCTCCTTCCGCATTTGCCGAATATTCGCAATTATTTTGTATTGTAAAATATCACGAATATTCTGAGCCAATCAGAGTGCTCCTACAGCATTTCTCGAAATTGCGCAATAAATATCGCATTCGCATGTTGCGATATTTCGATAAAATATCACGAATATTCTGAGCCAATCAGAGCGCTCCTCCAGCATTTCTCGAAATTGCGCAATAAATATCGCATTCGCATGTTGCGATATTTCGATAAAATATCACGAATATTCTGAGCCAATCAGAGTGCTCCTACCGCAGTTATCAAAAAATCGCAATTATTTTCGCATTCGCAATAGCGAAAAATCGCAATCATTTACTTTCGATAAAATATCACGAATATTCGAATTTAGCGAATATATCTCGAATATTCGAATATATATTCGAGATATATCGCGAAATCGAATATGGCATATTCTGCTCAACACTAGTCATCACCCAATCCACTGAAGATCAGCACCTGGATGAACTCAGAGAAAAGATGCTAGCCACAACTAGGGATCTCACAGGTATTTGTGCCTTTAGGTCCATTTTAAGTATAACCAGGATTTTTTTGTTTTGATCATCTAGTATGTATACATTGGTAGTTTTCTTTTATTTGGCTAAGGATGTATCTTGACTGAACATACTTTGGCACAATACTTTAGCCAGGGACCTCCTCATAGACTTCAGTACATGCAGCTGAAACATGGTTGTATTCCTCCATGTCACTATAAAAAGGCAGGAGTGGATATAGCCAAATGCTACAGAGAGGTGGGGTAGGATATAAAGCCTCTTTATCACTATTACGTTTGAAGTCAACCTTACAGTCTTTGGGAAACAGTCTGAGGAGCCACAGCACCTATAGTAATAATAAAATATTCTGAAGATGCCACTGGTATACTTGCAGCGTTCTTAACCTAAGCAAACAGCATTTTCTAAGAGGTTGTGGTTTATTGTGGCTTGGCACTGATGGTTGGGCTTTTTATTCACCAGAAACACTTTAAATCAACAGAAAAGGTTATGCAGAATATCTTTATTTTTCCCAGACATTTTTTCCCACCCTTTTATGACCTATAGCCATTGAAACCTGGATGCCCAGGCTATTTTTGTACTTTAGTCAATGTAACCATTTTGGTATGTGTTGGATAACGCATTGCACTGTGACTGTTATAACTACCAAAATCGTTTTTACATGTTTTTAGGGATATATATGGTTTAACTGTCCGATGTTTTAATTAATGCCTAGATCAGGTATGAAATGGATTTGGTCCAAACGGTTGTGCAGAGTATTGAAATCATGCGCTGGAAGCGTCTTGTATACAGCAATACGCTTTGCTGTTATGGTGGATTGCAATGCATGTCTTACAGCACATGATTTCAATAATCTGCACAACAGGTTATGGGCCCAGCAGGCACCCAGCACACCAAGCATATCCAGCAGTCACCCAGCAGCACCCAGGGTCTGGGAAGAGAACTCAGAAACTCAGTGAGTACTGTATACAAGCAGCTGGAAGATGGCAAGCAGTTCAGATGTGAAGTTTGCAATAGCAAAGCTGAACAATGACAATGGCTGTGGAAATTTAAGCTAGAAATACAGACAGACCCACAAATAGAGAGATGAAGGACTGGGACAGAAAAGACAGACAGGCAAAAGCGACTATAAGCTTACTAGTGGTAGATGCCCAGCTTATCCACAGAAAAACAGAGAAAATGGCCAAAGGTATGTGGATTTCATTACAGAAACTGCATGAGTGTTCAAGTCTAAATGGCAAGTTCTTTCTGCTTAGAAGAAGGCCAACATATGTGTAACCATGTGAATGCTATGCTAGAGATCATAGAGCAGCTATGCGCCATCAGAGAGGACATCACAACCATAACCATACTGTTGCCCTGCAGCCTTCCAGAGACATATACTGCTCTTATTAACCCTTTAGAAACCAGACCCGAGCAGCAACACTGGAATATGTCAATGGCAAACTAATTGATGCATATGACAGAAGAAAAGAAAATATGCACCATGATGACAAAGCTCTTAAGATGTACATAGGCACAAAGCACAACAAAGAAAGCAGAGCCTGTTTTCGCTGTAAAAGGACTGTTCTATCTGGAAAGCCGAGCAGAGGAACCTAGAGCTATATCTAAACCTTGTCTGAGCACACAACCTGGCAGGCCACAGCAAAAGAGGGGGAGTGGAGGTCTGCGGGCGGGGGGCTTATCGAAAACTGGAAGCCCCTTTAAGCCCTCCAGATTCCGGCCCCCTATGTGAATGGGTCGGGGTACAAAAAAAGTGTCAAAAAAGTTAAAATGACAGGAGACAATTCCTTTATTAACAATGGAAATCCATCTTCAATCACGGCTGCCATCTTTTTACTTTGACAGCTGTTATATAGTCAATGTCAGGGCAGCCACTGGTAATGTAAATGGGTGATCCCACCCCCTCTGATGTCACATGACATCAGAAGGGGACGGGGTCACTAGGTTACGTCAGCGGGAGGCTCTGCCCTTGGCTATATAAAAGCTGTCAAAGCAAAAAGAAGGCAGTCGTGGGGACTCCTCAGACGGAGGCAGAGTTTTTCCAGGGTTTTTTTTGGGACCGTCGGCACCGTGATTAAAGATGGATGGACTTCGTGGGACACTTTGTTTAATAAAGGAATTTGTCTAAAACTGTCTCCAGTCATTTTTACTTTTTTTGACACTTTAAATCAGGGGTGCCCAACCAGTGGCCCGCGGAGCCCTCTGATGTGGCCTGCGACCTCCTGCTCTGGGATGGAATAGAATACTGTTATGAAAGGTACATTTATTACTAAAATCAGAGGGTATATATCGGCATATGTGTTCTGCAGTGGTTACTGGGCTGCTTTCAACTGATCCGCAGGTCCCGAGCAGTGCAACTGCGGGTTACCTGCACTGAGCCATAGGCCCCGTACACACGACCGAGGAACTCGACGTGCCAAACACATCGAGTTCCTCGGCGAGTTCAGTGTGGAAGCCGCCGAGGAGCTCGGCGGGCCGACTTTCCTCATTGAACAACGAGGAAATAGAGAACATGTTCTCTTTTCGGCCCGACGAGTTCCTCGACGGGTTCCTCGCTGAAAAGTGTACACACGACCGAGTTTCTCGGCAGAATCCAGCTCCGACCGAGTTTCTGGCTGAATTCTGCCGAGAAACTCGGTCGTGTGTACGGGGCCATAGACTTCTATTACCTGCAAGTTTGGTGCTTTCTGAAAGTGTACCACACCTACAGGATATAATAGAAGTCTATGGTAAAGTGCAGCTAACCTGTAGGAAAGTCACAGGTGAACCCACAGTGCGGGTAAACAACAGTGCATCAGTGTGAAAGCAGCCTTAGGCCTCTTTCACATGGTCAGTCCAACCCAATCGGACTCTGCATTCACCTCTAAGGAGAGGCAGATGTAGTGTCTGTTTACAAATGCCTACCTCCAATCCGATCCACTAAAAAAAAAGGAGTTCAGTGGGCTCTATAGAGTGGGCTGCCATCCACCAGCTCCCGTCGTTGTGGCCCGCGATCGGTTACTAAGTTGATTAAGTGGCACCCGCTCTTCAAAAGGTTGGGCACCCCTGCTTTATATGGTGACATGGGGGGGGTCCGGGATCTGGGGGCCCACTTTGTAATAGGGGCTTCCAGATTCTGATAGGCCCCCACCCCCAGACCCCCACAACCACCGGGCAAGGGTTGTGGGGATGAGGTCCTTGACCCCATGAACATGGGGACAATGTGCTTTGAGGGTTTCCCTTAAAATCCATACCAGACTCAAAGGGCCTGGTAATTGGCTGGGAGAAGTCCACGCCGTTTTTATCAATGAACTTTTATTTATATTGCGGGGGCCCGGCAATATATTACAGCCGCAAGCAATTTAAAATAAAAAATTTTCCTTTAGAAATGTCAATTTCATGCGGGACTGTTATGAACATGGAAAAGATGCGCTACTTTACAGGCAGACTAAGGGGACCCCCAGGTATGATATTTAAAGGAATATTTCACTTTAAGCATTATTAAAATCACAGCTCCTGAAAAAACAGACATTTTTAAAACTTTTTTTGCATTCATACATGTCCTCTGGGGCAGTACCCCGGGTCCACAAACACTTTTTATGTCAATAAGCCTTTAAAATTAGCACTTTTGATTTTTCATGTTTGTCTCCCATAGACTTTAATGGTGTTCGTGTGTTCACACCAATTTTTTTGACTATTCGCATGCTCTGCAAACCGAACCGAGGGGTGTTCGGCTCATCCCTATCCAGAACTACAAGGCAGCCTTCTATCAGTGAAAAGTCTTGCAAACAATGGTCTCACAGTTAAGTTTCAGGGTAATGAATGCACAATTCACAATAATAAACAATTCCTTGCAAAAGGAAAACTGGATGATCACCTATACAGGGTCATCACCACAGACCAGCAAGCCAATATAGTCTGTAATGACCTACACAGCAAATGTATTATGTACTTATGGCACAGGTGGCTGGGGCACAGAAGTCCTGAAGCTATACAGGGTATTATGAAGAGAGGTTCATCAGAAGATTTGACAATGTTGCCTTGCAAAATGCTCATGAAATGCAAGTGCTACATTAAAGCAAATGCCTCACGTGCTCCCCTTCCACAGGCGTCCCAAAGAAAAACTACCCACCCCCTGCAGCTCATACACTGTGACGTATGCGGTCCAACGAAAACTCCCACATCAGGCGGGAACAGATATCTACTGATTTTCATTGAAGATTATTCCAGGTACAAAACCACTTACCCGATGAAACACAAGAATGACACATCATAGAAACTTCAAGAGTTTGTTGCCATGGCTAGCAACAAATTCCAAAGCAAACCAGGAAGAATACGACTGACAATGGGGGAGAATACATAACCAAAGAAGTGGTCTCATACCTGAAGAAACAAGGAATAGTAAACCAGACAACCACAGCATTCACTCCTGGTCAAAACGTTGTAGCAGAAAGGAAAATGGCCAGATGCATGTTGTTTGACTGACAAAGTGACAATAAGCAATAGTGATTATTTTGATGAGAGCCCATCACCAGAAACACCAATCCCTGAAAGCTGTGAAGTGAATATGGCAAGTAAACCAGAAGAAAAGGTTGACCAAAGCGAACCTGTGCAGGAGTCAGAACAAGAGGTGGAACTCACAATGCCTAAATCAAGTTCCAAGACCTTAAGTAGGCATAGTTTTTGTGTTATCATTCATATTCTCTGAAAAATGGCCAAGAAACCATCAATTCTGCCAGGGTATGTAAACTTATGAGAACAACTGTATATATTCATACATACACAAACACACACACACATGTGATTCTGCCGTTTCAGGTAGGGGGCACGCCCCTTCTGCAGGGATTACTCACAGCAGAAACAGATCAGCGGGTGTTGGCCAATGGGTGACCACCAGCACCCTCTGGTTGGCAAGAAGACACACAGGACCGAGCTCTGCATACAGTACGTAAACAATGCAGACCTCCGTCCTGTCAGCGAAGATGTGCTGGATTTTGTTTCCCTGCAAAGTAGGGAATAAAATCCAGCACACCCTTTAGTAAAAGCACCGGAAAGTAAAAATTAAAACAAACAGTTAACCATTTGATCGCCCTGGATACTTAAC
The DNA here is from genome assembly GCF_905171775.1 of Rana temporaria. Taxonomy (NCBI): domain Eukaryota; kingdom Metazoa; phylum Chordata; class Amphibia; order Anura; family Ranidae; genus Rana; species Rana temporaria. The sequence continues at coordinate 215,104,355 of NC_053493.1, read as the reverse complement.
CCCCTTTCCAGCCAGTGTCATTGGTACAGTGTCAGTACATATGTTTAGCACTGATCACTGTATTAGTGTCACTGGTTCCCTCAAAGTGTGAGTTAGTGTCAGATTTTTCTGCAGTCCTGCTATAAGTTGCTAAATGCCGCCAATACTAGTATAAAATAAATGATTAAATATTACAGTATATATACACCATAGGTTGTAGACGCTATAAGTTTTGCGCAACCCAATAAATATATGCTTATTGTTTTTTGTTTTTACAAAAATATGAAGCAGAATACATATTGGTCTAAATTTATGAAAACATTTATTTATTTATTTTTTGGATATGTTTCATAGCTGAAAGATATGTTTTTCAAAATTGGCAGTCTTTTTTGGTTTACAGCGCGGAAAATAAAAAAACCCAGTAGTGATCTAATACCACCAAAAGAAAACTCTATTTGTGGGGGAAAAAATGGCATAAAATTTGTGTACAGTTTTGCATTGCCGTGCAACTGTCAGTAAATTTGACATAGCCGTATAGAAAAAAAAATGGCCTGGTCATGAAGGGGGGGGGGGGGGGGTAAATCTTCCAGAGGTCAAGTGGTTAAAGAATCACTTTCTGCCGTTTTAGAGCCTCTATAGGTTTGCTCAAGTCTTGTCCATGTGTGGCAAGACCTGCATCTCTGTAGTCAACGTGTATTCTTTTAGTTTCTTAAGACAATCTATTTTTAGCTGTTGCAACTTATTAAGAAAATCAAGTTCCTCCTTTGCAGTAAGTTTGAGATCTACAATTACGGCCTTGACGTTTGTTCTCCATTCCCTATAGTTTTCTGTACATTTGTCCAATATGTATTAGCTCACAGCATATTGTATAATTAGTGAAGTCAGACAACTTGGTGTTCTTCTGAGGCTGCATTCACACCTAGGCGTTGGCGTTACCAGGCGTTTTTACGCGCGTTTTTTTCGCGCGTTTTTGTGCGCGTTTGCGCGCGTTTGTGCGCGTTTGCGCGCGTTTGAGCAGAGCGACGTCCAGCGTTTTTTGTTTTTTTTTTGACCAATAGTAAAATAGATCACCTCTGTCATCATTTGTTGCTATGTGAAAGGTTTTTTTTTCCTCTTCCTGGGTGATAATTCCTCTTCCGGGTCATCCTTGTGCTTCTGACTCCATTGTGAAAATGAGTGATGACGAGATGGCTTTGTTCATGGCAGCAGCCACTGCTAGCCAATATCTTGTAAACGAGAGGCAGAGAAAAAGGAAGAGGCAACGCAGATTTTGGATACACCCCGTCATTGCTGATCGGGAAGAAAGAGGGCAATTTTGGGTGATGTACCAAGACCTCCGTGACCATGAAGACAAATTTCTGGACTACACCAGAATGTCCATAAAAAGGTTAGTAAAAAATGATCTGGAATCATTTATTTTTTACATTGTACCATTTGGGTTGCCACCTTTTCTTCAAGTCAAACATGTACACTTCTGCGGTGCACAACTATTTTTTTTAATACTATGAACTATACATATATTTTGTTAGTATTTTACATTTCTAATCATATGAATATAATAAAAATAGTCCCCTTTCCATTGCAGTCCACAGAGTTCCCCCTTTACATTAGAGTCCACAGAGTTCCCCCTTTACATTAGAGTCCACAAAGTTCCCCCTTTACATTACAGTGCACAGAGTACCCCTTTACATTACAGTGCACAGAGTCCCCCTTTACATTACAGTGCACAGAGTCCCCCTTTACATTACAGTGCACAGAATCCCCCTTTACATTACAGTGCACAGAATCCCCCTTTACATTACAGTGCACAGAGTCCCCCTTTACATCACAGTCACCCTTTTGCATCTCAACTCCCAGATTTCCCTTTCACTGTATGGGTTAACCAACATAATCTGATTGAAGCGAGACCTCAAGATACTCAGACATAAGGGATGCTCTGTGAACCATGATCTAAGGGGGAAACCGAGATCTCTGATGTACGGAGAGGACTCCAATGTGAGAACTCTGATTTTTCCTAGTGTACTCACCAAGAGGCAGGATAGAGAAAGGGGGTGGGTGCTTCTGTTAGACAGCGATGGAGGGTGAGCTCACTCACCCCTTGGCAGATAGCACATCTCATCCTGGTATATCTGTGGCTGCTGGGTTGTAAGTTTTCATCCCCTGCAGCCATTAACCCTGCCGGAAATCCATATTCTGGTCAGAAAAATCTGTCAGAGTGTCAGGCAGTCTGAAACCCGGACACATGATTCCAAACCCGAACTGTTCTGGCGAATCCCGGAAAGGTGGCAACCCTAGTACCAATCCATTGCCAATTTTAAATTTCATTTTCCTTTACAGCTTTGATGAGTTGCTGGAATTGTTGATCAACAGATTGCAGAGGATGGACACCTACTTCCGCAACTGTATCCCCCCTGTGGAGCGACTTATCATAACACTGAGGTAATTTTTATTTAGCGCTTTGAATGTAATACACTCTATTATATATATATATATATATATATATATATATGTGTAATAAAAACCAAACAAAAATTCTGTAGGAACAAAATTATTTTAATATTTTAATCAACCAAAACATTGGGTCTTTTTTTTTTTATTAGGAAAATATACACAAAGTGCACAAATACACAAAATATACAAAAATGTTTTATACATAATCCTTATTTACAATTGCTGTAAATTTGGGGAGGAGTCCTCTTCCCCGTGCGGTGACATGGCGACCGACAGTGCGTGGGCAAAAGGGGGCCAAGTGGAGGTGGTGCTGTCTTCCCCTGACCAATTGGAAGGTGGTGTTGCTTGTGGTGGTGGTGGTGTTCGTGTTGGGGCATTCCTGAAAGTCGATTGTCTCGGTCGATGTGGGTAATGTGATGTAGGTGTAGTCGTTAACGCAGGGTAAGTAGAAGGTGGTGGGTGGTAAGAAGAAAGTGTTGTAGGAGGCAGAGTACTGTATGTGACAGGTGGTGTTGAGAGATGAGGAAAAGGAGAATGAGGGTGGTAAGAAGAAGGTTGTGAATAAGGAAAAGGATTCAGAGAAGTGTGAGTGGAAGGTGTTGGCACAGGAGGTAAATGAGTTAGAGTGGTGGTGAAAGGATGGTGCGCAGAAGTCGGTGGTGGTGTTGGTCGAGGAGGTTGGTCGGAAAGCTGTGGTCCTGTCCAAAGGGTAACGGGTGGTGGGGAGAAATGGGTCGTGGGTGGTGTTGGGACATGCTCGGTCCGTTTATTGGCATATGGGCCATAGGGTGGTGGTGGTTCGGATAAATCGTCAGCGTCTGTCGGGGGTATAAATGTCGAGATGTATCTAGCCGTACAGGACAGCACCACCGCTTGCAGATTTGGGGGAACTTTGTCGATTAGTTCCCCCAGACATTTTGCTACATTTTGCCCATACGATCTATTGCTCATCCGGTCAGACATGTTGGTCATAATGTCCAACATACGATCCAGGGCTGGATCCGGAGCAGGAGCCCTCCTACGCAGAGCACGCGGAGGTCCAATATGCGCAATGTTAACTGGGGGCTGCTCTGCAAGTGGTCTTGTTGCATTAGCATTTGATGCCTCGGAGTGCTGCGGTTCCGGCTCCAGAGTAGCCATCGCTTGATCCCCCGATGCCACGCTCTCTCTGTCCCCTCTCTCTGCCACGCTCTCTCTGTCCCCTCTCTCTGCCACGCTCTCTCTGTCTACTACAGCTGTGGCAGCCTCGTCCCAGCAGCTTTCAGTACTGAAAAAAGAAATCATGTATTCAAAAATAATTTTAAAACATTTGGTTTACCGAGCAAAGTACAGATAATGGTTTACCTCCCCAAATCCAGCACCGGTCTCAGAAACTCCAATTCCTTTGCATGAACGTATTCTCTCACCGAACATGCTCCACTCCCACTTCGGCGCTGCTCCCGCTGTGCCTTCAGCTGGCGAGCGTAGGCGTCCCTTATACTCTTCCATCTGAGTTTTAGAATTTTCACTGTAAAAAATAAAATAAAATAATATATATTATTTTCTTTGTAGGTATCTATCAACTGGACAATCGATTGCAAGTCTGCATTACTCGTTTCGTATTGGAAGATCTACTGCCAGTTATATAATTCGGGACACCTGCAGTGCCATTTGGGAAGTCCTGAAACCCATTGTGTTTAAAAAACCGGCAGCAGAGGACTGGGAAAAAATTTCCCAAGTATTCTGGGAACGCTGTAACTTTCCGAATTGCCTGGGAGCGATCGATGGGAAACACATCAGAATTGTTAAGCCCATGGCTAGTGGGAGCCAGTATTTCAATTATAAGAAATACTTTTCATTCGTCTTAATGGCTGTGGCTGATGCCAATTATTGCTTTACCTACATTGACATTGGTTCCTATGGAAGTAGTGCAGACTCTGCGATTTTTGGGAACTCCTCTTTTGGGCAATTACTTCGAACAGATGGTCTGGACCTTCCACAAAATAGTCCACTCCCGGGCACAAACGGCCCTCCCCTACCAAGTGTCTTTGTGGGTGATGAGGCTTTTGCTCTGAACACACACCTACTTCGGCCTTATTCAGGACATAATCTTAACGAAGACAAACGCATATTCAACTACCGGCTTAGCAGAGCACGCCGCGTAGTTGAGTGTGCTTTTGGAATTTTGGCGAACAAGTGGAGGGTTCTCCACACACCAATTGTGCTCAACATGCAAAATGCCATTAGTGCTGTAGAAGCGGCGTGTGCCTTGCACAATTTTGTCAGGCAGCGCGATGGTCTAGATTACGAGGAGCCAGTCCATGAGACTCTGGAAAGAGCTCATTGGACTGGTGTACGTGGGAACACACAGGGGACACATGTCCGTGAACAGTATGCCGCATACTTTGTCTCTCCTGAAGGGCAGGTCCCTTGGCAGCTCAATTCCATTTAATTTATTGAACTTTTCAGCTTTTGACACGCTTATTTTGTGAAATATATTCTTTACTATGCTGTTTTGTGGAAAAAAAATAAAAAATGATTCATGTTTTAAGAAGTCTCATTCTAATTTTATTTTGATACAGTTTTATCATTGGGTTCAATAGCCCTATGATATTGTGTGCCATTTTATATTAGTGACATTCTATCTATTGTAAACTTAGTTTATGTATTTATTCTGTGGTCTAATAAAGGGCCTGTAAGTGACCGCCTAGACGTGGGTTGGGGGTCCGATCAGGACCCCCAGGGTACATCCGGGGGTTAAGTGGCTCTATATGTGTCCCCCTGCGTGTCACTTTCTCCTCCTGTGTAAACACAGGAAGAGGGAAGTGATGACATTGACACCAGTACACGTAGGCACAATCCCCTTTTGGATCTCCAATCCACTCCCCCATCCCCTTGTCACAGTATCAATGAATGCAGTGAACATATATTTACTGATCACTGCAGGCAGAGTGTAGGTCCTGTGTAGCCCCCGTCCCCACCTGACGCTGTAGTCGCTAGGTCGATTGAATTTTTTAATATTTTTAGATTAAAGATGTGTAAAATAATATTTTTTTTGAAAAATGTCACTAAATTTTTGGATTATTAAAAATCACAGAGGGGATCAAATATCACCATTAATAAGCTCTATTTGTGGGAAGAAGAGAACGCAATTTATGTTTCTAAGCCATGTCGCATGACCGCACAATAGTCATATTTGTAAAGACACATTTTTAAACTTAACAGCATATTGGTACGGTAATAAATGCCTACTGTAACGACAAACAATCATTCCATTATTTCATTAGTGGCATTTTGTATTTCTGTTATGTTTTTTGATAGAGTTTACCTTTGCTATCATGGGACTTATTTATCCGTGCCCAGTTCTCATAGATTTGGCTCCCAATAGAACACCAAGCGTCCCAACGGGTGGTCCTCATTTTGTAGCCCGGTGCCCTGCTGTCATAAAGACAGGGGTGCTCCTTCACCATCCTGATGAAATTTTCAGGCTCCAGCATCGAAAGGGTTCGATCAAATTCGGCCTCCATTGAGAAAAATGTGACTTTTCTTTATTGTAAGTAAAGTAAAATGGTGATTTCACAAGTTCCTGTAAAAAAATATGTCATTTCCTGTTTTGTTTTGGAGCTGTATGGGCGTCAAAACGCGCGTAAAAACGCGCATAAAAACGCTTGCTGTCGCGCGATACGCTCAATTCGCGCGTTTCCCATTACTTTCTATGGTAAAAAAAAACGCGCGGAAACGCCTATGTCGCGCGCTTCGCGCGACAAAAAAAGGTCCGGGACTAGTTTGAGCTTCGCGCGACAGGCGTTCAGGCGTTCAGGCGTTCAGGTGTGAACAGGCACCATAGGAAACAATGTTAAATCTGCCCTCCCGCGTTCGTGAGCAGTGCGTTTCAGGCGTAAAAACGCCTAGGTGTGAATGGGGCCTAAGTGTTTTATTCTGGAGTGACTTGTAAAACATTCTCTGGAGTATAAGGCTCAATGCACACTGAAGCTGATAAACTGCAGTTTATTGGCGTTTTGGCTTTTTTTTTTAAAGCCCATAAACTGAACTCTATGTTAGCCTATGTGCCCATGCACACCTGGGCGTTTTTTAGTGTTAATAAGCTTTGGACTTTATTGGCTTTTTTCTGAACGCCCGAAATTTGCGTTCAAAGTGCCGTTTTTCGGCGGGAAAAAACACAAAACACCGGAAAACGCTCAAAAACGTAAAAAAAACACATTAAAAAAAAAAGTAAAAAAACTGAGAAAGCTACACTCAAAAACGCTGATTAAAGCTATTGCAAAACCTTTGAAAGGCTCCCTGCAAAGCTACTGGCATTTTTTTATAGCTTTTATCAGCTTCAGTGTGCATGGAGCCTAAAGGTGAGGTAGACAAAGATAAGATGTGATTTATAGCAGCACTTTACTAGTGAATTTGTCTCTAAGCCCAATTCACACTACCAGGGCAGGACTTCGGGTGGTGGGGGCCCCTGGGCTTGAGTCACTTTCGGGCCCTACCTTCTATACATTACTTTAAATAGAACAAAATGATACATACACAAGCTATGTATTAGAGCTACACAATTCTGGATAAACTGGGAATAAAGAGATCACGATTCTGAAGTAAACCCCGGACGATTTTTGCAGTTTTTCAATTATTAAGTTATAACAGCTCATCACAATGCAATACATATATATCCCCCAAAAACAAGGCCTGCAAATACCTTTTTTAGGATTGTTTAGTTCTCTGTATTACCAGGTATCTCAAGCGCCATTTGTACTGCGGTTATGTGATTTAAATGATGACGTCGCTTCCGCCCTTACTGTGTCCCTGTCGGTAATATCGCGCATGCGCCATTGCGCTGTAACCAATCGTTGCTGTGTCTGCGGCTGCTGTTTTTCTTCACTCCCCTTTTGTGACGTCTTTTTTAGTGACACGGGGGAGTATCAGGAAGAGTAGAAGGAGCTAAACACCACGAGACTTCTCCTCTGTACCAGACAGAGGGGACGTTCTCACAGACTGCATTCCGGCAAGCTTTAAATGACGGTTTAGAGGGGTTTATGTGCGCAAGCGCGGTGACGTCATGCAAATGATCAGCTGCCTGTGTTATGGGCCATTTTTTAAGACAATGCTGTGTCCGAGGGTTTACATTACAACCACTTTAAATGACTGGCATATTATTGAAAAACTTAAACGTAAGGGGGCCTATTGGGCGGGGCCCATGGGCTTGAGCCCAGTCAAGCTCAATGGCAAGTCCGGCCCTGCACACTACTGTATCGCAATGCCAGTCATTACACGTACAGTATGCACATTTTTGCACTTTTCTTCAATTTTGACATGCTTTGCACATAGGTCAGTCCATTCATTTCAATGTAGTGCCCTGCAAGACATAAACAAGATAAAGAAGCTCAAGTATCTATTTCAGTTTTGTGCATTTTTTTTTTATTTCTTTATTTTGATTGTCATACATAAAGAGAAAAAAAACAGTTTCATGAATCCATCAATCATATGAGCTCTAACAAATCCATTTGAATTCCAATTGACAGCATTGCTCCTTGCATCTTAAATACATCCCCAGAAAAAACGATACTGTACCTAGTTATCTGGGATAGTCCCCATTCTAAATTTCGTTAGACCTTCTCCTCTTGTAGGGCATCCTGACACTATACTTTACTAAGAAAAAAAAACTCTACCTAGCTGAAGAGGCAAAAAAGAGAAAGTAAGAAGCCCCATTATCTGCCGTATTTCCCTCCAGAAGTATTCCAAATTTGGGCAGGACCAAAGGACGTGAAGTAGAGTCCCTCTTTCCTTCTGTCACCTCCAACATTTGTCTGGAGTCTCCGGGAAAAATGTATACAGTAATGAGGGTGTACAATACCATCTTGTCATTATTTTAAAATTTGTTTCTTGGATTCTTGTAGATATTGAAGATTTCAACGCAAGATTTACTATCTGCCTATGTTGTGCCTGGGTGTACGTCCTGTCTAATGTCGTTTCCCACTTCCTTATATATTGGGGGATTTAATCCTCTTGGGGGGCCACTAATAGTGCATACATTTGCGAGATTAAGTGAGAGAAAGGCCCCCGTCCCCTGACATAGTTGTTCTAAGGGTGTCAATGTTCGTTGGAATCTGTTCGGGGGTGGGAGAGTGTTAAGGAAATGTCACAACTGAGCTCCACTAAAGAAATCAAGTCCAAAACAGTCATTGGATGAGATTTGTTCAGGTAATGAGGGCCATGTCCCTGCATGGAGAACAATCAGCTTCCACATTTTATTGCCAAAGCTTAAAGGGGTTGTAAAGGTTTGTTTTTTATTTTCTAAATAGGTTCCTTTAAGCTAGTGCATTGTTGCTTCACTTACATTTTCCTTCGATTTCCCCTTTTAAATGTTTTTTCTTCTTTGTTTTCTTTGTCTGAATTTCTCACTTCCTGTTCCTCCTCAGTAAGCTGTTCTTTGTGACTAACCACCACTTTGATGATGGTGGCAAGTTTACTGAGGAGAAACAGGAAGTGAGAAATTCAGACAAAGAAAAAAAAACAACATTTAGAAGGGAAATCAAAGGAAAAGGTAAGTGAACCAACAATCCACTAGCTTAAAGGAACCAATTTAGAAAATAAAAAACAAACCTTTACAACCCCTTTAAATGAATCAGCTGAAGATAGAAGGTGATTGGCTACTATACACAGCTGAACCAGATTCTGAGTGCACAAGCTTTAGTAAATCCCCCCCAGTGTGTTATACCTCTAGAAACAAATATTTTAAATACTCTGTGCAATCATGCAATGACAGCAGTATATGAACAGTGGTTAGTAAATATTCCAAACTACACCCTATGGGCTCGTCCCTACATAAAAGGATTTTTGGGAATAAAATGTGGATTCAGAAAGAAAAAGGATCATCATCACTATCACCATATTGAACCCTCACTATAACCATCACGCTTCCTCTTTGGAAGAAAGATCAGCCTATACTGATAATCGTCATCATCATCATATGTGGAAAAATTACCTCCCCCCTTCTTAGCCCTATTGCTTTTTAGCACAAATCACATCTTGTAGGCATATTGCTATAATGCCCATCAATTTATGACATTAACTTGGTGACATTTTTGCCTGGTTTTCTAGCTTGAACTTTTTAATTCAGGACTTATAACCCTACATTTTTTGTTTTTGAACCATTCCTTGGCGGATTTACTAGTGTGTCTCAGACCATTACCGTGATGAAAGATCTATTTCCGGTTCAACTTTGGCCTCACATTTTTTTCAAGTATGCTTGGATAACATTTTCACCACCATGCTTCAGAGTTGATATTAAATTCCTCCCCTGAAATGCTGTCTTCAGTTTGTGCCAATCATATCTGCTGTCACTGTGGCCAAGTTACTATCATACCACCTTTAAATTCAAAGGCAAACTGTATTATTTTTGGCCAGCAAATACTTCTTTCTAGTATGCAGGTTAAATTGGTGCAATCTTTCTGGTTGTAGATGCATTAATTTTGACCCCAACTGTTGCAAGATTTATTAGCAGATTGCACAATTAAATTATGGGTTTCTCTGACACTTCTTTTAGTAATAAATGATCAGCCCTTGGGTTGAGTTTGCTGATCCAGCCAGTCCTGTAAACGTTAGCAGTCATTTGAAATCTATACCACTTGTGGAATATTTTACCGACAATAGCATAATTGGTTACAAATAATTTGGCACTCTTTTTAAATCCCCTGCCAAACATTTAAGATCTTTTCACAGGGACGTTAGTTCAGTCGTGGTTTTTGCTAAGAACTGATGAATACTGATTCAGGCTACATCAGTTTACAACAGTTTGCACAATCGTCTTCAATTCAGTTACAGTAGGTTCAGTTTACATTCGTATTTGCATATTTTTTTTTTACATCATAGTTTCTGAAGAAAATATTTGTAAGTGACAAACATATAAACCAAAAATATGTATCTTGCCTAAAAACAGACCCCCCTTTGGGTCTGAGATCAAAAGTAACATTTCTGTCTTTGCAGATGACACCAAGCTATGCAGTGGAATAACGTCCTTGCAGGATGTCGCCAATTTACAAGCCGACCTCAATGCTCTGTCTAATTGGGCGACTAAGTGGCAGATGAGGTTTAATGTTGATAAATGTAAAGCTATGCACTTGGGGGCTAAGAATATGCATGCATCATACATACTAGGGGGAGTACAATTGGGGGGATCTGTAGTGGAGAAGGATCTAGGGGTTTTAGTTGATCATAGGCTCAATAATGGCATGCAATGCCAAGCTGCGGTTTCCAAAGCGAGCAAAGTCCTTTCTTGTATTAAGAGAGGTATGGACTCCAGAGACAGAGATATCATTTTGCCCCTGTACAAATCATTAGTAAGACCTCATCTGGAATATGCAGTTCAGTTTTGGGCCCCAGTTCTCAAAAAGGATATCGGAGAACTGGAGAAAGTGCAGAGAAGAGAAACCAAACTAATAAGAGGCATGGAGGAGCTCAGCTATGAGGAAAGATTAGAAGAACTAAATTTATTCACTCTTGAGAAGAGGAGAATAAGGGGGGATATGACCAACATGTACAAATATATAAGAGGTCCATACAGTGAACTTGGTGTTGAGTTATTCACTTTACGGTCAACACAGAGGACAAGGGGGCACTCTTTACGTCTAGAGGAAAAGAGATTTCACCTCCAAATACGGAAAGGTTTTTTCACAGTAAGAGCTGTGAAAATGTGGAACAGACTCCCTCCAGAGGTGGTTCTGGCCAGCTCAGTAGATTGCTTTAAGAAAGGTCTGGATACGTTCCTAAATGTACAGAATATAACTGAGTACTAAGATTTGTAGGTAAAGTTGATCCAGGGTAAATCCGATTGCCTCTCGGGGGATCAGGAAGGAATTTTTTCCCCTGCTGTAGCAAATTGGATCATGCTCTGCTGGGGTTTTTTGCCTTCCTCTGGATCAACTGTGGGTATGGAGTTGGGTGTATAGGATTGTACTGTTTTTTTTATTTTGTTTTTTTATTTTTTGTGGTTGAACTGGATGGACTTGTGTCTTTTTTCAACCTGACTAACTATGTAACTATGTAATTGTTTACATCCGTGTATGCCCACTAGACAGGTTTCACCTGCTACTCCCTTGCTCCTAAAAGAGCACTCACGTTTTTTTTTTTTTTATCTAAATGCATTCTGTACAGTAAGGTAAACAAATTAAAACTTCTGTGGCACAGGTCTCCCCCTCACCCCTCTTTTACTTACCTGAGCCTGTTCTTGATCCAGCGCTGTGCTCGAGAGCAGCAGCTCTTTCTTCTCTCTCTCCCTCTTAACAAGGCAGATTTATTGCAGCGGGAGCCATTGGCTCCTGGTGCTATTTAATCCTGTGATGAAGCATTTGGAGGTAGGGCCGAGCCACGCTGTCTGTGTCTTTTGGACCCAGGCAGCACAGCGTGAAAAATCAAGCCCGCACGGATACGCCCCTAGGAAACGGTTTCCTTGGGGGGGGAGGGGCACTTGAAGGCAGGTACAGTCTACTTTGTTCTTACTTTGTAGGTGGTGCTATTTCTCATTGGCACGGCAGTTGGAGAAGAAGCCAGGACCATGGTTCCTCTATGGTTTGATGGGTCATTGGGGACACGATCTGATTGGATGCTGTCCCCCCGTGTGATTCTGGTACCAATTTGGGTCAGGCAGAGCCTTTTTAGGGCCCTGGCTCCCAGGTTTGGCATGCATTTGCAAGTTGGTAGTGTAGGGACAGGTATCTTGCCCGTTAGGGACAGTACTAGCATTAGGAGAAGGTTCATGACGAGGAGGGAAAGCAGGGCTGGACTGGGACAAAAATTTGGCCCTGGACTTCATCCAGACTGGCCCACTTTGACAGGTCTCTCCCATGGCGGCCGGACAACTCTCGCACCCCCCCCCCCCCCAGCCACCCGAACCCCCTCTCCCCCTTCACTAGCCATTCTACTTTATTAGATACTGGTACTCTTATAGGCAGTGGGGAAGCTAGACATTATTTCACCCGGGGCAAAGAATCAGTTTGGTGCCCCCCCCCCTTATGGGACAAGATTAGGCAGAAGTGAGAAACTCCCAGGCCATAGCTGTTGAGTCAGCTATCTGTCCCCTCCCCCATGCTTCTCTGTTCCCCCCAGGTAAGCGCTGCAGGAAGGGAGAGACAGAGGAGCGGAGGGGGGCAGCGGTCCGCTATCACTGAAGCCGGCTCACTGAGCCATCGGCCAACCGGGAAACTCCCTGTAGTCCCAATGGCCAGTCCATCCCTGAGGGAAAGTGTAGAGTTGCATCTTTTCTGGACTCTTGGGCATTGGGCATGAGATGGCCAGGCCACATTCTGCCTCTTTCTCAACAGACGCTGTTAGTCTGGCTGAGATCTTCCCCTTACGCGTTACTGTAAACCGTGAGTGCACCCAGATGGGTAGCCTTCCCACTGCATCACTTCAATACAAGTTTTACACCTCAAATTGATGGATTGGTTCGGCAACACTGTAGTCCATATAACAATTTATTGTTGACTGGTTACAAAAGAGTAACAATTAAACAAAAACTGACGCATTTCAGCGGGGAGCCTTAGTCGTAGCTACATTTGGTGTGTTATGGCTGGTTAACGAGATGAAAATAAAGTAAAAAAAAAAAAAACACAAAAAAAGAAAAACTAATGCAACCACCATATCGAAGAATTGGTAAGCTGCAATATATAAAATTTGCCCCAGTGACTAGATCTCTTATGACGATATGTACCTCAGGCGGAGGAAGTAGCAGTGACGCCAGCATGCCTGCCGGGGCGCCAGACAATATCGTACACAAATGCCTGTTGTCTTTTCAGCTTTGTAAGCAGATGTCTTTTTAGTTAATAACTGTTTTTAATGGACATTGCGCAATGAGGACATCTTCCTTCTTTTATTACCTACCATGCCCCATATGGTTGTACTGGAGTACTATATGGTAAAGTGCCATTTGGCGAGGTAAACTGCAGAGTGTGTCTAAAGCATTAATCATCTGTATGGGCTTTCTCACTGGGAGATAGTTACTATATTTACAGTGAGCGCAGTTAGGGGTACACTCACTAAAAGAGCGTTCAGAACTCTACAGGGTCTTACTTTCCGGTAAGAGGTCAAACTTTTTCTGTTTTTAGGTGGTCATTTAAAGCACCAGCATATTAATGATGTGCACATTTTGATCACTATATCTCAATTAAACTATTTTTTGGGGACTTAATACCTCATCTTTGGACTTTGCACAATTTTATCCTTGCTAGATTGCACAGAATTTTTTACATGCATAGAATATTATCACTTCACATACTGACTTGAGGTACTTTATGTACTATAATAATTGTTTTATTGTTAAATGTGACGAAACCGCTTGGCACCCCAATTAGGTGTTTCCTTTCGCCAAAGCGTGCCTTCTGCCCTCCAAGCTGTTCCAAGCTGCCTTAGAGCTAATACCATTCCTTTTTTTCCCCCAATCCTCGTACACAGACAAAATGTGAGGTAAAATCCAAAGGAATGACTGTTTATTGAAACTCAGACACATACTTTATTCCCCACAGGAGGATATTCCCCTCCTGATCATATTACCCTAACAATACAAACTGTACACAGGAATTTAATTAACATGGCTAAACAACAGCCAACATATAATATAAACATTTGGTTAAATAAACAACTAGCCACCTGGACAATGTTGTGATTAATCAGCGATCTCACCCCAGGTCAGACTGCCCGACCCCAAGGTCACAACAAAGTACATTACACATAACATCCCACAATAGTTTGCTAGCAGACAGACATAAACAATAGGTGAGTTAATTAGCACAATTAACAATGGGTGAAAGACACTTAGGTGGCACACCATGGGAGAGACCTACTTACAATAAACACATTACAGTCAGAGACCCCAGACAGGTGGGTTTGAGCACATGATATTAACATCTGATACGAGTCTCACAGTGTGAAGCAGTCATTGTTGGTAATGGGGCATTTAGGCCCTAAACATGAATCCTAAGCCTAGATTCCCAGAGTCTGTGTGTTGGGGAGACATGGACTTGAATCCAAAGTAACGTTACTCCAAGGGGCCCCCAGGCAAACACCTCCTAAAGACCAGTGCTCCCTTTAAAACCAGGGCCCATAGTCAATAGGCTAGCTTGCAGTCCCCTCCAAAAGTCTCTGGGGTAGACCCACAAAGAAATTACGCCGGCGTATCTAGTGATACGCCGGCGTAATTTCAAAATTCCCGCGTCGTATCTTTGTTTTGAATCCTCAAAACAAGATACAACGGCATCTCGGCTAGATCCGACAGGCGTAGCTCTTCGTACGCCGTCGGATTTTAGATGCAATTTTTCGGCGTCCGCTAGGTGGCGTTCCCGTCGTAATCCGCGTTGAGTATGCAAATTAGCTATTTCCGATGATCCACGAACGTACGACCGGCCGTCGCATTTTTTTACGTCGTTTCCGTTCGGCTTTTTCCGGCGTATAGTTAAAGCTGCTACGGTATATGGTGGCGTACTCAATGTTAAGTATGGCCATCGTTCCCGCCTCGCATTTTGAATTTTTTACGTCGTTTGCGTAAGCCGTCCGTGAATGGGGCTGGACGCCATTTACGTTCACGTCGAAAACAATGACGTCCTTGCAACGTCATTTGGAGCAATGCACCCTGGGATATTTTAGGGATGCGCATGCGCATGCACAGTTCGTTCGGCGCGGGGACGCGATTCATTTAAATGAAACACGACCCCTACCCGCCAAATTTGAATTCCGCGCCCTTACGCCGCGAGAGATACACTACGCCACCGTAACTTACGGCGCAAATTCTTTCAGGATTCAAACCAATGCAAAGTAAGTTACAGCGGCGTAGCGTATCTTACATACGCTGCGCCCGGCGCAGATGTATGTGGATCTGCCCCTCTGTCTCAGGTGAGTCTGTCGCATTATATATATATTTTTAAACCCCCCCCCCCCCTCTTTCCTCTTGTGTGTTGTCGCAAAATTGGTGTCTGTATAAAGCAGGCCTTGGGAGGTAAGAAAGTCCTCCTCTTCATCCTGCTGCTCTGCCTTGAGTGCCCTGTCCATATTGACAGGCAGACTCTGCTCCAGCAGGAATACAACAGGGATTACTGATGCTTGCATTGTCACAGCTCACCATACTTGTCGCCTCCTTAAATGGTGACAGTACAGTGTGTGCATCCTTTATCAGCAGCCATTGGCGTGGAGAAAAAAAAGCAGACCAGGGCTGAGCCTGTTGTTATGCCAAACTGACACAGGTACTCAATTACGGCCTTCTGCTACATGTGCAGCCGCTACAGCACTGCCAAAGTCGAGTTCCATCTGGTGGGCATGTCACACGTTTTACGTGCAGGTGGACTTACCACTGAATTTCAGCCAACCGAGCACTGGCTGTGCATGACCGCCTAAAATGGCTACAGACTCTTCTTGCCTGCTTTACCAGATCTTCCAACCCTGGGTACCTGCTTAAAGCGGTTGTAAACCGCATAAACTTTTTTTTTTTTCCCCCAAACCTGCAATGCAAAAGGCATAATAGGCTAGTATGCACCGCATACTAGCCTATTATGAAATACTTACCTCGGAACGAGGTGTGTATTACTTACCTGGTCCACGCCGAGCAGGATGTCATCTTGCTCCGGCGTGTCTTCCGGGTATCGCCGCTCCAGCGCTGTGATTGGCTGGAGCGGCGATGACGTCACTCCCGCGCGTGCGCGCGGGAGATTTAAAATCGGCAGGGTCCGGCGATGCCGGTCCTTCAGCCGTGGAGTCCCCCCTGCGCATGCGCCGCCCGCATTGCGGGGGTAATATCTCCTAAACCGTGCAGGTTTAGGAGATATTCTCCTTACCTACAGGTAAGCCTTGTTGTAGGCTTACCTGTAGGTAAAAGTCCAAATAGTGGGTTTACAACCACTTTAAGAAACGCTGCACCATTAAGAATTAAGAAAATGCGCCAGGCATGCCACATGTGTCAACTTTCCCTGTCTAAGGGCAGACAGGAGGTTTGTGCCGTTGTTACATGCCACCATTCCTGGCTCCAGGTGGCATGGCGTGAACCACCTCTGGGTTTGCCCCTGCAGAGCCACAATACTCTCTGCTCCGGTTTGGCTCTTTCCACCTAAAGAACTGCATGGCACCTTTTAGCCTGACTCATTGAATAGCCACTTGAACACTTAGGGAGTACTTGTGGTTCAATTCAGCAAAGGAGGGCATGGAGAAGGAAAAGGAGGAGGGGGTGGAGCTAACAAATCTTGCACATGAAAAGAAATCGCGACTGGGAATCTGCCATTGTGGTACAGCACATTCTTCAATTCACATTCTTCATCTTCACGAAAGAGGGCAGAATCCACCATACGGAAAGGCAGGAGTTGTAAAGCCAGCAGTTTTGACAAGCTTGAATTTAGATGCTGAGCATGTGGGTGGCAGTGACTGTATTTTCTTTTTTACTTAAGCAGATGGAGCAGAGAAATTTGCCTGCAGTCAACAACTGGTGGTGTTCTGCTGGCAAAGGTGTTGCAAGGATCTGTAACACCCTTCGCTATACTATCATTCCTGCCAGTGGAAACTGCTAAGAAGTCATGAGCAGGGCCGGGACAAGGGGTGGGCAGGAAGGGCGGCTGCCCCTGGCGCAATGGTTTATTGCAGGGATAGGGGGCACCCTGACCCTAACCCTAAGGGAAAGGGGGGGTATGGTTTGGCATCTTTGCCCTGGGCGCTGGATGACCTTGTCCCGGCACTGGTCAAGAGGTATAGCGGGGGGGTAGATCGGAAAGGTGAAGAGTGAGGAGGAGCAGAATTGTATCCCTTTTGTGTGGATTTCAAGTGCTATTGCCAACGGGCTGAGTGGTGGGAGGGTAATTGCCTTGTCAAGAATGTGGTACCAAATGACTTGTGTTTTTGCCACGCTTGACCTGCTTGAGACAAAGTTTGCAAACAATATATAGAAAACAGTGCAGCGCAAACCAATAATGATTGTGTGAAATAATAATAAACAATAAAGTCCAAAAGCAATTAAAAATCCAAGGATCCAATTCTTTGGAATCTTCACCAAGTGACAGTAGACACACCCGAACTAGTATGTGATCCCTCCACCAGTAAAGATGGGTACTCTCACCTCAGCAATAGACCACTGTTTTACCAGGTGGTCAAAATGAGCAGAATATAACCAGCACAGGAGACCAGGGAGCGAGATGGTGATTCAGTTCCTCATATAATCAGCCAAGATCAAGGACCGGAGCATGTAGAGAAAAATCAATAATCTAAGAGCTTCCGCTGGGTTCACGTGTTTAATTGAATACAAACATATACACAGACTACTCACACTTTAGCCGATTCAATAGGCATATAGTAACAGAATAAGGACCTCAGGGAGTTCTCAGGACGGCAGCGAGCGACGTGTGGTGCAGACTCCTGTCCCCCGGACGCGTTGCGTTTCACAACTTCCTCAGCAGGGCGGAGTATGCAAACAGTGCGATCGGCTGCACATTTGTTAAAAAAAGGCCCAGACAGATGAGCTGTGAGAAGTTGTTCAGAAGATAACAGCTTCACAATCTGGTGGAATAGGGTGGCTGCTCTCTACACTTCCATGATGGCTGCATCATTGGGGTTGTACCTCACCCTCATTTTCCTTCTCTGCTCTATACAGCACCCAAGTCGCATCAGTAACCTCACCATCCATCATATGCAGTGACCAATGGTGTGCTGTGGTGTGCCTTCCCCTTATGGGTGTCACTTCTTTCAAGAAGGGATATATGGAGGAGGTGAGACCTTGTGGTCTTCTGAAAGTTGAGTGATTCCATACATGCAAGATGTAATTGTTGCTTGAGGATTGGGGTCGCCCTTCAGTGGGACCCTGATACAGGACTGTGGACCAAAATTATTGATCAATTTATTAGAAGAAAGCACAGCGTAAGATATGAGCACCACAGTACATCCCAAACACAGCACTTAAAGTAGAACTAAAGTTTTTTTTCCCCATTTTGGAAAAGGGAAGGGAGGGTTATGGGTAAAAGGTGGAGTTGCACTTAAAAAACAGCAAACTGTGTCTTGTGCAGATCCCCAGTAAAAAACAACAAAAAAAGTCCAATAAACAATCTGGAAGATTTCTTCAGATATGCAAAAAATGTAAAAAAAGTTGATAGAAACAGTTCATTGTGAAAACAGCTGTTGAAAACGTGTTTAAGCAAAGAAGTGTAAAAAAAACAGAATTAATCCAGGATGCCTGGTATTGCTGACCCTTACCGGAGTTAATGATCCACAGGATCAAAACGAGCGGATAGCCATACACCTGGGCTAAACAGGGGAACGAATCCACAGCCAGACGCAGACACCCGATGATCCAGCAATGGTGAGCAACCAAAAAAGGAACAAAACTCCAATAGTGTGATATTGTACAATAAAATAAAGTAAAAGGCGCGCTTGACGTCACCGCTTGTGAGGAACAGTTCCGTACCGGTCGGAACTTTGTTTGTCTGCTGATTTTTGTCTACCTACCTGTAAGTGAGCTATTTTTATTTTATTAAATTTGCCAAACGATATTACACCATTGTGGCCCCTTTCTTTCTCTGATGGTGGGACCATTGCCCTGAGTGCCTCTCTAAGGATTGCTGGATGTGAGTTCTCCCTACTACAGCTGCATAACCATCTTCCAGGATTTCACTGTTCTTATTCACTTGAATCTGGTAAGGACCAGTGTGTTCTGAGGTGGAGGTTTTTGTCACACTGTCCGTTTGCCAGTCACTTGGGGGTTTTATTTTACTTTATTTTATTGTACAATATCACACTATTGGAGTTTTGTTCCTTTTTTGGTTGCTCACCATTGCTGGATCATCGGGTGTCTGCGTCTGGCTGTGGATTCGTTCCCCTGTTTAGCCCAGGTGTATGGCTATCCGCTCGTTTTGATCCTGTGGATCATTAACTCCGGTAAGGGTCAGCAATACCAGGCATCCTGGATTAATTCTGTTTTTTTTACACTTCTTTGCTTAAACACGTTTTCAACAGCGGTTTTCACAATGAACTGTTTCTATCAACTTTTTTTACATTTTTTGCATATCTGAAGAAATCTTCCAGATTGTTTATTGGACTTTTTTTGTTGTTTTTTACTGGGGATCTGCACAAGACACAGTTTGCTGTTTTTTAAGCGCAACTCCACCTTTTACCCATATCATTATTTGTTTGTATAAACATTTTGAGTTTGCAGCTACCACCTACTTTATTAGACAAGCGCACTTTTTTCCCTTTTACCAAGGGAGGGTTATAACCCGTCAGATTTTTGTTATCACCATCTGTGTTACATTGCGGAGATTTCCCTTCACTTCCTGTCCCATAGCCAATACAGGAAATGAGAGGAAATCTCTGCAAATGAAGGGAATTGCTTAGGGACCCCCAGATCTAGTGCCCCCCATTGGAAAATGTCCCCTCTATTACTTTTCTGGGGAGAACCCAAAATTTGGGATTTTCTTTTACTTTCAATGATAATGGTAAACAGAACAAATAGAGAGGATACATTTCCTTAAAGCGGTGGTTCCCCCTTAAAAACAACATTTTTTTATTCCACTGCCCCCCCACATTCCATCACGATTAATGCTCTTAATATTTTTTTCCTGCTGTACATACCTTAGTACAGCATCTTCACCCGTGCATCCGGGTTGCGAGTCCCGCGGGAGTGGGCGTTCCTCACAGGCTGTTGATTGACGTTTTCCCCAAAAACGAGCTCTCCCCCCGTCGCGTAAGCCACGTCACGGTTGGCGAAAGGAGCCGAACGGCGAGTCTGCGCTATACTGCGCATGCGCATCGCCGTTCGGCTCCTTTCGCCAACGTGACGCGGCTTACGCGACGGGGGGGGAGAGCTCGTTTTTGGGGAAAACGTCAATCAACAGCCTGTGAGGAACGCCCACTCCCGCGGGACTCGCAACCCGGATGCACGGGTGAAGATGCTGTACTAAGGTATGTACAGCAGGAAAAAAATATTAAGAGCATTAATCGTGATGGAATGTGGGGGGGCAGTGGAATAAAAAAATGTTGTTTTTAAGGGGGAACCACCGCTTTAAAGCGGGGGTTGACCCTAAAAAACGATTTTCTAACATTACATCCAGCTCACTCTCTACATTGAGAGTATGCAGTTTGTGTTTTTTTTTTTGCTGTACATACCTCGTACAGCTATTTTCTTCCCCGGCTTCCGGGTCGGGACTCCGGCAGTAGTGGGCGTTCCTATCCAGCAGGTGATTGACGTGATGACAAAAACGACCTCACCCCGTCGCATAAGGAGCGTCACGAGTTGTCGAAAGAAGCCGTTCGGCTTCTTTCGGCAACTCGTGACGCTCCTGATGCGATGGGGTGAGGTCGTTTTTGTCATCACGTCAATCACCTGCTGGATAGGAACGCCCACTCCCGCGGGAGTCCCGACCCGGAAGCCAGGGAAGAAAATAGCTGTACGAGGTATGTACAGCAAAAACAAAAAAACAGTTTTTTTTACAAGACAAAAAACGACTGTGTGTACGCGGCATAAGAACTGACAGGGGTTATAATCCATCTCCAATCTAGAGATGGGCTCAGATGTGTTCAGATCGTACCTGTTACTGCACACCGCCAATCATAGGCAGTGAGGCATTTCCGAGGCTACAGCTGCACATACACACGCTGCCTATGATTGGCGGTGTGCAGTGACGGCTTCCTGGTGGGTACGATCCAAACACACCTGAGATCATCATTATTTATACCTAAAAAAAAAAAGGGGGGGGGGGGTTGCATTTAGTTATACTTTTCGAAAGGGAAAACTATAAATGCCACGTTTGCCTGGAAATTGCACCGTTCAGGGAGTTTTACAGAAAAGGCTGAAAGCTGTATGAACAACTAAATACTTCCTTTACCTTTTTAAAGGGATGAGGTGCAACCCTACGATGGAACTCCGCTTTAAACAGCCAATTTGTGATTTTTTTTTCTTTCTTAAAGCGGAGTTCCACCCAAAAACTGAACTTCCACTGATTTGATTACTGCCCCCCTTCGTTGTAACATGTGACACCATTCAGGGGGGAGGAGATACCTGTCTAATCCAGGTATTTGCTCCCATTTCCAGGGAAAGATTGCCGCAGAATTGGTGGCGATCTACGCCATGTCAGGCCCCTCCTCCGTCCCCCATTGTCTTCTGGGAGACACACAGGTCCCAGAAGACAATAGGGACCACTCAGAACGCACAGTGCGACCTGCGCATGCGCAGTAGTGAACCAGGCTGTGAAGCCGCAAGGTTTTACTTCCTGATTCCCTTACTGAAGATGCCGGCGCCTCCACCCGGAGCCAAGGGACAGGTCGGCTTTGGACATCACAAGCGCCTTGGACAGGTAAGTGTCCTAATATTAAAAGTCAGCTGCAGTATTTGTAGCTGCTGACTAATTTTTTTTTTTTTTCAGCTGAACTCTGCTTTAACATTAGGATTTAAATATTCCAAACCATGTAACCTTTGGTGGAGAAAAAAAAAAAACATTCAAAAAGAAAGCCCAATTCAGGGGTGGGCAACCTCAGCACTGCATCGAAACTACAAATCCCATGAGGCATTGCAAGACTCGGATAACCACAGGTATAACGCCCAGTAAGAATGGCATGATGGGATTTGTAGTTTCATTGCAACCAGGGTGCTTGAGGCTTGCCTATCCCTGCAATAGGTATTTATAGCATTACAAGCAATTGTCACACACAGTAATTACACAATGCACTCATTATTCCACTCCGTACTACCCTTAGAACACTCACACCCCAGAACTACCAGCCAGAACAACTAGCAGTGTATTTCCGGTCCCACATGACGGCCAGCCAATCACCTCGCATCTCTTGGTCACAAAGCGTTAGAATGAGAAGTAGTTAGTTATTGGACACGCCTACGGTACCTTGTACAGTGATTGGTTACAGGGAGGAGTGGCAGTGATTGGTTCTTAGTGACAGCCTGGACAAGCTGATGGACCTGGGAAGTGTACCGGAGAGTTGCAGAACTTCCGGTACGGAGATCCGTGCTTCCAGTGAGGGATTGCCTGTGAGCAGGTATTGTATAGAACTAGGTTACCGCGATAGACGTGGCTTTACTCTACGTGGCCGTGTTGTCGTGCCATCTGCGCCCTGTACTGCCAGAGTAGTGTGTGCCCCTCCAGAGTGACCCCTCATCGTTCTATCGGGCTGTGATTGTAGCCAGGCGCTGAATACCAATCCGCAGTGATCAGAGCAGGCGCCGTGTGTCCCCCACACCTCTCCCAGTGTGTGGTCATTGCTACAGCAACAGAGCTGTGTGCTGGGCATTGCCTGATCCTCATTACACACTAATCCAGGTGTTTCGTCACATATGGTGACCCATCACATTTGGCTACCCGCTGGAGTGCGCATGCGCGACACCGCCATATACATTCCAACACTTTTACAAATGCTATATTCTCATCAAAAAGAAATTACTAAAACGTTCACAAATTCTCTAGCTATATTCTTCGTCACATTCGGCTACCCATCACATTTGTAAAATTGTTGGTACGCATATGGTGGCGTCGCGCATGTGCACTCCAGCGAGTAGCCAAATGTGATGTGTAGCCATATATGAGGAAACTCAGGCAACCCTGGGGAGGTGGAGCACTACCTGATCACCAGGGTACAGTGCCACCTAGCAAGGCCATAGTAAGGGAGTATGCAACACTTTGCCAGAGTCATGAGTAAGTAATGCAGAGGGTAGGGGTCAGGGGTAATTAACGCAGCGTCGGGACCAGGGCCGTCTTAATAGCATCATGGGCCCCTGGGCAAAGTAATGCTCTGGGGCCCCCTACAATGATGACAGTGCAGGTAAACAGACATCAAGTAGGTAGGAGGCAGAAAATACGAAGGGAACTTGGACAGCCGCACTCCAAAAACGTTCCTTTTATTAAAATCTATCACAAAATAGGTAGGAGGCAGACTGCCTCCCCGGTGTATCTATCACTCCCAGTGCTATCAAGGGGCCCCCAATTTTGGGGTAGCGTGGGCTCAAGGACCTGCTGCTTTGGGGAAAAAACAGGGGCCCCTCTCATCAAGACGGTTTAGAGTGTAGTCTCGGGAGGGGCACTACCAGAAAATATTTTTTTTGTGGGCAATTTATCAGGGAAATTACTGGTGTTGGTGCTTCAATGATCACGGCACCATGGTTGTTATGGTGTCAGGATGATTGAAATGCATTATTTCTATTATTACATTGTAATATAAAATTAAATAGTTCAACTCACCATAATGTAGAATCAGTGGGAGCCCCGAGTGTGTCACTTGCCACTCCACTTGCCACCAGATGCAGCTTGTCACTTCACCTGCCACTCGTTGCAGATTGTCACTTTCCACCTCACCTGCCACAAGTTGCGAAATGTCACTTGCCTGCCACCAGATGCAGATTATCACTTGCCACGCCACACATTGCGGATTGTCACTTGCCACGTCACCTGCCACACGTTGCGGATTGTCACTTGCCAAACGTTGCAGATTGTCACTTGCCACAAGTTGCGGAATGTCACTTGTCTGCCACCAGATGCAGATTGTCACTTGCCACCTCACCTTGCAGATTGTCACGTGCTGAGGTGGTGTTTTGCTTGTCAGATTCAGGCAGCAGAGAGATGATGTAATCTCTCTGCTGCCTGCACAGTGAGGGAGCGGAAGTTAATGCAGGGATGCGGGGCAGTGAGAGATGATGTCATCTCTCTGCTCCCCTGGCCGCCGGCTTGTTGATTGGCCGGCCGCCGGTTTGTTGATTGGCCGGCCGCCGGCTCACCCACAGAGCCGACCAGTTGACTAACCACTCTATGACTCTCACTTGCCGCAGAGCCGCGATCCAAATTCCGCAACTAGAAATTAGCAAATTTTTAATTCGCTAATTTCTCGGGGGTGGCAATTGCCCTGTTCCCCTCCCCTAGATCGGCCCCTGCGCAGCGTGCAGGAGTAAGTACCATTCAGAGTACAGGGATCAGTGGTACATAACGTATAGGTTTGAGATTTTCAAATCTTTGTGTTCTGTGCCTATGTAGATACACATAGTCCCAACTTTTGCAAATCACAGGACGCCCTTGAGATCCCCGCTATTTTGAATGGCACCAAATCGCGGCACGATTGACGCTTAACGAACCACAGTAAAATCGCAGTAAAAAGGTGCAAAGAGAATCGTGGGATGCCCAACTCTCAAAAGAAGTTCTTGTACTTTTTTTGGGCGTCCCGCAATTCTGTTTGCGCGTTTACCATGATTTGTCGGGGCGACAATCGTGGCAAAATCGTGCCGTGATTTGGTGCCATTCAAAATAGCGGGGATCGCAAGGGCGTCTCACGATTTGCGATGTTTCCGAATCACAGGTGGAATCGCGACGATTGCACGTGCAAAACGAACGCCAAGGTGTAAATGGAGCCTTAAGGTTACACAATAAGGCCCCGATTCACAAAGCACTTACGCCGACGTATCTCCAGATACGCCACGTAAGTGTAATTATGCGCCGTTGTATCTATGCGCCGTGCCCATAAACTGAGATACGCCTGAAAATAGGCTTCATCCGACCGACGTAACTTTTCTTACGCCGGCGCATATTTACGCTGGATGCATTTGCCGCTCCCATTGATTTTCTATGCACATATGCAAATAAGGGAGATACGGCGATTCACGAACGTAGTTGCGCCCGGCGCATAATATACGCGGTTTGCATAAGTCGTACGTCCGGCGTAAAGTTATTCCCCATATAGGAGGCACAACTCATGCAAAGGTATGGACCAGGGAACAGACCCGTCGTATTTTACGTCGTTTACGTAGTACGTGAATAGGGCTGGGCGTAGGTTACGTTCACGTCGTAGGCAGTGATCCGTCGTACATTAGGGAGTAGTTCCGACGTGATGAATACTTCTATGACGCTTGGCCCATCATTTGCATGGGGTCATGCCTCATTAGCATGGCTCACGCCCACTTCCACCCACGCTGGCTTACGCCGAATAAACCCAGCGTATCTTTATCAGCGAGTGCTTTGTGAATCCAGTGCTTGCCTCTGTGCGCTGCACCGGCGTAGCGTAAAAGAGATACGCTACGGCGGCATAAATATGCGCCGATGTATGTGAATCCGGGCCTAAGTCTGCCTTACCATAATAATGAGTAGTGTGTAAATCTGGAAGCTTTTACTCATACTCAGCCTTCCTCTGAAACATATATGCAGATTTTATGTCACAGTGTAATAGTAAATGTTTCCATTTCCACCACAGCAAACAAGATGCAGATGTGACACCGAAAGAGGAAGTAGAATGTACACCTGAAAGTACACAACAGCTAGAACCTGAATTTCTGAACTGTGCTGTAGATGTATCCTTGTTTAAAGAAACAAACCCCATCGTCTCTGCAAATAACAGAGGACCTGATCTAGAAAATGGGTGAGTCTATCATTTGGGGTTCATGGAAAGTGTGACAGCTTTGGCTACATAATGGAAACGTTTTTATCTATAATGAGCGTGTTTTGTATGTGACACACACACATGTGCAATTAAATGCAGGTGTGTGGGACACTATAAAAAATACTGATTACTATCATCGGATTTTTAAATAAAAATTGGTTATTTAGGACTGGAGTTAATCCTTCTTTTTTTTTTTTTTTTTCTCGAAATTAATGCTCATCAAGTTAAAGCAGAACACCAGCCAAATCTTTTTTGATGTTCGATCAATTGAGCAGGCAAAAGTTCTTACTTTTTTTACTTCCTGTTCAAGAGACGCAACAAGAAATGAGTGGAAAATCCCACTTTGACAATTGTCATTTATGTCCTGGTGATAGTGGCATGGATTTTCTCAATGGAGCCACAAATCATAGTAAAAAAATTAAATGGGTTCTCACCCTCTCTATTTTGTCTGGAGCTCTATTTTGATGTTTTGATGTAGCACCCTATACCATAGGTAGGTGCTAGAGGTGTAGTGTTGGTAGGTTCTGTGAGTGCAGGTACATTTTAAACAGGTTTATGTTGCGAGCTACGCCTGTTTGTTTTTGATCTGGGGGCAGGGAGTGGTTAGTGTAGCAGTGGGTGTGACTGACATACTTCAGCTTTTGGGCTCCTCCCCTGCTTTCAGTGAAAATGTTCTGGGAAAGGGGCAGGGCTGAGAGTTGGAGTGGCATGGGGTACGTGTAAGGAGCCCTGACCAATCCCCAATACTCACGGTCAGCCTGCTGGAGGGGAGTTGTCGGCAGGTGAACTGAAGGATGGAGCGCTAGACTGCGTGCTGGAGATACTCCCCCATCGGGGGGGGGGGGGATTCGGCAGAGGAGCGAGGGAGCCAATCCATGCTTGGTCATGGAGAGATGCCTTGGAATAGGAGCTAGAGGAGCAGTTGGTCTGCACGGTCAGGGTAAATCTTTCAGGAAGGACACAGGGCAGGAGTCGGTGAGTGAAGCACAGTGGAGATCTGGAAGAGGCATGCCAGGGGAACTGGGTGCAGAGCCAGAGGAGAGACTGTGGGGTTTTGTGCCAAATCGTTGTGGCCTGAGGGTGCAGGATTTGCAAGTCGGGCTTTTCGGGATCAGTAGTCCATTGTCGGATATCTTTTATAAATAAATGTTCAGGGACGTCAAGAAGAGGTACTGCAGGCCCCTGACCCATTAAGAATATTCAAGTGAAACTATTCCTAGGACTTATTTAGAGTGAGGCCTAGTCAGCTCAAGATTGTGGGACAGGATGTCTAATGCTGTGACAGGAAAGTGTTGTGCTGGAGAAGAAGTGTCCTGGAGGTAGAAGTCTGTAGGGAGAGTGCAGAGGCGGGAAAAGTTCTGAGGTGAAAAGTCTGTCAAGATTAGAGTCCACCATTTTTGTCATAGTCAAGATAATGCAAAGATAATGAGTAAACCATTTGTGAATCTAAAGCTGGATCCAATCTAACATGGCAAATACCAATTTGTTCTATGGGCATCCCATATCCCTTCCCCCCCACCAAGTTCAATCCCCCAAATAAAACAACAAAACAAAGCAAAAGACTTTTCATTATCTACAAATGTGACTATTAAATGTCTGGCAGCAGGGTGAATGTGCTTGGATGTCAAAAACTCGTAGCAACGCACCGCTACATTAATATTTTATTTATTACATGCACTTGTATAGCCCCCCCCCCCCCCCCCGTAAATTTTTGCAGCACTATACACACATTTATTAGTATTAACATCAGTCCCTGCCCTCAAGGAGCTTAGTGTCTAAGGTCCCTAACTCACAATCCTACACATACTAGGGCCAATTCACCTACCAGCATGTCTTTGGCGTGTTTAAGGAAACCGGAGTACCCAGAGGAAACCACGCAGGCACATGGAGAACATGCAAACTCTGGGCAGGTAGTGACGGGTTGGGATACAAACGGTGACCCTAGTGCTAAGAGGAAAAAATTGCTAACCACTTAGACATTGTGCAATATCATTATACAGTATAATTATCCATAAGAGTTTTAATTTGCCTGAAAATAAAGTGAAAGACACTTGCACCCCAATTATTAAACATACAGGATGCAAGCCTACATATCGATCTGTTTGCTGTATGTTGCATGCTGAGCTCTCTGGCTATTATGAAATTATTTGACTAAATGACAACCATTTACAGTTTTTGAAAGCTGGATTAAGTCAGGGCTCGACAAACCCCAGGCGCCAGGTCACAATGGCGACAAAAAATGTAATCCAGAATTTGTAGTGTTAATATGTGGTCACACCCCTTTAGTACCTGATAGTTCAAATACATGTACAAGCCTCGGAAATAACTCGGGGACAGCTCGGCTGAACTCGGAAACGCTCGAGAGCGGAGTATTTCCAGGTATTACCGAGTATTTCCGAGTGCTTCAGAGTATCTCCGAACCGTCCCAAGTGTCACCGGCGCCCCTGCACCTCTGGCCAAATGCGGTACTGCACACCCCATTGGCTTGAATTCTGCTCGTTTTGCGAGACAACACTCGCAAACCGAGTCAGGATTTAAAAAAGATGCTAGTCTTTCAAAACGCTTATTAACCACGTTATTCGTTAACCAAGGTTCCACTGTATATCTTTTTAGCTTATTTTTTTATTAAGAAATGTTATCCTGGTGCCTGGGCTACTGAATGCTGCACATGCCCCTCCAATATCCCGGGCTCCGCTTGCCCATATGTGGTCCCAGGACCAGCATAGCAGGTGTCGCTGGGTGAAGGGGAGTCGGCTCTCCTCCCCTTCTTGTTAACCTGAAAATGATGTGTGACGTCACTTCTGGGTCCCCGTTGACAGTCTCTCCGGCCATCAAGGCTGGGAAAAAATGTAATGCAGTGTGATGTGCATTGCATTACATTCTGTGGACCACATAGGCGAAAGAGAACCTGTCGCCAAAAGAATCATCACATAGGAGACTTTTTGTTCTGTATGCGATAAAAGTTTAGTAAAAAAAAAAAAAAAGTTTTATTTTTTGTTGTAAAAAAAATGAGTTGCACATAAAATTGCACCCACTAATATATTCACACACAAACGCAATTGCATGCGGTGGGACTCCTATGCCTGAAACCGTAAATTGCGATACACGGTTCATATGGTGGCACAAGAGCAATAACTCTAGCACCAGACCTCCTTCATAAGACTAAACCGATGACCTATTTTAAAGTGTCGCCTATGGAAAATATAGGGTACTGAAGTTTGTCACCATTTCATGGGTGCACGCAAATTTAAGGTTTGACGTGTTGGGTATATTTTTACTTGATACAACCTCAGCTTTTATATTTTACCCCAAAAAATTGATAATTGTGTTGCCTTTCTGCGCCCCCTAAAGTTTTACATATTTTTTTTTTTTAACAGAAATTTGGGGTTTTCTAGATGTTTTGCGGTAATATCGTGTGACATAAAACATTGAAACTACCACAATTGTATTCTCTAGGATGTCTGCTTTCAGAAAATATATAATTTTTGGGGGTTTTATATAATCTTCAGGCCTAATTTTTTTTTTTAACCGTGTTAAAAAAACTGCTGTGACTGTGAAAGGGTTAAAGCAGGGGTGGCCAACCAGTGGCCCGGGGGCCACATATGGCCCGCGGAGCCCTCTGATGTGGCCCGCGACCTCCTGCTCTGCAATGGCAGGTTAGCAAGCAAAGATTGCAGGTTGCCGACCCGCCATACCACAGCATCAGTGTTGTGAAGAAGCTGGTGGTAGAGGAAGAAAACGGCTGCGGAGCAGAGCCCCATAAGCCGATGCTTCCTCTACAATGCCGGCTTTTGCCACAGGCGGAGTCTTAGGCAAAGTTCGGCTAACCCACAGGATAGACACAGCGGCACTCGCGGTGTGGGTAAACCGCAGCACAATAGTGTGAAAGCAGTCTTGGGCTCTTTTCACACGATCAGCCCGACCAAATGGGACCCTCAATTCACCTCTTCAGAGCTCCACATGTCCGTTTACGCCAGCCTACCTCCAATCCGAAAAACATTTGTACCCTTCTATCTGGGCGGATCAGAGGGCCTATAGAGTAGCCGTGACCTGTCATCCGTCCGCTCCGCTCATTGTGGCCCTCGACTGGTCACCAAGTTGCTTAAGTGGCCCTCGCTCTTCAAAAGGTTGAGCACCCCTGGGTTAAAGGATAGGTTCACATCTGGTAGCATGTTATATGTTCCACCCAAGCTTTGTTACTTTAAAAATAATAATTGTCTCTTAAAGCGGGGGTTCACCCTATAAAATAAATTTTTTTTTTTTTTTTTCTTCTAGCCTAAAATTCGGCATTGTAGCGCGAGCTACAGTATGCCGGTCTTAATTTTTTTATCGCCGTACTCACAGCGTAATCGTACATCGTAGATTCCGACTGCCCACGGGGAATGGGCGTTCCAATCCAGACGGAAGGTGATTGACGGCCGGCTCTGCCACGTCACGCTTCTCCGGAAATAGCCGAAATAGGCTTGGCTCTTCACGGCGCCTGCGCATAGTCTGTGCGCAGGCGCCGTGAAGAGCCGAGACCTACTCCGGCTGTCTTCGGGGAGCGTGACGCGCCAGAGCCGGCCGTCAATCACCCTCCCTCTTGAAAGGAACGCCCATTCCCCGCGGCAGACGGAATCTACGATGTACGATTACGCTGTGAGTACGGCGATAAAAAAATTAAGACCGGCATACTGTAGCTCGCGCTACAATGCCGAATTGTATGCTACAATGTTGTTCTGCAGGGTGAACCACCGCTTTAACTTCTTTTAGCAGGCTCCCATATTCAAGGCAAATTTGTCAAGCCCTGCATTAAGTAAAGCTACACGCGATTTGTATTTGACTGAAACAAGGCTTTGCCTGTATCTTGCAATTCAAGTTCTTTCACAACTTCTTGTGTGTAGGAGTTGGAGGCATGTATTAAAGAGGTGACACCCTGGCTTTATATGTCAGAGCAGTACATGCTTGCTGTGGTGTGTAGTAATCTGTATCAGCGAATCAGATGTAATTCTTTCTACAGGTTCTCAGTGTAATAGGCTTGCATACTTTCACCACACATGTTATATTTTATGTGGAACTTTCTTTTAATTGCTGTTTCATGTATTCCCAATATTTTATGTTAAATATATTTTTTTATTATTTTTTTTTTTTTTTTTTTTTTTTTTTAGAGGAAAATCTCATAATCTTGACTCTGGAGAGGCTTGCACTTACCAGCATCCACAAATGATGGCCTGTGATCCCAAGAATACTGCTGTTGTGGAAGTGACTGAAAAAAGGTTATCAAGCATAACGTCGCCATTGGTTGATGAAAATGCAGATATGATGATCATTCCTGACTGCTGCAAGAGGTCCAGAAGGCTTCCAGAACCCCAGCCTCTCCGGGTCGATGGGTAAAGCATTTTCCTAGCTTGCTTTTGTCCACTATATAAAAAAAACACACATACCGTATTTGCCGGCGTATAAGACGACCCCCTAATTTTCCAGCTAAAATGCTGGTTTTGGGATATACTCGCTGTATAAGACGACCCCTCACTGTGCCAGTATGCCTGCCTCACTGTGCCAGTATGCCTGCCTTGACGATCTTCCTACCTTCTCCTGTTTGCAGAGTTTCTCAGGCTGTGGGCGTCCATTATTCAAAAGCCACGCCTCCTCCTCAGGCTGTTTCGTGATAGGCGGAACACTAATTTTCCCAGCAGAGCCTCTGTTCAGTGTTCTGCCTATCACGGATGTCCTCTCGGCCGAGGATGAGAAGGCATCCGTGATAGGCGGAACACTGAACAGAGGCTCTGCTGGGAAAATTAGCGTTCCGCCTATCACAGAACAGTCTGAGGAGGAGGCGCGGCTTTTGAATAATGGATGGCCGCCGTCTGACAGACAGGTACCCGGTGTATAAGACGTCCCCCGACTTTTGGGGCATGATTTTAGATACAAAAAGTCGTCTTATACGCCGGAAAATACGGTACACAAAATGGCCAATGGTAAGTGGATAATTGACCATTACATACATATAAACTACAAGACATCTCACTACTAGTGAAGTTGCCCCCCCCTCTTGCCGGTGTGTGTGTGTGTGTGTGTGTGTGTATATGTATATGTGTGTGTGTGTGTGTGTGTGTGTGTGTGTGTGTGTGTATATATATATATATATATATATATATATATATATATATATATATATATATATATATATATATACTTGCAGGTCTTGAAAGGAGCCACAGTCCGCAGCTTAAACCCTTGTAATTTATCCAATTTTTTTAATCGGGGCACTGCCCACCTTTCTCAATGCCTGCGTAATTTTTTAACCTTGTGTAGAAGTCCTGCGCGTAATAGCTAACACTTCCTTATCATATTTTCTTCTTTTTTTTTTTTTGTGGAAAAATGACTAGATGTAAAACCAATATTTACATGTTAATATTCTTAAATACATATTCTTTTACCTAGCAAAGTATTATTTTTCCTGTTCAGTCCTTGTCAGAGAGCATATCCTTAGTCCACACTGCAACAGCAGTACATAACTCTGTTCTACACTGTTGTCACCATGCTTCCTGTCTGCCTATGCTCAGCTGGCTTCATGTGCTGGACCTTCCACTGAGTAGTTCTTCCCCTTTTTTTTTTTTTTTTCCATACATTTTATGTATTAAATTTTCAATACATATACAATATAATAAACAGAGGTGGGAGGTAGCCCTCCTTCAGAGTGAGTTCTGCTGTGTAAAGGCTTTTTTTTGATGGAGCAGAAATAAATTAGAATACCTGTTTGGTTTTAATTGCTGTCTGTGCCCCTGTTGGGCTCCATTCACACCTAGGCGATTTAAATCGAGGGCAGAATTGCGTAAAAATAATTTGCAGGAATTTCCTTTCACTTCCGCTTCTGTCTATGGGACATATTCATCTTCCCACCCCCCCCCCCCCCCCCAAAAAAAGTTTTGCCCATAGTTATTCTTTAATTAATTTGTAGGTTCTAATACTAGGTTCATTTTTTAAAAGAGGCATGATTTTTTTGTTTTATTTTATGTTTTGTTTTTGCCGAATAAGAACTTTTATGTATTAGTTGATATTGCAAATATTGGCTTAACGTTTAGTGTTAATGAGGAAAATGAATGTCCTATTTTGTGAGTCATGGTGATTTGTGTAATGGGTAGGGCCAATTAATAATATAAACAGGGTGACTGAGTATTTGCAGCGTAGTTCAAAGCTCCATAATGAAAGATTGGGCGTTGTTAGCACAACATTTTTGGATTGCACTGAATTGTATTTAAGTGTAATATACAGTATGTAGCATTTGTTTTGCAGAAGGATTGCTTGTATGAATTTGATTTAAAACATAATCCAAAATATTATACTGCAGTATAACTTTTGATGAGCAGTGTGTGTTGGCGTGTCATTGTTCAGATGGGATGTTCTTGATGATGTCATTTCTATTACACAGGGATGCATGTCATCACCACTTGGGATTGATTCCATTCGCATATTGTGACAATGCACATATGTTGGGTGTTGTATTGTGAATGGTTTTACACTAATAAACTTCCAAAGAGTCAATTATATGCAGACGGGTTTGTTGTAAAAGAATGAATGTTGTAAATCCAAAGGAATGACTGGTGCTCAGGCATATTGGAACAAAACGGGGCCATCCCCAAACTGTTCTACAAAGTTTTGAGCATGGAATTGTCCAAAATGTTTTGGTATGCTGGCGCCTTAAGAGCTCCCTTCACTGGAACTAATGGCGCCTACACACGATCATTTTTCGGGTTGTAAAAAACTAAGTTTTCAGGCTCTAAAAAAAACGTTTTTTCCAATCCGATCATTAAAACGGCCTTGCCTGCACAGGATCATGAAAAAAAATGCTCTAGCAAAGCGCGATGGCGTACAACGGCACTATAAAGGGTATTTGGATGACGTCACCCTATGGGCTGATTTCGTGTTAGTAAAAGACGATTTGCGCTTTTCTGTCTGTTACAGTGTGATGAATGTGCTTACTCCATTTCGAAAAGTAGTTTTACCAGAACGAGCGCTCCCGTCTCATAACTTGCTTCTGAGCATGCGCGGATTTTTCACATTGTTAAAGCCCACACACGACCATTTTTTACAACCTTAAAAATGACAATGTTAAAAACTTTGTTAAAACATAGAGCATGTTCGATTTTTTTATTTTTTTTGCCCGTTTTTCAGAACCCGAAAAATGCTCTGAAGCCCACACATGATCGTTTTTAATGACATTTAGCCTAGGTTCACACTGCTGCGAATTCAAAATCGCGGTAAAATGCGCGATTTTACCGCGATTTCGCGGCCACGATTTTGCCGCGATTTTGCGGCGATTTCGGCCGCAATTTAATGTAAATCGCGGCCCGAAATCGCAAAAAGTAGTACAGGAACTACTTTTTGAAATCGCAGATGCGGCGTCGCACTGATTAGGACAGTGCCATTGCCGCCGATTTGAGATGCGATTTGACATGTCAAATCGCATCTCAAATCGTTCCAAATCGTACCCAGTGTGAACCAGGGCTTAAAAAAAAAAACGTCATTTTTTTACAACCCAGAAAATGATCGTGTGTACGCGGCATAAGGGGCCAAGCCCAACCCCTGAAAAACAACCCCACACAATAATCCCTCCTCCACCAAATGATTTAGACCAGTGCACAAAGCAAGGTCCATAAAGACATGGATGAGCGAGTTTGGGGTGGAGGAACTTGACTGGCCTGCGGATAGTCCTGACCTCAACCCGATAGAACATCTTTAGGATGAATTGGAGCAGAGACTGCGAGCCAGGCTTTCTTGTCCACATCAGTGCCTGACCTCACAAATGCTCTTCTGGAAAAATGGTCAAACATTCCCATAGACACACTCCTAAATCGCAGAAGAGTTGAAGCTGTTGTAGCTGCAAAGGGTGGGCCAACTCAATACCGAACCCTACGGACTAAGACTGGGATGCCAATAAGGTGTTGCACTCGCTTATATTTTTTTTTATATAATACTGTATTTTATTTATATTTGTATCCCGTTATATATTTATATTCATTATAAAAAAAAAAAAAGTATGCACTAGGGATGCACTGACATTTAGGCGGCCGACAATTGTGTTTTCGGCACAAAAATTGCAAATAATGGCGCTGAAAAAGGCCCTGATGGGTTTTACTTCCTTTTTTTTTTCTCCCTGCAAATAAAAAGCATAATGGGCTAGTATGCACCGCACACTAGCCCATTATGTGACACTTACCTGCAAACGAATCCAGCGATGTCCCCTGTATAGGCAGCGTCCATCTTCTGGCCCCACTTCTTCAAGGCTGCAGATGTGATGTCACTGCCGCGCAAGCGCACGGAAGCCGCCAGACCACGGAAACGGCACTTAGTTTCTTCTCCACGCATGCCCCCTTAAGATTTTCGGCAGACTACAAGTGAAATATCTCCTAAACGACGCACGTTTAGGAGATATTTCCACTACCTATAGGTAAGCCTTATTCTAGGCTTACCTATAAGTAAAAGTCATTAAAAAGGGGTTTACAACCACTTTCAGTATGTTGTGTTACACTGACAAGTGCATGATTTTATTTTTTAAAAATGCTGCTACTAGTAGACAGTACGTAATATAATGCTGAATATCTAAAAAAAATAAGCATTTGATTGGTTTGCGCAAAAGTTATAGCGTTTACAAAATAGGGGATAGTTTTATGGCATTTTTATTAATATTTTTTTTTTCTTACTTGTAATGGCGGCGATCAGCGATTTTTTTTTTATCGGTACTGCGACATTATGGCGGACACTTCGGACACTTTTGATACATTTTTGGGACCATTGGCATTTTTATAGCGATCAGTGCTATAAAAATGCCACAGGGTTAACACTAGGGGCGAGGAAGGGGTTAATTATGTTCCCTGTGTGTGTTCTAACTGAAGGGGGGGGACTGACTAGGGGAAATGACTGATCGCTGTTCATACATTGTATGAACAGACGATCCGTCATTTCTCCCCCTAAAAGGACCAGGAGCTGTGTGTTTACACACACGGCTCCCGCTCTGTAACGAGCAATTGCGGGTGCCTGGCGGTGATCGTGATCGCACCCGCCGGGCACGCGTGCCGGCACCAGGGGCGAGCAGGGGGCGAGCGCCCCTATTGACTAAAACGCAAGATGACGTATAGCTACGTGATCTCGCGCAGCCGAGCCGACCTGCCGCCATATAACTGCGGCGGCTGGTCGGCAAGTAGTTAACAGGTTTGATACACCACCTGAAAGCACGTCATCCAGATTCAGAATACAGGAAAACGGTACCACTTCCAAAAGATGCCTCGGGCTCTATACCATCTGTGGCCACAGTCTTCGAAAAGGTTAAAAAAAAATTACAAGTGAAAGTTCCAAAGCTCGTGGCATTACAGATAAAATTATGGAATTTATTGCATTAGACCAGCCATTCTCTGTTGTGGAGGACATTGGATTCCCTTGGCTCATGCAACATATTAAGCCGCGTTACCCGTTCATGAGCTCATGACTACCGACATCATAGCAATCAGTTGTACTACGGACATTTGGAGCTCAGACGTCAGTCCAACGAGCATGCTTAGCCTGGCAGCGCAGTGGATAGATGCCAAATTTCAATTGCAAAACATCCTACTTGACGCACGTGAGTTTGTTGGATCACATACTGCAGCAGCAATATCTGAAGCTTTAAAAACCATAATTGGCACATTGAGAAGTCTAAAGTGCATCTGATTGTCTGTCTGAGATAATGTGCGGAAGATGGCAAAGGCAATGGAGGACCGTGAACTTAAAAGCATACACGCTACAATTGGTTATGAATGATCGATTCAGCGCACCATATCTGATATCGTATCAAAAGGAAGAAAAATTGTGGGTCACTTTAAGCATTGTCTGCTTGCTTAATCTAGATTACAAGCTTTGCAGATACAGTTTGGAATGCCACCGAAACAACTGCAGCAAGATGTAGCCACTCGGAACAGCACCTGCTATATGCTGCAAAGTCTTTTAGAAACAAAAGCGTGTTTTGGCTACATACATTGCAGATGGCGAGCTGCTGGCAACACTGAGCGCACATCAGTGGATGTTCGTTGAAAATAGTATTTGTCTCTTCTATCTCCATCAGTTAACAAAAGAAATAAGCTCAGCTAATGGTTCCATTGCTGAAGTTATTCCCTTAACAAGCAAATGGCCCCTGCCCTCACCTATAACTGGCCTTCACAGCAAGGAGCAGATGGAAGGACAAACTTATGAAAAACAAAAAAAAGCTCAACTCGCCAACCAGTCTGCTGACCAACCAAATTAATCTGTCCAACAGTCTGCATTTAAAAACAGGTGTTTAGTTGGCACACCGTTGCCAACGCATGCGTAAGCTGCAAGGCCTCTTTATTGCACCCTGTGTATGCCTGCAGTCCTAACGCTACTGAATTTATGAGCGTCTCCACAGTGGGACACATGCATCCTAGTGGATAGATGAGGGGCAGGTGGGCCTGGAAGTAGACCAATCCCCCTTTAAAAGTACAGGAGCACACTGGACATCCAGCACAATGCTTTCCAAGGTGCCCAGTGTGTCCCCTGACCATATTTACACCAGTAACAAACAGATGGCCCCTGCCCCACCTATAACTGGCCTTCATAGCAAGGAGCACATGGAAGGGCAAATGCATGAAAGACAAAAAACGCAACATTTCATAGCTCAACTCACCAACTAGTCTGCTGGCATCTGGTTGCAGATACAGTTTGGAATGCCATCAAAATGACTGCAGCAAGATGTAGCCACTCATTGGAACAGCACCTACTATATGCTGCAAAGTATCTTCAAACAAAAGTGTGTTTTAGTTGCGTACATTGCAGATGACGAGCTTTCCCGGCAACACTGAGCGCATATCAGTGGATATTTGTTGAAAATAGTTTCTCTTCTATCTCCATTTAAAAAGTAAACAAAATAAGCTCAGCTAATACTTCCATTGCTAAGGCTGCATTCACACCTGAGCGTAGGTCGTTCGGTAATTTTTTCCGGCGTTTTTTCGCGCGTATTCATGCTTATTTGCATACAGCGTCGTCCGACGTTTTTGTACTTCGCCGTTTTTTATTTTAGCCAATAGGAAAAATGATCATCTTTTCATCACTTGTTGCAATGTTGGTAGATTTTTATTTTTTTATCTTCTGCCTGGTTGAAATGTTCTATTGATTAAAGTGACGAAATGCCCATAGCAAACGCTCGTTGTCGCGCTAGTCGCTTGAATCGAGCGTTTCCATTACTTTCTATGGGAAATGGAAACGCTCAAAAACACCCAAACCACCCGATTTGCGCGACAAAAAAGAGTCCGCAACTTGTTTGAGCTTCAGGCATTTGGCATCGGGCGTTTTGGAGTGGAGATGTGAACCATCTCCATAGGGAATAATGTATGTTTTCCCCTCTAGTGTTTTTGAGCGTCAGGCAACAAAACGCTCAGGTGTGAATGCAGCCTAAAGTTATTCCCTGTGTTTGCTGCACTGAAGCGTCTGCAAGGAAAAGAGGCAGAAACAGACCATGGCGTACAAATGGCTTAAACCACTCTACTGGAGGCTGTTAACAACCGGTTTCAAGACAAAGTCCAACCCTGTGTACTGCATTGCAACAGTTCTAGATCCTCGATTTTAAAGCATTTTTTTTATGTGAAGAAAAAGCAGCATGCACAGGAAATAAGGCACTCCATTTGTGATGGAAGCATCGCGTGAAGGAGTTTTGAGGTGTAGCACAGAGGAAAGTATACCAGAGAAACGGATGCATACAAGTGAAGAGGAACTCGCTCCCTCGATATCTGATATGTTTGAAGAAATTTTACACAAATGCACCCCGGTCCATAGCGGTGCCACAACAACTGTAGCTACCCAACGGCTGTAGATTTATTTAGCTGAATAGCCTATCGCCAGAAGCGACAATCCCCTTAAGTACTGGCACATGAACAAAGAATGTTTTCCACTGCTTGCCCAGATTGCACACAGATATTTATCTGCCCCAAGCACCAGTACAGCGAGTGAGAGACTATTCAGTCTAGCATCTCATATTCTTGATGAGAAGAGGAGAACCGTCTCTCCTGTGAGAAAGCTGAACAACTTTTGTTCTTAACCTCTTGACCACTGGGCACTTAAACCCCCTTCCTAACCAGATCAATTTTCAGCTTTCGGTGCTCTCACAATTTGAATGACAATTACTCAGTCATACAACACTGTACCCATATGAAATTTTTGTCCTTTCTTTTTTCACACAAATAGAGCTTTCTTTTGGTGGTATTTGATCACCTCCTGTGTTTTTTATTTTTTGCGCTATAAGCAAAAATAGACTGAAAATTCTGTAAAAAAAAAAAATGAATTCTTCTAGTTTCTGTTATAAAATTGGTAATTTTTCTTCATAAATTTTGGCCAACATTTATACTGCTACATATCTTTAGTAAAAATAAGTACAAATTGGTGGATATTATTTGGACTTTTTGTAAGTTATAGCGTCCACAAGCTATGGTGCCAATATCTGAAAATTGATCGCACCTGAAGTTCTGACGGCCTATCTCATCTCTTGAGACCCTAACATGCCAGAAAAGTACAAATACCCCCAAATGACCCCTTTTTGGAAAGAAGACATTCCAAGGTATTTAGTAAAAGGCATGGTGAGTTTTTTTGACGTTGTCATTTATTTTTTTCCACAATTCTTTGCAAAATCAAGATTTTTTTTTTCCTTTTTCTATTTCTCACACACAGCATATGCATACCACAAAATACACCCCAAAACACATTCTGCTACTACTCCCGAGTATGGCGATACCACATGTGTGAGACTTTTACACAGCGTGGCCACATACAGAGGCCCAACATGCACGGAGCACCTTCAGGCGTTCTGGAGCACCTAGGCCAATTCTGACATTTCTCTCCTACATTTAAAAACCATAATTTATTTGCTAAAAAATTACATAGAACCCAAAACATTATATATGTTTTTTTTTTTTTTTAGCAAAGACCCTAGAGAATACAATGGCGGTCATTACAACTTTTTTATCTCGCACAGTATTTGCGCAGCAATTTTTCGAACGTGTTTAAAAAAAACAAAAAAAAAACAGTAAAGTTAGCCCAATGTTTTTACATAATGTGAAAGATAAGGTTACGCAGAGTAAATAGATACCTAACATGTCACCCTTCAAAATTGCACACGCTCGTGGATTGGCGCCAAACTTCGCTACTTAATAATCCCCATAGGCGACGCTTTAATTTTTTTTATTGGTTACATGTTTTTAGTTACAGAGGAGGTCTAGGGCCAAAATTATTGTTCTCACTCTAACGTTCGCAGCGATACCTCACATGTGTAGCTTGAACACCGTTTTCATATGTCGGTGGGAATTACGTATGCGTTCGCATGCGAGCACATGGGGACAGGGGCGTTTAAAAATAAATAAATAATAATAATGTATTGTTCATTTTACTTTATTTTAGTTTGACACTTTTTTTCCCAAAAATACATTGTTTGATCATTTTTATTACTATTTTAAGGAATGTAAACATCCCTTGTAATAGGAATATAGCATGACAGGTCCTCTTTACAGTGAGATGTGGGGTCAATAAGACCTCACATCTCACCTCTAGGCTGGGAAGCCTGAAATAAAAAAAATGATCCTGGCTTTGATCGTATCAGTGAGTCGGTAGAAGCACCGGAGGGTGGCGGGAGGGGGTGACGTATTGCAGGGTATTGCAGGGTATTGCACAGGGATGGCTGAGCACGGAGGGATGGATGGCTGGATCTGTGACTGCAATTGTCACAGATCCAGCCCACAGCACTGCTGCTGTCATCCGATCCCTCCCCCTCTCCTCTCACACTGTACCGATGGGTACAGAGAGGGGAGGGAGGAACCGGCGTCATCGCATGACGCCGGTTTGTTTACAAGTGATCGCTCCGTCATTTGACGGAGCGATCACGTGGTAAACGGTCGCTATCAGCGGCAATTTACTGCGATCCGTGATGCTCCGCATCTTCTAGACCCGGCGGTCACAGTTGATTCCGGGAGCGCGCCCCAAGGAGCAAGATTCTGGGAGAATAACTCGACCGCGCTGTAGACGTCTTTTGTCTATAGCGCGGTCGGCAAGTGGTTAAAGCAAAATCTGCCAATTTTACTGAAATAGATTAGAAAGCAGTAGCACGGTCCAATAAGTTAGTATGTTCGCGTTACGAATTTGTGTAGTTGTGCCACTTTTGCATTATACCAATTACAGTGGACTGTAAAGTTGACTTCAAACATGAAATACCTTAAATGTATTTGCATAACAGAATAGAAGGGGTAGGGCAGGCTCTTAGCCATTTTGTTGGGTTTTCATTTTAGTTCTACTTCTACAGTTTAAACTTTTTACACGTTTTCAATTTAAAAGAGAACTTCAGCTCTTGAGCTACATAGTTGATTGGGCTAAACTATGTCTCTCCCTAAGCCGTCAGCCTGCTGCATGTGCGAAACTGTATGTATCTGTATCTGTATCTGTGGCTGGGTACATACAGTATACCGCACTGTGTTCCGGGTATGGGTGGAGACTTCCCGAAACACAGACTAGTCTACAATCTGGAACTAGTCAGTGTGACGGGAAGTCTTCTCTCTGCCCATACCTGGAACACAGTGCGGTATACTGTATGACTATGTATGTAGCTGCAGATACATACATACATAGTTTAATCGCACATGCAGTGCGCTGACACCTTAGAGAGAGAACTTAGGGAAATTACTAGTTCTCATTTAAGTTGAAAATAAATAATAAAAAATATATATAAAAACGAGCTGTAAAGTTAGTTAGTTAGTTAGGAAAAAAAGCAGCCTTAAAAATGAGATTTTTATCAGCGTTTTGCATTGGCTATGAATAAGCACTAAAGCACAGTGCGAAACGCGTCAGCTTCTGTCCTGATTTTTGCTGTGGCATGTTATTTTTGTGACCAGTTTTATTAAAAAAAGGAACGTTTTTGGAGTGCGGCTGTCCCAGCTTTTTCTCTTCAATATTGCATTGCCGGCACCCATAGTTTTGGATCCAGTGAGATCAGT
Source organism: Rana temporaria (assembly GCF_905171775.1). Taxonomy (NCBI): domain Eukaryota; kingdom Metazoa; phylum Chordata; class Amphibia; order Anura; family Ranidae; genus Rana; species Rana temporaria. The sequence continues at coordinate 215,062,569 of NC_053493.1, read as the reverse complement.
TCCCTGGTTCATCTGAGCGGTTATCTTTCTTATCTATTTTTGTTTATAGTGCAAAAAATAAAAACAGCCGAGGTGATCAAATGCCACCAAAAGAAAGCTCTATTTGTGGGGAAAAAAAAGGACGCCAATTTTGTTTGGGAGCTATGTCGCATGACTGCGCAATTGTCAGTTAAAGCGACGCAGTACCGAATCGCAAAAAGTGGCCTGGTCTTTAAGCTGCATAATGGTCTAGGGCTTAAAGCGGAGGTTCACCCTAAAAAACATATATGTACCATTACATGCAGCATACTTGCGTCAGCTACAGTATGCTGTTTTTTTTTCCCGCTGTACTTACCGTTTAATCATTCATTTTTTTTCTTCCTCCCGCGGGGAATAGGCGTTCCTATGAAGAGGCGTAGATGATTGACGTGCGGGTAAGGCACGTCACGCATTCCAAAAATAGCCGGACTAGGACTCGGTATACGGTGCCTGTGCACAGACTAGGAGCTGATTGCGCAAGCGCCGTATATAGCCGAGTCCTAGTTTGGGTATTTTTGGAACGCGTGACGTGCCTTAGCCGCACGTCAATCATCAACGCCTCTTAGTAGGAACGCCTATTCCCCGCGGGAGGATAAAAAGAAAATGAACGGTTAAACGGTAAGTACAGCGAGGAAAAAAAAAACGCATACTGTAGCTGACGCAAGTATGCTGGATGGGATGGTATATAATTGTTTTAGGGTGAACCTCCGCTTTAAGTGGTTGAGGGGACCCCCTACGCCAATAAAAATTGTGTGCAAGCCCCCCCCCCCCCCCCCTAAAAAAAAAAAAAAAAAAGAAACATACCAAACCCTTATCCGATCACGCAGCTTGGCAGGTCAGGAAAGGAGGTGGATAAGCGAATGCCCCTACCTCCCGTACCATACCAGGCTACATGCCCTCAACATGGGGTGGGTGCTTTGGGGCCCCAAAAGCACCTTTTCCCATATTGATGAGGATCCCCCAGATACCGGCCCCTCCACCCTATGTGAATGAGTATGGGGTACATTGTACCTCTACCCATTCACCTAAAACAAAAAGTGGTAAAAATAAACACAGTACACAGGTTTTTAAAGTATTTTAAAGGCAACGCCGGCATCTCTTCCGATTTTTCCCTCTCCCCTCTTTGGCTCTACTCCCTCATCTGGCAATGTCTTCTCCCACTGGCGGTTCTTCTCTCTCTGCTGTCTTCTCGCTCTTTTGCCAGTTCTTTTCTCTCTGCTGTCTTCTCGCTCTTTTGCCAGTTCTTTTCTCTCTGCTGTCTTCTCGCTCTTTTGCCGGGTCTTCTCGCCTCTTTTCTCCCTCTGTTCTTTTTCCGATCTGGACTCAATTCCATCTCCCGGTGTAATGCTGGGTCCGCCGTGTGCAATAGCTTATATTGGCATGGGGCGGGGCCACATGCCGACGTCATCCAGAGGCCTTGCCTCGTGTGACGTTGTTGCCTGGTGCATGATGGGGTGATGACGTCCGAAGGGGCGAGGCCTCTGGATGACATCAGTGTGTGGCCCCCGCCCCATGCTATTATAATTCATTGCACACGGCGGACCCAGCATTACAGCGGGAGATTGCATCAACATCAAAAGAAGAACAGAGCAAGAAGACCCGGCAAAAGTGCGAGAAGACAGGGGAGAAGACCCGGCAAAAGTGCAAGAAGACAGCGCAGAGAGGGAGAAGATCCGGAGAGGGGAGAAGAAATGAAGAAGAGATGCTGGAGCTGCCTTTTAAAATGCTTTAAAAACCTCTGTACTGTGTTTATTTTTGACATATTTTTTGTTTTAGGTCAGTGTTTCTCAATTCCAGTCCTCAGGCCCCCCCAACAGGTCAGGTTTTCAGGATTTCCATTATTTTGCACAGGTGATTTGATCAGTTTCACTGCCTTAGTAATCACCACAGCCTTTTCATCTGAGGGAAATCCTGAAAACCTGACCTGTTGGGGGGGCCTGAGGACTGGAATTGAGAAACACTGTTTTAGGTGAATGGGTAGAGGTACAATGTACCCCATACTCATTCACATAGGGTGGGGGGGCTAGGATCTGGAAGGCCCCCTTATTAAAGGGGGCTTCCAGATTCTGATAAGCCCCCCTCTTATCAGATAAGCCCCTGCCCGCAGACCCCGACAACCAATGGCCAGGGTTGTCGGGAAGAGGCCCTTGGCTAAGTTTTTCAATCTCTCCAATTTTAGTAAATCAACTCCACAATCTCCGGTGCTTGGAAGTGGGCCCCAGACTGTTGCCTACATTTTTCCCTGCTTGATTCAATGGACATACCCTACCTTGATGCTGTCTCTTAAGACTAGGGAAGTCAGTGGATACACTGTCTGAAACAAAACAAAACAGAGGGTGCCCCGGCAGTGGTAAGTATTTTACAAAAAAAACAGGTGTACTATATCAACCTTGTCATCAGGAAGCTTCCAGTCCACGATACATCATTCATATCACATCACCTATAGGACAACTGGAAAACCCAACAGGCTAACATGTTTTGTGGACTTGCCTCTCCTGAGCTCTGGCTCTTATGCCCCGTACACACGGTTTTCCCATCGGCGCAAAAAGTCAGATAAGAGCCTTTGGCCAGGAATCCCGACCATGTGTATGCTCCATCTGACTTTTTCCTACAGGAAAACTGTCGGGGAAAAAAGAAAGCAGGATGTTTTTTTTTCTTTTCAAGAAAAAAATCTTAGCGGGAAAACCGTTCGCCTGTATAGAATTCGGACGGGAATAAAAACATACATGCTCGGAAACAATTCGACATATGCTTGGAAGCATTGAACTTCTTTTTCTCGCCAAACAGAAAAGCTTCCGTGGTCATCACTCCTTTTAACATGTTCACTGCCAACACATGCACTGCTGTAGATTCTAGTGCTGTATCCCCCTCTCCCAAGCTGCTATTCAAGTGGTTACAGGTGACTGATATAAACCTTTTCAGGACCTGTCTTTAGAAATACAGATACTTCAAGGTATTGTAAAAAAAAAAACACACAAAAAAAATATGTGAGAACAAAAACACAAATAAGAACAACAGTTCTCGGAGAAACCATTGCCAGAGACCAACTAAAAGGAGGGGAAACTCCTTATTAAAAAGTGAGATAATGTCCAGATAATAAAAGGGTACACTTATACAGTAATTCATATAAAATACAGTGAGGAAAATAAGTATTTGAACACCCTGCTATTTTGCAAGTTCTCCCACTTGGAAATCATGGAGGGGTCTGAAATTGTCATCGTAGGTGCATGTCCACTGTGAGAGACATAATCAAATTTTTTTTTCCAGAAATCACAATTTATGATTTTTTAACTATTTATTTGTATGATACAGCTGCAAATAAGTATTTGAACACCTGTCTATCAGCTAGAATTCTGACCCTCAAAGCCCTGTTAGTCTGCCTTTAAAATGTCTACCTCCACTCTATTTATTATCCTAAATTAGATGCACCTGTTTGAGGTCATTAGCTGCATAAAGACACCTGTCCACCCCATACAATCAGTAAGAATCCAACTACTAACATGGCCAAGACCAAAGAGCTGTCCAAAGACACTAGAGACAAAATTGTACACCTCCACAAGGCTGGAAAGGGCTACGGGGAAATTGCCAAGCAGCTTGGTGAAAAAAGGTCCACTGTTGGAGCAATCATTAGAAAATGGAAGAAGCTAAACATGACTGTCAATCTCCCTCGGACTGGGGCTCCATGCAAAATCTCACCTCGTGGGGTCTCAATGATCCTAAGAAAGGTGAGAAATCAGCCCAGGACTACACGGGAGGAGCTGGTCAATGACCTGAAAAGAGCTGGGACCACCGTTTCCAAGGTTACTGTTGGTAATACACTAAGACGTCATGGTTTGAAATCATGCATGGCACGGAAGGTTCCCCTGCTTAAACCAGCACATGTCAAGGCCCGTCTTAAGTTTGCCAATGACCATTTGGATGATCCAGAGGAGTCATGGGAGAAAGTCATGTGGTCAGATGAGACCAAAATAGAACTTTTTGGTCATAATTCCACTAACCGTGTTTGGAGGAAGAAGAATGATGAGTACCATCCCAAGAACACCATCCCTACTGTGAAGCATGGGGGTGGCAGCATCATGCTTTGGGGTGTTTTTCTGCACATGGGACAGGGCGACTGCACTGTATTAAGGAGAGGATGACCGGGGCCATGTATTGCGAGATTTTGGGCAACAACCTCCTTCCCTCAGTTAGAGCTTTGAAGATGGGTCGAGGCTGGGTCTTCCAACATGACAATGACCCGAAGCACACAGCCAGGATAACCAAGGAGTGGCTCTGTAAGAAGCATATCAAGGTTCTGGCGTGGCCTAGCCAGTCTCCAGACCTAAACCCAATAGAGAATCTTTGGAGGGAGCTCAAACTCCGTGTTTCTCAGCGACAGCCCAGAAACCTGACTGATCTAGAGAAGATCTGTGTGGAGGAGTGGGCCAAAATCCCTCCTCCAGTGTGTGCAAACCTGGTGAAAAACTACAAGAAACGTTTGACCTCTGTAATTGCAAACAAAGGCTACTGTACCAAATATTAACATTGATTTTCTCAGGTGTTCAAATACTTATTTGCAGCTGTATCATACAAATAAATAGTTAAAAAAATCATACATTGTGATTTCTGGATTTTTTTTTTTGATTATGTCTCTCACAGTGGACATGCACCTACGATAAAAATTTCAGACCCCTCCATGATTTCCAAGTGGGAGAACTTGCAAAATAGCAGGGTGTTCAAATACTTATTTTCCTCACTGTATATATAAAGATAACCTTTTTTTTTTTTTTGGGTAGCCCAGATCTAAATAAACAGATGCTAAAGCCGGGTACACACTGAGATTTTTCTGTTCAACCCGCTGGGGAAAGAAAAGCTGCCAGCTCCGGTCAGCTGCAATTGGCTGAGAGTGCTGATCAGGAGCGCAGGGGTTGACAAATTTGCTTGGAATCTAGGAGCCAGCTAAAAAAAGTTAGGAGCCAGAAAACGCACCCCGTCCCGACGAGCTTGCGCGCAGAAGCGAACACGTACGTGAGCAGCGACCGCATATGTAAATGGTGTTCAAACCACACATGTGAGGTATCGCCGCGATTAGTAGAGCGAGAGCAATAATTCTAGCCCTAGACCTCCTCTGTAACTCAAAACATGCAACCTGTAGAGTTTTTTAAACGTCGCCTATGGAGATTTTAAAGGGTAAAAGTTTGACGCCATTCCACGAGCGGACGTAATTTTGAAGCGTGACATGTTGGGTGTCAATTTACTCGGCGTAACATTATCTTTCATAATATTAAAAAAAATGGGGATAACTTTACTGTTGTCTTATTTTTTTTTTAAAAAAAGTGCGCTTGCAAGACCGCTGCGCAAATACGGCGTGACAGAAAGTATTGCAACGATCGCCATTTTATTCTCTAGGGTGTTGGGATAAAAAATATATATAATGTTTGGGGGTTCTTTTTTTTTTTTTTTTTTTTTTTTCTTTTTACCACCTCAGCTTTTGTCATATTCTAGAGACCAGCTCATAATTTGATGCTTCTTACGTCTCTGATTGCAGTTTGCATCATATGTGGTGTTTTTTTTTTTTTTTGTTTGTTTTTTTTATATGTATACACATGAAAAAAATTTGTATGTGTCGCCTTCCCACTAGGGTACTAAGAGCTTATCCACACTCCTTTATATTCTTCACCCAGCAAGGGTGGCTGAGACATGCTTTCTCGTAATACATTCACCCCCCGGCCCCCCCTCAAACCCCCCCCCCACCCACCCCGTGGCTCCCAGAGGTCTAATGCTTATCCAAGGAAAGGCAAAATATAGAGATTCACCAAAATAAATAAAATTTTGCAAATAGCGGTCGGGGAATCAAACTTGAACCGGGACAGCGTATAAATACTGTGTTATCCGGAATATATAAATTAAGGGCCTCTTAATCTCTCTGCATAGCTCCATGTTTTTTTGTATTCCTTCCACTTTTCCCATTTGGCCTTAATGTCACTATTTGTCTCCAAGAGGCTGTCCTTTAGCTCTTCTAACCTATAGGTTTCCTCCACTGCGTCCACCCAGTTCCACAAATGTGGGCTTTCCATTTCGTGCCACCTTTTTGGGATCAGTCTCTTGGCTGCGTTCAGAAGGTGAGGAATTAGGGATTGCTTGTATTTTTTTATACCCTCTTGACACCCATGGAAGAGCACTACCCAAGGGTCTTTCTTTAACTCCTTGCCTGTGATCTCCTTTATTTGCTTTAAGATTGTGTCCCAGAAAATTTGTATTTTAGGGCATGTCCACCATAAATGGGCCATAGTTCCCCTTTCAGGGCATCCACGCCAGCACTCCGCGGGCTGGGCGGCATTGATTTTGTTAGCTTTATCGGGTGTGATATACCACCCTGAAATGCACTTGTAGTTTGCCTCGGCAGTTTGTATGTCTATTGCTGAGGAATGTACTAGTTGCATAGTCCTCTGAGGAGTGTTAGTCCCTCTCGTGGTTTTTAACTCCTTTTCCCATTTTTCCAGAAACGGTGCCTCCCCCCGTGACCCTATCTTAACCAATATCCCATATAATTTCGTGATCGTGCCCTTAGAAATCTTAGATTTACATATTTTCTCCAATTGTGTCAACTCCGCCACCGTCCGCAGAGGGCGGGGGAGGCTTCGTGTAAAGTGAGACAACTGGGAGTAATGCCACCTATCAAGATCCCAAAAATCTGTTCTAGACTTGAGATCCTCATAGGTCATCATCTCCCCGTCTTTTATAATATCGCCTAAGTGAACCGTGTCCTTTCTAATCCAGTTCCCTCCTATTTTTATTTCCCCAGGTGCAAAGTAAGCGTTTTCTTTCAAATTCATTAGTGGAGAATTGAATTTCCTTTCAAGTAGTGACTGGGTCCTATCCCACATACGTAAAGTGTCCCGTGTTATGTCAAATGCTTTGTGATCCAATGCTCTGTATTGTGCAGGAATCCAGATAGAGTTGCCCAGTTGTGTGTTAGCTTGTGCGTTTTCAATTTGCACCCATCTTTTTTCTTTCCTATCGCGCGCCCATTCCACCGCTCGAGACAGAACCGCCGCCTTATGATAGCTTTTTATGTCCGGCAGTGCCAGCCCTCCCTGAAGCTTACCCTGTTTTAGGATAGATAGAGAAATTCTGTGCTTTTTCTTTTTCCATACATAGTTTAATAAGAGGGAATTAAGAATTCTCAAAAATTGCTGAGGCAGGGCAATTGGAATTAGGAGAAATTTATATAGTATTTTTGGAACTATGACCATCTTCAGCATATTTATGCGTCCGATCCATGATATAGGTTTGTTTTCCGTTCTTTTTAATTCATTTTTAATCTCATTTAATAGTGGCACATAATTTATTTTATATATCTTCTGAACTGTATTAGCAAGTTTAATACCAAGGTATTTTAATTCTTTTTTCCATGGATAAATACAAATTGCTTTGACACAAGCTTCTTCGCTTTTACTTAAGTTTATATTTAAGATTTCAGATTTTGTGGCATTAACTTTAAAGTTGGAGATATCGCCATATTGTTGTAATATCATAGAGAGCTTGGGAATAGATTTAACCGGATTGGTTAAATAAAATAAAATATCGTCGGCGAATGCCGAGAGCTTATGTTCCTCCTCTTTTATTCTAACCCCATTGATTTCTGGGTCGTTTCGAATGGTGGCCAGGAGGGGCTCCAAAGACAAAATAAACAAAAGAGGGGACAAAGGGCAACCCTGTCTTGTCCCGTTTTTCATCTCGAAGGAATCTGATAGCGAGCCATTTATTTTAATTTTGGCAGAGGGATGGTAATATAGTGTGTTGATCCAGCGGATCATCCTGTTCCCTATTCCCATAGCTGTAAGAGTCTCCATCATAAGCCCCCAGTCTACCCTATCGAATGCTTTTTCAGCATCAACTGATAGGAATAGACCTGGGGGTGCATTCTGCCTTATATTCTGGAGCAGGAGAATCGCTCTTATACTATTGTCTTTGCCCTCTCTGTTGGGGATAAAACCTACCTGATCGGGGTGCACCAAATAGTGCATCACCCCTTTCAGGCGTTCTGCAAGGATTTTAGCAAAGAGCTTGGTGTCTGCATTGAGCAAGGAGATCGGTCTATATCCCGAACAGAGCGAGCTATCTTTCCCCTCCTTCAGGATTATTGCCACCGTGGCCGCTATTGCTTCCCTACTGGCTTCGAATTCGGACCCTAGACCATTAAAATACTTACACATCCTCGGTATTAAAATGTTACTAAATCTCTTATAGTATAGGGCCGAAAATCCGTCCGGGCCGGGGCTTTTCCCGCACGTCGTGTTTTTTAGAGCAATTTTAATTTCTTCTTCAGTTATTGGAAGGCACATATTTAAACTTTCTACCCTCTCCAGTCTAGGAAGACCCGCTTTCTGCAGAAAATCATGAGTTTTAGCCTCTTTTTCACCAACCTGCCACCCTAACTGTTTTATTGTGTATAATTCCTCATAGTAGTTTTTAAAGGTATCTGCAATTTCTCTAGTTGTATGTACCAATTTCCCATCTTTCCTTTTAATTTTATCAATGTAATTTCTGGTTTTCTTTTTTTGGGCCATTTTGGCTAAGTGCTTACTGGGCTTGTTTCCCCATAGATACCTCTCTCTGGCAATGCAGTTCAGTTTGTTCCTTGCTTCCTGTTCCATAATCTCCTTGAGCGCATCTCTTTTCACAATTAGATTATGGTAATTCTCTTTTTGCGCGTGCTCCTTGTGTTTACGTTCTAATATCACTATCTCTTTGGTCAGGGTATCAGATTTACATTTTCTCTCTTTTTTTTCCCTGGCGCCCTCAGCGATTAGTATCCCTCTAATATATGCTTTGTGTGTCTCCCACAGAGTTGCGCTTGAAATCCCTTCAGTGTCATTGAAAAGGAAGAATTGTTTTAGTTCCGCCTCCACCCTACTTGCCCTTTCTTCATCGCGAATCAGACTATCATTAAGGTGCCATACCGGCCGTTGGCTCTTTTGTATGGAGAGTTTAATTTTCATGGTTACTGGCGCATGGTCTGAGACAGTCATAATTCCAATGTCTGTCTCAGTGATCAAGTCAAGCAGCCTGTGATCTACCAAAATGTAGTCTATTCTAGTGTACGTTCCGTGGGGAGGGGAAAAGAACGTGTAATCCTTTGTATTTGGATGGAATATCCTCCAAGCATCCACTAATTGGCTGTCGTGGATCTTGTGCTTAATTTTTTGTAACTGCACGTTCGTTGTCTCCCTCCCCCGGGACGTACTATCTTCTTTCGGATTCATGGCGAAATTAAGATCCCCCATCATGATAGTGTACCCCTCTGCAAAATTTTTCAATTTGCCCAGGATTCTGCTTAAAAAATGGGTTGGATGTACATTCGGGGCATAGATGTTTGCCAGAGTGTAGGCGGTATCACCAAGTCTTCCTTTTAAGAATAGAAATCTCCCTTCCGGGTCTGTCAGCCTAGCCTCCAAAATAAACGCAGTCTCTTTTGCGAAACCAATTGCTACGCCCCTAGAGCGCTTAGAGATGGAATCACTGTAGAACCAGGAAGGATACCTAGGTGAATATAACCTCACGTTTGAATTTATCGACAGGTGAGATTCCTGGAGAAAAACTATGTCCGCTCTGTATGATTCAATCTCTGCTAGCACCTTCAATCTTTTAATAGGGGAGTTCAATCCCTTCACATTGTAAGATAAAAAATTTATTTCTGTCATTCCCTACCAGTAAAACCTTTCCCTATATTTTCCAAAAGATCTACTGGGAGCCACTTTCCCTGTCTCTCCTCCCCTCCCCCCCCCCCCCCCCCCTCCCCTCCCCAACCCTCCCCTCCCTGCCCAGGCCTAAACATGGCCCCCTTTTCTGAGAGAGGGGAGTGCCCTCTCCCCTTCCTAAACCCCCGCCCCACCCACCTCCCTCCCCCCCACGCCCAGGCCTAGACATCGCCTCTGAACCGTAGGGATCCTCGATCTCCCCTACCCGTCGGTTCTCGTGGATGAGGTGGGGCCTCCCAATGCCCCGCCCTCCCATATTACCCCTCAGAATACTCTTCTGGGGGTTGATCTTATATGGGTAGGGTTACGGACCTGCCCTCCTTGCTCCCCTTTCCAATCCCACCCTCCCCCTCCCGTCCCCCCCAGTCACCCTAAGTCGAACCTCTCCAATCCACTGAAGGTGGCAATCTGTGTCATGTAACTATTCGACCCAGCCGGGAATCTCCAGCACGGGCATATCCAGATTGCGACAAAACCCCACCAAATCCTCAGGAAATATCAACTTTGCTGAGACCCCCTCTTTGTGGCCTATCAGACATGCCGGGAACCCCCATTGATAGTTAATATTAAGCTGGCGCATCTGTTCCAGAAGAGGTTTAAGGTACCTTCTTCTGGCCAGGGTCTCCCAGGCTAGATCCGTGAAAATCTGGATATCAGTCCCGTCGTAGCATAGGGGGGGCTTTCTTCTCAATTTTGACCAGATCTCATCTTTGTCTTCGAAATATCTAAACCTCACAATAATGTCCCTGGGCCATTTGCCTCCTCCCTCTCTCATCTTTCCTACACGATGTACCCGTTCTATTTTGAGGGGGCCCTCCGTGCCATTATTTAGGAGGGGGAGAAACAGGTCGTTGAGGATTTTTCTCAAGTCTTCGCCTTTCTCCTCCTTGATGGATCGTATTCTTAGATTTTGTCTTCTGTTCCGGTTTTCTTGGTCCTCTAAGCGGTATTGCAGCCACCTCTGGTTTTGTTTCATAATCTGATGTTGATTTTTTAATTCATTTAATTCTAGATCCTGTTTTTCCATTTTTTTTTCCACTTCCTCAACCCGTTCCAACATATGAAATAGGTCCTTTCTTAATGTGCTGATTTCATCTCTTATCGCATTTTCCAATCTCTTTAACATCCCATCCAGTTCCCCCTTTGTGGGGATATGAGTGGCCAATCTGGGGTCATCCATTTGACTGACTTCGTGTTCACATTCTATTGATGTATCCTCAATTGGGGTAACCGCCCCCCCTACTCCCTTTTTAGTTGTCCCGGTTTTTTCAGCTTTTTTTGACAGACCTGGGCTCTTGGAACTCCCCTCGGGGGTCATATAGTGTCTGATCGTACTGGTGGGGGGGTTATCTTTAGGGATTTTCGGGGCGGCCCCCCTTGTAGATTTATTCATGTTGTATTTCTTTGTCCCTCTAATACGTTTCCCCAGTTTGGACAGCAGGTGGTCACCCCTCCTCTCCTTTTTTTTTTTTTTTTTTTTTATGGTGGTTTTTATTTTTAGGGAGGGAAAGCAGAACCGAGAAGTGATAGCTTCTCCTTCAAAGGATTTTGCGCTGGAGTTCTAGAGGGTCAAGGGGTCATCCCGTGTCGCTAGGCTGTGAGCAAAGGAGAAAATCACCCACACTCTGTTTAAAGGGTGCTATACCCCCCGTTGGTTTGTTGAGTACTCAAGGAGTTTTTGAGTTCCAGAGGCCAAGCTGGTTTATTTTCATTGAGCATCGGTACTCCTAGGATACCAACGCGTATGTTTTTTTTTTTTTTTAGACAACCATTATCAGGTCTAGCAGAGGCCAGATCAAGCTATCACCTGGAGTATTTGTGACTAATCTTATATTTTTTGATTCTTCGAAGGGGGGTAGGAATATTGGGTAAGCTATAAGAGTTTGGTGGGACATATATTGCCTCCTTTTCGCTCTGTCTACCCTTACACTGTGTTCTACGCTGTGTTCAAATGCGCAACACTCTCTCCTCTGTACTCAGGTTTATAGTACATTGGGCCAATATAGCAAACCAAGCAAAGCTCGTGTAGTGGGCCAATGGTAAAAGAGAAGACTCCAATATTTCCACCAGTGTCTCAAGTCAAACCCACAATCATTTGGTGGTGCTTAAAGCAGAGGGAGATATAATGTCTCTAGGTAACTTAAGCCTTTCAGTTAAGCCTCCTTACCAGTGTCCTCCATATATATAGGCTATGGATTTGCAGTCCGTGAATTTTTTAATGCAATTAATGCAATCAGTGAAACTATGTAATAGGTGCGGATTAGGTCTTAATAGAGACTAAGCAGCTGGATGCCCCATGGTGTTCAAGCAATGTTGCCCAGGTTATTTAGGTTATTTAGACTGCATTAGAGGCTAGTTTCACCAGCAAAGTAACATCAGTGATTTATAGAATATACTTTGTAGAGCAGTAGTACACGTTACCCTCTTACCACATCCACCTGCCGTCAGGGCTAAATCCCAGGCTCCACATGCTGGTCCAGTTGCATCAATGAGAAAACAAAAACAAAGGGTTGATGTTACCTGGTAGACGTTTTTTTCCTTCCCAGCCCAGGGCCGAAATGGCCAGATATCGCAACAGGCAGGGGGGGGGGGGGGGGGGCTGCCAAGCGCACCACAGATGGAGGTTTCCGTGCCTTTTTCTATGCTGCACGGCGCCTGCCTTCTCCTCGGGGGGGCGAGGGTTAGGGGGAGGGGGGCTTCCCGGAGAGCAGCGTGAGACGGTACATCGGGCGTTCAGCGGGCTTGACCACTAGCAGCTCCGCAGACTCTCACTCTGCATCGTAGCTGCTGCCGCTGGAACGCCGCCAGATCTTCCTCCTACCTCCCTCCGTCTCCCGAGTTCAGGCTAGGTCCGTAGCTCAGGAGGCTCCTCCCTCAGACGTGCGTGCTTCACGTGCACCACGTCATCGCTGATGTTTGGGGGTTCTAATTAGAGGGAAGAAGATGGCAGTGAAAATAGTGAAAAATTACATTAGAATTGCTGTTTAACTTGTAATACCAACGGCCACCACCAGATGGCGCCAGCTTACACATCTGGTGGTAATAACTTGTAATACCAACGGCTCACCACCAGATGGCGCCAGCTCACAAAAAATAAATAAAAAAATTCCCCCCCCCCCCCCCCCCTTCCAAGCCAAGTCGCCAGGACCCTATTTCTAGTCGCCATGGCAACCTGGCGCCCGGGATTTGTCGAGCCCTGTGGTAGCTGCTGGTTTTCCAGCATGCATGTCTAACAGAGGCTGGCCAGTTTCTGTTGGGCTGATTGCCATACACACAGGCAGAATGTCGGCCAGGTTTTATTGAACTGGCCGATGTCGCCTGGTGTTCTTTCGAGAAGTGCTCCCCTATCTAATAGTGCCCGGGACAAACTGTGCAGGCACCGTATGTCAAAGCGCAACAGCTGATTTGCTGATCAGCTGGGCTGACGTAACCATGGCGTATGCGCACATCGTAGGAGGTATCGCTCGATGGGAGATACCATTTTAAAGGCGCAATTGAAACCTATACAAACAGCGGGGGGAGACCGTAGTTCTCAGATTGTGCATTGCTGGTGGTAGAGGGCGGCTAGTGTTGAAGGGCTGGTTTTGTCTGTTTTTCAATTGTGCCCATGAAATGGGAAATACCTCCTACGATGTGGGCTTGCGCCCTGGTCACGTCACTCCGGCTGATCGACAACTCGGAACACCAGGAGTGCAAAACTCTGGCATTCGGCCCGTGTGTACGGGGCTTATAACTTAAACCAGAGGGTGCTGCTTTGTGATTTAGTGAGAGCACTTCAGCTGAACAAAGAGGGACAGGAAAACGTAGAGATCTATCGTGTACTATTAAAAGCGCTGAAAATACTTTATTAAAATGGATTGCACTCACAAGGATAATGTAAGTCAAGCGGTGAGATAGTTGGCCACTTCCAGCAAGCTGGAGTTGGCGTCATCCGTGAACTTTCCCAGAGCCCTGTCCAGGGGCATTAGCTGGGGCTCTGAGATGCATATATGCGGTAGCTGGGTAGGTGGGCTTTAACGCTCAGCCGCCGCACATGTGGGTCTATGAGGAGCGGCTTTTCTGTGCTAAGTGTGCACCGTACACTCTCTCATCTGATCATGTGACAGCCAATCACAGCGGTCACATGATTGGAAAGGCTACCTCTACCTCCGGCCATTTAGATCTTGCAGAGCTGGGGGACGTTGGCTTTAGGGGGTTCATTGATATGCATGGTTGTGTCTGTGCCAGATCTAGTTGTTCTTTTTTTTTTTTTTTTTTTTTGTACCAGTACTAGCCTGAGAGAGACCCAAGGATTATGGGATATGTAGTTTGTTTACAGGAAGTTCAGTTGTCACCTTACAGACAAGTCATGCAGTAACCTGTGTGGTGCCATGCCTCATGTTTTAACACAAACATAATCTTCTGATACAGGGATGTCAAGACTTGCTCTACTGTAGGCTGTGGGAACAAGGCAACAATGAAACCATAAAAGTACATTATCAACGCACATCTTTTGCACAGTGCAAGTAGGAAAGTTTTAATGCTAAACTCCAGGAAGTAAAAACATTTTTTTGTCATGCCTAGCAAAAAAAATGGTAATTTTTGGTATAGTACATCCAGAGGGCTGCTGGGGATGTATTATGCCCATTGCTCTATAGCAGGAGTCGGGAACCTATGGCTCGCAAAACAGATGTGGCTCTTTTCATGGCTGCATCTGGCTCTCGCCTCTCAATCCGCGGATCACGTGGTGTGCCGATCCACGCATTGAGCCCATAGCAAAGGCTGCGGCTTCGGCCTAGCTCCGGAGCGGCGGCCATCTTGGTACACCACGCGGTGGCCTAGGTGAGCGGTGCACTGACGTCATCATCACCCGCGTCAACTGCTCGTGGTGGATCTGCCTGCTTGTATAGTCACGGTAAGCAGGCAGACAATCGTAGGGGAGATGTGGATATTACAGTGGGGGAGGTGGAGAGATGACGTGGATATTGCAGTGTAGAGATGTGGATATTGCAGTGGGGGGGAGATGTGGATATTGCAGTGGGGGGGAGATGTGGATATTACAGTGGGGGGAGATGTGGACATTACAGTGGGGGGAGATGTGGACATTACAGTGGGGGGAGGTGGAGAGATGACGTGGATATTGCAGTGTAGAGATGTGGATATTGCAGTGGGGGGGAGATGTGGATATTACAGTGGGGGGGAGATGTGGACATTACAGTGGGGGGAGATGTGGACATTACAGTGGGGGGATATGTGGACATTACAGTGGGGGGAGATGTGGATATGATATTACAGTGGGGGGATGTCTGTGGATATTACAGTGGGGGGGATGTCTGTGGATATTACAGTGGGGGGGAGATGTGGACATTCATCATTGGTTAGCAACAGCATAAAAACATTATTAAAAAT
The DNA here is from genome assembly GCF_905171775.1 of Rana temporaria. Classification (NCBI taxonomy): domain Eukaryota; kingdom Metazoa; phylum Chordata; class Amphibia; order Anura; family Ranidae; genus Rana; species Rana temporaria. The sequence goes on along the minus strand of NC_053493.1, from coordinate 215,047,420 downwards.
AATTTTGAGACGTATTGTACTTTAAAAGTGTTGGTCTTACATAAAATGTACACATTTACTTGTATTTAATTTTAAACATATTGTATGGCTCTCACGGAATTGCATTTTAAAATATGTGGCGTTCATGGCTCTCTCAGCCAAAAAGGTTCCTGACTTCTGCTCTATAGGCTTTGATCTTCTGGCTCAGTTGCTGTGAGCTCCATTGATGGTACAGTGATGGTAGGGGGTCACTTGCTTTTCAACTACTCTATTCTGAAAGTACCGTCTAAAGTGGTAGTAAAGTGATTACTACCACTTTTACCTACAGGTAAGCCTATAATAGGGCTTACCTGTAGGTATAAAGAATATCTCCTAAACCTGTACGGTTTAGGAGATATTCCCCTCGCAATGCGCCGCTGATTGCAGCGGCGCATGCGCAGTGGGGAGCCTCGGCTAAAGGGCCGGCAGCCGCCGGACCTTGCCGGATTGAAGTCTCCCGCGCATAAAATAAAAATCATCGCGGGTATACAATCGCTTTAATACAAGGTTTTCTCTGAATATACAAGGAGACATCCTGACATTTATCCACCCCTCCCCTCCGCTTCCCTTGTACATGCAGAGAAACCTTGTATTCATTGAAAATGCCCACAGCAATCCTCTGGACTTGGTATACCAACAATTATAGGTAACTAAGCCATACCCAGCACACGTTAAAGAACAATAAATCCTATTCAGCTTTAAGAAGTCGTCCTTCTCCCTTTTTTTTTTTTTTTTTTTTGAGTAAATAACTGTTTTACCTGTTGTTTCATATCTACCTAGAGTCCAGTTTTAGTTAAATGATGAAAAGTAAAAAGTGGTACTCCTAGTAATTGGATATCTTGTTTTTGATTTGTAAGGTTGGTTCTATAACCATCAACCTGACTATAAATCCACCACTAATTTCACCACCTAAATAAATGTAATTTTTTTAAAGAACATGAAAGTATTTTATTTGGTACGCTGTGTGTTTTTTTTTTTTTTTTTTTTTACACAGTATACCATTTGTTTGGATGAGATAATAGTATGTCATTATACAGAGGCATGCTGCAATCTTCAGGCTGCAGGTCCATGTAAGATGAAAGCATTTTTTCTATATGTGTGATATATGTGAAATTTTGCCGTAATTTCAGGAAATGTAATGTGTGTCTTGAATAAACTTGCATGAAAGTCGGACCAAAGTATTACAGGAACTACTTTTGAAGTTGCACATATATGAATGGTTATCATTGGAAATCATGGGGAACGACTTGTCATGTGACTTTGCAGTCCCAAGTCGCACAAGTGTGAGAGGGGCTTATTGGGAACCTCTCTAATTATTCTAGATCAGTGGTTGCCAACCTTTCGCACCCTACGGTTCACTAAACTTACAATTTTGAATCAGGTGGACCACTAAGGGGTCATTTACACTTGCTTCGGCTTCAACACACATGATAGGCTAGTTTACACTTTCTTTAAAACAAGGCTCCAGACAGGCTTTGTTAAAGCTCTTTGAACACTGTCGCTAAATAAAATGATTAGTCTCCTGTCCTGTTTTACACCTTGCTTTTGCTTTGCTTTGACTTTTCCTCAAAAATGATACCCCATGCAGCTTCAGTGGTGCTTGAAAGCATCTTCAAAGCCTCCATAGAAGTCTATGGCAAAGCTTGCTCGAAGCTCCACCGAAGTCTCATCTAAGCCTCTTTGAAGCACCAAGCAAAAGGAGGCGTAAACAGGACTTAAGTTAACCATTTAATTTAGTGACAAGAGCTTTGACTGGCATTCAGAGAGCTTTAAAAAAGTATGTCCGGAACCTTGTTTTGAAGCAACTGTAAACTAGCCCTAACATTTTAAATGCCTTATACTCTCAATACTTCGGCTCCATGTCGCCCTCCCCCTGTATCACACTGCTTACTTATACACACAATGCTCTGGCTCTCTGACCCCCAGAGCATAATCAGAAACAATAAACAACAAGAAAAAGCCTTTGTCCAAGAATTTTTGTACGGATCTTTATTCATCGGTTTTGATTTACTGTGAAGCAACAAGGAAAATCCGATGACCGCTCGCCTGATTTTTTTTTTTTTTTTTGTCTTTTTATTTATACATTTTTCAGATTGACAGAATATAAAGTCGGTGTCTCCACCTTGCATTTCCATTTTTTTTTTTTTTTACCAATAAATTTTCTTTTAGTGTGTATAAATGAAAGTTGCTTTTGCACACTAGTATTTAATTTTAACTGCTAGAGTAGGGTTACAAGCAGATTTCTTTTAATACCAAATAACAACAGATGTGAGCTTAGTCCTGAGGATCACAACAAGCTTGTGAACTATTTAACAGTGGACATTAAGGGATCAGCAACCGGGATTACCTAGAATAGTATGTATGGGTTTACGTTGTCCGCCTTAGTTTTTATCATACAGTTGATCTTGGTATAAAGTAACATAAAAATATAGGTATTCTGCAAGTAAAGTGTCATTTTTTTATTTGTACACATAATAAATTCCAGTATGTCCTTTTTTTTTTTTTCTATTCCTGTTTAGAGATGGAGCTGTGAGGAATGCTGGTTCAGTATGTGAGCCCCAGCCAGTGACAGATGTCTCGCCCCTATCCAATAAGTGTGAAGACTGCAAAGTGGACAGTGGAGAAGAAAATGAAGATGTACAGGCATCAAGTCATTTGTTGTCAAATAAACCAGAAAATGATCTCCCAGAGCTTTTAGGTCAAGATGGGGCCAGCACTTTTCAAACTACTGAAACAACTTTAGAAAGCAAAGATGGGCCAGTTCAGCCATGTACCTTAGGAAAAAACGTTATGTCTCCGGAAATGTGAGTACTCAGACTTTTATTTGGTTCACCAGATGCAATCATTAGATTGTCAGTGGAACTTTTACAAATAATGTGGGTGTAGTTTGAGAATCGGGGAGAAGCAGATCACTGATGACGAAGCAGTTTTCCCCTTATCATTCTCTCAGAAATGTCTAACAAATATTTTAATATTATTAATGACGTGTTCTGTTTTTCATAATGTGTAAACGCTCTTTATTTGCAGCACTTATTGCAAACTCTCCATTCCACCCCCTTGCAAGTCTTTTATTCACCTGTACCCTGTCCAGCAAGATGTTGACTGTGCAGCCTGGTCTGCACTATGCAATGTCCTGTTGAAATCTTGTCCACTGGGCTTGGCAATGTGGATCCATACTTCATGCTCTAGTTTCGTACAAACTCACTGTAAAGTTGAAGAGTGCGGAACATGGACTCGGCACAGAAGATTAAAAATTTCAAGCAACGGTGTAGAATAGAAAAGGCTACACAGCCTAGACATGACTGGCACAGTTATAGGTGAATATAAGACTGATGGTTGCTTAAGTAAATAAGTGTGACTGCACTGAAAGTTTTAAGACCCCGTTCACACTGTGCTTTAGCGCTAAAAAAAAAGCACCTGTAAAGCACCTGAAAGAAGTTTCATCTGCAATACCTATGTGAAAGCACTGCCAGTGTCCAAAAACGCTTGTAAAGCGCCGCTAAAACTAGCGGCGCTTTACCAGTGTTTTTCGGGCGCTTTTAAACCCCCGCTAGTGGCCTAATAAAGGGTTAAAAGTGCCCACAAAGCGCTTTGCAGGTGCTTCTAATTGATTTCAATGGGAAGGGGCGCTTTAGAAGCGGTGTATTCACCAATGTGAAAGGGGTCTAAAGGATCAACCCACTCAAGTGCTGTATCGGGTATAGGTGGGGTCTATTAGGTTGTGTTGGCTTTTTTGGTTCTGCACTCACAAATTTTGAACAAAATGCTACAAAATGGGTACTTTCGCTTCACCTGTTGATATGCTCTGTAATATAACAGAAATTAAAGAAGAATTGCAGGCATGACTCTCTTCTACATGGGTATATTTGGTCCAGCTTGAACCAATGTAATCATGTACAGTAGGTCACAAAAGTGAGTACACCACTCACATTTTTGTAAATATTTTATTATATCTTTTCATGTGACAACACTGAAGAAATGACACTTTGCTGCAATGTAAAGTAATGCGTGTACAGCTTGTATAACAGTGTAAATTTGCTGTCCCCCCCCGCTGGCAACAAAAGTGAGTACACCCCTAAGTGAAAATTTCCAAATTAGGTCCAAAGTGTCAACATTTTGTGTGGCCACCATTATTTTCCAACACTGCCCTAACCCTCTTGGGCATGGAGTTCACCAGAGCTTTACAGGTTGCCACTGGAGTCCTATTCCACTTTTCCATGATGACATTATGGAGCTGGTGGATGTTGGAGTCCTTGCGCTACTCCACCTTCCATTTGAGGATGCCCCACAGATCCTTAATAGGGTTTAGGTTTGGAGACATGCTTGGCCAGTCCATTACCTTTACCCTCAGCTTCTTTAGCAAGGCAGTGGTCATTTGGAGGTGTGTGTTTTGGATCGTTATCATGTTGTAATATTGCTCGGTGGCCCAGTCTCCGAAGGGAGGGAATCATGCTCTGCTTCAGTATGTCACAGTACATGTTGGCATTCATGGTTCCCTCAATGAACTGTAGCTCCCCAGTGCCGGCAGCCCTCATGCAGCCCCAGACCATGACACTGAAAGTTTTAAAGGATCAATCCACTCAAGTGCCATATCATGTATAGGTGGGGTCCCACCACAATGCTTGACTGTAGGCAAGACACACCTGTCTTTGTACTCCTCACCTGGTTGCCTCCACACACGCTTGACATCCAAATCAACAAAGGAATGACTTCACCAGAAGAAGCCAGCCAGCCAGAGCCACCAACTGAATCCCATTGAAAATCTGTGGGGTTGTCTGAAGAGGGCTGTGTACAGGAGATGCCCTCACAATCTAACAGATTTGGAGTGTTTTTGCAAAGAAGAGTGGGCAAATATTGCCAAGTCAAGATGTGCCATGCTGATAGATTCATACCCAAAAAGACTGAGCACTGTAATAAAATCAAAAGGTGCTTCAACAAAGTATTAGTTTTAAGGATGTGCACACTTATGCAACCATATTGTTTTATTTTTACTTCCCTCCACCTAAAAGACTTCAGTTTGTTGTTCAACTGAATTGTACAGATTTTTTAGGTCACATTAAAGGTGGAAAAAGTTCTGAAATTATTTATCTTTATCTCTTTTTTTTACATCACAGAAACCTGACATTTTAACAGGGGTGTGTAGGATTTTTTATATCCACTGTAGTTACATTGGTCCAAGCTAGATCAGTGTAATTATTGTAGGTATAATATAGCCATGCCTGTAATTCTTCTTTAAAAACCCAACTGGGGACTATATCCTCACATCTGACATGGCAGACTTGAGAACTTGGCAAAGATTTTGCTACAAGAGTCCCTGAAAGACATAGGAACCCAATTTAGTGATTGTAAAGGTTTCGCTTTTTTTTTTTTTAAATAACAAACATGTCATACTTCCCTGCTCTGTGCAATGGTTTTTGCATAGAGCAGCCCTGAGCCTTCTCTTCTCAGGTGCCCCACACACAAAGCGGGGCTCTGTCCCCCCCCTGATTTTTCCTAACTGGCTGTGTATGACCGCAGTAGCCAATGGCTCCTGTCGAGAGAGGCTTAGCTCTCGTGCATATCACTGGATCGAGCTCGGGCTCAGGTAAGTATAAGGGGGGCTGGCAGGGGAAGCTGCATGCAGAAGTTTTTTTTTACAGAAAATGCATTAAGGTAAAGAAAAACTTCCTCTAGAACCAGTTGGTATCTCCCAAAAAGGAAATATACGTTATGATATTCAACCTAATTTTGCTTGGTTTACTGTAATATAGCCTCTGAAATTTGTGATTAGGGATGAAGACATTTACCGAGATGAAGAGGAAATTGAAAAAGAAAAGACAAAGAAAGGAGCACCTGTTTGTGAAAAAGGCTTTAAAGGTAATACACACTTCATATTCTTACATTTGAACAGTACTTTTTATTAAATCATGGGATAGGCTTATTTACTAAAGAAATCCACTAACCAATCAAGACTGATGTAATCGATTGACTGGAATATAACATGGATTGTTGCCATTTGCTATTGGTTTACATTACAATTGTCCCAATACCGATCGGTACCGATACAGCTTCTCCTCCTCTCCCCTCCATGGCTTTCAGCTGCTTTATTGAAAGGCACACGGAGATCGGTGATTATAACATTGCTCGGCGCCGCACCGATCATCCCTCAAAGTCCCCTGTATCCTCCTCCAGCTCCCCCCCCCCCCCTTTTAAAAAAAAAAAGAAAGAAAGCATAAAAAATATATACCGTATTTATCGGCCTATTGCACGCTCCGGCGTATAGTGTGCACCCCTAATGTGGAATTGATATTCCTGACAAAAAATGTTTTATTACTTACCGTTTCGGTGTCTTGCCTGGCGTCCGTCTGCGGCCTTCGCGGTGTCCTCCCCGCTTCTCCCGCGCTGGTCTCTGAGTCGATCGCCGCTTATATGTCGGCGGCCGCGTTCAAACACAGCGCGGGAAGCGAGTATAGGCATATATCGCGCACCCACGATTTTGCCCTGATTTTAAGGCCGATAAATACGGTATCTACTATGTATGTGTGTGTATTGTAAAACATAATAAGATTTAATTGTAAAAAAACGACTGACACAGTCCACGCCTCATCAGTGCTGCATATTTGTGCCACTTTCACATGACCTTAAAAAAAGTATCGGTATCGGCGACACTTGGTACTCGGTCTTAAAAAGCGGTATCGGACAACACTAGTTTACACTAAACACTTTTTCAGTTTCTTATCATACAGACTCCTGAATTTGTAATGTATATTTTCCAGCTCACCACTGCATCACATGAATTGACAGCATTGAGCGGACCCAAGAAAGCTTATTTTGTATATTCAGATGAGCATTTTCTCCTGGTTTACACCTGCTAAGCAATGACATGCAAAGGAGCAATTGGTTTAGTTGTGCAGACCTATTGCAGTCTTGTTCTAGTAATCTGCATGACAGGGGAGTGAGTGACAGCTGGTACGGCCCCCTTCTTTGAGAGTAAAGACATGTCTGTCTGTAGCAGATAAGCTAATCATCACAGGGAGGAGGTGCTCAGCTATAGAATAGAATGCTAAATCCACCGCAAATGGCATACCATTATTTCTGTCTGCCCTGTTATGATAATCATATGGGAACAGCAAGGCAAATGTCGTTGTAGCAAATACTGATGGTCAACGTGAAAGTGTATTTCCTCTTGGATTGTAAGCTCTAACGAGCAGGGCTCTCTGATTTCTACTGTATTAAATTGTAATTGTACTGTCTACCCTCATGTTGTAAAACGCAGCGTAAACTGTTGGCGCTTTATACATTCTGTATAATAATAATTCCCACTTTTTCAGACAAATTTGAGAAAACCTCAGTAAATGTATGGTTCCATCCACACAGCATATCTAAAATAAGTAAAATAAGTTATATATAATATATATGTATTTGGAGCAGGATTATACATAGAACGCTGTAGGGAGTTTTTATTGCATTGAATAGTTGGCAACGTACAGATGGGAAACAAAAGTACATTAACCACTTAAGGACTGCCTTACGCCAATATACGTCGGCAGAATGGCACGGCTGGGCACAGGCACATACATGTACGTAGCCTTTAAGAGCCCAGCCGTAGGTCACGGATGCGACCCAGTCCGAAGCTCCGCAGCCACAGGACCCGCGGACCCGATCGCCGCCGGTGTCCCGCGATCGGTCACAGGAGCTGAAGAACGGGGAGAGGTGTGTGTAAACACACCTTCCCCGTTCTTCACAGTGGCAGTGTCATTGATCGTCTGTTCCAGTGCTGTATCCTGGCCTAGGCCAACAAGGCCCAGGCCTAGGGCAGCACTTTGCAGGGGGGGGCAGCACGGACAGTGTCCCCGCCGGCTTGCGCTACACTGTTGAGCAAATTAGTTTAGCGCCCCCATAAATCGGCCGCAACGGGGGGGGGGGGCGTTGCTTCTAATTTTTTACCATCCCTGTCCCATTGCAGAGACTTCACTTCACATATTTTGTAAACGCGATAAATTTTGTGCAAACCAATCGTTAATCGCTTATTGCGATTTTTTTTAATTTTTTTTTTTTACCAAAAATAGGTAGAAGAATACGTATCGGCCTAAACTGAGGAAAAGATTTTTTTTATATCTTTTTTGGGGATATTTATTAGAGCAAAAAGTAGAAAATATTGAATTTTTTTTTCAAAATTGTCGCTCTATTTCTGTTTATAGCGCTAAAAATAAAAACCGCAGTGGTGATCAAATGCCACCAAAAGAAAGCTCTATTTGTGGGGAAAAAAGACGCCAATTTTGTTTGGGAGCCACATCGCACGACCGTGCAATTCTCAGTTAAAGTGAAGCAGTGCCGAATCGCAAAAAGGGGCAAGGTCCTTAACCTGCATATAGGTCCGGGTCTTAAGTGGTTAAAGTGATACTAAACATTGTTTCATTTACATTATCCCTTCTATTACTGTATGTGGATGCTGGAACTGTAATTATTTTAATAACAAAACAAAATGGCATGCAAGTACCTTTTTCCCAATTGATAAATGTATACCTGTCACAATGCCAAGCTCTCTCCCAGCCTGTCTTCAGGGAAACATAAGCAGGAGTAGCTTCTAGTCCTTTGCTGCGGCGATCTGCAATTTATTTATTTTTTATCAAGACTGCGACATTATGGCTGACACATCGGAAACTTTTGACACATTTTTGGGACCATTGGAATTTATACAACGATCAGTGCTATAAAAATGCACTGATAACTGTAAAAATGTCACTGACGGGGAAGGGGTTAACCCTAGGGGGCGATCAAGGAGTTAATTGTGTTCCCTATTGTGTTTTTAACTGGGGGGGGGGGGGGGGGAGACTGACCTAAAGGAAATGACAGTTCATGGTTCGTATCTATTAGGAAGTCACGATCTGCACGATCTGCATTTCCTAACAGAACAGGGATGTGTGTGTTTACACACACACACACACACACTTCCCTGTTCTGCCTCTCGTGCCCGCGATTCGTCGCAGCCGGCGGTCATCGTGACCGCCAGTCACGAGCATTAGCACCCCCACGATGCAGGGACTGACGTACACTTATGGCGGTTCCCTGGATCGTGCTGACCTGCCGCTGTATAACGACACGGCTGGTTGGCATGTGGTTAAAAATGACAAATGTGTCATACTTTCCTTCTCTGTGCAATGGATTTGCACAGTGCAGCCCAGATCCCCCCCTTCTCAGGTCCCTCTTCGACTCTCCTGGCTCCTCCCTCCTGACGAGTGCCACAGAAAGCAGCTTGCTATGGGGGCACCAGAGCCGCAGCTCTGTGTGTCCGTTCAGACACGGAGCCCTGGCTAGGCCCCGCCCCCTCTCACCTCATTGGCTCACTAACTGGCAGCAGCAGGAGCCAATGGCACTCCGCTGCTGTCTCAGCCAATGAGGAGGAAAGTCTCGGGCAGCGAGTCTCTAGTGCAACGTTGCTGGATAGAGATGGGCTCAGGTAAGTATTAGGGGGGCAGGGCGGGCTGCTGCACACAGGATTTTTAGCTTAATGTATAGAATGCTTTAAGATAAAAAAAAAAAAAACGTTGCCTTTTACAATCAATCCCTTTAAGTGTGAATAAATGCTGTTTGTAGCAGCATGTCCCGGCTGGCATCTACATCCAAGCTATTCTTGGACACCAATATAGCACTGCGCTTACAGACACATCTCCTCTGCATTGAGCTGAAAGATCATCCTGTCTCCTGGGAGCAGATTTTTCAGAGAATAGCAGAATGCATTTAAAACCAGAAATCTGCAGGCAATATATCTGCAAACGGGAGTAAACTACAGTAAAATTTGTATTTTTGTGCTCAGAGGGTGCTGGGACAGGTACAAAAGACTACCCCTTGAGTAAATCAACCCCTACAGCATTTCTGAAGATTTCTAAAAATAACTTTTCTCTTATCGTCCATGGACGGACACAGCTCCTTAAATCTTGACAAGTGGGTTATGTTCCCTGTTTACAGGAGAGGACTAGGCAGAAACATGTTAAATAGTTAAATACATGTTACATTAACAGAGTTGAACAGCCCCGCCCAGGGGGCGGTCCCTCCAGACATAACCCTCCTCACTGCAGCTTGCAGCCTCAGTTTCGTTCTGCCTAGCAAAGGAGAAGGACGTATGGCTCCCTTTGGGCCCAGCGCCCTGAGGAGAAATTTTATTTTATTCTATCTTCTTTTATTTTATTTTCACTTTTTCTTGAAGAATCTTCTTTCAACTGTCGGCTGAGAGACAGGCTGGATAATATAGATCCTTGTAGTCTACTCAGTCCGACCAGCAAGCGTGGGCACACCTTTGCAAAGAGGCTTGGTCTGCCACGCCATACCCCATGACTCCTGGGGTGGCCGGTGAGCTTTGCTCCGAGGTCCACATATGACTGGGCTGTGGTGTTGTCTCACTCACAGTGGACCGGGCCGACAGCTACCTCCATTTCGGTTGTAGTTCTGTCAGGAATGCGTCAGCGAGTCCTCGCTTGGACGGGTAAGTACAGTCCCTCCTGCTTCGGTGGGTTGGTACAGCTGGGCATTCCTGGGGTTTGGGGGTCCCTTCTCCCTTCCCTGCTCCTTTCCCTTGCTGCATTGCAATTGCACCTAGTGCTGTATACAACTCACAGAGTGAGCATTTTGCACCAGACAGTGGAGGAGCACCGACTCTCTCCTGAGGTTATTAGCCTAGCGGACCAGCTGGTCCAGGGCCTCATATAGGTCTGTGATGCTTCATTGAATGCTGCGCCCTTGTTATCCAGGGCGTCTGTTTCAGAATGGTTTTATGCACACGGTGGTGTAGTGCTTAACTCCATTACTTGGCAGCAAAAGAGTCATTGGTTAGAATCACTGACGCCAATCTTCCTGGAGCTTGCATTGTCGCTCCCTGTGTCTGCGTAGGTTTCCTCCGGGTACTCCGGTTTCCTCCAAAGACATGTGTGCATACACCTACATAATATACATACACACCATGTGTGTGTATTGTTTAGGGGCAACCCTCCCAGGCCGTCAAAGGCCCAGCTGGGGGACTATTCTGTCCCTGGGTGCATAAGCCGATCACGCCTTACCCAAATCCTGCCAATGTATATAGCCTTCCCTCCCTGTCTCTGCCCTGGTTCACACTGGGTGCGATTTGGAACGATTTGAGATGCGATTTGACATGTCAAGTCGCATCTCAAATCGGCGGCAATTGTCGGCAATGGCACTGTCCTAATCAGTGCGATTTCAAAAAGTGGTTCCTGTACTACTTTTTGCAATTTCGGGCCGCGATTTACATTAAATTGCGGCCGAAATCGCGTCAAAATCGCAGCCGCGAAATCGCGGTAAAATCGCGCATTTTGCAGCGATTTTGAATTCGTAGCAGTGTGGGCCTGGGCGGCTTGCAGGTTCACAATTCAGTGAAACCTCCCTGCTCTCCGACTAGTGGGTCTGCGAGGTGGTCTCTTCGGAGTACTAGATAGGGTTTCCTCCTATCCACAGAACAAAGTTCTGTCCTTGTGTCTTCCTCTCTCGGCCCGTCGGTCTGCCTTGGGCAGTGTGGGATTTGCTAAGCTGCGAGGTAATTTTACCTTTCCTGCAGGACGAGAGTTTTGGGGTTTTCTATGGGCCTCAGGCCCTAAATACCTTTGAACGTCGGGTAGTTCTGCATGGAATCCATTTGTTCGGTGGTAGCTGCGCTTCATCCGGGGGATGTCCTGACGTCCTCGGACATCAGGGATGCATACATTCATGTCCCGTTTTGCACATGTCACAGTGTTTTTTTCTGTGCTTCGTGATGAGAGAAGGGTCTCTGTCAGCCTGTGGCCCTCCCTTTTGATCTGGCGTCGGCACCATGGGTTTTCAGCTAGGAGCTCGCACTTATTTGAATTTTGTTGGGACAGCGAGGCTTTGCCTCATTGGCTACTTGGACGACTTTCTTCTGAGAGCAGCTTCTGTCTCCGACCTAGTGGATGGGTTATTCCCATTCAGACCCTCCGAAGATTCGGGTGGATGTTAAACGTTTAGGCCAGAAAGTGTAGCTCGGTGGCAGCAAGCCTGCCCTCCATGTGTGCGACCCAGGGTTCAAATCATGGGCATGCTAGGTTCCGACTCAGCGTTGGAGTATCTAGTGTTGATCCAGACTCCTCAGTGGCAAAGGTCCTTCTTCCCCCTGGAGAAATTGCAGACTCTTCAGTCTGCGGTGAAGGTATTGGCATCACGCAATCGGTCTTCTCTCTGGGCGCCTGCTGGTTCGGGGTCTGTGGGTAGCCTCCTTCAAGGTGGTACTGTATGCCCAGTTCCACACCCTGGTTTTCCAGGGGAACTACTGTCCAGGTGGTAAAAAATCTCTTGTCTCTGAAATCATTAGATTCCTGTGCGCCACCTAGTCAGAGTCTCTCTGAGTTGGTGACAGAGATTCCCGACTCTTCGGTCCGGGAAGTTGTTCCTTCCTTCCAGTGGTCGGTGTTTACGACGGATGCCAGCTCACGGTTTGTGAACCTGGAGGTTCACAAAACTGGGGGGTCCAGTCGGCCCTGAGTCGCTGGACTTGCGTGGACCTATGACCACTCCTCCTTGAATGTGTCTGGTCTCGGTAGCTACCCAGGGTCGGGCCTGGCTAGTGCCTGGTGAGAGACCGCCTGGGAATACCAGGTGCTGTCTACTGTTCATTGTCCTACTATTTTAGGCGATCAGGCTATGCTTCTCCTTGTGGTCGACCGATCTGGTTTCAGCCAGACAACGCCACGGCCTTGGCTTCAGTCTACCATCCGGTATGCCGGCTGGCGGACTACTGGAGTCGCCAGATGCTGGACCAGGGCGATTGGTCTTTGTGCTTGGGTTGTTTCGGCTCCCTTGCAGGAGGTGAGCCTCACATGGCATGGATCTCCTGGCAGCTTGTCTTCGCCGCAAGGGTGTCAAAGTTAGTGGCCAGGTCTAGTGATCTTGTACAGACGCGTCAGTCGCGCTGGTGGCCCTGTGTTGTCTGTATCAGTGATTTTTTGCCATTCCTCCATGGTAGTTGCTTCCTCGGCCGCTCCACAGAGTGGATGCTGAGGAGATCCCGATGATTCTAATCGCTCCAGATTGACCTCGGTGTCCTTGGTACGCTGATATCAGGCGCCTGGTAGCGGAGGCACCCTGGCGATTGCCAGGGCAGGAGGTTCCTGTCTCAAGGTCCCATACTTCCTCCTGTTGTACAGTCACTGACTTGCTCAACATGGTTATTGGAAGCCAGACTTTAGGTGACCAGGGTCTGTCTGACTCGGTCATCTCAACAGGGCACCGTAGTCTTCTTCCGGAGGATCTACCGTCGCACCTCTCTTGGTGCGAAGGGATGGAGTGACGTCCACGGGCGTACTCTCGGTGTCAAGGGTCCTGCTGTTTTTAAAGCTTGGATTGGATCTAAAAATTGCTTAAAGCACCGTTTGGGGGCAGATTTCAGCCTTGGCTGTGTTCGTTTAGTGGCCTTTTTGCGGCCCATTCCCTGGTGGGTCCCCTTTTTTTGTGTACAAGGGGTTTGTCATATACTTTCCCCTCTTGGCCCATCTCTTCCCCCATGAGTTTTGACTCTGGTGCTCTCGGTTCTTCAGGAACCTTCCTTTTGGAAACATCAGAGAGATTTTCTCTTGACACTATCTCAGAAGGTGGCCCCTTTAGTGGCCTTTACCTCTGTTAGAGGGGTTTCTGAGTTGGCGGTCTTGTCTTGCAAGCCGCCATGCTTGATCCCCCATAAGGATTAGGTGATGGTGCGCCCGCGACCTTCCCTTCTTCCGAAGGAGGTTTCGGCCTTTCATACTTTAGGCGTGGTACGCGCTTTGCGGGTATACCAGCCTACTACGGCTCCATTTCGGAGCTTCTGACTCTCTTTTGTGTCGGTGTCTGGTCCACAAAAGGGCCTGGCGGTCTCGTCGACCACCATTTCTCGGTGGATCAGGCAGGCCGTCATACAGGCCTATGCTTCTAAGGGGCGGGCCCCCCTTTCCGGTCACGGCACTTTCGACCAGGGCAATTGGTGCTTCCTGGGTTTTTTTTTCGACATCATGCGTCGGTCTCACAGGTGTGCGAGGCGGCGATTTGCTCGTCCGTTCACGCTTTTTCCAGAATTTACATGGTTGCTGTGAGTGCATCTTATGATGTTTTTTTCAGCCGCTAGTTTTTGCCGGCGGCTGTTTAAAGTTGCACCTCCTCCGTTGAGGAGCTCTGCTTGTTTTGGGGTGAAGTTAAAATTGTTTTTACTGATATATTTCCCACCCCTCGTTTTTTGACACTGCTTGGGGACGTCCCACTTGTCAAGATTTAAGGAGCTGTGTCCGTCCATGGACGATAAGAGAAAATAGGATTTTTTGTACTCACCGTAAAATCCTTTTCTCTGAAGTCCATGGACGGACACAGCTCCCACCCCTCCTTTTTAGGTTTGTACTGCTTGTTACGAACTGAGGCTGCAAGCTGCAGTGAGGAGGGTTATGTCTGGAGGGACCGCCCCCTGGGCGGGGCTGTTCAACTCTGTTAATGTAACATGTATTTAACTATTTAACATGTTTCTGCCTAGTCCTCTCCTGTAAACAGGGAACATAACCCACTTGTCAAGATTTAAGGAGCTGTGTCCGTCCATGGACTTCAGAGAAAAGGATTTTACGGTGAGTACAAAAAATCCTATTTTTAATATACTCTCCAGCTCAGCTGACAGACAAATTTGGTGCACAAGCTAGAGGTGGCACTTGACCAAAAATGAAAAAAAAAAAAAAATATATGTTTTATATATAATTGTATTTTATTTGACATGTTAATTTAATATCATGAATTTAAATTTTTGGAGTCATATGACCGATGAAAAATGCACCATTTAGCATAATAAAATTGTGTGCGTTTTTTGTGCCATGATCGGCAAAATGGCAATGACAATATTTTCAGGCCGAAATTTCGCTCCATCTATAGTAAAAACGTTAATAAACTCCATAGAAAAGTGATGCACTGGGTTCAACGTGCATTTAGACTGTATGTGACTGTCGGTACTTCTATTATTCAGAAGTACTCGCCTCTGGGGAAACCCTAATGCCCCGTACACAGGAGCGGTTTTCCCGACGGAATTCCTCTCAAGCCTGCCTTGCATACACACGGTCACACAGAAGTACGGTAAACTTTTGACTGCCAAGAACGCGGTGACGTACAACACTACGTTGCACCAAGAAAATTAAGTTCAATGCTTCTGAGCATGCGTCGACTAGATTCTGAGCATGCACGTTTTTTTTCCCGGCAGTTTTTACTGTTGGAAAAAGTCAGATGGAGCATACACATGGTCGGGATTCCTGGCCAAAAGCTCTCACCTGACTTTTTCTGGCGGGAAAACCGGTCGTTTGTACAGGGCATAAGTCTGTCACGGGCAGTGTGTGAATAGGGACTAAACTGGGTGGCCCTCCTTGCATTTCCTTATAGCTTTGTAGGCAAATTCTTACAGAATATATGATGAATCTTTGCAAGTTAGTATGTTCTTAAAGCAGAACTCCACCCAAAAGGGGACGTTCTGCTTATTTGCCTCAAAAATATGAGGAAGGTTTGGGACTTTATGAAGCATGCAGCCAGGGACAGGGATGGACTGGCCATTGGGACTACAGGGAGTTTCCCGGTGGGCCGGCTTCAGTGACAGCGGACCACCACCCCCCCTCCGCTCCTCTGTCTCTCCCTCCCCACAGTGCTCACCTCCTCTCTCTCCCTGCAGCGCTCACCTGGGGGGAACAGAGGAGCATGGGGGGAGGGGACAGACAGCTGACTCAACAGCTATGGCCTGGGAGTTTCTCACTTCTGCCTAATCTTGTCCCATAAGGGGGGGGGGGGGGCACCAAACTGATTCTTTGCCCCAGGTGAAATAATGTCTAGCTTCCCCACTGGTACTGCCTATAAGAGTACCAGTACCAGCTGTTCTACTCTAATAAAGTAAAACTGTCTAGTGGCTAGTGAAGGGGGAGAGGGGGCGTGGGTGGCCGGGAGGGGGGGTGCGGGAGTTGTCCGACCGCCATTGGGAGAGACCTGTCATAGTGGGCCAGTCTGGATGAAGTCCAGGGCCAAATTTTTGTCCCAGTCCAGCCCTGGCCAGGGAGATCACATGACAAAACTGTGTCAGATGGGTAATTAGTCAAATAGAACCACCATGTTACATAATGGCATAATCTGCCTCCTCCCCCCGTCCACTGCCACATTTGGCATCTTTCGGGGGGAGCAGGTATCTGGTTTTGATAGGCGGCAAACTCGGCCCAAAAATTTTGGCCCCTTCTTCCTCCTTCCCCCGCAGCCAGACCAATTAGAGAGTGCAGTGCGCTTCGCGCATGCTCAGTAGGGGATCGACTGCAAAGCCACACGGCTTCACTGCCACTTTCTCTTAGTAGAGATGGTGGTGATGGCGTCACCTGATGGCCGAATAAAAAAATTGGCTGGGGTGAAGACACTGCTGAATTCCTGGACAGGCAAGTGCGCTAATTTTAAGAGTTGGCAGCTACAATATTTGTAGCTGCTCATTTTTTTTTTCTCAAGTCGTCTTCCAGGACAGCCTCTGAGACCTTGGGCTCCTCCCTCCGGGACAGGAAACACGCACACCCCCACTTCTTAAAAGGCGGTCCTCCAGGCCTCCATCTTCAGTTATTTGTGTTTCCTACCGGACGGGAAGGAGCACGCACGCAGGGAGCATGGGAGCTTTAGGTCTCAGGACTGTCCTGAGAGAAGCACTTGGCTATGACCTCCTCAGCCTGGGCACCCCTCTGACCTACTAGGGTAGATTAAGGTTGCCGGATCTATTGCTGGCCCTTTGCTCGGAGAGAGTGGGACCGTCGGTGATGTTACCCTAACCCCTTACCTTAAAGGTTCGGCGTGCTGGCGGAGGCGGGGGACGTTGACCGGCCAGTATCGTTCCTCCATGCGCTGAACGAAAGACTCCGGACTTCCGGGGGGCGGGGTATGCGTTCCAAGGAGAGGAAGTGACGAGCACTTCCACCGGAACGACGTCATCGGGGGGCGCCGCGGAGATGCGTTCCGATCTCCTTAAGCGGCACAGCAGAGAGAACAGGCCCGGAGCAGGGTGATCCTCGGCCAGGCCGTGAGTATACCCAGCAACATGGAGGAAGCGATTCAGGCTACAGATCCATGCGCAGCAGGCTCCGGTGCCTCCCAGGTAAGGTGGTGAGGGAAGACTACACTTACACTGGGAGGCTGGCACTATCTTTACTTAGCACTCTCCTAAGGTGGGAAACCTATGGTGGAGGGTTAGGCACACATTCATTCCTTCCTGCACAGAGGTGTTAGGTAAGGGGATGTTCTAATAGCTTCCTGGTCTGTTGTTTCAGGTTAAAGTGCCTCCTGTTCAGACTCCCAGGAAGAAGTGTGCCGTTTGTGGGGAAAAAATGAGCGTTAATTGGAAGAAGCCTGTATGCCCAGAATGTGTCAGTGACCTAGTTGAGGACGATTCAGCAATAGAGTGCCGCAAAATCCTGTCTTCCGTTAAGGATGAATTGGCGGACACTTTTTCATCATTTAGAGGAATGATGGATAGAGTACAAGTGCCAGCCCCTCTGCCTAGGGCAACCAGCACCCCTTCCTTGTCGGTTCCGGTACAGGAAGAGGAACTAGAAAGAGAAGAGAGATCAAGTGGTTGGTCTTATTCGGGCCCAGCCTCTTCCCAGGCAGATTCTGCTTCAGGGTCCGAGGATGGGGAGGATGCCTCTAGGTATAGACTGACACTAGAGGACGTGGGAGATCTGCTAAAAGCGATCTACGACACGTTCGAGATACGTGAGGAGCAAGTCATACTTTCTAAGCATGACCAGATGTATTTAGGGTCTAATGCACAGAAAGCCAGGGTTTTCCCGGTACATAAATCTCTCATTGAATTGATTTTGCTGGAATGGGAACATCCAGAAAGAAGACCATTCTTTTCGGGAAGTCTTAAAAGGAGATTCTTGTTTGAATCTGACGTCTCTCAGCCATGGAATAAAATTCCAAAATTGGATGCACCATTGGCCAAAGTATCTAAAAATACAGATTTGGCTTTTGATGATCTAGGCGCACTGAAGGATCCCATGGATAAGAGGGGGGGATGTGCTGCTCAAAAGGGCCTGGGACTCTTCGTCCATCGGTCTAAAACCAGCCCTAGCGGCTACCTGCGTAGCCAGGAATCTTGAATGCTGGCTCACACAGTTACAGTCGCATATTTCAGCGGGTACCTCTAGGCAACAACTGCTAGGATCATTTCCCTTATTGTTTAAGGCAGTAGGTTTTTTAGCAGATGCCTCAGCTGAGTCTGTCAGATTGGCAGCCAGATCGGCGGCTTTAGTCAACGCCGCTAGGCGGGCAGTATGGCTTAAGACTTGGCCGGGGGACTCTGGTTCTAAACTAAAGCTTTGTGGACTGCCTTTTTCAGGCGATCACTTGTTTGGGCCTGGTCTTCAGGAGGCCCTAGAAAGAACCCAGGATAAGAAGAGAAATCCTTTCCTGAGAAAAAGAAAAAAGGCGACAATAAACAGTTTTTTCGTGGCTTCAGGAAACAGAGGTCAGGGCCGGAGCGCGGTCACCCCAAGAAGCACTGGACAGGGAATAAGGGGCGGGGGAGAGGAAGCATCTTATTTAATCCTCCTCAATCCACCCCAAAACCCCAGTGACGCTTTAATCCCTGTGGGAGGAAGATTGGGGGAGTTCCTTCCGCAGTGGATTCAGTGTACGCCAAGTCCGTTCGTTCTAGATATCATCAGGAATGTTTACAGGCTGGAATTCGATTCAGTCCCCCCCCCCCCCCCCCCCCCCCTATGTTTTTGCTGACCAGGTTATCAAAAGACCGAGAGAAGGCGGAAGCCCTAAGCCTGTTGTTGGGAGATCTTCTAGACCAGAAGGTCTTGGTGAGAGTTCCTCGGGAGGAGGAAGGGCAGGGGAATTACTCACACGTGTTCGTAGTGAAAAAACCTTCCGGGAAGTTCAGGTTGATCCTGAATCTCCGTCCCCTGAACAGCTTTCTGAGGTACAAGAAATTCCGGATGGAATCGATATTTTCGGTAACAAATCTCTTGTTTCCAGGTTGCTTCCTAGCAACAATAGACCTCAGGGATGCGTATCTCCATATCCCCATACATCAGGAGTATCAGAAATTTTTGAGATTAGCAATGCAGAGAGGCTCGGAAGTGGTCCATTACCAATTCAGGGCACTTCCCTTCGGCCTAGCCTCCTCTCCGAGGATCTTCACAAAGGTACTAGCCCAGGCCCTAGCACAATTACGAAACAAGGCGATCACTGTAATACCTTACCTGGACGATCTGCTTTTTGTTTCCTCCTCCGGTCCCCAGTTGGAAAAGGACCTAGAGGAGTCCCAGAGGCTACTTCTTTCCCTGGGCTGGCTGGTCAACAGGGACAAGTCCCAGCTGGTTCCGTCCCAGGAAGTCCTGTACCCTGGGGTACAGGATTTCCTCGGTGGAAAAGAAAGTGTTTCTTTCGGTAGAGAAGATTCAGAAGGTAGGCCTGGCAGTGGCTCAGATACAAACCAATCAGGTCACCCCAGTCAGGGAGGTTATGAGGGTTTTGGGGCTTATGTCGGCCTGCTTTCCGGCAGTGCCGTGGGCCAGGCATCACCAGCGCCTGTTACAAAATACGATGCTAAGACAGTGGGATGGCAGAAGAGAAGGTCTAGACCTCCCAATGCACCTTCCGACCAAGCTAAAAAGAACCTTATGGTGGTGGCGGAACCATCACAATTTGGGCATAGGGTTGTCTTGGAATCCGCCCACGGCCATAGTAGTGACTACGGATGCCAGCGCGCTGGGGTGGGGAGCCCACCTAGGAGGCAGCTTGGCTCAAGGCTCCTGGTCTCCAAGAGAGGCTCAACGGTCGTCAAACCAGAAAGAACGTCTCGCAGTCCTAAGGGCAATAGAGTCCTTCCAACCCTTGATATCAGGGAGGCATCTGCAGGTCAGGACGGACAACGCGGCTACCGTCGCATACTTAAACAAGCAGGGGGGCACAAGGAGCCCTCCCCTGCAGGCTATCGCAAACAGGATAATGAACTGGGCAGAAATAAACTTGTCGTTCCTGTCGGCGGTTCATCTAAAGGGTTCTCACAATACTCTGGCGGATTTTCGAAGTCGTCAGCCAGTCAGCCAGGACGAGTGGTCCCTAAATGCGGAGGTATTCAACCAGATAGTGTCCCACTGGGGGGAGCCAGAGGTGGACCTTTTCGCATCTCAGAAAAACAAAAAGGTGAGGAGATTCTTTTCCATTCACCCACAGGACCTAGCCTTAGGGATAGACGCCTTTGCCAACCCGTGGAACTTCAGACTAGCTTACGCCTTTCCACCGATAAGGTTGATAGCCAGAGTCCTTCAGAAATTTCTGGTAGAGTCCACGGACTTGATCATAGTAATGCCATTCTGGCCCAAGCGACCATGGTTCGCCAACCTGAGGAGATTAGCGGTGGCCCCTCCTTGGTCCCTTCCATTAAGAGAAGACCTAATTTCCCTGGGGCCGGTTCTTCACCCAGAAATAGGGAAATTGAATCTCACAGCATGGTATCTGAGGAACAGCTGTTGATATCTCATGGGTTCTCAGAAAGAGTGGTGAAAACACTCTTAGAATGTCGCAAACCAGTTACCAGGGCCAGGCAAGGTCAAGGTCTGGAAGAAATTTTGTTCCTGGCAGGCGGAGCGAGGGATTACTAAGCCTACCGTTCCGATAGTATTGGACTTCCTGCAAGCAGGGGTTGATTTGGGTCTTTCGACCAGCACTTTAAAAGTACAGACAGCGGCCCTGAGTGTGTTTCTGGAGTTTCCCCTCCAGAAAAATCAATTCATCAAGAATTTTTTCAAGGCTTTAGTAAGGTCCAAGCCAGTTAAAGTAAGAGCTTGTCCTTCTTGGGATCTGTCCCTAGTACTTAGGGCACTGACCAGAGTTCCCTTTGAACCCTTAGAAAGTATCTTTTTAAAGTATTTAAGTTTGAAAACTATTTTTTTGATTGCGATCACTTCGGCCAGGAGGGTCAGTGATCTGCAGGCACTGTCAATTCAGGAGCCTTTTCTGTTAGTTCTGGAGGATAAGATAATTCTTAAAACAGACCCTTCCTTTCTACCCAAAGTGTCGTCCACGTTTTCATAGGACACAGGATATTATTTTACCCACTTTTCGTTCCACTTCAGAAGGTAGTGAGGAGGAATCTATAAGTTTATTAGGTGTCAAAAGATGTCTCCTATGTTATTTAGAGGCCACTAAAAATCTCAGGCACTCTGAATCCCTTTTCATTAACTTTGCGGGAGCTCGTAAAGGATACAGGGCTTCTAAATCGTCCATGGCAAGGTGGCTCAGGTTAGCGATCACAGAAGCTTACCAGTCAGAGGGCAGACAACCTCCTTTGGTTAAGGCACACTCGACCCGGGCAGTCTCGGCATCATGGGCGGAGAGGGCCGGAGCATCAATGGAAGACATTTGCAAAGCAGCAGCATGGTCATCTTCCTCCACGTTCGCCAGGCACTACAGGTTAGACCTGCTATCGGACAAGGATCAGGCGTTTGGACGCAAGGTCCTCCAGGCAGTTGCCCCCCCCTAACAAGTAAGTGTTTCTTGCTTATCATCTCAGAGGCTGTCCTGGAAGACGACTTGAGAAAACCGGAGTTAGGCTTACCGGTAACTCTGTTTCTAGGAGTCTTCCAGGACAGCCGGAGTTTCCCACCCGGTGTTATTTACCTAGGTATCTGAGGTATGGACTGACGTTGTGTTAGTGTATTATGTCTTTCAGAGCCTTCCGGTAGTTTCTTGTATGAACTGAAGATGGAGGCCTGGAGGACCGCCTTTTAAGAAGTGGGGGTGTGTGTGTTTCCTGTCCCGGAGGGATGAGCCCAAGGTCTCAGAGGCTGTCCTGGAAGACTCCTTGAAACAGAGTTACCGGTAAGCCTAACTCCGGTTTTTCTTCAGAAACCTGGCCCTCTATAGTGTTTACTTGTCTCAATTAAAAGTGTAATTTCTGTCTGTTGCTTCCTTCTTCTTCTATCTGCCAGAGTCACTTCTGACAAGTTTTCCTGACACCAAGAGAAAAATATTGACAGGGGAGGGATCTCCAACTGATTGACAGACTTGAGCTGTGTGAAGGGGGTGTGTCCCTTCCCCCAATCAGCTCTCAGAGCTCTCCTTATTGAGCTCTGTAGAGTGTAACTTCAGCTCCCTGCCCCCCTTTTCTGACAAGCGTTTAAAAATTCAGCATTTTGAAGGGATGAAGAGAAGGCTGCAGATAAACGGATAAAACTTATGTAGGAAGATTGGTTTCATATCTGTGTATTGCCTAAGGTCAGTCACTTTACTGGGTATATGGAAGGATTTGCAACCACAATAAAGCTAGTGGATCCTTAAAAGCTTTCAATTTTGTATATTTACAAAATTTTTAAATACATTTTGACTTGATATACAAGCGATGTCTTGATATATAAGTAGCGTCACAATTCCCTGATTATCAACCATGTGACTTGCTAAATGTTGTACCTTCATTAAATGTAACCATCTTGCTACACTTGGAGGTGCCTCTCTTCTCTTTTATACTATGTGGCTCCTGCTGGTTTTGCTTCTAATCCCCTTGGGAGACTTCCATTTGTGGAAGGACATTTTATTGTGACACACCCTATTACATTGCTATAATCCTTTTTTTAATGGACTTTAAACTGAAGAACTTATGAATAAATGGTTGTGGAACAAATCATTTGAGTTTCAATTTTTTCTTATGGGTAAATTTGCTTTGATATACAAGTGCTTTGGATTGCAAGCAGGCATCTGGAACGAATTCTGCTCACAATCCAAGGTTTTACTGTATTTTTTTATTATTTTTTTATTTTTTTTCTGCAGATGACCCTAAACTAGGAGTGGGACCGGAATTTGACATCATCGAATATTGCAGAAGGGAATGGAGAGGCAATACTCCAGTTGCAAAGCAAATGAGGGAGGTGAGGTCTCACTGTTTTTTGGGTATTACATTTTCTGCCAAATAACAAATATAGTAAACCAAGTAAGTTTGGAACAGCCCTCCAATGTCCACCCAAAATGTATCTCCTTTAAAGTTTGTCAGCTGCTGCTTCCAGTGCAGAAAAAAAAGGTGCATGCACCTTTTCATATGGGTACAGTGCAATTTGAGCCATACAAAATTAATGGGCTCAAATCAAAAGATGTGCGTATTCACATGCACCAAAATTCAGGGTGCTGTGGCACCATGTTCTTTTGAAGAAGGGTTCCACCTCTAATTTGCTTACCTTTGCAGAACAGGCTAATGTTAGGCCTAATGACTATAGTTGTAGGCAGGACTTTCAAGCATGCTCCTTTACCTCCCCAGTGGGCATTCAGCAGAACTGATGATAGATATGACCTCAGGGGGATATGATATACATATTAATGCCGCCTCTATTTACACATCAATGCCGCCATCCCCGGCTATTTAGGCCCCGTACAGACGAGGGGACATGTCCGATGAAAACCGCCCGCGGACCGTTTTCATCGGATATGTCCGCTCGGAGATTTCGGTCTGATGGTTGTACACACCATCAAACCGAAATCCCCGCAGACAGACAGCGAGGTGACGTGGTGGTGACGTTGACGCCGCCACGTCCGCAAACCAGAAAGTAAAATACTTCCACGCATGCGTCAAATCCATTCGACGCATGCAGGAGATTTCTGTCCGCTGGTTAGGTGTACTAACCAGTGGACATGTCGGACGAACGGGTTTCCAGCCGACAAGTTTTAAAGCCTGCTTTAAAACTTTTGTCTGCTGGAAACCTGTCTGCTAGGCTGTACACACGGTCGGATCTGTCCGCTGTAAAGTTTCAGCAGACATGTTCGGTCGTGTGTACGAGGCCTTAAATATTAATGTTGTCGTTATTTACATACCAATGCAGGTTATTTACATGTAAACACAGGGTCTGCAGGTGAGTCAGCTATACATGGCAATAGGGCAGAGCTGGGCAGCAGCAACAGAACTTTACACTGAGATATAGGGACGCGACACAGGACTAAAACTTCAAGGGATTTAAACTGGGATAGTTGGCAAGTATGAGGCAGCTGCTTTGGGCCCCACAGTGATGAGGCCCAGGGCAGCTGCCCCTTTTACCCGACCTTAAAAATGGTTCTGACAGCAATGCATGACTGTGTAATTTTTTGTTAAAGTAACTCAGTACCACATCCCAAAAAATGGCCTAGTCATGAAGGGGGGAGTAAATCTTCCGGTGGTTAAAGAACGGCTGTCTGAACTAAATTCATATTATGGGTATGGGGGAAATTGACAGTGAGCCTACAGGAGAAATACCCAAAATTAATTTGGGTAAATGGGGGGCTTGGAAAGATTTCGACACCTCAGATATTTTGAGGCTGACAAGGAACCGTGCAGGAAGCCCACAGGGAAGGCCCCCCCCCCCCCCCTTTTTTAATTTTCTTTTTTCTTTTTATTTTCTCTCTTTTTTTGATTTTTGCTCTTTATTTTAATGGTATGGGGATGCAGAGGTGTATGCACAAATATAAAATTGAATGACAAACGGGCTATGTTTTTTTTAAATAAATAATAGATATGGAATGTTGGCACAGGTTGTACCTACTGGTAGCCTGATATTGGTTCATGATGGCATTATTTTCTGTTTTGGATCTACTTTGTGTTCTTTCATTTTCATCATGGGTAATGCATATTCTACCAATTGTTGCTTCCTATGGGAGTTTATATGGCAAGTAAACAACATATTTAAATCAGTGCATTTTATTGTGTACAGTGTAAAATAAATTGACATACAAACAACAATCTTGGCAATGTAATATAGATGTAATTTATATAGTTGCAATACCCATACACAAAATGTGTAGAGAAGTGATTTTCGCGCCAAAAAATTATACTAAAAGTGTGGGATAGATAAATAAATAATATATCAAAAAGCAGCTCCCCTAGAAAAAAGAGCATATATATCTTTGATTTAGTGAATATTGGGGTGATAGGGGGGCGCTATAGCCGTAGGCTAACTATAAAGTGTATCAGAAAAAACATACACTAACTAAAATATATGCGCAAATGTGAATAAATAAATGCAATTCAGGCCCTAACAGCAGGAACTGCAGGTGGGAATTAATTACATGAAGTTTATAATTTATCTCATACAAGAATTTCTTCACAGCATGCTTCCCAGCCAGAGAAATCCAACGAGTTTCAATTTGTTCCTTTTACAAATCTTCTTCAGGGAAGAATTTTATTTTAATCTATATGCAATAAAATACACTGCGTTTTTTATATATTTTGTTTATTTGCCATATTAAGTCCCATGGGAGACAACAGTTGGTAGAATATGTATTTATAGGGATGTTGTCAATAGAGTCTTATATAGTCTCAATCTGATTACTGGGTAAAGCAAATGTGGCATCCTACATTTAATCAACCTGCATATTTATTTTGAAAAACTATCCCAAACCGCATTGCTTTTAACCTGGAGTCATGGTCATGTAGCCATCAACAAAGCAGTTCTCTCCTTTTCACCCCTAGAGACTGTTAGAATGCTGCTAGCAGTACTCATGACATATATCTTGGGGATGTCGGCATTGGCTTTTGTATTGCACTTCTCGCAGTGCAGTTTTTTGAGGCGTTGGTGTTAATCCACCGGCATGCTAGTTTGTGGAGTTTAAAGTACATTCCATTCTGATAAATA
Organism: Rana temporaria; assembly: GCF_905171775.1. NCBI lineage: Eukaryota > Metazoa > Chordata > Amphibia > Anura > Ranidae > Rana > Rana temporaria. The sequence continues at coordinate 215,021,789 of NC_053493.1, read as the reverse complement.
TGGGTAAATAACAGAGTTGGCAGGCTCCACTCTCACAGTGTGCAGAGAACACAGAACTTCCACTACTGACATCATGACATCACCCCTTTGTAAAATACTGAGGAAGCAGTAAGTGAGCGGTCTATTATGTGGCGACTAATCGCCCACCATAACAAGAAGAGAGGTACTGCTGACTATCACATGACTTGACTTTGTGTTGGACAATGGGGTCATTGGAGGTTGCTTTTCCAAATAACTATAATACAGTGCCTTTTAAAAAAGTGTTCATATCCCTTGATTTTTCCACATTTTGTGATGTAGCAACCAAAATTGTGAATATATTTTTAGGGCTGCAACGAACGATTTGTTTTCATAATCGATTAGTTGGCAGATTTATTGTTTCGATTTAATCGGTCAATAACCTTTAAAAAAGTGTGGTGTATAATTTAGTTTATATGTAAAGTAAAAAAAAAGACAATTTATTCTTAAATATCCCTATGAAGTGGTAAATATAAATAACCAACTATATGGTTAGTGAGCAAAATCTCTAATCCACTCTGAGAATAACAGACGGAAGAGATATACAATATATACTATTAGAGGGTGAATCTGGTAAATATCATCTGACTTAGATCAAATTTTTTTATTTAAAGAAAAAAAGTCAGACTGTTTGTTTTTCAAACTGAGTTGTAATATATTCTGGCCATACAACAACGTTTTCCTTAAAAAAAAAAAAAAAAAAAAAAAAAAAGAGAGATTAAAAGAACGTTTGTTTAATTTATTAATCATCGGTGGGGTCAAATCGATGTTTGTTTTCAACCACAGTGACGGGAAAGTTTAGAAATAATAGAAAACTTGGTCAAAGGAATTTTCAGACAGTGTATGTGGTTTTCGTTCAGAAATTACATTCATTTTAAAACTGAATGTTAAAAGTAAGTAAAAATTTCAAACAACATTCTTTCATTCAGCGAATGTACAAATATTTTTCGTATTAATATAATATTAACGGTAGTGATTATTTGCTCTTTTTGTACTATAAAGGGCCAATTTTTTTTTTTTTTTAAACCCATTATGTTACTGGCCGATTAATCGATTCATTTCATAATCGATTCGTTGTTGATTGATCGATTAGTTGTTTCGGCCCTATATATTTTATTGGTATTTTATCTGATAGACCAACACAAAGTGGCACATAATGAAGTGTGTAAATACAGCTGTTCTGTGAAGCCCTCTGAGGTTTGTTAGAGAACCTTGGTGAACCAAGCAACACACCAGACAGGATAGGGGTAAAGAAATTTAAAGCAGGGTTAGGGCTCTTTCACACTGGCGGCCTGTTGAGATCCGCCTGCCAGTTTTTTAGGCGGACCTGAACGGGCGCTCCGTGCTCCTCTATTGAGCCACGGATGTCAGCGGTGACATGCCCGCTGACATCCGACCCGCTCTGATCCGCCAAAGTGTGACAGAGGAAAAACCTATTTTCCATCCGTCTGCAGAGCGGATCGTATGAACACGGACATACGGTCCGTGTTCATCCGATCCCCCCCCCATAGGGGAGAGCGGAGAAAAGACAGGGCGGCCCCTGCACAGTGTGCGGGGACCGCCCTGTCATCCGCCGGCTCAGCGGGAATCAACAGAGCGATCCTCGCTGAGCAAGCGGAGGTACACGGGGCGGATCATTACTGATCCGCCACATGTGAAAGGGGCCTTGGGTTATAAAAAAAAAATATTCCAAACTTTGAACATCTCATGGTGCACTGTTCAATCCATCTTCTTAAAATGGAAAGAGTGTTGCACAACTGCAAACCTACCAAGACATGGTTGTCCGCCTAAACTGACAGACCGGGCAAGGAGAACATTAATCAGAGAAGCGACCAAGAGGCCCATGGTATCTCTGGAAGAACTGCGGAGATCCACAGCTCAGGTGGTAGAATCTGTCCACAGGACAGCTATTAGTCGTGCTTTCCACAGATCTGGACTTTGTGAAAGAATGACAAGAAGAAAGTTATTGTTGAAAGAAAGCCATAAGAAGTCCAGTTTGCGAGAAGCCATGTGGGGGACCCAGCAAACATGTGGAAGAAGGTGCTCTTGTCAGATGAGACCAATTTAATTTTTTGGCCTAAAAGCAAAATGCTGTGTGTGTGTGTGTGTGTTTGTTAGAAAACGAACACTGCCTATCACTCTGAAAAAAACATCCCCAATGTGAAACATGGTGGTGGCATCATCGTGTTGTGGCAATGTTTTTCTTCAGCAGGGACAGGGAAGCTGGTCAGAGTTGATGGGGAAGATAGATGGAGCCAAATACAGGGTAATCTTCGAAGAAAACCTGTTGGAGTCTGCAAAAGACTTTGGAGCGGTGGGTCACCTTCCAGCAGGACAACGACCCTAAACATACAGCCAGAGCTACCATGGAATGGTTTAGATCAAAGCATATTCATGTGTTAGAATGGCCCAGACAAAGTTAAGACCTAAATTCAATTGAGAATCTGTGGCAAGACTTGAGAATTGCTGTTCACAGATGTTCTCCATCCAATCTGACAGAACTTGAGCTATCTTGCAAAGAAGAATGGGCACAAATGTCACTCTCTAGATGTGCAAAGTTGGTAGGGACATCCCCAAAAAGACTTGCAGCTGTAATTGCAGCAAAAGGTGATTCTACAAAGTATTGACTCAGGTGGGCTGAATACAAATGTATGCCACACTTTTAACATATTTAGTTGTAAAAAGTTTGGAAAACTATTTATTAATTCCCTTCCACTTTACAATAATGTGCCAATTTGTGTTAGTCTATCACATAAAATGCATTTATGTTTTTGGTTGTAATATGACAACATGTGGAAAATTTCAAGAGGAATGAATACTTTTTTTAAGGCACTGTAGATATGTAATTGATGTTTTTTTGTTGATAATAAAGGGGTGGATTATTACAGATGTACCGGTATGTTTGTTATTAAACTTGGCAGCAGTTCAGTTTAAATTAAAATGTTCTGATGGTTTGGGTGTATGGTAAAAATATTGATAAAGGCCCAAGATTGCAAACTACAAGAAATGTGTACCTAATATATTGCATCTTTAGAAAGAACCATCTTGCCACTACTGTATGTATTGAATGTGTTTATAGGGCCATTCCCCTGTTTTTCTAAATGGCATCAGTTTCTCTTGAAACTCATTTATTTTCTTACATTGACTTAAAATATTACTGAATTGCTTAATTTCAAACAGCCTATGGGGTTCTCGCCTTCAAAATGAAATTTTAGACCAACCCTTATATGTATAACTTATATATAACACATGATGTATTATGTTCAATGTCCTATATGATTACTTTATTTTTTTACATTAAAACAAGCAAGGTTTTTATTGAGAAACAGATGTACATACAAAAGCTTAATAAAACATCAAAGTAAAACAAAACATATCCATGTGGTGACTTACAACATTGTAAATGGTGATACTTTGGAAGCGTCCTCAGGTTCAAACAAGAGTTTTTAGTTGTTCTTCAAAAAAAAATGAGCTCTGGTGACAGGGTCTCTTTAAATTTTCTCTTACGTAATGGTTTTCTTTCATAGATACCATGCAGCTGTTACTATTCCAACAAATATACTGATAGTGTTGTGAACAGTGTCTAGTGTATACTTAACACTTGGTGGCAGTATATATTCACATTCAGATAAAAAATCTTTGCTTCCTGTGACTTGTATTCCCAATATAGATTGTACCGTTCATATCTTCAGATTCATGAAGAAAGCAGCTACCCATGTCTATTTTTACATGAAAGGTATCTGGAATAAAGGCAATGTCATCTCTTGTTATAAATTTACTCTTTGTCATTGGTATATTTAATGCTTTTGGCACGTTTTTAAAGGCTCAAATTTTAACATTGGATAGTATACGGTCCAACTGGTTCCCTAAATAGTGAATGTTTTTTTCAGTTCTCACGTTTATGTTAAGAAAACTGCAGCACGTAGCATAAATACAAGTGTATGACTAGGTTGAATTAAAGTAAATCTCTTCAGTACATTCCTATATGTCTTCCTATGTCTTCCCCCTTTTAAAAACCAAAAGTACTGAAAATGGTCTGTTTGGGTTGACAGAGATCCAGGTACCTCCTACATTTATCTTTGTTCTTTGCTAAACTGAAATCCTAATCGGTGTTGTCAGCCCTGATCCTGCTGAACTATAGAATGACTCCAACCCTCCTCCTTTCTTTATCTCCATAAACATTCCTCATTTACTTCCTCTGCACCACAAACTGCCTGCTGTTAGGCCCTACCTCTGCTATTAGCTGAATACATTTGGTGGCCTGCTTGTGTGAAAATTAAGTTCCTGCTGATCATCCCTTTTGGGATTCTCCTGAAGCCCTGTACACACGATCGGTCCATCCGATGAGAACGGTCTGATGGACCGTTTTCATCGGTTAACCGATGAAGCTGACTGATGATCAGTTGTGCCTACACACCATCAGTTAAAAAAACAATTGTGTCAGAACGTGTTGACGTAAAACACAACGACATGCTGAAAAAAATGAAGTTAAATGCTTCCAAGCATGCGTAGACTTGATTCTGAGCATGCGTGGCTTTTTAACCGATGGACGTGCCTACAAACGATCGTTTTTTTTTTCTATCGGTTAGGTATCCATCGGTTAAATTTAAAAGAAGATCGCCTTTTTTTAACCTATGGATAATTAACCGATGGGGCCCACACACGATCGGTTTGGTCCGATGAAAACAGTCCATCAGACCGTTCTCATCGGTTTGACCGATCGTGTGTACGCGGCATAACAGGTGATATTTGTAAAGCGGGACAAAGCGCAAGTATGCTGTGCTTCCTATATGTACCAAAGGAAGGTGACAGTGCAGTTGCTTGGTGATTGGAAACTTGAGCAACCCAGTGCTGTTAAACAGTGACAAGCAAAGAATAATCAGTAATCTTCAAGTTGTGACTTTATTTTTTATGTGGTATTCTCTCTGCTGCTATACGGGGAGGTCAGGGAGTGAAAGGAAGGGCAATGGCACAGATTCACTTTAACATAGACGAGATATATTCGTTAAAGTAATGATATGTCATATGTGCAAGTGATGTCCTCTAAATAGTTCATCTTTCTAACTCTTTCAGGGTTATAAAGAAGTGTCTCACGCTTTTGGTGCTATAAGACAAGTTAGAGGCGATAACTACTGTGCCTTAAGAGCTACGTTATTTCAGTGTCTTAGTCAAACTGCTAAGCTTCCCCAATGGTTGAACAATGCCGATTTAATTCAGGTAAGTTCCCACTTCATAACTTTCATTTACAAAGTTACTCTTACCTGTTGCTGATCTATGAAATCCATAGATTAATTGTTTTAGTTAATAAACCAGGGTTCTGTTGGCATTAAGCCTCACCTATTGTGTAGTAGATGGTACAGAAAGCTGCAACGTCATGCCACACAAATGAACAATGGGTATGGACTGTTGTATCAGCAAACAGAAAAGAGAATGTGCAGTTCATATACGACTGTCCTGTGTACCACAAGAAGAGATCCCCATGCATTCTTTTTCCTGATTGTTTCACCGTTGGCTCTTTTCTCCAGGACAACCACCATCTTCTCCTGTCCTGTCCTTTAACTACCCTGACCCCACCACTGACTGCTGCACCATCAACTCCCATTCTTCAACAAGAAAAGCCAATTCCAGGAAGATCTATGATCATACCTGGAAATAGTCATTTGCCTGGTGTGAACACAGGTACTTCAGTCCCAGAGATTACTCTGTGCCTCTTATTCCGTCTGTGCTACAATCAGGCCCTGATCAGAACTTGGCCCAAAGTGCTCTGAAAGAGTAGGTCGTCAAGGTGCATCCTACATTAAGCCGCCATTGCAGCACCCTTTGATTTCTCAGAACCTCTCTGCCTGTCAGAAACCACCCTTTGAACCTGTCATGGACCTTGAGATATTAAAGTGTTTCTACTTGACATATGTTACACAGGAGAGGGACATTCAATGCAAGGCTTTTGAAATGCTAAGTGGAACCAGCTTGCGAAATACCTTTTATTGTGTTCTGCAGGTTAAGAGCGGGTGTCGGAGTCAGGCCGTCTAGCTGGAACCAGGTTATTGTGTACATTGATTACCCCCTGGGGCTTCTGTCTCAATACACAAGTCTTTCTATCCAAGCTATTGGACCAATCCCTGTTGACAATTTCAAGTCCTCATTTGCATGGTCAAGGGGGACCTGAGTGAAGACTGGATATACTTTACAATTGACCAATAGGAAAGCGGTTGTTGGGAGTGGGATGTTCCAAAATTCTGTATAAAAGTGTGCTGTGTACTTGAAATAAAGAGTCCTGCTTGAACTTACATACAGCCTGCCTGGTGTTTGTTCTTAATGGGTCCGAATGGCACATAGCTGTAATTCGGATCCCGGAACCTTGGATGACTGGACCATCAGACGTTGCAATCTGCAAGCTGACTCACTGGTAGCAGAGGAGTGTCGGGAGAGCAGGACCTGGGCGAGGAAGGATCTCGTCACATTGGTGGCAGCAGTGGGATGCTACTGGCTGCTGCACACAACTACAGCTTGAGCGGATATCGGTGGATGGGACTGTGGTCCCCACTCACAGCAACCCAGCGGAAGAGCTGGCAACAGAGCAGAGTGCCCCGGGCCTCTGCTCTCAACTAACAGAAGAGGGGGTTCCTGTGGTAGTGGATGGGACTCCGATCTCCACAGACACAACCCCAGAAAATGGTGCGGCACTGAGACAGGAGGATGTCGGCTTTGCTTTGCAAGCACCGGGGGATTTTTACCTAGCATCAGTGGATGGGACTGCAGTCTCCACTGGTATACCCCAGGAATGGTGGCCAGTTGGCCCAGATTCCCAATGGCATGATGAACTGAGCCCAGCCACCCTGTCTTCTCTCCAGCGGCTGAAAGGACTCCAGGGAGAAGGGCCAGTCCAGGCCTCTCCCCAGCGGCAGGCGTGTTCTCTGAGAGAGGCAGAGATTGGCTGGGTGAGTAATGCTCTCTTTGGGACAAGGTATCTGGGGTACTGGGTGGGTACCGAAATTGGGGTCTCTCCCAGTGTTAGTCTCCTGCCAAAGGGGGAGATGTGTGACAGACCTAGCCGGGACAGGGGCTTTTGGAGAGGACTGAATGTGAGCCTCTTGCCGTCCGATTATGGGCCAGGACCTCAAAACAGGAAGGCAGATGGGTCATCCCAGCACAGTCCTGGAACTTTAAGACTACTTTTCCAACATCCTCGAGTTGACCCGTTTGGGTCCCACTGCGGCTGTTGGACTGGTTCCCAGGGGAAGTAATGTCATGGACCTTGAGATATTAAAGTGTTTCTACTTGACATATGTTACACAGGAGAGGGACATTCAATGCAAGGCTTTTGAAATGCTAAGTGGAACCAGCTTGCGAAATACCTTTTATTGTGTTCTGCAGGTTAAGAGCGGGTGTCGGAGTCAGGCCGTCTAGCTGGAACCAGGTTATTGTGTACATTGATTACCCCCTGGGGCTTCTGTCTCAATACACAAGTCTTTCTATCCAAGCTATTGGACCAATCCCTGTTGACAATTTCAAGTCCTCATTTGCATGGTCAAGGGGGACCTGAGTGAAGACTGGATATACTTTACAATTGACCAATAGGAAAGCGGTTGTTGGGAGTGGGATGTTCCAAAATTCTGTATAAAAGTGTGCTGTGTACTTGAAATAAAGAGTCCTGCTTGAACTTACATACAGCCTGCCTGGTGTTTGTTCTTAATGGGTCCGAATGGCACATAGCTGTAATTCGGATCCCGGAACCTTGGATGACTGGACCATCAGACGTTGCAATCTGCAAGCTGACTCACTGGTAGCAGAGGAGTGTCGGGAGAGCAGGACCTGGGCGAGGAAGGATCTCGTCACAGAACCATCATATGTGTCCCCTTAGACCATCTTTCTTTCAAAGTAGCCTTTTTGGTTGCTGTTATGTTTGTGAGACGTGCTTTAAGTTGGCAGCTCTCTCCAGTAAAGTGCTGCTCCTCATACGTCACAAAAAAAAGTTTGTTTTACACCCAAGTCCATTCTTTCTTCCCAAGGCGGTATTATTCTTCCACCTCAATTAGGACATGGCCCTACTATCCTTATGCCCTGCTCCAAAGCATCCAAAGGAAATCTCTTCATTGTCTAAATGTAGTCGGAGCCATTATAGTTTGCCTCAAATTTTATATCTTTGATCAGACAAATGGATTCCCTATTTGCCCTGTCCTCAGGACCTCACAAGGGACACCCTGCTTCCAAGTTCACCATCACAAGATGGATCTAATGGCTAGAGCTTACATACTCTCGGGAACAAATCTCTTCCTGTGCTTTTATGTGCCCATTCCAGTAGATCAGTGGGCATTTCCTGGGCATTTTGTAAGGCCGCCAACTGGTCCTCTGTTCTTATTTCAAAAGTTCTACCAGATAGATGTCCAGTCAAAGGTTCTTGCAGCATCTCTGAAGTTAGGTCTGTTTGATCCTTGTTGTTTGGCCTTTTGGCACAGTCAGTTTACCTAGTTGTGGCCCACCCTTATTCATTGCTTGGGGATGTCCCAGTGTCTAAGAATACTTTGCCTGTCTCTTGTACTTTAAGATGAGAGCAATCTTGACTGGACTAAAAATGTTAAATCTTTGTGTACAGTACAGGACACAGTCCACCCTTCTTTCCAAGCCTTGGTTTCTATGCATTGCTTGCTACAAAAAAATTGAGTACTCCTAAAGTGGGGTAGAGTTACAAGGACGGTGCTAAGTGGGAGTGTCCTAAAAGTTTTCCAATCAGCTGAAGGTACGAGCCTATAACTTTGCCTGTGTTTTGTACTGTACTCCAAGATATAGAATGTACAGGTAAGTCAATTTTCCTCTTGTCTGAGGAGCACCTGACTTGCTTTGTCTTCGAAAGAAGTCTTTATTTTTATGGACCTTGACATTATCGAAAAGAATTTTGCTAAGCATTCACTTCTCCAATAACTACTCCTGCAGGAGACGCATCAAGATCCTCTGGTTCTTCATCAGCATGCAAGGCCAGAAGCAAGAAAACGGTTAAGCCCTCTGAGAAGATTTTAGCGTGAAGGTGCACCCCCATTTTTCCAAGTCGGGTGGTTGCTAATCCTTGCGTGTCTTTTGGTAGCTTGCACTTCTGTCATCCAGGTGCGGAGAGTGCCCCTTTAGGTTGAATGGTTGCTTCTCAACTCTGGCGCTCTCGTTTGATGTTCACCCTTTGCCCTCCTGTACAACTACACTGATTAACAGACCTTCCCCTGACACCATGGAATATCCTTAACCTAGGAGTTCTTGCTCTATCACCTGGGTCAGCACTTCTATTTTTGCCCATATACTTTAAGATCAGCTAATCTGAAACGGTACTGAAAATCTAGAACATGTTTATAGAAAATGGTTATAGTTTGAAAATTATTGAAGTGTTTAGTTCTGATTTAATAAGTGCAAAACAATATCTGTTGAACCTGCGTGAAACTTAAGGAGCCCACATGTTCCTGTGCACACTGTTAGGTAGATTCAGGTACAAGAGCCTACAGTTACGGCGGCGTAGCTTAGCGTGTTTAGGCTACGCCGCCGTAAGTTAACTAGGCAAGTACATGATTCACAATGTACTTGCCTGCTAAGTTACGACGGCGTAGCCTAAATCGGCGGGGCGTAAAGGGGCCTAATTCAAATGTGTTGGAGGGTGGCGTGTTTTTTTTTTTTTGTTAATGAGGCTTGACCTCACGTTTTTTACGTTTATTTGTACTGCGCATGCGCCGGGCGCCTACATTTCCCAGTGTGCATTGCGGCTAAGTACGCCGCACAGGCCTATTGATTTCGACGTGGACGTAAACGACGTAAATCCCGATTCGCGGACGACTTATGCAAACGACGTAAAACATTTGAATCTCGCGGCGGGAACGGCGGCCATACTTTAACATTGTTTTTCCACTAGGGCCTAGCTCTAACTTTACGCGGCCTATCTCTTACGTAAACGTACTGCGTCGGCCAGGCGTACGTTCGTGAATCGGCGTATCAACTAATTTACATATTCTACGCCGACCGCAATGGCAGCGCCACCTAGCGGCCATCCCAAATATTGCAATCATAGATATGTTTAAGCGTATCTCTGTTTGAGAATACACTTAAACATAAGTCGGCGTAGATTCTGAGTTAGGTCGGCTTATCTACTGATAAGTCGGCCTAACTCTTTCTGAATCTACCTATGTGTATTTTTATCTGAAGCAATGTTCTCAACCATAACACATTCACGCATGTAAACTACAGAACATTTTCTAATGTTGTGTATGTTAATAAGAAAGCAAAGTGTTCTGTAGTCCTAAATTACTTCCTGTCTTAAGCCTCATACACACGATCAGACTTTCATCAGACAAATCCGTGGATTTTTGTCTGAAGGGCGTTGGCCATGGGCTTGTTCTGCACACAGATGGCAGAACTTTTTCAGCAAACATTCAAAAAATACGTGGTTTTTCAGCTCTTTACCGCCACCCTTTGGGCATCTTCTACTAATGTTGTCTGATGGTTCGGAGCATGCGTGGTTGTACTTTGGATTTTAGTCTGACAGACTAATACGACATCACACAATTGTTGTCAGAATATCCGATCGTGTGTACAGGCCTTTAGAGTGACAACGCTCCTTACTTTATGCAGTGAGGGAAACAAGTGTTTGATCCCCTGCTGATTTTGTATGTTTACCCACTGACAAAAAAATTATCGGTCTAATTTTATTAATAGGTTTATTTTAACATTAAGAGACAGAATAGCAACAAAAAAATCAAGAAAAATGCATTTAAAAAAAAGTTATAAATTGATTTGCATTTTAATGAGTGAAATAAGTATTTGACCCCTTCGCCAAACATGACTTGGTAGCAAAGCCCTTGTTAATCACAGAGGTCGGACGTTTCCTGTAGTTGGCCACCAGGTTTGCACACACCAAGTTTTTTCCCACACCTCTTTGAACATCCTCTCCAGTCATTAAGGAGGAACTGCAGTCTGCTCACATAATTTGTAATAAAAACATCTTTCTGAGCCATTCTGAAGCTTCCCTCCAACCACTTTGCATATTATTTTATATATACTGTGATTCTGTACTTGCCAAATATGCTGCAGAGATCTCCCTCCACTAAGTCTGGCTGCATCCATCACTTCCTGGATTTACACAGACACACAGAGGCCACCTCCAGCTCTGCAGCTCGCATTGGCTCTCTTATAACTCACCCCCCATTTTTCCTGGCAAACTCTCATAAGAGTGAGAGAAAGCTGTGCACGATGTCATAAACCTAGGCCTTTTACCAGACAAGGAATAGGAAGTGGGCTGTATAAGGTATTTACTGACAGAAAAAAAAAAAAACTTTTTATTATCCAAAGTTAAAACAACAAGGGCAGAAGATTTAATAGATGGAAAGATGAAAAAAATTAAGGTTTCAAGGCTGACATTTGGTAACTCGAACCTTCAGCTCCCTCCACATATTTTCTATGGGATTTAGACCTGGAGACTGGCTAGGCCACTCCAGGACCTTAATGTGCTTCTTTTTGAGCCACTTCTTTGTTGCCTTGGCCGTGTGCTTTGGGTCCCTGTCATGCTGGAATACCTATCCACGACCCATTTTCAATGCCCTGACTGAGGGAAGGAGGTTCGCACCCAAGATTTGACCGTACATGGCCCTGTCCATCGTCCCTTTGATGTGGTGAAGTTGTGGTGAAGTTTTCCAAAGTCTCTTGTGTAGTTCTGGGCTGATTCCCCACCATTTTCTTGATCATAGAAACTCAACGAGGTGAGATCTTGCATGGAGCGCCAGACCGAGGGAGATTGACAGTTATTTTGTGATTGTTCCATTTGCAAATAATTGCACCAACTGTTGTCCCCCTTTCACAAAGCTGCTTGGCGATGGTCTTGTAGCCCATTCCAGCCTTGTGTAGGTCTACAATCTTGTCCCTGACATTCTTAGGCTTCTTTCACACTATGGATTGTATGTCCGTTTTATAATATCCGTTTTACACCTATTAACGGACGTTTATTAACGGATTTAATAACGGATACATACGGATAAATATTTTACCATTCTTCCTTTATTGAAAACGGATAATGTTTATCCGTATATATCCGTATACATCCGTTATATCATTCCTTTCTAACGTCCGTTAATAAAAAACATTTCACCCTTTCTTGAAGTCCAGCTCCAGAAGTCGTATGGATATTCAGGGGAACCCCGCCGTCAATTTAAAACAAAAATGACGTGCGGTTCCCGGTAAATATCCATAACCAGACCCTTCAGGTCTGGTATGGATATTCAGGGGAACCCTGCCGTCAATTTTAAAACAAAAATTACGTGCGGTTCCCCCTAAATATCCATAACCAGACCCATTATCCGAGCACGTTGACCTGGCCGGCCGCAGAAAAGAGGGGGGGACAGAGTGCGGCCCCCCCTCTCTCCTGAACCGCACCAGGCCACATGCCCTCAACATGGGGAGGATGTCCCCATGTTGATGGGGACAAGGGTCTCATCCCCACAACCCTTGCCCGGTGGTTGTGGGGGTATGCGGGCGGGAGGTTTATCAGAATCTGGAAGACCCCTTTAACAAAGGGGACCCCCAGATCCTGACCCCCCCCCTGTGTGAAATGGTAATGGGGTACACTGTACCTCTACCATTTCACGAAGGAAGTAAAAAGTATTGTAAAAAAAACACACTGACACAAAAGAATAAAGTCCTTTATTAAAAAAAAAAAAAAAAAAACTCCAGCGCTGAAAAATCCACTCGTTCCCGGCTTCCAGCGTTGTCCTGATCCTGCGACGGGTGCGGGTGATCTCCCGCGATGAGAAGATCCAGCGTCGGGTGATCTCCGCTCCGGCGATGTGAAGAGCCATCCATCCGGCGCAGCAGCATCCCGGACCTCCTCTCACCGCTGGGCACAGCCCAGCGAATGAGCGGCTGAAGCAGTGACATTTCTTATATAGAGGAGGCAGAGCCACCCGTCACGTGACCCTGCCCCCTCTGACGTACCTCTGCTACGTCACTGGGGAAGACCAAGAAGAGGAAAGACCTTTCCTCTTCTTGGTCTTCCCCAGTGATGTAGCAGAGGTACGTCAGAGGGGGCAGGGTCACGTGACGGGTGGCTCTGCCTCCTCTATATAAGAAATGTCACTGCTTCAGCCGCTCATTCGCTGGGCTGTGCCCAGCGGTGAGAGGAGGTCCGGGATGCTGCTGCGCCGGATGGATGGATCTTCACATCGCCGGAGCGGAGATCACCCGACGCTGGATCTTCTCATCGCGGGAGATCACCCGCACCCGTCGCAGGATCAGGACAACGCTGGAAGCCGGGAACGAGTGGATTTTTCAGCGCTGGAGTTTTTTTTTTTTTTTTTTTTAATAAAGGACTTTATTCTTTTGTGTCAGTGTGTTTTTTTACAATACTTTTTACTTCCTTCGTGAAATGGTAGAGGTACAGTGTACCCCATTACCATTTCACACAGGGGGGGGTCAGGATCTGGGGGTCCCCTTTGTTAAAGGGGTCTTCCAGATTCTGATAAACCTCCCGCCCGCATACCCCCACAACCACCGGGCAAGGGTTGTGGGGATGAGACCCTTGTCCCCATCAACATGGGGACATCCTCCCCATGTTGAGGGCATGTGGCCTGGTGCGGTTCAGGAGAGAGGGGGGGGCCGCACTCTGTCCCCCCCTCTTTTCTGCGGCCGGCCAGGTCAACGTGCTCGGATAATGGGTCTGGTTATGGATATTTAGGGGGAACCGCACGTCATTTTTGTTTTAAATTGACGGCGGGGTTCCCCTGAATATCCATACCAGACCTGAAGGGTCTGGTTATGGATATTTACCGGGAACCGCACGTCACTTTTGTTTTTAAATTGACGGCGGGGTTCCCCTGAATATCCATACCAGACCTGAAGGGTCTGGTTATGGATATTTACCGGGAACCGCACGTCATTTTTGTTTTAAATTGACGGCGGGGTTCCCCTGAATATCCATGCTCAGTAAAATTAACGTCCGTTAACATAACGGACATTTACGGAGACATTTACTAACGTCCATGTGCCATAGACTTCAATGTTAAAATATAACGGACGTTAATATATCCGTTACTTGCAACGGACAAAAAATTTACAAAAAATAGTGCAAGACCCGTCACATATTCCGTTATAACTAACGTCCGTATGTTATAACGGACTATTACGGATCTTTACGGAACATAAAAAAATCCCATAGACTTTAATGATATTTTATAAAGGACGTATAACTTCCGTTTTTTAACATTATCTGACGGATTTTAAAACGGATTATTAAAACGGATTTATTTTGTAGTGTGAAAAGGGCCTTAGACAGCTCTGGTTTTGGCCATGGTGGAGAGATTGGAATTTGATTGCCTCTGTGGACAGGTGTCTTTTACACAGGTAACAAGCTGAGATTAGAAGCACTCCCTTTAAGAGAGTTCTAGTCTCAGCTCATTACCTGTATAGAAGACACCTGTGAGACAGAAATCCTTGCTGATTGGGGATCAAATCATTAAAAAAAAAAAAAATTTAATGCGTTTTCTTTTTTATAGGCTGATCATTACTTTGTCGGTGGGTAAACGTACAAAATCAGCAGGAGATTACATTTATTTTTTCCCCTCACTGTAGATACAGAAAAGTGAGTAAGTGCGTGTTAGTGTGTTGCTGGCAGAATTGTCAGTTAAAAATAAAAGAGATGGTCTAAAAAAAAAAAAAAAAGTGCAGCCACCAGATCGAAGGACTGGAGTTGCAATATTATATTTTATACTGTTAATTTGCTAGCTAAATAAATGTAATCATATCCAAGTGGATATGATGTATTATCTTTTCATTTTGCCCTTTCAAAGTTGGAATACTTCTGCAAGGCCACAATGTACTAGAACAAAAGTAACCAACTCTTTTGTTCATTGAATCCAGTTATTCCAAGCATTTAGCCCACATTATTTTCTCCTTTTTGTAATTGTTTGTATAGCTGCGTTTTTAAAGAAACATAGATTATACTCCATTTCATAATAAATGCAACAACTTTGTAAATTTTTGATTAACTTATGCTAATCCATATTTATGCTGCTTTTTTTTGGTGATCTAAAGGGTAAGGGGGCGATTAATTAAGCAGTGGTATGGCCTAACCATTGACATGCCGCTGCTTTAAAAAAAAGAAAAGTTTGATGTGAGCTTTCGGTCGGAAAATTCCGACCGTGTGTAGACCCCATTGCACTTTTTCTGTCAAAATTTCCAGCAGCAAAAATTTGAAAACCTGGTTCTCAAATTTTCCGACTGGAAAAGTTTTTGTCATAAATTCCGATAGTCTGTATGCAGTTCCGACGTGTAAAAAAAAAAATGCATGCTCTGAATCAAGTCAACGCATGCTCTGAAGCATTGAGCTTAATTTTTCTCGGCTCATCGTAGTGTTGTACGTCCCCGCGTTCTTGACTGTCATAATTTTGTGTGACCACGTGTATGCAACACAAGTTTGAGCCGATATTCCGTCGGGAAAAAAATCCACGGTTTTCTTGTTGGTATTTCCTATCGTGTGTACGTGGCATAAGAGCTCAGGTGATCGCCAACAATTTTTACTGTGTAAATGTTTTTTTGAAGTGTGTTTTTATGTTTTTAGGCATTTTCCTTTTTTTCCATGATAATTTTAATTCGTCTTTGCCACCAGCTATTGTCCTTTTCCTTTTTTATCTGTTAGTTTTTCCTAGTATTGTTGTGGTATCATTTCTGCTGTTGAAGCTCAGCATGTTGTCCTGCAACCCTCCAAAAATATCCCACCGACACGCGTATATATTTTCAAAAATATTCAGTATACCATATTTGTATTACGTAAATGGTCTGGCGAGGCAAAAAGACTAACTTCCTTAATCATACATAGCAATAGGGAAATAATTCTACAGAGTAGCAGAATTTTTACTGTAGGCTAGGAAGTACATTGCACCAAGGTGCAGTGCTCTGTACTTTTCGAAAAGAATGAAAACAACTGACCAAAAAGCAAAACCGGCATAGGAGAGTCCAGAAAGCATGAGAAGTGATCACCTTACTAGGTTCCTGGCATAATCAGCAGGTAGTATATTTCACTTATCAAACAGACTGCAAAACCCTTTCAGCATTAACAAAAACACTGAACACCCAAACAAGCAAGGATAGGAAGCTGCATTCTAAATAAACACAAAATCACAGATGAACTGTATCAGCTGAAGGGGGTGATGGGAAGTGTCTAAAGGACCAATCTCCCAGGATGTAAAAGCTTTGAGGCTCTAAATTTTAAAGCTTCCCTAGCAGAAGAGGGAAGTTGTAGGACTATTGGGACTACTCGCATCCCCAGTGCATGGGATGCATGACTTTGTCAAAACCCCCTTGAAAAGGATGGTCTCCTCTCATTACAGTTGTATTGGGGTCCATAGCCCTAAGGTCTATATTAGGACAGCTGGAGAGTAGTGGTTGGGATTATTGTCTGGTTGCAAGGGGGACCCCAGACATGATCCTATGTACGTAGTGCTCTGGTAGGCCTAGTGGACCAATGCATGTTCTTTCAAAAATGGTTGTAAAAAGTGCACATGCTCCCCCATCACATGGAGGACATGCAGCCCAGCACAAAGCTGCTGTTGCATTACAATCTTGTGAAACTAATTTTGAAAATGCCCAACTGGCAAAATAGGCAACCTTGCTAGAGGGGGTGGGATAAAGCTGCTGCAGATGGAACAGTGAATGCAGCAGTGTTGTGTGCAGACTGCAGGGGGAATGTGTGATGATGTGGGTGTGTTTACCAAGTACGACTGGCTCATAGGGGGCCAAAAGTTGTTTGCCAGGAGTAATACTTTAAAAAAAGGAAAGGGCTGGTATGGGCGGTGATATGGATTCTAAGTGAAGTGATAAGGATGAGTTAATGATATGGTAGGGGAAGGGAGAGAGTGTTGTGGGAGAAGGAATATTTTGGTAGAGAAGTGTTGGTGGTATGTCCCTGGAGGTGATGAAAGTGAATGGAATGGAAAGAATTGAAGACGGAGGAGGACAGGCAATGTAGTTTGTGACCCCAGTCCTCATCTGTACCCAATACTCTTGCAGAACCTGTTTTTCAAGGCCCCTGAGGCCAGAGGTTTCAGAAGCACATTGGAGTTGCTTTTCTCCATTAGATCGCAAGCAAAAAATAGATAAAAAAGAAGACTATTCACTGTATTCTGTAAAAGGCGGGGAAAGCAACTGCGCTATGTGAAATTAATAAAACTGGATTAATAAGCGGCAATTATTATGTTAAACAAAACATAAAAAAGACATAGGAAAAAATATAACTGCGCTAAACCAAAAAACAGTGTTCCTCTCAAAGAAGAGAACTGGATGGGGCATATAGCCCAAAATTATATATTGATACCTAAAGTGAATTGAGTGAAAATACACAGTGATACATAAATAAACGTTAATGTGCAGTCATGAGTTGGGCTCAAACACCCTGGAGACCCAATAGGTGAAAACACTTGTATATGAATCAATAACCTCTCCGACCAATGCTGGAGGAGTTGTAATAGGTAAATTGAATCAATATTAGAAAAAGAAAAAAAGAGAAGAACTCAAAACCAAAGTTTATATTTGCAAAAATATATCCCAAAGGAGTGAAAAATAGTCCATAGAAGTGTCAGATTTGAACACCCGTGCACAATCCAATTGATAATTGCTCGTGGTCCCAGGGAGCCTTATGTGAATCCACCACCGATAAAAAAAAAAAAAAAATCTGCTTACCAGATTTTAAGGTCCCAATGGACCAAGCCCAGCATATTAATCCAAACAGAGGACCTGTTTTATTGGTAGCTTCCAGACACAGCGGAACTCCACATATACACTCAATGGACCTGTATATTAGTAGCTTCCAGATACAGCAGAACTCCACATATGCACTCAATGGTACCGATCATAGAAAAAAGAGAATTGCTTCCATAGCGTAAAACCAGGGATGCTTTATTGGTACAAATACAAAAGGTAAAAAACTCACATTTGTGATGATAATCAAGGGCATGCAGCGCCGGCCGGACGCTGGCAGGCAAATAGACCGCTCGTGTAGAGATACGATGAGAGGGGATGACGTCAGCACGCCGCTCGCTCCGCCTGATGCGTTTCGTGATAGGTCAATTCGTCTCGGGGCACCGCGTCGGGCGGAGCGAGCGGCGTGCTGACGTCATCCCCTCTCATCGTATCGCTACACGAGTCAGCGTCCGGCCGGCGCTGCATGGCTGAATGCCCTTGATTATCACAAATGTGAGTTTTTTACCTTTTGTATTTGTACCAATAAAGCATCCCTGGTTTTACGCTATGGAAGCAATTCTCTTTTTTTTATGATCGGTACCATTGAGTGTATATGTGGAGTTCCGCTGTGTCTGGAAGCTACCAATAAAACAGGTCCTCTGTTTGGATTAATATGCTGGGCTTGGTCCATTGGGACCTTAAAATCTGGTAAGCAGATTTTTTTTATAGGTGGTGGATTCACATAAGGCTCCCTGGGACCACGAACAATTATCAATTGGATTGTGCACGGGTGTTCAAATCTGACACTTCTATGGACTATTTTTCACTCCTTTGGGATATATTTTTGCAAATATAAACTTTGGTTTTGAGTTCTTCTCTTTTTTTCTTTTTCTAATATTGATTCAATTTACCTACTACAACTCCTCCAGCATTGGTCGGAGAGGTTATTGATTCATATACAAGTGTTTTCACCTATTGGGTCTCCAGGGTGTTGGAGCCCAACTCATGACTGCACATTAACGTTTATTTATGTATCACTGTGTATTTTCACTCAATTCACTTTAGGTATCAATATATCATTTTGGGCTATATGCCCCATCCAGTTCTCTTCTTTGAGAGGAACACTGTTTTTTGGTTTAGCGAAGTTATATTTTTTCCTATATTCTGTAAAAGGCGCACATTGGTTATGTTCGATGGAGAAGGGCACAGCATTGTGGCTGTAGCACATTTACAGCCCTGAGTGATTGCATGTCTATGTTCAGGTGGGTGGTCATTAGCAGCAATACTACAGATCAAAACCGCCTGGTTTTACCACCCCCTGACCGCACATGTGAACGAGCCTGAAGAAATGGGTTAGTGCTACTGGTTACTCATTCACAAAAAAGTTAAATAGTCAATAAAAACATAACACTGTGGTGGTCAATTCACCAATTATTATTGCGTGCATTATTTGTGTTTTGTACAAAAAAAAAAAAACACATGCGATATTTAAAGTGACAATCACTAGGGTTAAATACTGCATTACCTGTGGTAAAAAAATAAATAACCTTATTGACTCCTGCGCAACCTCTATGTGCAAATGTAACCCTTTATTTTACGCCCTATAGTTTTATATAGGTTGCTGCACACATTTGTGTTTGTGTTCCCACACCTTAAGATAATGTGATTCAATAATTAAAGGAGAAGTTCACCTTTTGTAACATGTTGCACCCATATTCAGAGTGTAATGTGTAGCATGTTACATATGCACCGCCCCCCTCTTTCCCCAATCTATCTTTTTGACCGCTAGGAGGAGATCTTCTGCCTGCGCTAGCTGTTACAATCTGAAAAAAAAGGCGGATGTGCTGGGCTCCTCTCATTATAGACATGTCATCTATTCACAGTGTTCTGTGAATGGGAAAACTACAAGGTATGACAGCCTTTGTGGCTGTCTGTCGGTGAACTACCAAGGCCGCGGTTGAGCACTGTGGTAGTTCATTGAGCTTCCTGTCAGGGTGCAACTGCCTGCCCATATCGGAGGTACAGGCAGAGAGATACACAGACAGCCTGTAGGACTGTGGTATCATGGGTGCAATGCTTTACAGGTCCCTAACAAAAGAATAAATAATAAATATTTTTTTTACCTACAAAAATACTTATATGGTACATCAAGTCTGCATCTTGATAACCACTTGTGGGCTGCCCACCATACATTTACTGCGCAGGGCGGCCACTCTGTGCCAAATCATGTACATGATCTGACACCTCCAGGTCTGGGGGGCGCACGTGGCGGCCTGCTCCTGCTGTGATTGTACACAGCGGGAGCTGATCAGCAGGTACGGCGCGCTTGATGTATGCCGGCACTAGCTGATGCTTCGGTACACAGTCAGAACAGTAGTCTGCCTATGTAAACAAAACAGATTGCCGATCTGTGAGTACAGAAGGCATGGCTCCTGTGTTACTCTAAAGCAGGAACACCAATCAATGCCTTCCACTAGTAAAAGTGCCTTCCCCACTACACTAAATCACAGGCTAGGCACGCAGTTAACCCTTTGATCACCCCTTATTTTAACCCCTTCCCAGCCAGTGTCATGGTACAGGGCGTGTGTATTGGTGTCACTGATCCCCAAAAAGTGTCAGGTGTCCGATTTGTCCGCCGCAATATCACAGTCCTGTTAGAAGTCCCTGATTGCTGCCATGACTAGTAAATACATTTAAAATGTCCCATAGTTTGTAGACACCATAACTTTAGGGCAAACCAATCAATATACACTTATTGGGATTTTTTTTTTATCAAAAATATTTAGCAAATTACATATTGGCCTAAATTGAAACCTTGCAGAGGTAAGCAAATGGCAACAAAAGAAAGCTCTATTTATGGGGAAAAAAAGGACATGCATTTTATTTGGGTACAGTGTCGCACGACCGCACAATTGTCAAACTAACACGGTGCTGTATTGCAAAAAATGGCCTGGTCATGAAGAGGGATAAAACTTCCGGATCTTAAGTGGTTAAACATCTTTTTTGCAGTGCAGATTTGTATAGCAAACAATTGACTTACTCTTAAATGGTGTTCTTATTGCCATAATCCATGATTCGTGTTTATTCAGAATTTTTTGTATGTACATTGTTTCATGGAAATGTATATTACATTACATTAGTATTAACATTCATTGATGTATATGATTACTGTACATGTATGTGTGTATGACTTTCTATTTTAAAGTGCTATTCTTCTGTGTTTTTCTTCACAGTTGCCTGAAAAACTTAATCAAACATATGATTGGATTAATTTGTGGAGGTTTTGGAGTCCTGGAAGCAAAACACCTGGGTTACGGATAAAGGAATACTTGGAACTGCTTAAAAAAAAGGTATACATTGACGAACCCTTTGCTTGAAAATAGCTTGCATAAAGAAAGAAATGTGGTTCAATTAGGCAAACTTTTGTTTATAACCTCTCAGAATGCTCATATTGTTCCTAATTTGACATTCTAAACAGGTACCATCAGTTATGTTTTTTCCTTGCTTCTATGAACTAAAAAGTCCACGCACATTTTAACACAGAGGCAAGTAGCAAATATTTAGTCATTTATGAGGGTATTAGAAGTCAGCTAGCAGCTCCTGGCACAAGACTGAAAGCCAAGTTAAAGAGGAGCTCCAGCCCACCCAAAAAAATGAAGTCGGCAGAGACAAACACTGTCGCTGCTGACTTTTAATATAATGACACTTACCTGTCCAGGGATCCAGCGACGTCCTTACCCAAACCGATGATTCAATCGGCTTTGGGTGCAGGTGCCGGAATAGCAAGTAAGGAAAACGGGAAGTGAAGCCTTGCGGCTTCAAAGACGGTTTCCTGCTGCTTATGCTCAAGCCGTGCTGCGCTTTGTGAATGGTCCTGTAGTCTTCTGGGACCTGTGATGTGTCCCAGAACATGGAAGGAGGGGGAGCCAAACTTCCGACTCAGACCAGATCTGTCTGTACCATGTGATCACTGTGGCCAATCACTGTCAGCAACTTAATTGTACACAATGAATGGCATGAAAGGAAGCCATCCATTGTTTACAATTGTCATGTAATCTGCTGTGATTGGTGATTGGTCACAGCAATAGACCCTGATCAACAGAAGTAGCATAGTGCCAAAAGTGGTCATATATGTCACATATGCACGCAGCAGAGCCTGATTGGCTGGTAAAGCTTGCCCATTCTCTCCCAGTGTGATTGCAGGAATAACCAAGGTTGATTTCCGAACAAATTCCAGTACTTACACAAGTTACAGTGGATATAGAAAGGAATCTTCCCCCTTTGAAATGATCAAATTTTGTTGTTTTACAGCCCGAAATAAAAACACTTTTTGTTTTATCCAGCTGCATTTACTCAATGTATAACATCCAAGTGAAACCTAGAATACCAACATGTCAAAAACAAATAAAACACAGAATCACGGAGTTGGGAAAAGGATCACCCCCCCTAAAAATGACTTTGTAAACTCAATCAGGTGTAGCTAAGCACCTTCTCAATGGCACACAAAGCCATTTGACTTTCAACTGTGGTCAGCTGTGGTCATTTTGATTGGCTTAGCATGAAAACTGCTTTCCTGGAGCATTTCAATCCCTGGTAATGCAACTGAAGCAAACTATTAACTCTGGGTCGCAAGCCACTATCAAAAAATCTCTGGGATAAAGTTGTGGACAGGCACAAGTCAGGAGAAACACATTTCAAAGGCTTTATCAATGCCTAGAAGCACAGTGAAGTTTATTATTAAGAATTGGAAGGTATTTGGTACAATACAGACCCTCCCTGGATCAGGACGTTGCTCCAAACTGGATGAAAGAGCCAGGAGGAATCTTGTCAGAGAGACTACCAAAAGGCCTACAGCAAATTAAAAAAAAAGTGTCATTGTGTGCATGTGACAACAATATCTCAAATTCTCCACAAATGTGGCTTGTATGGGAGGGTTGCAAGAAAAAAGCCACTCCTCAAGAAAGGCCACATGCAGCCATGACTGAGCTTTGCCAAAATACACTTTGAAGATTCTGAGGCCACATGAAAAAATGTGTTGAGGACAAATATTCAAATTTAGTCTCATCTGACCATAAGACCAAACAATACGTCTGGTGGAAATCCAATACAGCTCACCATCCAAATAACACCATTCCTACAGTAAAGCATGGAGGTTGTAATATCCTTTTATGTGGGTGTTTCTCTGCAGTAGTGACTGGAGCACTTGTCAGGATAGAAGGAAAAATGGATGTAATGAATGGGGTAAAATACCATCAAAGTCTTGAGGAAAATCTGCTGCCCTCTGCCAGAAAGGTGTCAATGGGAAGAAGGTTTACCTTCCAACATGACAATGACCCAAAGCACACAGCAAGCATGACCACACAGTGGTTGAAGGAGAAAAAAAGTAAATTTCCTTGCATGGCTTAGTCAGAGCCCAGACTTAAAACCCATTGAAAATCTGTGTCTAGACTTGAAGACTTCAGTCACCATCAAATTTAACTGAACTTGAGCAGTTCTGCAAAGAAGTGTGGGCAAATATTGCAAAATCTAGATGTGCAAATTTAGTAGAGACAAATCCCAACAGACTAAATGCTGTGATTTAACCACTTCCTTACTGGGCACTTAAACACCCCTCCTGACCAGACCAATTTTCAGCTTTCAGCGCTCTCACACTTTGAATGAGAATTACTCAGTCATGCAACACTGTACCCAAATGATTTTTTTGTCATTTTTTTCATACAAATAGAGCTTTCTTTTGGTGGTATTTGATCACCTCTGGGTTTTTTATTTTTTGCGCTATTAATGAAAAAAGACCGAAAATTTTGAAATAAAAAGTTTTTTTCTTAGTTTCTGTGATAAAATTTTGCAAATGATTAATTTTTCTTCATAAATTTTGGCCACAATTTATACTGCTACATGTCTTTGATAAAAATAACCCACATTTTTTGGAAATTATTTGGTCTGTGTGAAAGTTTTAGGCCCCGTACTCACGACCAAACATGTCTGCTGAAACTGGTCCGCGGACCAGTTTCAGCAGACATGTTTGGCCGTGTGTAGGCACGAGCGGACCATTTTCGGGCGGATCGGACAGGTTTCCAGCGGACAACTGTTTCCTGGACTTGCTTTAAAACAGTCCGCTGGAAACATGTCCCCCCGACATGTACGGTCGTCTGTACAGACCTACCGTACATGTCCGGCCGCCCGCCATCCCTTGCATGCGTCGAATGACTTCGACGCATGCGTGGAAGCATTTAAAAGGCAGGCCCGCCCACGTCGCCGCGTCATTGTCGCGGCGACACCGCGGACACGCCCCGCGTATTGTTTACGTGCGGAGTTCTGTTCGATGGTGTGTACAGCCATCGAACAGAAGTCCCCGGGCAGACATGTCCGATGAAAACGGTCCGCGGACCGGTTTCATCGGACATGTCTGCTCGTGAGTACAAGGCCTTAGAGTCTACAAGCTATAGTGCAAATCATAAAAAATTGTCACATCTGATCAGACCTGATGTACTGAAGGCCTATCTCATTTCTTGAGACCCTAACAAGCCAGGAAAGTACAAATGCCCCCCAAATAACCCCTTTTTGGAAAGTAGACATTCCAAGGTATTTAGTAAGAGGCATGGTGAGTTATTTGAAGTTGTAATTTTTTCCCAGAATACTTTGCAAAATTAAGATTTTTATTTTTCATTTAAAAAATTTCTCAAAATTGTCATTGTAATAGCTTATTTCTCTCACATGGCATGTGCATACCACAAATGACACCCCAAAATACATTCTGCTACTCCTCCTGAGTAAAACGATACCCCATGTGTGAGGCTTTTTCACTGCCTGGCCACATACAGAGGCCCAAAATGCAGGGGGCGCCATCGGGGGTTTTAGGAGCATAAATTGCACATCTAACTAGTTGACTACCTATTACACTTTTGAAGGCCCTGGAACACCAGGACAATGGAATTACCCACAAAGTGACCCCATTTTGGAAAGCTAACACCCCAACATATCATCTATGAGGCATAATGAGTCTTTTGAACGGTTTATTTTTTTACAGCAGTTTTTGGAATATGTGGGGAAAAAATGAAAACGCATTTTTTTTTTTTTACACAAAGCTGTCCATTTATAAGATATTTCCAACACATAGCATTTAGATAGCAAAAATTACACACCAAAATAAATTCTGCTACTCCTCCTGAGTACACTGATACCACATGTGTGAGACTTCTACACAGCCTGACCACATACAGAGATCCAACATGCAAGGAACACCGTCGGGTGTTCCAGAGACACATAGCATGCACATACCAAGAATTACACCCCAAAATACATTATGCCGAGCAAAGCGTAACCAAAAGATTACCTGTGGTAATAGTAGCGCAGTTCTACACAGCAGGATAGCACTGGTCCAGGCAGGGACTTGGTCAGCAACGTCCAGGCAGGCATACTGTCCCGTCAGGGTTAGTGCAGGTGGTCAGTTCATGCAACAGGCAGAGGCATGATGGCATAGGTCCTACAGGCAGCAGGGTAAAGTAGGGCCTCGTTCAGGACAGAATGGGGACAGGGGTAGAGGCTTCTCCCACCCAAATCTCTTTGAAGCCTCCGGGCAACCAGACCCTAATCTAGGATGAGAAAACAAAAAAAAGTTTTCTTCATCCAGAAAAACTTTTCTGGAGCCCCTCACATATGTGAGACCCCTGTGTGGAATCCCACTAGTCCAGTAGCAGGGTATAAGATCAGTCCATGAGGCAGGCAAAAACATGGTCAAACAGTCCGAGGTCAGTTCCAGATCAGGCATTGCAGAATCGTTAGGCAGAAGAATAGTCGAAAAACAGTCCAGGGTCAATTCCAGATCAAGCAGAGGTATTACAAAATCGTTAGGCAGAATCGTGGTCGAAAAACAAGCCGGGGTCAGTTACAGGGCAGGCAGTGGCATAAGGGGTGTATAGGTGTGTGAAGGCAGGAACGGAGGATTAATATTTTAGTTTGGTATGGCAACGTCGAAAACAGTCAGTTACACAGAGGCCTGGTTGCGAAGGACACTTGGAACAATAATAAACTGTGTCTCGTCTGACTCCTTCACTGGCACACACTTTGCATTTATTTTTTTACCTCGTCGGCCTGTTGCTGTGAGAGGGACTTTGTCTGGGAAATGGCATTCGGAGAGTCGACTTAGAACATCTGATCGGATGTCATGGGGTAGGTCGTTCGGGAATATCAGGGCAGTGGTGATTTCCTCCTGGTAGCCAAGGAAGGGTAGGGGGTTTTGGGTGGACTTGCGATAAATTATATAGGAATGGTATACGGCCAATTGAAATAAATAAATAGCTACTTTTTTGTACCAATGGTACGTGCGTCTTGTGGCAAGGTATGGTTTCAACATTTGGCCGTTAAAATCGACCCCCCCCCCATGAACGAATTGTAGTCCCGGATACATGTTGGCTTTTGGATGGTGGTGCCACGCCTTCTGCGGGTTTCTACAAACAAATTGTTGTGGATGGAAGACAACATGTATACGTCTCTTCTGTCCTTCCACTTCACTGCAAGAACCTCCTTGTTGCGCAGACTTGCCGATTCCCCTTTCCTCAGCTTCTTATTCACAAGGCTTTGAGGAAAGCCTTTCCTGTTCTTTCTTGCCGTGCCACAAGCCGGGGTCTGCTTCCGATGAAGGTTGTGGAACAGGGGAAGAGAGG
Source organism: Rana temporaria (assembly GCF_905171775.1). NCBI lineage: Eukaryota > Metazoa > Chordata > Amphibia > Anura > Ranidae > Rana > Rana temporaria. The sequence goes on along the minus strand of NC_053493.1, from coordinate 214,995,417 downwards.
TATAAAAGTTGTCGACGTACAGGTGGTATCCTTTATCCAGGAGGGGGTTGATAATTTGCCAAACCACTTTTCCACTTGTTCCCAAGTAGTCTGGGCAATTGGGGGGATTTGCAGCTGGGCGTCCTTCCCTTCGTAGACCAAGAAGGAATACAAGTACCCTGTGGCTCGTTCACAAAGTTTATAAATCTTCACCCCATAGCGGCCACAACATTTAACGAGGGACTCGTCTACACATATGTGTTGTTCCGGGGTATATATTTGGGGGAATAATTCAGAAAAATAATTTAATAAGGGGCGAATTTTGAAAAGCCTGTCAAAATTTGGGTGATTTCGGGGAAGGCACTGGGTGTTATCGTTGAAGTGGAGGAACCTCATGATCATGAAGTATCTGGTTCTGGGCATTGTTGCAGAAAAGATTGGCATATGATAAATGGGGCGTTTGGACCGAAAGGAATGCTTTTAATTTTTTGGGTTGAGTCCCATGCAAAAGGTGAGGCCTAAAAAAATCCTAAACTCCTCCACTTTTAGGTCTCTCTACTCGAAGGGACGGGCATAAGACGATGTCGGATTGTTGGAAATGAATTGTTGGGCATATAAGTTGCACTGGGCCACAATGCTAGATGGCAGTTCCTCAGTTAAAAATAAATAAAAAAAATGAATTGGGGAAAAATTTTACATGTCCACCTGGACTCCTGGCTGGGCAGTGAAAGGGGGAATGTTGGCTTCTCCGGAATTTGGAGGAAGCCACAAGGGGTACTGAAGGGCATAGGGAAGGCTTGCATGGGTCCTTGGTCTTTGTTGCCGAGGTACTGCTGTGCTGGTGGATGGCACTTCAGTATTTGTGGATGGCACTTCGGTGCTGGTGGATGGCACTTCAGTATTTGTAGATGGCACGACGGTGCTGGTGGATGGCACGACGGTGCTGGTGGATGGAACGACGGTGCTGGTGGATGGAACGACGGTGCTGGTGGATGGAACGACGGTGCTGGTGGATGGAACGACGGTGCTGGTGGATGGAACGACGGTGCTGGTGGATGGAACGACGGTGCTGGTGGATGGAACGACGGTGCTGGTGGATGGAACGACGGTGCTGGTGGATGGAACGACGGTGCTGGTGGATGGAACGACGGTGCTGGTGGATGGAACGACGGTGCTGGTGGATGGAACGACGGTGCTGGTGGATGGAACGACGGTGCTGGTGGATGGAACGACGGTGCTGGTGGATGGAACGACGGTGCTGGTGGATGGCATGACGGTGCTGGTGGATGCCACTGCCTCCTCACCAGAGCGCCTTCTTTTGGCGGGCTGACTATCTTCCCCCTCTGAGCCTGTCGCTGTTCCACTGCTGTAGACTGGCTCGTAGTCTACATCCGAATCGGAATCCAAATGGGAATCGGAAGAGAGCTCCCCGTTGCTCTCGTCAGCCGTGGAAATAATTTCATATGCCTGCTCGGCGGAAAAGAGACGTTTTTGACATGGTGACTTCACAGGTGTGTGGCACAGATGTGCACTGAGGCGGCAGGTGGGCACTGATCACAGGTGGTACTGGTGGCACAGGTGGGCACTGATACGCACTGAGGCGGCACTGATCACAGGTGGGCACTGATACGCACTGATGTGCACTGAGGTGGCAGGTGGGCACTGATCACAGGTGGGCACTGATCACTGGTGGTACTGGTGGCACAGGTGGGCACTGATACGCACTGAGGCGGCAGTGATCACAGGTGGGCACTGGTGGGCACTGATACGCACTGATGTGCACTGAGGTGGCAGGTGGGCACTGATCACAGGTGGGCACTGATCACAGGTGGGCACTGGTGGTACAGGTGGTACTGGTGGCACAGGTGGGCACTGATACGCACTGATGTGCACTAAGGCAGCACTGATCACAGGTGGGAACTGATCACAGGTGGGCACTGGTGGTACTGGTGGCACTGGTACGCACTGATGTGCACTGAGGTGGCAGGTGGGCACTGATCACAGGTGGGCCAGATGGGTACTGGTGGCACAGGTGGTACTGGTGGCACAGTTGGGCACTGATACACACTGATGTGCACTGAGGCGGCACTGATCACAGGTGGGTACAGGTGGCACTGGTGGCACAGGTGGGCACTGATACGCACTGATACGCACTGATGTGCACTGAGGCGTCACTGATCTCAGGTGGGCGCTGGTGGCACTGGTTGGCACTGGTGGCACAGGTAGTACTGGTGGCACTGATTGGGCACTGATTTGTAACTGTAACACTTTTGTAACAATTTCGTAACTCACAGGGTATCTCTCTCTCCTCACACGCGCTGTCTGTGTGAGGAGGGAGAGCCGGCAACGAGAGATGATCTCATATGTTTACATTTGACATCATTTCTCATTGGCCGCACAGATCGCGCTGTAAATAGCCGCTGTGATTGGCTATTTACCGCGATCAGTAATTGGCTGTGTCCAAGGGACACGGCCAGAACAGAAGTTCCCCCGATGCGCGCTTGGGAGCGCGGAAAGGGGAGGCCGTAAAAACACGGCCTCCCGGACAAGTTGAACCACCCTGCGGCCGTATATAGTCGTACGGCCGTCAGGAAGTGGTTAAAGCTAAAGGTGGATCGGCAAAATACACAAGGGGGTGATCCTTTTTGCAACTCAGTAATTCCGATTTTTTTATATTTATTTTTCTGACACAGTGTTCTATCTTTTACTTGGATGTTATAAGTTTCACTGAGTAAATACAGCTGGATAAAATAAAAACTGTGTCTTTCCTAAATTCAGGCTGCAAAGGAACGAAATGTGATTATTATAAGGGGGGGTTGATTATTTTTTTATACCCACAATATATTTTAAAACTGAAGTTTAGTAATAAAATGTTTTTTTTGGGTACAGCTTCAGTCACATAATTTACCTGTAGTGAAGTGTATTCCCTGTCCTGCTGTCTGGTACTGTAAAAATCGTCTTTCCAGTATTGTAGGGTCATCTTCACAGCACTGCATTTCTGGCACTGCATGGGTTTATTGCCTTAATTCTAACATTGCAATATGTTAAAGTCCTGACAGCCTCCCACCCCTTTCTGTCCTCTCCTCCTTTTACAATGCTCCTTGCATTTAGTCAAATGGTTATTGGTAAGTTCAGGGCTGTAAAGAGGAGACCACTTTATTGGAGAGTAGATTTCTACAGGAGAGTAGATTTCTACAGGAAACGGCAATCAACAGGATGTTGGATATACATTTAAAATGTTGTGTTGTTTTTTTTTTTGTTTGTTTTTTTAACATAGCTGTATTTATTGTTCTGAGTATATCTGGCTAAAGTTCAGAAGCAAGGAGTGTGGTATAATTTCCAATTCAGGTTTGTCCACTAAAAACAGACGGATGGGGAATCCATTCCCCATCTGTCTGGTGGATCGGATCAGATGACAGTCGGATGTAAACAGACAGGTGGCCCTTTTACGTCCGACCGCCCATAGACGAGAGCAGGTTTGTCCATATACGCTGTGCATAAGTAGAGCAGACCTAGACCTGTCATCCGCCTGCATAGCCGGCTTCGGTGGGGAGAAGGGCCTAAAGGTAAAATGAAATGGTTCTGTAGCACAAGGCTCCAAGCTGACTTGATATATCAATGTTGGAGTTTGTAAAAAGGTGTATTTCATAAATTACGCACTGCAGTTTTCTGTATACATCAAGCATAGATTGAATTGAGTATCCTATATATAGTTTTCACATAATCCTGTATTGAGTATCTTGTATATCATTTTAGCATAATCCTGCATTTCAGTGAAGAGAACACAGGGCTAATATTGACACAAAAATGCATTCCTCTACTAATCTGCTTAGCAACTTCATCAGAAATGGATTTGCGAATAAGAAGCTACAAAGTGTTGAAGGTAGAATTTCAGGAACGTTGGAGTGTACAGTAGTTGTACAGTTAGCCAATGGACAATACATGAATTTTATTCTATTTGTTCTAACAATCCGTTTTTGTCTTTTCTGTTCCATATACAAAGAATTCTTATATACACACAGTACATGTGAGGGTATGTGAACAATAACCACTTTTGTTGAGGGAGCACTGGATAACATACATTGAGGGAAAAAAGTATTTGATCCCCTACTGATTTTGTACGTTTCCCCACTGACAAAAAAAATGATCGGTCTATAATTTTTATGGTAGGTTTTAGGGATCGACCAATATCATGTTTCCTGCCGATAGCTGATATTTTTTTTGCCAATATTTTGTACATTTTAAATTTTTTTTTTTTTTTTTGCACTGTTTTTGCTGTCACAAGGAATGTAAACATCCCTTGTGACAGTAATATTCATGTGAGAGGTACTCTTTATGGAGAGATGAGGGGTCAATAAGACCCCAAACCCCTCCTCTGCAAGATCTGCATTTTTGAATACTTTATTTTTTAAAACTGGCGCCTTTAAGATGCCTGTAATCTGGGAAGTGATGTCATGACATTGCTTCCGGATTACTAGATCCGAGACCCGAACGAAGCATAGGCATGTTCGGGCTTTCGGCCAGCCGTCGGACATGTCGGCTGGTTGCTCGGGCATCCCAGTGAGACGGGAGAGCCCACGGCGGGAGGGGAGCATCCCCTCCTGCTTTTTGTAAAAACAGCCGAGCGGCATCGGTTATTACAATAAAGCCGACCGTCCGCTGTAAACAATGGTACAGGGGTGATGCATGCAGCGGCATGCTTCTACATGCATCACCCTGGTAAAAAAACCTTGAAGCAATATCGGTAATATCTGTCACTTTTAAAAAAAGTGAATATCGGCCATGGACAATCGGTCAATTCCTAGTAGGTTTATTTTAACAGTGAGAGACAGAATAACAAAAAATATCCAGAAAAATGCATTTAAAGAAAGTTATAAATTGATTTGCATTTTAATGAGTGAAATAAGTATTTGACTCCTCCCTAAAACATGACTTGGCACATGGAGGCAAAACCCTTCTTGGCAATCAGAGGTCAGACGTTTCTTGTAGTTGGCCACCAGGTTTGCACACTTTTTAGGAGGGATTTTGTCTCGCTACTCTTTGCAGATCTTCCCCAAGTCGTTAAGATTTTGCAGCTGACATTTGGTAACTCAAATCTTTAGCTCTTTAACTTTGACAGTGGGGATGGTGTTCTTGGAGTCATAAGCAGCATTCCTCCTCCTTCATTCACATTGAGTTGGGCTGATGCCAAAAAGCTTGGTTTTGGTCTCATCTGACCACAACACTTTCACCCAGTTCTCCTCTGAATCATTCAGATGTTTATTAGCACACTTCAGACTGCCCTGTACGTGTGCTTTCTTCAGCAAGGGGACCTTGCAGGAGCTGCAGAATTTTTCAGTCTTTTACGGCTTAGTGTATTACCAATTGTTTTCTTGGTGACTATGGTTCCAGCTGCCTTTAGATCATTGACAAGATTCTCCTGTGTAGTTCTGAGCTGATTCCTCACAGTTTTCATGATCATTGAAATTTCACAAGGTGAGATCTTGTATGAAGCCCCAGACCGAGGAAGATCGACAGTTATTTTGTGTTTCTTCCATTTGCGAATAATTGCACACAACTGTTGTCACCCTCTCACAAAGCTGCTTGGCGATGGTCTTGTAGCCCATTTCAGCCTTGTGTAGGTCTACAATCTTGTGCCTGACATCCTCTGAAAGCTCTTTGTTGTTGGCCATGGTGGAGAGATTGAAATCTGATTGATTGCTTCTGTGGACAGGTGTCTTTTATACAGGTAACAAGCTGAGATTAGGAGCACTTCCTTTAAGGCCCGGTTCACACCTATGCATTTTTATAGTTTTTTTGCATTTTGCCGATTTGCACTAGAGTCCATTTAGCATGGTTTCCTATGGAACATGTTCTGTAGTGCAAATCTGCAAAATGCATAAAGCACTAAAAGTGCATAGGTGTGAACCGGGCCTAAGGCCGGGTTTACACTGGTATGACAAACGCTCCGACATTCGCATGATGTGTGAAAATCAATGTTTCCCTATGGGGGGAGTCTGGTCCAACACAATCGGTTTAACTTTGAAAATGCTCCCTGCACTACTTTGGTCCGACTTTAGTCCTACTGCAGCCCATTAAATATAATTGAAGTTGGATCAAACTAGGATGCCTGGCCTAACCATCCGACTCGTGACATCCGACATGGTGATTATAACAGCAGTAAAAAGAATTTATCTCACATTGGGATTGTTTTGATTGGTCAAAAGACAGGTCAGACTGTCTCAAAGTCAGAGCAAAATCTTATCTTGTTCATTCAAGTCAGATGGAAGTAGGACTGATGTAGGACTGATGCCGCTGGGCAAAGTAGGATGCCAGTCGTACAACAGTCCTGTCATATCAGTGTGAACCCAGCCTAAGACCCCTTTCACACTGGGGCGTTTTTCAGGTGCTTTAGCTTTAAAAAAAAAAAGCGCCTGTAAAGTGCCTGCGAGAAGCTGCATCTGCAATGCCAATGTGAAAGCCCGAGTGCTTTCACACTAAGGCGCCCGAAAAACGCCCCAGTGTGAAAGGGGTCTTAGCGTTAAAAACAGCGCCTGAAAGAAGCTGCATCTGCAATCCCAATGTGAAAGTGCTTTCACACTGAGACGCTGCGCTAGCAGGGCGTCAACAAAAAGTCCTGCAAGCAGCTTCTTTGCAGCGCTTTAGGAGCGTTGAATACAACGCTCCTAAAGTGCCCCTTCCCAATGCCACAGCGGCTGAAAAACGCCCCAGTGTGAAAGGGGTCTTAGCGGCACTTTACCAGCATTTATCGGGCGCTGGCAGTGTGAAAGGGCTCTGAAAGCACTCGGGCTTTCACATTGGGATTGCAGATGAGGCTTCTTTCAGGCGCTTTACAGGCTTTTTTTAACCCCAAAGCGCCTGAAAAATGCTCAATTAACGCTCAAATAACGCCCCAGTGTGAAAGGGGCCTAAGAGAGTGCTCCTAATCTCTGCTTAGTACCTGAATAGAAGACACCTGGGAGACAGAAATCTTGCTGATTGATCGGGGATCAAATACTAATTTCAATCATTAAAATGCAAATCAATATAACTTTTTAAATGTGTTTTTCTGGATATTTTTGTTGTTCTGTCTCACTGTAAAAATAAACCAACCATTAAAATTTATAGACTGATCATTTCTTTGTCACTGGGCAAGCGTACAAAATCAGCAGGGGATCAAATCCTTTTTTCCCTCCCTGTATGTTAGTGTGTGAGATCACTAGCAGGAAACACACAATACAGCAGATTTCAGATTAGAAATTGAGCCCAAAACCACTGCACTATAGTGCAAGAGTGGTCACTGTACTTGATTTACGTTTTGTTTCTTGGCGGTGTGTATGTATATGTATATTTTTGCAACCTAATTTGCTAATGATGATTTGTGATGGTTTAGTATTAAGTGCACACAAATGTGGTTTTTGAAAGTGCCTCCTCGAAGAGTAATAGCATTGAGTGTTGTGTTTATTTTTTGTCTCTCCTTTATCTCCAGTGGGCTGAAATGAGCAAAATGAAGATTTCCGATAAAAAACAAGTGGCTTGTGATGAGATATTCCAAACAGAAGAAGAGTACTGTTTGTATGAGGCTGTGAAGTTTTTGATGCTGAGAACTGCTGTTGACTTATACAATGCCAATGAGAATGGCGTGGAAGTGCCTGTGTTCTCTTGGCTGCTATTTGCTAGGAACACATCTAATAATCCTTGCGAGTTTATGAAGAATCACTTGAATCAAGTGGGACACTCTGGAGGCCTTGAACAGGTATGTGCCATCAAGATTAGCACTTGTGTCTTGAATAGATGGCATCTGCTGTCCATAGTTGTTTAGATATTTTGAGATATAGTTCTTGGATTAGGACTTTAAAGTGAACCTACTAGAGAAGGAAAAGAAAAAAAAATGTTGCTGCCCTTGGCATACTTTGATCAAATCCTTGACTGTTTTTATGTTTTAAAATTTGTCCTGACTGCCTAATGAGGCACTGAACTGAACCTACTATGCAAGCAATAAAGTCATGGCTACTGACTTGCCAAATGACACTATTTTCATGAATCACTAAAATAGAGCGTGATTGATTTATTCACCAAATAGTCAGATATTGCATTAATATTCATGTCATCATACTGTGTATACATCTATATTATGATTTTGTTTTGGGAAAGGGGATAGAGTTCCTGTTTTGCTGCTTAAGAGGAGTATAGCCAAACCTTTTTTGTCATGTGGTCGCTTAGTTCTTGAAGGCAATGGGGGACAGCTGCAGCATCAAGCCGATAGTTGAAGCATGGATATTTATCATAATTTTTGCTGGCCTGCAGTTTTATACTTGGTTAATACCCCTGTCTCATTTGTTAAATCTGTACCCCCACTATTTATTGTCCATTTGAAAACTGACAAATATTTTCCAAATTTGTGCTCTGTATGTGCAGGCACTGTAGAGCAATACATCCTCAAAGTTCTCACAAGAAGCCCAAGTCTTTCAGAAGCTCAAGCACACCCTGTTCACCTGCCAGAGCTCCTGATCTGTGTTCACATGAGTTCACTCCGATGAAAGGAGGGGCATAGTGAGTTCAGAAACATGGGTTTAGTTGGAAGAGTTCAGTGCTTCTTTTGTGATCTTTAAAAATGAATTGCACCACAGTGCCATCATCTATAGAGGCCAGTTAAAGATTTCTTAAAGTGGAAGTAAACTTCCATCACTAACTTTTACCTATAGGTAAGCCAATAGGTAGTGTAAATATATCCTAAATGGGCACCTTAGGAGATATTTACTGTACATGCAGCCAGTGGCGCATGTACTTGGAAGAAACGGACACCCATGTCCTTCCTTCAGAGCCATGTGCCGTAACCGGCGGCTCCTGTGTGCATGTGCAGGAGTGATGTCATTGCGACTCTGGCCAGTCACAGACCTGGAGTCTGTGAACCTGGAAGCAAGACGGGTGCGCCTGACATCTCGGCGCTGGAAGAGCATTGTTTTAAGTTTAACATAATGTGCTAGTATGCTATGCATACTAGCATTTTATGACATTACCTTGCAGGGTAAGAAACCACTTTAAGCTCATTTACTGCTTGTGAAGAATACAGAATGTATGAGTGCACAGCCATTGTGTTCAATCTCCTCTATTTAGTTATTTTCTTTAAAATATTTTCAATTTCAACCCTGCAAGCAGGATTTTTTTTGAGCACACATGCTACTCCATTTTTAATCTGTATCCTAAGATATGGCAACATATGAAAACAACTCTTAAGTACAATGGCTTTAATGAGTATATACCAGTGTGAGATAACAAATATACATCGTTAACTGATCTGGAAGGCTCTGAACTGTGTAAAAATATGTATATCATAGCTCACTCACTATATTCCCATCCTTGAGACTTACACAATTATTCCTTCTGCACAGAGTATAATGGACACCCTGAAAGGAGGCTAAGGCTCCTCTGTGTCCCCTGTATTTAGGGTGTAACATGGTAAAATGCCTCCCCCCTTAACTTTTGCGCAAACCAATCAATATACGCCTATTGCATTTTATTTTTATTTTTTTTACCAAAAATATGTAGAAGACTATATTGGCCTAAACGAATGAATACATTTGTTTTTATATATACTCGAGTGTAAGCCGGGGTACCTAATTTTACCACAAAAAAATTGAAAAACGTATTGACTCGTGTATAAGCCTAGAGTGAGAAATGCAGCAGCTACTGTAAGTGGATAAGAGGGTCAACAATGCCCATTTGCAAGCCTCGCTGTGCCCATTGCAAGCCTCACTGTGCCCATTGCCAGCCTCACTGTGCCCATTGCCAGCCTCACTGTGCCCATTGCCAGCCTCACTGTGCCCATTGCCAGCCTCACTGTGCCCATTGCCAGCCTCACTGTGCCCATTGCCAGCCTCACTGTGCCCATTGCCAGCCTCACTGTGCCCATTGCCAGCCTCACTGTGCCCATTGCAAGCCTCACTGTGCCATTACAAACATTCCCGTGCACATTGTAGCCTCACTGTGCTGATCTGCATAACTAATGACGAGGATGAGCGGATGTGTTTGATAGGCGGAACACTGAGCACTAACTCTCTGCTGGGAAACTGAGCAGGGTTGCCAACCGTCAGTAAATTTACAAACCGTTTACGGATTTTACCATTTTTGAATCTGTCCATAATTGTCCATTACGGACATACAGACTACACGTCCATAATGGACATTTATGGACGGATGCAAAAATTACGGATTTTACAAACGGTTTGTAAATTTACTGAAAGTTGGCAACCCTGAAAAGGGTTCCCCTATCACAGACACAAACGAGGAGGAGGCGTGGCTTTTGAACACTGGATGGATGGCCGCCATCTGACTGTATGCGTGACACGGCTCTCATTAGGGATGCAGGCACAGACTCGAGTATAACCAGAGGGGGCATTTTCAGCACAAAAAATATGCTGAAAAACTCAGCTTATACTCGAGTATATATGGGGTGTGTGTGTGTGTGTGTGTGTGTATGTATGAATTGTATAGCAAAAGATAAATACAGCAGAGGTGATCAAATACCACGAAAAGAAAGCTCTATTTGTGGGGGAAAAGGGCCCATCCACTTTTTTTAGGGAAAAGTCGCAGGACCATGTAATTGTCAGTTAAAGTAACACAGTGCTGTATCGCAACAAATGGCCTGGTCATTAAGGGGGCAAATCCTTCCGGACTGTAGTGCTTAACCACTTCCAGACCTGCGCACGACGATGTACGTCCTTTTTTTAAAGATGGATATCTCGGTAACGGCAGCAGCTGCTGCCACAACCGAGGTATCCATCTTTAGTGTGCGCGGTCCTGTACACGATAACGGCGGTCTTCGCGGCGGATTCGCTGCGAGATCGCCGTTATCGGTGGCGGGAGAAGGGCCCCCCTCCGCCGCTTACCGGAGCCGTCGGTAGCGGCGGAGGAGATCGGGTGCGTTCGGCTGCTGACTGGGGACGAGACTGAAGGAAAAATCTCCTTCACTCGTCCCCATAGCTCTGCTGGGCGGAAGTGACGTCAAAACGTCAGTCCCGCTCAGCCTCTTAAAGAAACATTTTATTTTTTTGTCATTTGAAAAAATGACAGTTTCAATTTTTTTTTTTTTTTTTTTTCTTGCATTTTAGTCTAATTATGAGATCTGAGGTCTTTTTGATCCCAGATCTCATATTTAAGAGGACCTGTCATGCTTTTTTCTATTACAAGGGATGTTTACATTCCTTATAATAGGAATAAAAGTGATCAAATTTTTTTTTTTTTTTTTTTTAGTGTAAAAAGTAATAAAATAAATAAAAATAAATAAGAAAACAAAAAAAAAATTTTTTAACGCGCCCCGTCCCGACGAGCTTGCGCGCAGAAGCGAACGCATACGCGAGTAGAGCCCGCATATGAAAACAGTGTTCAAACCACACAAGTAAGGTATCGCCGCGATCGTTAGAGCGAGAGCAATAATTCTAGCCCTAGACCTACTCTGTAGCTCAAAAAATGCAACCTATAGAATTTTTTAAACGTCGCCTATCGAGATTTTTAAGGGTAAAAGTTTGACGCCATGCCATGAGCGGGCGCAATTTTTAAGCGTGACATGTTGGGTATCATTTTACTTGGCGTAACATTATCTTTCGCAATATATAAAAAAAATTGGGCCAAATTTATTGTTGTCTTATTTTTTAATTCAAAAAAGTGATTTTTTTCCAAAAAAAGTGCGCTTGTAAGACCGCTGCGCAAATACGGTGTGACAAAAAGTATTGCAATGACCACTATTTTATTCTCTAGGGTGTTAGAAAAAAATATATATAATGTTTGGGGGTTTTAATTAATTTTCTAGCAGAAAAAACAGTTTTAGTCTTGCAAACACCAAATCTGAAAAACACCTAAGGTCTGGAAGTGGTTAATAATGTACATGTCTTTTGAGAGAAAGGGTAAATTATATCCTGCAATGGCAAAGCACATAAACGTAGGCCTCAAATTTTTGAAAAGATCTAGTGTAAGTGACTGAGCAACCCTACACTCGTACCCTGATCTAGTCATGAATAGACTTTTTAATGATCCTCCATAACGGATAATAAACTCCCCTGTCACATATTATTATCCTAGTTGTATTGAATGGTTAACTTTTTCATTATAATATTTTTTTTTTTATTGCTTGTGTATCTTGTGCTGCCATTGCATTGGTAGTGATGTAACAATGCTGTACTTTGTAGTTGTGTTGGACATATGTCTCCATTTCTTTTGTAGCTAATGGATCGTTCTTGTGTTCTGAACTGCACCATTTTTTTACCTGTTGTTTTGTGTTATATTTTACTTCCAAAACTGAAAGAGCTTTCTTTTCCTCCTATTTTATTTATGATACGGAGGATCTAGTAGTCGTTTTCTGAACTTAGAAATCCTATAGATGGGTGGAGATGCACACCGCTCTTCCCTTGTGCAGTATTGTGTACCTTGTTGGTTTTCCCAAGCCAAGCAATGCCTGTTGAACTGTTTACTTCAGACAACTGATACCTGACAATACTTATTATTTGTTATTGTGAGTAGTAGAACTTTATATAGAAAATTGCTCTGACTAATTTGGAAATGTTTTTCCACACATAGGTCATGTGTTTTTTTTTTTTCTGCGTTTGATTTTTCCATTAATGCTGTGAAATTTACACCTGTGGTTATTACCGTATTTATCGGCGTATAACACACACTTTTTTCCTCTAAAACAGAGGGTAAACGGTGCCTGCGTGTTATACGCCGATATCATGTTTCACCAATAGGGGGCGGGGATCGGGCAGTCTGCCCCAGGAGCCACCCATTGGGGGGGTGTCAGGCTGGCTGTCCCACATCCCCTGGCCCTGGAACAATGCTCCCTGCATAGTCTGAAGTTGAGAAAAAAAAAGTCACTTGCCAACCCCTTCTACACCACTCCTCCTGTGTCAGTGTCATTGTAAAACAAAGCTTTTAAATATCTTTATAGCTCCGTTTTTTTCTGGTTGCTCTCCTTCTCTGAGTGTAGCTTTGATTGAAGGAGGAGAGCAGTCACATGACCTACTGTGTAACATCAGAGGAGAGCATTCATGTGACCAGGTCAGTGAAAAAAACAGAGCTATTGATGTAGATGGAAGCTTCAGTTTGCAATAGGAGTGACGCAGGAGGAGCGCAGTGTGGAAGGGGCTGACATTTTTTTTTTTTTTTACTTAACTGTAGAGAATGCTGGCAGCACTGTCCCAGGAGACTGGGGGTCTCATGAGAGTGCAGTGTGGCTGTGTACTGGATGGTGGGGGGGGTGTATAATGGATGGGGAGGCTGTGTACTGGATGGGGGGATGTATAGTGGATGTGGGGCTGTGTACTGGATAGGGGGATGTGTACTGGATGAGGGCCTGTGTACTGGATGGGGGGGATATATAATGGACAGGGGCTGTATACTGGGGAGGGGGGCTGTATAATGGATGGGGGATGTATAATGGATGTGGGGGGGGGGGGGCTTTGTACTGGGGAGGGAGGCTTTCTTAAAATTAGGGTGCATGTTATACGCCGAATAAATACGGTATTTAAATGTTTAAGTATAAATGAAAAAGATAAATGCATCATTTGTGTTATTTATGCTTCATTAATGAGGCTTTCTAGTTAAAAAAATTTCATTATGTGTAACGTACATCCAATCTCCAACAGTGTATGTTTACAGTATTTGACTATAAAGCTGCCTAGGATATTATAAATACATTACTTAAACGTATTGGTTGTTTGGTAGTAAAAATGTGTCTGTCATCAGAATGTATATTGATTAAATTTGTAGTGTTAGAAATTAGAGTGTAAGCTTTGACTGCATGCAGGACCTGTCGGCTTAATTTCTTTTCTTAAATTCTGAATTCATCCGTCTCCTTGGGTTGTTTTTTGTGCCACTTATGCAGTTTTTTTTCGAAAAATGTGTTTATTTAATATCAGAATTGAACAGGAGAAAATATCAAAATAAACGATAGAGATCGGTATCAACCCCTGACCTGATAAAGGGGGTTGGTTAAAGGGCATATGATTTGTAACCTTAAAGCAGGGGTCTCAAACTGATGGCCCTCCAGCTGTTCTGGCAAGTCCCATCTTGCCTCTGCCTGTGGAAGTCATGCTTGTAACTGTCAGCCTTGCAATGCCTCATGGGACTTTTAGTTCTGCAAGAGCTGGAGGGGCCACCAGTTTGAGACCCCTGCCTTAAAGTATAATTTCCCCTTTCCTAACACGTTACACCCATATTTAATGTGAAACATGTTACAGATGCACCGGCCCCCGCTCTCCCCGATTCCTCGCTCTGACAGTTAGCGGGGGATCTTCTCAAACGCACACACCCCCGCTAACTCTCACAATCTGCAACAAAGGCGGCAGTGTGGGGGTCCCGGACGTGGCATCCATTCACAGTTTTCCCGAAATGGGAAAACTACAAGGTCCGACTGCCTTTGTCAGCTTGTAGAGTTCTCAATAAACTACCATGACACTGTTGAGCAAGGTGGTAGTTCATTCATGCTTCCCGTCAGTTTAACTGCCTGACCATACCAGAGGCTCCCTAACCCTTAAAAAAATAAAATAATAATAAATAACTAAACAGCCTAACACAAATAAATTATCAATATTATTTTTTTTGTGTTTGGGTGTGTAGTATTATTATTTATTATTATAATTTCTAATAATGTATTTAATATTTTTTAAGGTTAGGGGTTAATTATCATTTGTTTATGTATTGCATATTAATTCATTTTATTTATTTATGATTTTTAGTTATTTGTGAATTTAGTTTACATTTATTCATATATTTTAGCTATTTTTGCTCTAGAATTTTTAGTTTGAGCAGAAAATTGCATGCACATGTGCAACAAAATGCGCAAATGCGTACACAAACGAGCGAATGGTGTGTTTCCATTTATTTCTATTGGAATAAAAACACAGCAAAAATGCTCAAATCTGCCCAATTCGAGCTACAAAAAAAGGTCCAAAACTTTTTTGAGCTTCAGGTGACTTTGAGTAGAGATGTGAATCAAATATATCTTCTTTTCTCCTCCAGCGTTTTGGAGCTTCAATCTCCAAAATGCTAAGGTGTGAATGAGGTGAACGGGAATCCGCACTGGTGATTCGGACAGGAATTGCACCGCATTCCTGCTCAAATCACATGTAATTCTTTGCAGTGCAATTTGAGCCCATTCATTTTGTATGGCATAAATCACACTGCACCCGCACGAAAAGGTGCAGACACCTTTTTTTTCCCCCCCGCACTGAGATCGGATCGCATGGGTGTTCCCCACTTCTGCTTAGGATGTGGGTAATTGGTTTTAAAGTTGTTTCACAGAAAGGAAAATGCATAATTGCTGTACTATAAAATCTTATATTGTATTAGAAATGCTGGAAATCCATGTTGCAAGTAATTACATTGGTCTTGTGGACTTGTGTGTTTGTTTATGTTTTAGCTTTTTATGATATCTTGATTTCTTCTTTTTTAGGTTGAAATGTTTCTCCTTGGATATGCATTACAGCACACAATAAAAGTATATAGACTGTATAAATATGGAACAGATGAATTTATTACACAATATCCAGATGACCAGGCAGATTGGCCTGTGGTAACTCTCATAACAGAAGATGACCGACATTATAATGTTCCAGTTAGAGTGTGTGAAGAAACAAGTTTATAGATATTGTATCATATAAATGATTGATACTACCACTGTTTTAAGATTGTGCTGTTACATAAATGTGTTGTCTCTTTTATTTGGGAACTTTCAGTGGCCCTCCTTGGAAGAACTTCAGTGCTAGATTGGAATAGTAGACTGTACAATGGGTTTATGGGTGAAGGAAGTTATCCTTAATTACTTCCAACTGCTTTATAAGGGGGCATTTGTTATTTCTGAAAAACAAATTCACATGCAATTAAGAAGAACCTAGTGGATCCTGTACATATTTGATTGCAATCTTGGGTTTATTACCCATATTTCTGAGATGATTCCCACAGATGCCTTTGCAAAGTAAAAACATTTTTGATTTTTGAAAGTTCTCTTCTTTTCATTTGCCTTGTCTATGTATTTTCATGTTATACTTCAGTTGTAATTCAGTCTCTAATTCAAATTGTTGGGCTTGGCCTCAAAGGACCATTACTGTTAAATTATATGTTCTGATAACTCTTTGTGGGGAAATATGTGGAATGGTAGTATTCGTTATAAATCCATTATTATTATTATTATTATTATTATCATCATTTTACAAGTGTTATAAGCGCCCATGGCAGTGCTATAATTTGTCCCAACTCCAGGTCTGCATGCTATTAAAGGGGAAAAAAAGAGAAAAAAAGTGATGTGAAAGATCTAATCTACTGAATACTAATATAGGATGTAATGTGGTTTACAGTTCTCAAAACATAATGGTTTTTCTCAAGCTTGATCTTTCTTAGAGTATTTACCCCTGGGGCTGAGGCTTGCCATTTGGTTGAGTGGCGATTGGCTGAGGTGGGGGGTCACTGGACATGGCGCTCACTACCACTTGGGTGTCGGTGGCTTAAGCGGAGTCCCTGCCAAGGGGAATAGAGCAATGACAGGGCTGGAGCAGGTGGCAGACGGTTGGGCAGGGGTCCAAACACTGGGCTTGGAGGGGTGTTGTAACATCTATGGTGGGGCTATACACACCTGTGGGCTGCCAATGGTACAGGAATACCTCCTGGGTGTGTGTACACTGGGACCAGTTGCTGCCGCAGGACTAAAAGTCCCAGTATGTGCTGTAGCTACATTGCAGACTGCGATAATGATAAAACTACAAGTCCCAGCATGTGCTGTACGTCCATTGCATAAAAGATAAAAGTATATAGTGGCGCTACAGGTATGTATTCCAAGCATATAATCAATAAAACATCATGGTATAATGAATCAGTCCATAATAAAAGTCCATAGAACAAAAGGTGATCAGGCAAAATCCCTTAGAGCGAAGAAGGTAACTCTGTATAGTAGGAACAGAGGGCACCCCTCTTCCTGTACCTCTATTGCAGACAGTGATGGAACTACTACAAGTCCCAGCATGTGCTGTACCTCATTTTTTTACAATTTAAATTTACCAAGTTCTTAGGTATCCTAAGAAGGTTAATAGGCAAAAGCTGAGAGGCATAACTGTGTGGAAACCTGCGTGGTGCATTTGTAAAAATACACATCAGGACTACATAAGAAAAGGGGTTTTGTTGTTGAAAGCAAAGCTTTGTTAGTTTAAAAAAAAAATGGATCCTAGATTTAAAGAAAATGTGTCAGCAATGGCAACCTCCATATTTCTCTGCTATGAACCCTCTAACCCAATGTTTCTCAACTGGGGTGCCGTGAGGAGTCCTTTAGGGATGCTGCAGCAACTGCCCAATCCTCTGTTGGCTCCTGTGCTACAGGAGGAAGGGAGCACTCTTAACTCTTGTGTAGAAGAGGCTGAGAGCCCAGCCGTACCTCTTCTCTGCTTTCTGCTCCTTTCTGTACTCTTACCGGCAAAACAGAAAGCTAAGCTGGACGCCCAAACAGCGCCCTACCAACCAATGACATTGGTTGCTAGTGACTTGCCAGCAAGAGTACAGAGAGGAGAAGAGAGCGGGGGAGGTATGGGCTGAGCTCTCTGCCTCTTCTGTACACAGGAATTAACAGTGCCCTCTCCCTCCACAGGAGTTAACAGTTAAAGGATCACTCAGGCCTGATCATAAAGGAGGGAGAGGAGCTTGGGGGGTAGAGTAAAGTACAGTAGTGACAGCAGGAGAGAGCCAGGAGGGCTGCTGTGCATGGGGAGGGGGCTGAGATTTGAAGGGGTTGTGCTAGGAGGGGGGTCTGCGCTGAGAGGGTGATTGAGGAAGAGTTGTGCTAGGAAGGGGTTGCGATTTGTGCTAAGGGGAAGGGGGGAGTGTTTATCACCTGCAGATGACTTAATTATAGGGCTTGCATGTTCACACCAGGTACAGTGCAGTAACAGATGCCAAATTGCACATTTTCCCATACCACTCAAAAATGTGTTGCCTTTTGCAGACGCGTGTGGGTGCCATTAATTCTTAATTACCCCCAAGATTTTCAGCCGTTGATATACATTTCAGACAGATTAGCCGCTTACCAGATCCGGTGGACCTCTATTACGGAGGCTCATAGAAACCAGGGGTCACTCAAAGGGATCCTTGTAATTTAAGCAATGGTATGCTGGCGTGTCCGTCTTCATTTGAATTTCCCAGGGCTGTGATGGATCTCAGGCAATCTCAGCTTCCAAAGGGGTGGTGTGGTGTGCAAGTACATTTAGAGGAAGAGCAAAAAAAGCTTCATAGTGCAGTATGATTTGGGTAATCACAAAAACCCCTTTATTGAAAAGCAGGGTTACAGACATCAAAATTTAAAAGCTAATTTCGGCAGAACAGTCTTTTAAAAACAGAGTAAAAACCTTCCAGTAGCGGCTTCAGCCGGTTAGCTGGGGCGTGGTGACGTCTGGTAGTAAATGCTCCGCCCGACGCTGTGTTTCTCCTCAACAGGCATCGACAGGGATAGGAGAAACGCAGCAATATGCAGCAAAAATACTTGTATCCCCTCTGGATTGTGCAGTTATTAACTAGAACAAGGGTGCCCAATCTTTTGAAGAGCAAGGGCCACTTGAGCGACTCGGTAACCAGTCGCAGGCCACAATGAGAGGAGCGGGTGAATGACAACCCACTTGGCTCTATAGAGCCCACTCTACTCTCAGCACACCAAACTCGCAGCAGGTAATATAAGTCTATGGCTCAGTGCAGGTAACCCACAGGTGTACTTCTCTGCACCTGTGGATCAGTTTAAAAGCAGCCCAGTAACCCCTGCAGAACAGATATGCCCATATATACACTGTGATATTAGTAATAAACTTACCTTTAACAGTATTTTATTCCATCCCAGAGCAGGAGGCCGTTGGCCACAATAGAGGGCTTCACGGGCCACTATTTGGGCACCCTTGATCTAGAGTGTATATATTTTTTTGCCAACATACAATGTTGGGTTAGACCAGTGTTCTAAAACTTTTTTTCAGTCAAGGCACCTTTTTAGAACCGTGTACAATCCCAGGACACTCCCGTCTTATGGCTCATTGCATCCAAGTGCACACCCTTTTGTGCGTGTTCCCACACATTGCTTTTGTTTAATGAGCTGCTCTGTGCAGGCAAAACACACAAAAGGGTGTCGGCATGATTTTTTAAATGAATGCACCATGAAGGCAAGTCACTAGCAACCAATGCCAATGGTTGGTAGGGCGCTGTTGGGGCGGCCAGCTTAGCTTTCTGTTTTGCCGGTAAGAGCACAGAAAGGAGCAGAAAGCAGAGAAGAGGTACGGCTGGGCTCTCAGCCTTTACTACACAAGAGTTAAGAGTGCTCCCTTCCTCCTGTAGCACAGGAGCCAACAGAGGATTGGGCAGTTGCCGCAGCATCCCTAAAGGACTCCTCATGGCACCCCAGTTGAGAAACATTGGGTTAGATGTTAGGGGGTTCATTGCAGTGATAGGGTAAGTTTTAAAAGAAAATAATAGCAGAGAAATATGGAGGTTGCCATTGCTGACATCCATACTAACATGCCAATTGCCTCTGGCTTTGGTACTTTTGGATCAAGTCAATGAACTCTCAATCCCCAAATCATCTCAAGTTGATCTTCAATACAATTGGAATGCACCTGAAATTGTCCTTCGACTCAATCCCAAAGTCTGCCATCAGCTTGCTAGGTGGAGGGATGTAGATGTGTGTGTTTTATATGTTATCTGTGTGTGTGTGTGTGTGTGTGTGAGAATATAAAGTATATTTAAGGGATGCAGCCTAGTATCAGCATCTAAGTATCACTGTGCTGCACATGCTGCTCAGATGTAGTCTATTGCTTCACATACAGTTTTGTGCAGAGCTATCGGGATGAAATAAGGGTTACATTGTGTGGCTAAATCTGCCTACCCTAGTCCACTGCTTACTTTTCCAATTATCACTTCATTTGCCTTGTTACGCAAAGCATTTCAGAGCCCAGCAGTAGTCACTATGTAACATTTCTAATTCCAAATCATACATCACAGGAGTTCATTCTTAGACCACTGGATTATGTTTCACCTCCAGATAATTGCACATTGGAAAATAGCAAAACTTTTTTTTTTCCCCCACCGCTCTTGTCTGTAATGTACCTGTCTCTTTCTGCAGAGTCTTTCTCTTAAGATACACAATTATTTACAATTGTGTTGGGTTGCTGATCATTAATGCTCTATAGCAGTGGCAGTTATCCAGATCAGGCCCTACTGAAGGGCTGTAAGCTGCAGTGTAGAAACCAGGAGAGGGGCACTTCTGAATATATATCATAAACAAATTTATTGAGAAAACAATATCCACTCACTTGGAAAGAAGTCAGGTTGAGTACAGGTACATCGCTGGGCTGAAGAGGTGGGACTACAGGTCACAGTGAGTCAGTTTCTGGCTTGGATATTGTACCACATCAGATCCCAGGGAGCATAAGGTGGAACTGTAGGTCACAGCAAGTCCTCTTCCAGCTGACCAGGTGCAGCACATAAGAGCCCAGAAAGCATATGGTGGAATCAAAGAAAGTCCACTTAGCAGGGTGTAGATTCCAGGGAGGATGAGGGCAGTGTACCGCCAGAGCCCGTGACAGCTTCACGTTTCTCGTATGGTGTCCGCAATGATGGGAAACAGCCGTGCAGTCAGAAACCAGAACGAGGCTTGGAAGGCAAATAGTGTGGCGCCAGCTGTGATGCTGAGGTGCACCGAATGGAAATTTTGGTATCGAAACCAAAAATTCAGGATGCTTGTGGCCGAAAATTACAGTTTTTTTTTAAATATTTATATTTGACTTTTTAATTAATATCAATATAAATGAACATGAATTTATTGTCTGCCATTATTGGCACCTTTTGGTGCAAGAAAAGCTCAAGAAAGATGTATCCCTTTAAATTCTATGTATATCTTCACACTGGTCTGTTGCACTTCCATTGTGGTGTTAAAAAGTCAGCTTGCTGCATTTTTGGTCAGTTAAAAAAAATGCGCCTCCCATTTAAAATGCATTGAAAATGCAGCAAGTACGCATCATTAACACACCCCTGTTACGTTTTTTTAATGTGTTTTTTGAGTCACATGACCTGTGAAAAACACACCATAAGCCCAGTAATCATGGTAAAATCGCTGCGAATTCGCAGCAAAATCAACATGAATTTGTGGTAAAAATGCGGTACCTTTTATCGACATTCTACCAAATTACACCATTTTTGCCCGAAATCGTACATATATACACCAAAATTTGGTTAACCTTGCATTGGTGGCTATCCAAGCCACTGGAGATGGGGAAAGGTGTTGAGGATGGACACCAGCCTTTCCTAAAATCACTGTTAGAGAGGATAAGTTCTCGAAAGGTAACCAATATTGTGGTCAGCAGACACAACCCATTAAATATTTACTGGGTGACTGCTGACCACACATGCTTTCCATCTTAGGGCCTCAGCTTTTAGCATTGTTTACTGGATCTGATCACAGCCTAGAGCAGTGCAAGAATCTACAGAAAACCCCAAAGACCATTGAGTGTAACTTCCAACACTTGACCCCTAGTATGGATATCCAGCAACCTTTTGAATGTGATTATATGCTTACTATAGTTTTTGCTATATTTTTTACATTCGTACAAATGAATACTATTTTTAGAAGAATCTCTCTTGTGGCTTTTTATCCCTCTTTTTCTCCTTGTCTCCACTCAGCTGGAGCACAATTGACTCTAACTCTATATTCACTGTCAGTTCAGGTAACGTGGTCGTCGGAGTAAGCCCAGATGCCAATCAGTTTCCTGGAGTTCAGAGCAGATCAGCTTGCCTTTCAGCACCATACCCCGCTTCCTCGGAACTGCTAGTTGGGACCCAATCTAACACCACAGCAGTACGTTCTCACTTGGGCAGAACTACGTGTCTGACCTTGTCAATGGTACAAATTCCTGATGTGGAAAAATGGCAAGTGGCCTTCTTAAGTTGACAACAACTGGACCCCTCCGAGTGGTCACTGCACCCTGAAGTATTTCATTAACTTTTTCATTGGGGCAAGCCATACGTAGACAAAGTGGCATCCAAATTGGCCAGGTTTGTGTCCAGGTCTGGGGATCAGACCTTCAGGGTAGATACCCTAGTCATTCTGTTCCCTCCTCTTAAGTTTCTACCTTGCATGCTGCATAGGATAGGGGGAGAAGACATGCTGGCTATTCTCATTTAACCTTAATGACCAGGAGAGTATCGCACCCGGCTTTAACCATCTCAGTTATTTAAGCCCTAGTTCCAAAGCACAAGGGTCTGTCAAATTCAAAGATTCCCACCTTGCAAGGCCAGAAAGCCCTTATCCACTATGTGGAGAGAGGGAACTTCATACCAGAAATTACTTTTTGGGACATGTCTTATCCTTCTTTCAGTCAGGTTTGGATAAGTCCTTGGTCCTAAGAACCCTTAGGCGCCAGGATTCTGCCTTGGTGATGCTGTTTTAGAGAACGCTAACTTCCCATTCCCTAGTCAGAGCCTTTGCTTTAGGGGTTGCTCACGTTCTACCACCAGTATGTGCTCTGTTAACCTTGTGAGACCACAGTCTGGTGTTATAGGTCCTTCAATGGCCACCATTTTGTACCTGTTCAGGACATTTCTCTCCCTGTTCTTTCACGCAAGGATGTTTTTGTTGTTGCTGTCGCCTCACAATAAAAAACTCCTCTATCAGTGCAGTGCTGTTCAGTGTTCATTTCCCCAGCAGAGTAAAGTAGGAGTGTGTCAATAGTGAGGTGTATTGTACCTTTGAGAAAAGCGACCACAAACCAGTCTCTGTACATGGCTAGGAAAACTCACTGGGCACCTTTTGTGGAATGAATTTAACAATGAAGTTGAAATTGCAATGACAAATCAATCTTATTATCATTCCAGGTATCATAAACCTGCAATCCTCATCAGTTTGTACATTTGATGCAAGAGTCTTATCCTGCTCTATTTTCTTTATACAGTCCTTTGGCTTGGCTGAATGTCTTTTTTTTTTTTTACATTTTGCTCAATGAAGGTAACTATAGCTACTTGATGCTTGCAAGTGTGCAATCACTTTGGCTCTGCTGTTTGCCCTGCCACCACCTATAAACGAGAAAACTGTCATCACATCTTAGAAATACAGTGCATTGAAAAAGTTTGCATACCCCTTGAAATTGTCCACATTTTGTCATGTTACAACCAAAAACGTAAATGTATTTTATTGGATGGACCAACACAAAGTGGCACATCATTGTGAAGTGAAATTAAAATGATAAATGGTTTTCATTTTTTTTTTTACAAATAAATATGTAAAAAATTGTTTCATGCATTTGTATTCACCCCCCTTTACTCTGATACCCTTAACCAAGATCTAGTGGAACCAATTGCCTTTAGAAGTCACCTAATTAGTAAATAGCATCCATCTGTGTGTAATTTAATCTCAGTATAAATACAGCACTACTGTGAAGCCCCTCAGAGGTTTGTTAGAGAACCTTAGTGAACAAACAGCACCACGAAGGCCAAGGAACGCACCAGCCAGGTCAGGGATAAAGTTGTGGAGAAGTTTAAAGCAGGGTTAGGTTCTAAAAAAATATCCCAAGCTTTGAACATTTCACGAAACACACCACAGATCTTGCCTTTTATGGAAGAGTGGCAAGAAGAAAGCCATTGTTGAGAGAAAGCCATAAGAAGTCCTGTTTGCAGTTTGCGAAAAGCCATGTGGGGGCACACGGTAAACGTGGAAGAAGGTGATCTGGTCAGATGAGACCAAAATTTAACTTTTTGGCCTGAAAGCAAAGCGCTATGTTTGGTGAAAAATGTACACTGCACATCACCCTGAACACAATGGGCCAGATTCACCAAAAAGATACGACGGCGTATCTCCTGATACGCCGTCGTATCTCTGTTTCTATCTATGCGACTGATTCATAGAATCAGTTACGCATAGATATCCATAAGATCCGACTGGTGTAAGTGTTTTACACTGTCGGATCTTAGGATGCAGTACCACGGCCGCCGCTGGGGGGAGTTCGTGTCGTAAACCAGCGTCGGGTATGCAAATTAGGAGTTACGGCGATTCCCGACAAATTTTCGCGTTCGCTACGTCGCTGCTAGTCTAGTTTCCCGTCGCAAAGTTAGTCGTCGTCTGACCTGCCCTAACTTTACTCAGCAATCATATTGCTGTTTAAAGTATGGCCGTTGTTCCCGCGTCAAAATTTTAAATTTAACGTTGTTTGCGTAACACGTCCGGGAATACGGAAGTATGCTACGCGCGTCACCGTTTGAAAAAATGACGTCACGGCGCGCAAAGCACGATGGGAATTGCGAAACTGAGCATGCGCAGTAGGTCCAGCGCGGGACCGCGCCTAATTTAAATGGCACACGCCCATTTGAATTGGCCCGCCTTGCGCTGGAGGCCGCTGGCGTAGGTTTTCATTGCAAGTGCTCTGTGAATCAGGCACTTGCGATGAAAACTTGCGGCGGTGTAACGTATCTACGATACGTTACGCCGCCGCTCACCTACGTGAATCTGGCCCAATATCCCCACCGTGAAACATGGTGGTGGCAGCATCATGATGTGGGGATGCTTTTCTTCAGCAAGGACCGGGAAGCTGGTCAGAGTTGATGGTAAGATGGATGGAGCCAAATACAGGGCAATCTTAGAAGAAACCTGTTAGAGTCTGCAAAAAACTTGAGACTGGGGCGGAGGTTCATCTTCCAGCAGGACAACAACCCTAAACATACAGCCAGAGCCACAATGGAATGGTTTAGATCAAAGCATATTCATCTGTTAGAATGGCCCAATCTAAGTCCAGACCTAAATCCATTTGAGAATCTGTGGCAAGACTTGAAAATTGCCTTTCACATACGCTCTCCATCCAATCTGACAGAGCTTGAGCTCTTTTGCAAAGAAGAATGGGCAAAAATGTCACTCTCTAGATGTGCAAAGCTGGTAGAGACATCCCTAAAAAGACTTGCAGCTGTAATTGCAACGAATGGTGGTTCTACAAAGTATTGAATCAGGGGGGCTGAATACAAATGCACACCACACTTTTCACATATTTATTTGTAAAAAATGTGGAAAACCATTTATCATTTTCTTTCCACTTTACAATAATGTGCCACTGTGTTGATCTATCACATAAAATCCCAATAAAATACATTTACGTTTTTGGTTGTAACATGACAAAATGGAATGTGGAATATTTCAAGGCACTGTACACACACATTAAATCAGAACCAAACCCAATGATTTAACAGTTTCTCAAAATCATTATCTTCAAGGTATGCCGTGGATAAAAAACTGTCACAGTTGCTTGTACTCTCAACATAACTGCCAAGCCAACAAATGACTGGTGTCATAACTGATCACATGAGCAGCACCATGGCAACTGCAAGTCAAACAGAAGCTAAGATGGCAGCTTTCTTGGCTGTATGGATAGGAGGTTTTAGTTCTGATTTAGGTTAGTTGCTTGTGTAGGTATACTGTAAGTTAACCTGACCCTTATGTAACAGTAAACAAAATACATTTTATCAACAATAAAAATAAAGTGGTTTAGACTGTCACTTGTTCCACAGCCCTTGAATTTTCATTACAGTACAAACAAGAAAGAAGCTTGGAACTTTTCAGGTGCTACTTATATTAATATATACTGTATACAGGGCTCAAAATTTCAAGTCCTGAGCCACTAGCCAGGCCTCAAGAGTTACTCGCCACCAGTTGCCCCACCTAATTCATACACTGCCCTGCGCCTAATTGCACCCGTAAACACGCCCTCGTAGATTATCTCATGGAATGACAATGTTTTATGCAGAATCAAGTTACAAAATTAAATATTACCAACAACATTTACCACCACAATTACTTTAACAAAATGGGACAGGGCACTGGGGGCAGACCAGAGGGACAGGGCACTGGGGGCAGACCAGAGGGACAGGGCACTGGGGGCAGACCAGAGGGACAGGGCACTAGAACTGGGTCTCTTCCCCATTCTCTTGCTGTCTCCTCTGAAACTCCCATCCATCCTCTCTCTCTCTCCCATTCATCTCATCATCAGGAGCCTGTGTGTGCGGCTCCACGCTTGCATGTCCCCACTTCCCCCTTTTATTCAGGCTGGCAGAGAGGAGAGGAGCTGCAGCACAGTGGGAGGGAGTATAATCCAGCGCTGAGATCCACACAACTGCACAGCCATTGACACCATAGCACAGCGCACACTGAAAGCGCACAGCACACATTGAGACCAGTCTGTTCACAGTGCTCAGGCTAAACTTACATAGAGCACAAGGAGAAGAAAACTGCACAAACTAGAAGGCTGCCGCTCTCATGTCAGGGCAACTTTCAGTGAGCGCTGCACCGGAGTGGTAATTTTTGCAATCCTCCACCTCACTCATTACTTTCTGCTCTCCAGCTACATTGGTCGGGGCCCGGGGGAGGGGGGCAGGCTCAGAGAGGTCATACTGTTAGGTCCCATGGCTTAATGAGAATTGTAAGGAGAGCACCTGTGTACTGCTCTGCCTGTGCGTGGCTCACCAGACTACTTTTCCCCAGCATGCACCTTTCCTCTTCGGCCGCTAAGTGTAGGCACAGATTGGAGGGAGATTGGTCATGCAGCCCTGTCATCACTCGCCCCCAGCTTAAATCCACTCGCCAAATGCTAGTAGGCGAGGGCTGCTGTATATATTCTCAATATTTAATTAAACAATTTGGTCTTCTACCAAACAAACATATATAGTTGAGTTGTATGATCATTGTGACAGTTCAAACCCCGCCACTATAAAAATGGGTATAGGAATGACACATGACTCGCACTAAGGCAGAGTGCGGGGCTCTGGTGTGTTTATTGTAACTGGAGAAAACTCTGTTTTAAGCTTTCTCCGGGTTTTGTGGACCTGGAGCTTAAAGGCTTTAAAGTGTCTTTGGTGGGATGTAGCCTTTAATCCTGTGACCAGGTCTTATTGGAATCTTGAAGGTTGTGTGAGTGCACAGGTGTGCATGTACATTATAAGCAAGGCCTGATCATAGATCCAGGCTCTCATTCTGAGACAGAGCCTTTGTGTGGAGATAGGTGTGTTCTCCAGCCAGCAGAGGTGATACAATTGGGAGATGAGACACCATGTTGTAGGAATTTCCTACCAGCAGGACTGGGAGAGTGAAGACAGCTAAGCAAATCTGCAGGACTGGTAGAGCTGAGGCAACTAGTGCGTTCAGGGAACTGGAGGGAGTTTGTAAGTCTCAAAAGAGTGGGATAACATGGGGTTCTGGGAGAACCCTATCTATATGCCAGGAGGGGGCCCATGCAGCATGGTGCTGTAAGTGAGCCTTATGCCTCGTACACACGGTCAGACTTTTGACCATGCAAAAGTCCGCCGTAAGTCCAACGGAAAGATAGAGAACAGGTCCTCTAAGGTCCATCGGACTTCCGACAAAAAAAGTCCGATGGATGTTACACACGGCCGGACTTTCCAAGAAAAAAAGCCTGACTGACTTTTTTCTCGGAAAGTCTGGCCGTGTGTACGAGTCATAAGTGAGCAAGACTTATTAAAAAAAGCATCTATCACTGAGCGTATTTACCCCAATATCACATCACAAAACATACAGTGCATCTGGAAAGTATTCACAGCTCTTCACTTTTTCCACATTTTGTTATGTTACAGCCTGTCAGGAAAAATCTCCTGGTCACTTTAGATCAATCAAATCTCCCAGTCCATAGCAAGGAAGAATCTTTATTCATAAGTATCGATACAAATGGATGATGTCCTTACATGCAAAGATTCAAGTCAGGAGTCACAATCCTGCAACCACGGGCTGAGCCTCTTGGAAAGAGGACGTTACAAAAATCATAAGTTTTCTAAGTGTATCCTAGCAGCTCATTGGACTTAGCTTTATTGGCTGCGTCAGAACACCTTACAACATTCGAATTTTACCATATATAGTTATAACAAAGAAAAACAACACTTGGGTGTGTGCAGGAAATAATCGCCATCTTGCAATGCCCAGTTAAGTGTCCTTAACTGAGCCTATGAGATGGAGAACAGGCACAAACAGTTCTTGATAAACCCAACACAGCCTTATTCCAAAATGGATTAACCACTTCCCTACCGCCCATAAACATATGACGTCCACAGATGGGATCTCCCATCCTGGGTGGACATCATATGACGTCCTAGTCTTCCCAGCTGTCTAGGGAGCGCACAGTGCCGCTGGCATCGCACGTGACCCGGTGCGCGTGCCCGGTGGCCGCGATGTTTGCTGGGCACTGCAATCACGGCAGGACTGGATCTGTGTGTGTAAACACACACATCCACGATCCTGTCAGGTTAGGAGATCCATGTGTGTTCCCAGTACAGAGGAACACAGATTGGTCCCCTTCCCCTACAGTTAGAATCACACATTAAGGAACGTATTTAACCCCTTCAGCGCCCCCTAGTGTTAACCCCTTCCCTGCCAGTCACATTTATATAGTAATCAGTGCAGTTTTATAGCACTAATCGCTGTATAAATGTGGTCCCAAAAATGTGTCCGATATGTCCGTCGCAATGTCACGGTCACAATAAAAATCGCAGATCACTGCCATTACTAGTAAAAAGTGTGCAGTCTGAGATGGATGTAGCGCAAGTGGGAGAGACTGTGATGTTACTGGCAGTGAAGTCGGGCTGCTGCAGTTGGAAGGGCTGTCGGGTCTGCAAAGGGCTGACTGGGATCAGTAGTCCACCAAAGAGGGCTGCTAGCACCAGAACTTTCTTTGCTACACCATAGGGGCCAGCTGCCCCTGCCTGTAATAAGTGCTTTTGCTCGGGCCTGGCTGAAACCAGTGTCGGGCCTAACTATGCGTTAGCTGCGCCAGAAGAATTGTGCTGGAGGGAGACGGAGAGATAGTCTGCAGCAAGTGTTGGGCAGGAGGAGAATATCTAAATTGTCACAAACCATGCAATAATCTTTTTCCTGGGCATCCCTTGAATTCCTTAACCCCATCCAAGTTCTAAGCCCTCAATAAAATACAAAAACAAAGCTGATTGACTTCATTGTTCATTGTCTTGGAGTGTCTGGAAGTAAATGCCGGGCTGGGCAGGGTGACAGGTGGACCACAATCATTCAGCAGCCCCTACGAGGGTACCGCTACATAAATAACTTGCTTTGTACCAGATACATGATGTTATCATAATTTTAAACAGGACAAATTACAATACGCACATTTTATTAACCAACACTACTCAAAAAAAAAAATTGTGCATTTTGTTTAGTCTTGTTACGATTTATTGTCTAAGAATTGCGAAAAAAATTATTGTTGCAAGACAATATCATGAAAAGAAAGCCTTGTTTGTCCTTACAGTGAGGGGAAAAGGTATTTCATCCCCTGTTAATTTTGTACGTTTGCCCACTGACAAATAAATGATCAATCTATAATTTTAATGGTAGGTTTATTTTAACAGTGAGAGAAATAATAACAACAACAAAAATCCAGAAAAATGCATTTCAATAAAGTTATATATTAATTTACATTTTAATGAGTGAAATAAGTATTTAACCCATTTTCAAAACATTACTTGGCACTCAGTGGCAAAACCCTTGTTGGCAATCACAGAGGTCAGACGTTTCCACCAGGTTTGCACACACCTCAGGAGGGATTTTGTCTCACTCTTCTTTGCAGATCCTCTCCAAGTCATTAAGATTTTGAGGCTGATGTTTGGTAACTCAAACCTTCAGCTCCCTCCATATATTTTCTACAGGATTAAGGTCTGGCTAGGCCACTCCAGGACCTTATGTGCTTCTACTTGAGCCACTCCTTTGTTGCCTTGGTGTGTTTTGGGTCATAGTCATGCTGGAATACCCATCCACAACCCATTTTTAATTCCCTGACTGAGGGAAGGAGGTTTTTAACCAAGATTTGATGGTACATGGCCCTGATAATCGTCCCTTTGATGTGGTGAAGTTGTCCTGTCCCCTTACCAGAAAAACACTCCCAAAGCATAATGTTTCCACCTCCATGTTTGACAGTGGGTATGGTGTTCTTGGGGTCCTAGGCAGCATTCCTCCTCCACCAAACACGGCAAGTTGAGTTGATGCCAAAAAGTAGGCATGTGCATTTCGTTTCGTTCCGAATCGAAATTCGGACACATTTTTCATTATTCGGACATTCAGATGCATACGAATTCCCGAATTGTAATATTAACTAATTTAACCGAATCCGAACAAACGTTTTCGAATCGAAAACCCGCGGATGAAATTCGATCGAATTCAAAAACAAATTCTATTCGAATCGAATTTGAAAACAATTCGATTCGAAAACCAATTCGAATGAGAATTGAAAGCAAATTTGAATCAAAATCTAAAAAATATAAATCGATTTCTAAAAAAGAATACAATAAAATAGAATATAAAATAATAAAACAATAGAATAAAAATCAAAGAATAGTAAAGAACAGAATGGAATTTAATAGAATGTAATAAAATACAATAGAATATGACCTGGCTTCTTCTATCTATCTTCCATTTTCTGAAATTCGAAATTCATATAGAATGAACTCAAATTTGAATAGAAAAATATTAGAATAGAGTAGAATAAAATACATTTATATATATATATATATATACAGTGATGAAAATAAGTATTTGAACACCCTGCTATTTTGCAAGTTCTCCCACTTGGAAATCATGGAGGGGTCTGAAATTGTTATCGTAGGTGCATGTCCACTGAGAGACATAATAAAAAAAAAAAAAAACAGAAATCACAATGTATGATTTTTTAAACTATTTATTTGTATGATACAGCTGCAAATAAGTATTTGAACACCTGAGAAAATCAATGTTAATATTTGGTACAGTAGCCTTTGTTTGCAATTACAGAGGTCAAACGTTTCTTGTAGTTTTTCACCAGGTTTGCACACACTGGAGGAGGGATTTTGGCCCACTCCTCCACACAGATCTTCTCTAGATCAGTCAGGTTTCTGGGCTGTTGCTGAGAAACACGGAGTTTGAGCTCCCTCCAAAGATTCTCTATTGGGTTTAGGTCTGGAGACTGGCTAGGCCACGCCAGAACCTTGATATGTTTCTTACAGAGCCACTCCTTGGTTATCCTGGCTGTGTGCTTCGGGTCATTGTCATGTTGGAAGACCCAGCCTCGACCCATCTTCAAAGCTCTAACTGAGGGAAGGAGGTTGTTGCCCAAAATCTCGCAATACATGTCCCCGGTCATCCTCTCCTTAATACAGTGCAGACACCCTGTCCCATGTGCAGAAAAACACCCCCAAAGCATGATGCTACCACCCCCATGCTTCACAGTAGGGATGGTGTTCTTGGGATGGTACTCATCATTCTTCTTCCTCCAAACACGGTTAGTGGAATTATGACCAAAAAGTTATATTTTGGTCTCATCTGACCACATGACTTTCTCCCATGACTCCTCTGGATCATCCAAATGGTCATTGGCAAACTTAAGACGGGCCTTGACATGTGCTGGTTTAAGCAGGGGAACCTTCCGTGCCATGCATGATTTCAAACCATGACGTCTAAGTGTATTACCAACAGTAACCTCCTCCCGTGTAGTCCTGGGCTGATTTCTCACCTTTCTTAGGATCATTGAGACCCCACGAGGTGAGATTTTGCATGGAGCCCCAGTCCGAGGGAGATTGACAGTCATGTTTAGCTTCTTCCATTTTCTAATGATTGCTCCAACAGTGGACCTTTTTTCACCAAGCTGCTTGGCAATTTCCCCGTAGCCCTTTCCAGCCTTGTGGAGGTGTACAATTTTGTCTCTAGTGTCTTTGGACAGCTCTTTGGTCTTGGCCATGTTAGTAGTTGGATTCTTACTGATTGTATGGGGTGGACAGGTGTCTTTATGCAGCTAATGACCTCAAACAGGTGCATCTAATTTAGGATAATAAATGGAGTGGAGGTGGACATTTTAAAGGCAGACTAACAGGTCTTTGAGGGTCAGAATTCTAGCTGATAGACAGGTGTTCAAATACTTATTTGCAGCTGTATCATACAAATAAATAGTTAAAAAATCATAAATTGTGATTTCTGGATTTTTTTTTTTTTGATTATGTCTCTCACAGTGGACATGCACCTACGATGACAATTTCAGACCCCTCCATGATTTCCAAGTGGGAGAACTTGCAAAATAGCAGGGTGTTCAAATATTTATTTTCCTCACTGTATATATATATATATATATATTATTCTACTCGAATTTGAGTTCATTCTATATGAATTTCGAGTTTCAGAAAATGGAAGATAGATAGAAGATAGATAGAAGAAGCCAGGTCATATTCTATTGTATTTGATTACATTCAAATACAATAGATTTTGATTCAAATTTGCTTTCAATTTTAATTCGAATTTGTTTTCGAATTCGATTCGAATAGAAGTTGTTTTCGAATCCGATTGAAATATTATCGAATCCGGTCGAAATATTATCGAATCCGGTCGAAATATTTTTGAATTCGACCGGATTTTTCTAATTCGGTCGAAAACGAACGAATTCCGACAACGAATTTAACACATGTAACGAATCTAACTTAACGAAATTAATTAAATAACGAATTAAAACGAAACAAAACTAATTTTTCCCTTTTGCACATGCCTACCAAAAAGCTTGTTTTTTGCCTCATCTGACCACAACACTTTCACCCAGTTCTCCTCTGAATCACTCAGACGTTCATTAGCAAACATCAGACAGGCCTGTACATGTGCAGGGGGACCTTGCAGGCGCTGCAGGATTTCAGTCCTTTGCGGCGTAGTGTATTACCAATTGTATTCTTGGTCCCAGCTGCCTTGAGATCATTGACAAGATACTCCCGTGTAGTTCTGGACTGATTCCTCACAGTTCTCATGATCATTGAAACTCCACAAGGTGAGATCTTGCATGGAGCCTCAGACCGAGGGAGATTGACAGTTATTTTGTGTTTCTTCCATTTGCGAATAATCGCATCAACTGTTGTCACCCTCTCATCAAGCTGCTTGGCGATGGTCTTGTAGCCCATTTCAGCCTTGTGTAGGTCTACAATCTTGTCCCTGACATCCTTGCACAGAACTTTGGTGTTGGCCATGGTGAAGAGATTGGAATTTGATTGATTGATTGCCTCTCTGGACAGGTGTCTTTTATACAGGTAACAAGTTGAGATTAGGAGTACTCCCTTAGGCCGGGTTCACACTAGTCCGACATACGCTCCGACATTGGGAGCTCATGTCGCATGACGTGTGAAAAGCAATGTTTCCCTATGGGAGCCGTCTTAACTGGTCCGACACATGTCGGTCCGACTTTGCAAACACTCCCTGTACTACTTTGGTCCGACTTTGATCCTACTTCAGTCCATTGAACATCATTGAAGTAGGATCAAAGTTGGATTGCAGTCTTGCACGCTCCGACTTTGGCATGCGACTTGTACTCTGATCTTGAGGGGGAACTCCACGCCAAATTTTAACAAAAAAAACGGCATGGGTTCCCCTCCAAGGGCATACCAGGCCCATGGGGTTAAAGGGGGAACCCTCCTACGCCGAAAAAACGGCGTGGGGGTCCCCCCAAAATCCAATCCGGCCGGGCTGCTGCTTGGATACGGGTCTGGTATGGATTTTGGGGGGACCCCCACGCCGTTTTTTCGGCGTAGGGGGGTCCCCCTTTAAATCCGCACCAGACCCATGGGCCTGGTATGCTCTTGGAGGGGAACCCATGGAGTTTTTTTTGTTAAAATTTGGCGTGGAGTTCCCCCTCAAGATTCATATCAAACACAGTGCCTGATATTGACAGGGATCCAAGTCGGATCCCTGCTTATTGAAAGTCGGACTTCAAGTCCAGGGCAAAGTCGGATCAAAGTAGTATCTTGTTCATGAAAGTCGGATGGATGTAAGACCAATGTAGGATAAATGTAGGACCAATGTAGTATCAGTGTAGGAGCATTGTCGCAGAGCAAAGAAGGATGAAAGTCATGTAGTATAGTGTGAACCTAGGCCTTAAAGAGACTACTCCTAATCTCAGCTCAATGCCTGTATAGAAGACAGCTGAAATTTTGCTGATTGATAGAGGACCAAATACTTATTTCACTCATTAAAATGCAAATCAATTTATAACTTTTTTGAAATGTGTTTTTCTGGATATTTTTGTTGTTGTTCTGTCTCTCACTGTTACCTACCATTAAGAATATAGACAGATCATTTCTTTGTCAGTGGGCAAACATACAAAATCAGCAGGGGATCAAATTATTTTTTCCCTCACTGTATGTGCCTACTGTACCATGTACTTGTATGAGAAAGTATCCTGTTCTTTTTGTAGTGTTTATTTTGTGTGAAATCCCTGGTGTTCCTGCTAGTCCCTCAGTTTTACTATTAAAAACTGACCGCACTAAGTAACACACTTTGCTGGGAACTCAGCCTGCTCTCCTACAATGATCAGACTTGTCCTTACATGCCCCCGCTGCATAGCCTTTCTCTGGCAAGCTCAGTGTGCTGCTGCTTCTCCTCCTCCCAGCTCTTATGCAGCTGAGAACACAGGAAATGTGATCGTTTATAAAAAAAGGTATTTATTATGTGTTTTATATCTTTACAAACATATTTTGCCTTTCATTTCTATTTTAAATTGAATGGGTTGTTTTACAAGGTGATCATTTACCATCACTTTTAAAAAATATATTATTGCTGATATCTGGATAGAGACATAACTTCACGACCACTTGGATGTAGCTTCTCATGCCTACTTATGGACATTTCATGCGTTAATAGCAAAACCCTTATCATCTTAAATCTATTATTGTCACCAATTTCTTTTATTGTATACTTTGCCAAATCTTAATAAATCTTAATAAAAAAGACTGACAGAAAAAAATAATATACTGTATGTATTACCTTGTTGTCTTTAGTAATGACAAAGTTATTGCCAAATAAACAGGTCCATGGCAGAAATGTAAAATTTGCTCTGATCCATAGGGCATGACCAGGTGTGAGAGCCAAAGTGGTTAAATAGTTTGCTTAGCCCAACTTCTCCAAGCAAACTATCTGCTGAAAGTGGAGGTTCACCCGGAAATGAACATTTTTAACATTAGATTCATGCTCATTTTGTCAAGGGGAATCGGGTAGTATTTTTAAAATCGA
This sequence comes from Rana temporaria, assembly GCF_905171775.1. NCBI lineage: Eukaryota > Metazoa > Chordata > Amphibia > Anura > Ranidae > Rana > Rana temporaria. Next base: position 214,960,406 of record NC_053493.1, on the reverse strand, counting down.
AGCCGTACTTACCGTTAAAGAGGTACATCTTCTCCGCCGCTTCCGGGTATAGGCTGCAGGACTGGGCGTTCCTATTTGATTGACAGTCTTCCGACAGGCTTCCGACGGTCCCATCTATCGCGTCACGATTTTCCGAAAGTAGCCGAACGTCGGTGCGCAGGTGCCGTATAGAGCCGCGCCGACGTTCGGCTTCTTTCGGCTACTCGTGACGCGATAGATGCGACCGTCGGAAGACTGTCAATCAAATAGGAATGCCCAGTCCCGAAGACCATACCCGAACTGAGCATGAATCTAATGTTGAATTTTTTTTTTTAGGGTGAACTCCCGCTTTAACTTATAAACTGTAGGTAGCATGAGCATAAGCTACATACAGTATACGTACAGCACTGTGTTCCTTTCCTGCTCCCGAAAAAACAAACAAAACAAGTTGGACTGCACACTGCTCAGTCTTTCACAGGTAGCCTCTGGTTGAGGTGGAGAGGTGGGTAGATGAAGTCACGATCTTCATCTCAGACAATCAAGGGAAGCCTTCTTTTCCTTCAAAGATACAAAGCCTCTTGTGATTGGCTGAGAGATGCTCAGGTTGATTTTATTATTCAGGAGCATGAGAGGAAGTTCCTGTCCCACTGCCAGAACACAGTGCTGTATATTGCATGTTTCTGTTGCTACATACAGTTTATACAGAGCTCACAGCCACTGCACAATTCCTGTTGGAGGATCCCTGAATGTTGGTACAGGGACTACTGGGGCAACAGAAGGGTGCAGGTGTGACCTCAGAAAAGTGTGTAAGCCGCTTAGGCTCAATAGGGAGAGGGGTATGTAGACTACTGCAGCTGCTGCTAGAGTGCTAACAGGGGATGGATCCCATCCTGGCTCCTGCAAAGGTTCAAGAAAGGAAGGGTGACCCCTGGAAGTCGCACATCTATGGTGTCCTGCTGCAATGAATGGAGTGGCAACCTCAGCCAGGACTCCGACCAGGCCACACCCCCAACATGTTTCACTCCTCCCCCCAGGGCTTTTTTATGGGGAAGGGAACAGGTGCCAGGAAGCTGAAACTGCATACTTGAAGAGTACTGGTGTCAGGTAAGCAAAAGCACAGCAGTGAGGACACCACCTCGTCGACATCACCAAGTTCAGTAGAGAGCAGAGCCAGGGCACAAGCCAAGTTTGATACCAGTCAAGTAGGAAGGCACAAGCAGGATCAAGGTCAAAGATAAGCAGAGGTTGGCAATGTGCAGGAAGCCAGGTAAATGATCGATAGGCAAATTCTTGGTCAATAGCCCAGGCCAAAGTTGGTTACACAATTAGGCAACAGATATAAACAGGCAAGGGTAATTTAAAGGCAGGTCAGACAAAAGGTGGGTCAATAACAGGGAGACACGCTTAAAGACAATCCAGCAATGATCTCTTGCAGGGCCCAGGTTTAAATAGCCACTGGGTGACAGTATCTGTGGTGGATGTGCCTATGCATGTGAACTTTATGGCTGGCACTATCTCTCTGGCGGTTGACATGATTCTGACAATTTGTTACTGAAAAAAATAGTTCATTTGGACCATCTTGGATTTTTGCCCATCTACAACCACCATTTTTGGTGGGTGAACATTCTTTTGATTCTTTACATGATCTTTTAAACGTATTACTCTTGAAATTTATTATATTATTTTAGGATTAGAGATCATATTTAAAGAATTCCTTCCCTGGTGTTCATTCTGGTATATCTCTGTTGTATTTTTCCATAAATACCTACACAATGAAGAATATCCCATTCTGGGAATGGTGATATACACTCACCAACCACTTTATGAGGTACACCTGTTCAATTTCTTGGTAACATAAATTGCTAATCAGCCAATCACATGGCAGCAACTTTATTTGGAATATTTGGAACTCTGGCAAAATAAACAGTTATGTCTTGATCATATAGTGCAGGACACAGGCATAGTCGTAGACTCCTGGGTTACATGCTGCTACATGGACATCTGAGGGTAGCAGCATGTAATCAACAGTAGTTTTACGATTATGCCTGTATGTATTCTTTACTTCACTCCAAGAAAAAGATTTTACAGAAGAAAGAAAACAGGATTACACCTTTCACCTAAGACTCAAATTGAGTTCACAAACATTTAGACACATCATTTAAATTGATATGTTAAGATATATCAATAAATGCGTTGACATCTATGTCAACGTTCAAACCATACAGGACTTACGATTTGATTTTGTGTATCCAAGACATCTTGAGCTTGGAGATGCTTCTAACTAAGGTACTACCCCTCCAATGGGGACTATATTTGTTTATCCCTAAAAAGATGGTGTTTGTAGGGTCCCCATTATGTGCTGTTAAGTTATGTTTAGAAACAGAGGGCTAGATTCAGAGAGAAATGCCTATCTTTAGGCGGGCGTAGCGTATCTCATATACGCTACGCCGCCGTAACTCCAGGCAAGTCCCGTATTCAGAAAGAATTTGCGCCCGAAGTTACGGCGGCGTAGCGTATATGGGCCGGCGTAAGCCCGTCTAATTCAAAATAGGCTGGTAGGGGGCGTGTTGTATGCTAATTACTCATGACCCCACGTATTTGACGCTTCTAACGAACGGCGCCGTCCGTGAAAGTATCCCAGTGCGCATGCTCCAAATTACGCCGCAAATAGTCAATGCTTTAGACGTGAACGTAACTTCCGCACAGCCCTATTCGCGTACGACTTATGCAAACGACGCAAAATTTTACGCTGGCCCGACGTCCATACTTAAAGCGGAGGTTCACCCTTTTAAACATTTTTTTACACTACACAAAGTCGCGCCATCCTACCGACACAAGGCCGGTGTTTTTTTTTTTGTCAGCACATACCTGTTAATCCCGATTTTCACCTCACGGCGATCCCGCGGGAGTGGGCGTTCCCAAGCACTGCCTGTGATTGACAGGCTTCCGAACGGCGCATACTGCGCGTCACAGGTTGCCGACAGAACCCGAACGTCGGTGCGCAGGTGCCGTATAGAGCCGCACCGACGTTCGGGTTTTTCCGGCAACCTGTGACGCGCAGTATGCGCCGTTCGGAAGCCTGTCAATCACAGGCAGTGCTTGGGAACACCCACTCCCGCGGGATCGCCGTGAGGTGAAAATCGGGATTAACAGGTATGTGCTGAAAAAAAAAAAAACACCGGCCTTGTGTCGGTAGGATGGCGCGACTTTGTGTAATGTCAAAAAATGTTTTAAAGGGTGAACCTCCGCTTTAACATTGGCTACACCTCATAGCAGGGGTAACTTTACGCCGGAAAAAGCCTTACGTAAACGTCGTAAATCAATGCGCCGGGCGGACGTACGTTTCTGAATCGGCGTATTTTATTGCATAAATCGACGGAAGCGCCTCTAGCGTCCAGCGTAAATATGCACCCTAAGATATGATGGCGTAGGAGACTTACGCCGCTCGTATCTAGGCAACATTGAGGCGTATCTGATTCTATGAATCAGGCGCCGAGATGCGACGGCCCTCATTCGGTGTTACGACGGCGTATCTGGAGATACGCTGACGTAACTCCTTTCTGAATCTAGCCCAGAATGTTTTGCGAAACCCTTTCTGATGTTGTTGATGTGTTGATTGAGCCGAACCTGCACTGATCACTGTATAAATGTCAATGGTCCCAAAAGTGTGTCAAAAGTGTCCAATCTGTCTGCCGCAATGTCGCAGTCTAGTAAAAGTTGCTAGTAAAAAAAAGAATAAAAATGCCATACATTTTGTAGACGCTATAACTTTTGCGCAAACCAATCAATATACCTTTATTGCGATTTTATTTTGTTTAAAATTGGAGATTTTTATTATAGCAAACATTTTTAAATATTGTATTTTTTTCAAAATTATTGTTTATAGCGCAAAAAATAAAAACCACAGATGTGATCAAATACCACCAAAATAAATTCTATTTGTGGAAAAAAAAGGACACAAATTTTGTTTGGGTACAGCGTGGCACAACCGCGCAATTGTCAGTTAAAGCGTTGCAGGGCCGGATCCCAAAAAATGGCCTGGTCATCAAGGGGACAAATCCTTCCGGTCCTTAAGTGGTTAATATTCAAATTTGGTAGAATTGTACTCCACCTCTCTTCCTAATGAAACCAGCTGTGGAGCCCGACAAACACGTAGAAAAATTGTACCCACACCCCACCAAGTGGACCACTTGTCATCCGTAAAAATATAGTTATCTATGATCCTGCAAATAAATATAGTATTGATATATGTGGTTGGAAGACATTTTGACTCATTGTAATATATATGTCACATGATGGTACAAATCAATTGTATATGACGTACATGAAGGCCCTCCTGGCAATTTAGGCCCGGGCTGTAGCTGTATTTTGGCTATAGCGTGGGTGGGAAGGGGTTAAAGTTGACCGATAGTCTTTTTGGTTTTGTGACCATTTTTTATAACAAATATTGAGAATTTATATATCAATAAAAGATATTTTTATTTTAAACAAAGGTGTTTATGACTGAAGTAGGACCCAAAAAGTCCCAAACTTTTTTAATACAAATTCAAGTTTTTGTTACTTAACCACTTGCCTACTGGGCACTTAAACCCCCTTCCTGCCCAGCCCAATTTTCAGCTTTCAGCGCTGTCGCACTTTGAATGACAATTGCAGGATCATACAACACTGTACCCAAATAAAAATAAAAAAACATTTTTTTTCACACAAATAAAGCTTTCTTTTGGTTGTATTTAATCACTACCGGGGAATTTATTTTTTGCTAAACAAAAAAAAAAAAGACAGAGATATATGAAAAAATATATATATTTTTCATAGTTTGTTATAAAATTTTGCAAACAGGTAATTTTTCTCCTTCATTAACCACTTAAGGACCCATTCACGCCGATATACGTCGGCAGAATGGCACAGCTGGGCACATCCACGTACATGTACGTGGCTCTTTAAGCCCAGCCGTGAGGTTGCACATGACCATGGGACTCGCGGACCCGATCGCCGCTGGAGTCCCGCGATCGGTCCCCGGAGCTGAAGAACAGGGAGAGCTGTGTGTAAACACAGCTTCCCCGTTCTTCACTGTGGCGCCGTCATCGATCGTGTGTTACCTTTTATAGGGAACCACAATCGACGATGTCACACTTACAGCCACACCCCCTATAGTTAGAAACACAAATGAGGTCACACATAACCCCATCAGCGCCCCCTTGTCGTTAACTCCCAAACTGCAACTGTCATTTTCACAGTAAACAATGCATTTTAAATGCATTTTTTGCTGTGAAAATTACAATGGTCCCAAAAATGTGTTAAAATTGTCCGAAGTGTCCGCCATAATGTCGCAGTCACAAAAAAAATCCCTGATCGCAGCCATCAGTAGTAAAAAAAAAAAATTAATAAAAATGGAATAAAACTATCCCCTTTTTTGTAAACGCTATAAATTTTGCGCAAACCAATCGATAAACGCTTATTGCGATTTTTTTTTTTACCAAAAATAGGTAGAAGAATACGTATCGGCCTAAACTGAGGGAAAAAAATAATGTTTTATATATTTTTGGGGGATATTTATTATAGAACAAAGTAAAAAATATTGCATTTTTTTCAAAATTGTCGCTCTATTTTTGTTTATAGCGCAAAAAATAAAAACCGCCAAGGTCAAATACCACCAAAAGAAAGCTCTATTTGTGGGAAAAAAAGGACACCAATTTTGTTTGGGAGCAATGTCGCACGACCGCGCAATTTTCAGTTAAAGCGACGCAGTGCCGAATCGCAAAAATTGGCCGGGTCCTTTAGCTGCCTAAAGGTCCGGGTCTTAAGTGGTTAATGTGCGCTAATGAGGCTGCACTGATAGGCACTGATAAGGCGGCACTCATGAGGAGACACTGAAGGGCACTAATAGGTGATGATGAGACACTGATTGGCAGGACTAATCAGCACTGATAGGTGGCACTGGTGGGCATTTATAGGTGACACTGGTGGGCACAGGTAGGTGGCACTACTGGGCACTGGTAGGTGGTAGGTGGCACTGGTAGGTGCCACTGGTGGGCATAGATGTGAGGGACCGATGTCACTCTGACAGTAGCTGGTGATCATGCTGTCAGCACGAGGGGGGAAAAAAGCAGATTACCGGCTCTGTTTACATCATGTGATCAGCTGTCATTGGCTGATAGTTGATCATGTGGTAAGGGGTCAGAATCGGCTTCTTACTCCAATCTATGATCAGCCGAGTTTCCTGATCACAGAGTGCGCTGCAAGTGCCCCTCAGGGGACGCGCAGGCCGCTCGAGCACAGGAGGGCATACATGAAGGCCCTCCTGGCAATTTAGGCCCGGGCTATAGCTGTCTTTCAGCTATAGCATGGGTGGGAAGGGGTTAAAGTTGACCTTTCCTCTCTTTCACTATAATTTAAACAACATGCAGCTCTGCGTGTTGATATAAAAATCACCTTACATTCATTAGTTAAACCACTTTTTATGCTTTTACTTACAAAAACACGCTGGTAGGTTAATTGGCTTCTGTTCTAAATTGGCCCTAGTATATGAATGTCAGTTAGGGACCTTAGATTGTAAGCTCCTTGAGGGTAGGGACAGATGTGAATGTACAATGTATATGTAAAGTGCTGCGTAAATTGACGGCGCTACATAAGTACCTAAATAATAATAATAATTACTGTTTTTTCATGTCCTGTTTGAGTGAGACACTGGTGATGTAACCCTAGCCTCAGAGCTGCATCCTGGGACATTCCTGTCACAGGTCCAAGGAGGCGGACCAAGTGTTTCAGAAAGTTAAGGGAGATAGATTCATCTGCCCTTAGTAAAAATGGCCAGGTGGTTCATGAGAAAAAGAAAACGTGCAAAGAATAAAAAGTCTGCAATTTTCTATAAGTATCTATTTGTAGATTGTCATTACCGATTAAATCCCTTTGTTGCAATTTGTATCATAAAGGTAAAGTTCCTCTTTAAGTCAAGCTAATCAGCGGTTCATACTATACATGCCTTGCAGGATTTTGCGATACAAATGTGATACTGTTTCACTACAGTCTACTACATCCTAACTATTAGATACTAATCTGCAATAACAGGCTAAGGTAACATTGTCCGTGCTCAGTGTAGCAGTATAGTTTAGATCTGTTTTGTTCCAAGGGTTCTGGGGGGAAAAAACTGAAGTCTACTCCCATGCATATCAGATTGAAGTAGAATAACAACTGCCCACTGGCAACATTCCATAATAACAAAAACTGGTGGTAGAATGAGAGTGCAGCCTGAACTCATTGTAGATTGACAGTATTTATATTTCAGGAGAGTAGGTGGATTTACTCCTTTTACAATGCAAAAGTCTATGGCCCGGATTCAGAAAGGATTTACGGCAGCGTATCTCCAGATACGCCGCCGTAATTTTAAATGTGCGCTGTTGCATCTTTGTGCCTATTCAGAAAGGCATTCACGTTAGTTTTTTTCCAAGATACGACTGACGTAAGTCTCTTACGCCGTCGTATCTTGGGTGCATATTTACGCTGGCCGCTAAGAATATGCAAATGAGGTAGATACGCTGATTCAGAAACGTACTTGCGCCCGTTGGATTTAGCTACGCCGTTTACGTAAGGCGTCGGTCCGGTGTAACTTTACCCCTCATAAAGCAGGGGTAAGTCATGTTAAGGTATAGACGTCGGAACAGCGTCGTATTTTACGTCGTTTGCGTAACTCGTACGTGAATGGGGCTGGGCGTAAGTTACGTTCACGTCGACTAAGCATTGAGAGGATGTATCTTGGGGAGTATTTGCGACATGACTCTGAGCATGCGCGCGCATACGCCGTTCGTTCGGCCCCTCATTTGCATGGGGTCACGGTTCATTTTAATAAAACACGCCCACTGCCAACCTACTTTGAATTACGCGGGTTTACGCCGGCCCATATACGCTACGCCGCCGTAACTAAGAACGCAAATTGTTTCTGAATACGGTACTCGCCTGACTTAGTTACGGTGGCATAGCGCATATGAGATGCGCTATGCCCGCAGAAAGATACGCGATTCTTTCTGAATCTGGGCCTATATCTTAAAATCCCTAGGGTCAAGAGAATTCCTATTTTATAATTGTAAATTAAAAAAATAGTGCTGCGCTACTAGTGAATAACTAAATCATCCTAATATTACAGTGACAATAATCATATAACAGGAAGAAGGGGCTATAGTGGTACATAGTGACTAATATTCTCGTGATACAATGATCATAAATAGTCCATATACAAGTGAAATAGAAAATTGTCCCAAATATTAAGTAAAGAATCCAAACATCAAAACGTATTGTTCCACCAGGATGTGCCAAAAACATCAATATATATATGCAGGTGCTCGTCTCCACCAGTGTGCTCTGGTCACCTAATTTTTTGACCCCTGTTTTATCAGCGAGTCAAAATTAGCAGGTCCCCACTGCGGATAATTAGAGGTTCTATCTTGTGTGCTGCTGGTATACTGCTCCTTTGTGTATCTCACTCCTCCTTGTCAGCTCTCTGATCCTCGGATCTCTCTTAAAGGAGTTGTAAAGGAAAAAAATGTTTTGCCTAAAATTAATGTCTGCAAGGTAGACAGACAGAATAGTGTAATGATTCTGTTAAAAAAATGAGTAAATACCTATTAAATTCCTTCATCTATATCACCTCCGGCGTTCTAGTTTCTGTCCTCTCATTCACTTCCTGGTTTGCGGCGCTCGTTCATGTAAGAACTACATTTACCAGTATGAATTGCGGCACGCCCAGAAATTCACACCTCCTTGAAGTCTCTAACACGTAGAGACCGTCCTGCCGCACAGATGTAGTTCCCAGGAGGGGGCGAGCACGTTACTCACCACCGCAGTAAAGCCTCCCTTCACGGTGGTGAGTAACAATCAGACAAGCAGGAAGTGAACAGAACAGAGAAGAAATAGAGCAACTTCTGAGCAAAAACGAACAAGTAGGAAGTGAATAGAGGAATGTCTGCAGGTAAAAGATGCTTATTAAATAACATTTTTTTTTTCCTTTGCAACCCCTTTAAGGGTATTGAGTTTGAAGAGGAATAAAAATAGCAGTATTGAGTGCTCTCCATTTAAAATTACTTTAAAGGGGTTGTAAAGGAATTCCCCCCCCCCCCTAAATAGCTTCCTTTACCTTAGTGCAGTCCTCCTTCACTTACTTCATCCTTCCATTTTGCTTTTAAATGTCCTTATTTCTTCTGAGAAATGCTCACTTCCTGTTCTTCTGTCTGAAACTCACCATCGTAATGCGAGGCTTTCTCCCTGATGTGGAGAAAGCCTCTTGAGGGGGGAGGGGGCGAGCAGGCAAGTCAGGACACTCTCTACTTTGCAGATAGAGAAAGGAGCTTTCTCCACACCAGGAAGAAAGCCTTGCATTACGGTGGTGAGTTACAGACAGAAGAACAGGAAGTGAGCATTTCTCAGAACAAATAAGGCCATTTAAAAGCAAAATTGAAGGATGAGGTAAGTGAAGGAGGACTACGCTAAGGTAAAGGAAGCTATTTAGGGGGAAAAAATCCTTTACAACCCCTTTAATAAGTCAATAAAAACAAAGGCTGGGTACTTACAAGCATAGCACTTGAGCATGTTGCGTCAATTGGCATGACTTCTTCAGTAGGGGTGGAGCCTAAGACATATCACCACTCTAAGGCCTTTTTCACACTGGGCGGATCAGTAATGATCCGCCCCGTGAACCTCCGCTTGCTCAGCGGGGATCGCTCCGTTGATCCCCGCTGAGCCGGCGGATGACAGGGCGGTCCCCGCACACTGTGCAGGGACCGCCCTGTCTTTTCTCCGCTCCCCCCTATGGGGGGATTGGATGAACACGGACCGTATGTCCGTGTTCACCTGATCCGATCCGCCAGACGGAAGGAAAAGTAGGTTTTTCCTCCGTCACACTTTGGCGGATCGGAGCGGGTCGGATGTCAGCGGGCATGTCACCGCTGACATCCGCGGCTCCATAGAGGAGCATGGAGCGCCCGTACAGGTCCGCAAAAGAAACTGACAGACGGACTTGTACGGGCGCTCAGTGTGAAAGAGCCCTTAATATGGATCCACATACTGATTTCTTGAGCAGCAGCAGTGCCCTCCTCCCACAAGTCAAAGGAGCGGCTAACTAACCATTTCCTCTTCACGTAAATACCGGACGTTAAAGGGTAGTCACTGAGTATAAAAAATGGGGACCCCCTCAACCAATTAAAATCTAAAGAGTAAAATATCTAAATTAAATTAATTATAACGTCACTGCGCATCCACCTTTGGCTCTCTACACCTTATCCAACATATATTTACATAAAGTTAAATATATCACACACTACCTTATTCCTTACACAGAAAAAAACTATAAATTTGATAAAGATTAATAACCCACATAAAATTTATCATAGCATAATGAATTAAATACATTGGACAAAAATTACCCTAAAATAAAAATAAAAAATGAGAATAAAGGTTTCTTCTGGGGCATTAAAAAAGTGGAAAAACACTTGAGGGGTGGTAATTACATTGGGCAACCGAGTAGTAGGGAATCTTTCTGGATTTTCGAGGCAAAAGTCCTATAACCTAGCCAAAGGTGGATGCGCAGTGACGTTATAATTAATTTAATTTAGATATTTTAGTCTTTAGTTTATAATTGGTTGAGGGGGTCCCCGTTTTTTATCCCTTTCATGCCTACGCCTATGTATGACATTTGGTGTTTACAAGTTAAAATCCATATTTTTGGCTAGAAAATTACTTAGAACCCCCAAATATTATATATATTTTTTTAGCAGAGAATCTAGAGAATAAAATGGCGATTTTTGCAATATTTTATGTCACACAGTATTTGTGCGGCGGTGTTTTAAACACAACTTTTTGGGAAAAATTAACTTTCTTGAATTTTAAAAAAATGAAAAAGTAAAATTAGCCCATTTTTTTTGCATAATGTGAAAGATGATGTTACGCCGAGTAAATAGATACCAAGCATGTCACACTTTATAATTGCACGCACTCGTGGAATTGCGACAAACTACGGTACCTAAAAATCTCCATAGGCGACACTTTAAACTTTTTTTACGGTTACCAGGTTAGAGTTACAGAGTAGGTCTAGTGCTAGAATTATTGCTCTCTCTCTGACGATCGCGGCGATACCTCACATGTGTGATTTGAACACCGTTTTAATATGCGGGCGCGACTTCCGTATGCGTTTTCTTTGCTGCGCAAGCTCACGGGGAGGGGGGCGATTTAAAAAGAATTTTTTTTTTGTTTTCTTATTTTTTTTTTTATAATATTAAATTGTGTTTTTTTTTTTTTTTTACATTTTGATCACTTTTATTGCTGTCACAAGGAATGTAAACATCCCTTGTGACAGTAATAGGTGGTGACAGGTACTCTTTATGGAGGGATCGGGGGTCTAAAAGACCCCCGAGCCCTCCTTTGCACTTCAAAGTATTCAGATCGCCGAAAACGGCGATTCTGAATACTGTGTACTTTTTTAAATCCGGCGCCATTGACAGCCGAGAAACCCGGAAGTGACGTCATGACGCCGCTTCCGTGGTTTCAATGCGGAGACTGAATCAAAGCCGTTTACGGCTTAGTGTCAGTCTCCGCCTGGACACAGAAGGCGGCGGATCGAGGATCGGGTCTCCCGGTGGGACGGGAGGCCCGGTCAGAGCGGCGAAAGGCGGCGGGAGGGGGGGGATGTCCCCTCCCGCTCCTCCGGCATAACAACCGAGCGGCTTTTAGCCGCATCGGTTGTTATGTTTGGATAGCCGATCGCCGGCTCTAAACAATGGTACCGGGATGATGCCTGCGGCTGCAGGCATCATCCCGGTATAACCCCCGAAAGCCGAGGACGCATATATGCGTTGCGTCGGCGTGAAAGGGTTAAACTCAGTGACTACCCTTTAACGTCCGGTATTTACGTGAAGAGGAAATGGTTAGTTAGCCGCTCCTTTGACTTGTGGGAGGAGGGCACTGCTGCTGCTCAAGCAATCAGTATGTGGACCTCCATTTGACCTCAACTGTTTTATCAGTGATATGTCGGGTTTTTTTCTTATCCTTATCTGTATTTCTATTTATTTATTTTAAATACATTTTTTTAGGGTAATTTTTGTCTAATGTATCTAATTCATTATGCTATGGTGAATTTTATGTAGGATATAATCTTTATCCAATTTTATAGTTTTTTTCTGTGTAAGGAATAAGGTAGTGTGTGATATATTTAACCACTTCAATGCAGGGCATTTTCACCCCCTTCCTGCCAAAGCCAATTTTTAGTTTTCAGCACTGTCGCATTTTGAATGACAATTGCGCTGTCATACAACATTGTACCCAAATTAATTTTTATGATTTTTTCCCCCACAAATAGAGCTTTCTTTTGGTGGTATTTTATAACCTCTGTGGTTCTTATTTTTTCCGCTATTAACAAAAGAAGAGTGATAAGTTTGAAAAAAACACAATATTTTTTACTTTTTGCTATAATAAATATCCCAATTTTTTTATAAATATTATTATCCTCAGTTTAGGCCGATATGTATTTTTCTACATATTTTTGGTAAAAAAATTGCATTATGTGTATATCGATTGGTTTGCGCAAAAGTTATAGCGTCTACAAAATAGGGGATAGATTTACGGCATTTATTTTTTACTAGTAATGGTGGCGATCTGCGTTTTTTATCGTGACTGTGACATATGAGACACTGTTGACACTATTTTGGGACCATTCACATTTATACAGCGATCAGTGCTATGAAAATGCACTGATTACTGTGTAAATGTCACTGGCAGAGAAGGGGTTAACACTAGGGGCGATCAAGGTGTTAAATGTGTTACCTAGGGAGTGATTCTAACTGTAGGGGGTGGGGACTCACAAGGAGAGGAGACCAATCGGTGTTCCTCTGTACTGGGAACACACCATCCGTCTCCTCTCACCTGACTGGATGTGGATCTGTGTGTTTACACACACAGATCCATGTCCCTGCTCAATTAGCGGCAATCGTGGGTGCCCAGTGGACATCGCAGCCCCCAGGCAGGCGCACGGTTCCTGAGTGACACAGTGAGCGCGCGCACCCCCTAGACGGCCAGGAAGCCCAGGACATCATATGTTGCCCACCCAGGATGGGAGATTCCTCCTGCGGATGTGATATGTCTATGGGCAGGTAGGGAGGTGGTTAACTTTATGTAAATATATGCTGGATAAGGTGGAGATATCCAAAGGCGCAGTGATGTTATAATTAATTTATACTTGATATTTTACTATTTTGTTTATAATTGGTTGAGGGGATCTCTGTTTTTTATACTCAGTGACTACCCTTTAACTTCCGGTATTTACGTGAATGGGGAAATGGTTAGTTAGCCGCTCCTCTGGTTTACAGCACTGATGCTGCTCAAGCAATCAGTATGTGGATCTATATTAAGAGCGGCGATACATCTTAGGCTCCATCCCTACTGAAGAAGTCACACCTATTGACACAACGCATACAGTATAGGGGCGGAGCCTTGTCTGCAGAGGTCATCCCATGGCCATCTCGCTGTTTGTAGGAATTATCCAATGTTTGCATAGCTCGCACTGCTCAAGTGCTATGCTTGGGAGTACCCAGCCTTTGTTTTTATTGACTAAATAATGTCATTTTAAACGGAGAGCACTCAATACTGCTATTTTTATCCCTTATCACACTCAATACCCTTAAGAGAGATCCGAGGATCAGAGAGCTGACAGGGAGGAGTGAGAGACTCAAAAGAGCAGTATACCAGCGACACAAATAAATAAATAAATAAATAAAAAATGAGTTGCGCTCCCACCAAAAAATAAATAAATAATAATAAAAAAAAGAGAGTTATCATATAAACTCAATAAACCATACATACACTATAAAGCCCTGTACACACGATCGGTTCTTCTGATGAAAACGGACCGATGGACCGTTTTCATCGGACGAACCGATCGTGTGTGGACCCCATCGTTTTTTTATCCATCGGTGAAAAAAAATAGAACCTGTTTTAAATTTTTCTTACGTTTAAAAAACCAATAGAAAAAAACGATCGTCTGTGGGGAATTCCATCGGTCAAAAATACACGCATGCTCAGAATCAAGTTGACGCATGCTCGGAAGCATTGAACTTCATTTTTCTCAGCACGTCGTAGTGTTTTACATCACCGCGTTGGACACGATCAGATTTTTAACCGATGGTGTGTAGGCAAGACTGATGAAAGTCAGCTTCATCGGATATCCGATGAAAAAATCCATCGGATTAGATTCCATCAGATATCCGATCGTGTGTAAAGGGCTTTAAGGTATATCAATGAAGATTCAATCCAACAGGTATATATAAAAATAAAGAGGACTCATAAATGGCACAGTCCATATATTAAATGGACAAGGAACCACTTGACAGCAGGTGAAAGTATTCAAATGTTCTGTTCATCAAGATAAGGAAAGGCGCTCACCGCCGCTTACCAGATGGAAGATCATGTGAAGCTTATCAGGATATACTTCAGCCAAACAAGGATGCTCATCAGGGGATTTCTCCTTCAAGACACACCACTCGCGTTCCACTGAATTCCTACTGCAGTATATTCCTTACAGGTTCATCCAATTCAATGTGATATTTAGGCAAGATAAAAAGAAGAGAGCCTCATGGTGCAGTATGAAGGATCAAAGGTATTTATTTAAAAAAGCACTGCAAAAACACAGCAAATACACCAAAGAGGCATGCAGAGATAAAAACCACACAGCCGCGGTTGATAGCCCAATTGGCTCGCGCGTGGTGACGTATAGGGTACTGACTCCACCCGACGCATTTCCCTGTAACAGGATTCTTCTGGAAAAGAAGTGACACGCCAGATAGATCTTCGGATTATCCCCAGTGGGGACCTGCTATTTTTGACCTGCTGGTAAAACAGGGGTCAAAAAATGAAGTGAGTGCCCAGAGCACACTGGTGGAGGCGAGCACCTGCATATTTATTGATTTTTTGGGCGTGGTGGAACAATACGTTTTTGATGTTTGGATTCTTTACTTGATATTTGGGACAATTTTCAATTTCACTTGTATATGGATTATTTATGATCACTGTATCACGAGAATATTAGTCACTATGTACTACTATACCCCCTTCTTTCTGTTATATGATTATTGTCACTGTAATATTAGGATGATTTAGTTATTTACTAGTAGCGCAGCACTGTTTTTTTATTTTAATTCATATAAGTGGAGTGAACACACTTTTTTTGTACTAGCAGCGACTGGGTTGTTTGTTTTACTTTTATATATTTTTTGCACATAAGGATTATTTTGGGATTGCAGTGATTGAGCATTGGTGTTTAAGTAACACATGTTTTATTATTGTACATACGGTATGTTGTTTATTCTTGGCTTTTTCTACATGCACACTACTGTAAAATAATCTGCCTTGCTCACCTCTACTGACAGCAATACATCACAGTACAGCTCTCTTTTAGAACAGCATGTCAGCTACACCTTTGGGAAGAGGCTTGTTGCTGGAACATACATCTATGGCTGTAGTTACAGATTAGGTTACAGATTCGGGATGCAAGACTGCAGTATGATGAAAGGGGCGTTAAAAACATATGCAAGCATTCTATAGTCATTAAAATTGTTCTGTGGGTTCCAGGCAATTCACACTGTATCATTACAGTGGCTTGTCATTATCACTGTAACACATTTGTGTTGTGTATACATACATAAGCTAGCAGTGTTATGATCACTGTAATGAACACAAAAGACACATTTTACAGCGATGCGTGGTACCGAATTAGGTGTGTTACGATGCCATTCATTTTGAACCTCCAAAATGGTCGGGTCCCTCGAAATAAGCAGGGACCCTCATGGGAGAGTACAAAGGGCATTTTTGCCTTGCTCTCCTTTTCCTCTCTCTTTCAGGTTGCTATTGGTTTTTCCCTCAGTTTTCTCCCTTAGCAACAAGCAACTAATTGGTGCTTGTTGGCCTGCATTGGCGCCGTTCTGGAGCCTTTACAACCCGGATTCTTCCCTCACACTGCCAGTACCTGAAGAGGAACAGACCGGGCTCCCTGTGCCCCTGATTGACAGCATGGAATCCTTACTTCGCCGGCTGATAGAGAAGGCTAAGAACTCAGGGGGTGAGGAATGGCTCAGTGTTTGGGAGAAGACCCACCTGCAGTTTCTTCCCCTCCCATCTCTGTACCAGCTCAGCCTATTCCCGAGGTACAAGAAGCCTGTGACCGTACACCAGGCAGCTCTTGCCCTCCTGTTAGGAGAGGTAGAAGACAGAAGGATCCCCCTGCCTCCCCGTTAGGGATGAGCTTCGTATTCGAGTCAAACTCACGTTCGACTCAAACATCGTATGTTCGATCGTTCATCGAATCATGAATGTTTTGGGCCGTTCGCACCAAATTCGAGTGGCGTGTCACGGCCGATCATTCACTGCGGCATCGCAGTACATTGCTGGCTGATGATCGGCCAAGCATGCACTAAGACCCGCTTGGCCAATCACAGCGCGCAAAAAACAGAGAGCCATAATTGGCCAAAGCCAGGGTGGCTTTGGCCAATTATGGCTCAGAGGATTTAGTACACGCCCCACACTATATAATGCTGCCTGGAAGTCGGCCTTGTGAAGTGTGTTGGTGGTTTACAAAGAGAGAGTGACATTTTTTGGAGTTAGATAGAGCAGGCAGGCTAGTCAGTTAGAGTTACAGTGTGTAGAGGATATATAGGCATCCCAGGTGTTGTATATATATTTATACACTGTATTGAGTTTAGATAGATCCGCTCTTCCTAATATACTGACAGGCAGGCAGGTGATTGTGCTGGCTGCAGTATTTTCACGTGGTGTACTGTCTGTGTCCTCTGTACAGTGTGCACCTCAAGCTACGTCAATAGATTTGCTGGTGTTTTGCTGGTGTTTCTCATATTAATTCCTAAAGGCAGTAGAGCTGCATGATTCTGGGAAAAATGAAGATCACGATTATCAAAAAAACGCATGGTGCTTTTGTTAGCATGCATTTTTGTGATTTTTTATTTTATTTTATTTACACACACATTTTCAAATTAATAGGCTGTTCTGCAGCAAGGCACATACTCAGGAGGCCTGGCCGAGGAGCATCAAAAACCACAGCAGTGATAGCTGATAATAGTATGGCTGTTTTGTACAATGTCACTACAGTACTACCCTACCTCACTGCGCACTCACTGCTGTGCTCCTCGTTTCCCAAGACAAGCGTGAGACACTGTCTGTGTCTCTGCACCGCCCATGCCCAGCGGCGCCGCTTCACGCATTGAACTGACGTCAGTTCCGGTTGCTGACGTCAGTTCCAATATCCTCCATTTGCGTTTCACGCTGGTTACGTGGAACCGACGGCTACATATAAAGATCGCGGGTCATCCCGCGTGGAGATCGCAGGGGGGGGGGGTGAATCGAGATTGCGATATTCTTGCGATTAAAGAGGAGTTCCACCCAAATTTGGAACTTCCTCTTAACCCACTCCTCTCCCCCTTACATGCCACATTTGGCATGTCATTTTTTTTGGGGGGGAGTGGGGGCTTCAGGAAGAGTGGGACTTCCTGTCCCACTTCCTCCTTCCTGTAGGCGACTAAGCTTAATCGCCTACAGGAAGGGGCTGCTGTAGGCGATCGCCTAGGACACGTCACAGGTCCTAGGCGATCTCCTGGCCAATTACACGGCGCAGCGCCGGGCCGCGCCGCTCGCGCATGCGCAGTGGGTGCCCGGCCGTGAAGCCGAAAGCTGTCATGGCCGGGTGCCCACACTGAGAATGAAGACGCCGGCCGGGGAGGGGGGGAGAGGAGCGGAGCCACGGCCGGCGCGTCGCTGGAGCGCTGGAGCAGGTAAGTGTCTGTTTATTAAAAGCCAGCAGCTACACTTTTTGTAGCTGCTGACTTTTAATAAACATACAAATTGGCTGGAACTCCCCTTTAATTGTGCAGCTCTAAAAGGCAGGGATCTTCTCATATTAATACCACAGGCAGGGGATCATTCTGCAAGTATTTTCACGTGGTGTGCTGTGTCCTCCGCTGTTGTTGTCAAATTAATATCACGGGCAGTGGCTGATCAGCAAGTATTTTCACTGCGCCCATTCCTGCGCCCACCAAGTCCTACTTGCAAATGGATGGAGACAACAGGAAGTGAAAGGAAATCTACCCCATGGAAGGGAAATTCTCTTCTGTAAGAGGTGTCTCCTGTCCACTGATGCTTTACCACCAATCCTTGTTTCACTAAAAAAAACACATTTTGTCATTGGGACAGAAAGTGAGGTGCAATCTTCTGAACAGATGCACACAGACAGCAAAACAAATGTTACAGGGGTGATAACCCTTCTCTATGTTTTCCAAAAAGCTTAAAAATTGATTTTTTGGCTGAAGCTACACTTTAAAATGTACCATTTCAATATTACAAACAGATTCTACTTAACAACAAACCTACAGTCCCTGTCTTGTTTGCACCGCCTGTATACTGCTGTTCAAAGTATATAGGGCCAAAGGGGCTGGTAATGACCTGGGGGGAGGGGGGGGACCCATGCTATTTTTCTCAATGATTTTCATCCATATTGCAGGGACCAGACATTACATTAAAGCCGCAAGCAGTTTTAAATTACTTTTTTCTTATAGTAATCTCATTTTATGCAGGGACAGTTCTAAACATGTGCCACTTCACAGGCATACTATAGACCCCCATCAGGTACGATATTTAACCACTTAAGCCCCGGACCAATATGCTGGCTAAAGACCCAAGGGGTTTTTACAGTTCGGGACTGCATCGCTTTAACAGACAATTGCGCGGTCGTGCGACGTGGCTCCCAAACAAAATTGGCGTCCTTTTTTCCCCACAAATAGAGCTTTCTTTTGGTGGTATTTGATCACCTCTGCGGTTTTTATTTTTTCCGCTATAAACACAAATAGAGCGACAATTTTGAAAAAAATTCAATATTTTTTACTTTTTGCTGTAATAAATATCCCCCAAAAACATATATAAAAATTGTTTTTTTCCTCAGTTTAGGCCGATACGTATTCTTCTACCTATTTTTGGTAAAAAAAAATCGCAATAATCGTTTATCGGTTGGTTTGCGCAAAATTTATAGCGTTTACAAAATAGGGGATAGTTTTTTTGCATTTTTTTTTTTTACTAGTAATGGCGGCGATCAGCGATTTTTTTCGTGACTGCGACATTATGGCGGACACTTCAGACAATTTTGACAACATTTTTGGGACCATTGTCATTTTCACAGCAAAAAATGCATTTAAATTGCATTGTTTATTGTGAAAATTACAGTTGCAGTTTGGGAGTTAAACACAGGGGGCGCTGTAACATTTAGGGATCACTGTGTATGTGTTTACTAGTGTAGGGGGGTGTGGCTGTAGGAATGACGTCATCGATCGAGTCTCCCCTATAAAGGGGATCACCCGATCGATGCGCCGCCACAGTGAAGCACGGGGAAGCCGTGTTTACACACGGCTCTCCCCGTTTTTCAGCTCCGGGGAGCGATCGCGATGAAGCGGCTATAAACAAATAGCCACGCCGTCGTCCCGGATCGCTCCCCGAGCGGACCCGACCTCCACATGTACCGGGGGGGGTCCCGATCGGACCCCCCACCCACGTCTAGCAGAGGACGTACAGGTACGTGGATGTGCCTGTCCGTGCCATTCTGCCGACGTAAATGTACATGAGGAGGTCGGGAAGTGGTTAAAGGAATTTTTAAAAAACATTTTTTTTTCACTTTAAGCATCATTAAAATCGCTGCTCCAGAAAAAACGTCAGTTTTTAAAACTTTTTTTTCCATTGATACATGTTCCCTGGGGCAAGACCCAGGCCCCCAAACACGTTTTACGACAATAACTTGCATATTAGCCTTTAAAATGAGCAGTTTTGAATTCGAACGTTAGAGTCCCATAGACTTCAATGAGGTTCTAAAAGTTTGCACGAACGTTCGGTCCGTTCGAAGGTTCTGGTGCTAACCGAACGGGGGGGGGGGGGGGGGTGTTCGGCTCATCCCTACTCCCCGTACAGTAGCTGTTAGTCTCGGTCCAGAGGTCCCAGGAACCATGCTCCTACCTCTTCAGAGAATACTCAGCAGCCAGACACCTCTGCTGACAAGGAGGGACTTGGCAATGTTCCAGCACACAAGTCTGGTGAGATTCCCTTATCTTCTGTTAAAGAGACTAATTCAGTTTGCAATCATTTAACCTTTTCATTGCCAAATGTACAAGAAGAGAACCAGGGTTTTTCTAATACACAAATGACGGCTACAGCGCGGGCCTGAAAATCCGGGAGGACGTCAATAGACGTCCTCCCCTTTACACACGCAGCACGCGCGCCCTGTAGGGCGCACGCGGCACGCACTGTGATCACCGAGTCACTGAGACTCGGTGGATCACAGATCCGTGTAAGGGGCCGGTCTTGGCCCCTTACCATGTGATCGGCTGTCAGCCAATGACAGCTGATTACATGATGTAAACAAAGGATCAGTAATCTACTTTTTCTTCTTCTCACGCTGTCAGCGTGACGAGAAAAAAAAACGATCACCGGCTTGTTCACAAGGGACATCAGTCCTGAAGAGGAAGGAGGCACATCTACCTCTACTGTGCCAAAAAATACCCCCTGCAGTATGCTGTTTTTTTTTTTTGTACTTTTTATCAGCCCTTTTTATCCGGCTCCAAGCGGGGATTTCTGCGGGGAATAGGCGTTCCTAAGCCAAGCGGATTTGATTGACGGGCTGCTAAAGCGCATCACGCCTTCCGAAAATACCAGAGGTGACACTCGGGTGTTTACGGCGCCTGCGCCTGCCGTGTAGAGCTGACTGCGCAGGCGCTGTAAACACTCGAGTGTCACTTCGGGTATTTTCGGAAGGCGTGATGCGCTTTAGCAGCCCGTCAATCAACTCCGCTTGACTTAGGAAAGCCTATACCCGGAAGGAATCCCCGCTCGGAGCCGGATAACAACGGCTGATAAAACGATAAGTACAATGCTGGATCTAATGGCAGAAAATTGATTTTTGGGTGAACCCCCGCTTTAAGCATTTTTTTTTTATCTTGCTCATCCATTCTTACATCTCCATTAATTAGAGGCATAACTAGAACCTTCAGGGCCACATAAAGAGCCCCCCTGATCCCCAGCCAGGTCTCCCCCACAGTGGCAGAATGCCAGGGCCCAGTCACAACTGTGACCTTTGCGCTCGCCACTCGGGTCAGTAGTTTTTTTATTTTTGTTATTATTTTGTTTTACTATTTTATTTTACAATTGTATTTTTTACTATTTTTTTTAGGAGCCCCATTGGGGTGGGGGCTTTGGTGAAACATCAGTGGTCTAAACAGAACTCTGATGTTTCACCTTTGAGGCTGAGAAATTAGATTGAGGGTACAGCCCTTAATAGCCTTCTCTGCAGTCTCAGCAGCACAGAATGAATGTACAGGAATAGTTCTGTACACAGCTTCAAGTTCATTCACAAACTGAAGCATAGTAAACACAGTTTACTATTTCTCAGCTATGAATGAATAGTCAGTGATTGGTACAAACCACTGGCTGTTCATTAAGACAAGGAAGAAGCCAATAAATGACACATTTACTGGCCCCTTCCCTGCTCTCCATCATCCCCTGCCTTGGGGGAGGGAAGGGAGAACCCAGAAAATAAGGGGGGTTGTGGGATCACACAGGAGCCAGATCACAGCAGGAGGTAGATAAGAGGGGTGACGGGTGGCACGTACAGAAACCAATTCCCTCCTTTTTCCTCCTGCAGCCTTTTAGTGGAGGGGATTGGTTCCTCTATAAGCTGACCCTCCTATCCAGTTGTATTAAGGGCCGAACGGGCCCCCTGTAGAAATGGGGCTGGGTTGCAATTGTGACCCCCTGCACGTACACCACTGCCACTAGTTACTGCATTTCTCTCAGTTCTGTGTTTGGTAGCTCATTAAAGTGGAGTTCCACCCATTTTTTTATGTTTGTCTGTGCAGCATGCCCTAATCTCATAGTGTTCAGAATGGACACTTCGTATTTATTTTGTTGCTTGTAAATACCTTTATTTTGTAGTCCTTCATTACTTCCTCCTCCTTATTAGCCTAGGCTATTAAGTCACAAGGCTATTCGCAAGGGTTTCTGGGATAGGCATCATGTATCCCAGTAGTCCTTGCAAATAGCCTATTTGCATAGAGAAGGGGCGGCAACTTCCTCTGACACTCCCGTTGCTATGGAAACCTGACTGAAACCTATTACATCGCTTGTGCAGCACTGAGCATGTGTGTGATCTGCAAGGCTGAAATCCAGGAAGTCATACAGTCTGGCTTCATTATGCCCACACTTAAGATGGCCACGGTCTATTTCTAGATCATAAACTAACTAAATGCACTAACACCCTAACAAAACGGACCTTAGTTTACAGACTAACTTTACTAGACTATATTAAGCTTGTGTATTACAGGGATATTTATATTTAAAAAGTGAAATTGTGGGTGGAACTCCCCTTTAAAGCTAAATTCCCAGTGATGGCAGGAGCCAAACAGGACCTGTCTTTTTACTACCCCCTGAATGTCCACCTCCAAATTTACATGACGAGAGAAAGGTGAGTTCAGATTTCTGCGGCCTTGATGCCTCATGATGTGGCAATTTTTAACTTGGCATCAAAAGTTTTAAAGGCCACACTGCCTGCTAAACTCACTCATTGAAGCCATTGGGACCATGCTGCAATCCTGTGCCAAAAGGAAGCAATGCAGCTGCAATGTAGTAGTTCATTGCACTAGGATAGAAAAACATTCCCCTGGGGATTGATCAAACAAACATGCAATAAGCTGCACTGTCCCCTCCTAAAAGGCCTATAAATCTGCAGTCAACTGCAGTCTGAAAAGTGTTTCACCGAAGATTGCTTTTCAAAGGATGGTTAAGTACTATCAGCAGATGGAATGGGGACAGGAAAAAAAGGGGAGGATCAGAGAAGACTAGATAAAACAGCCTTTTTACACAATGTGGAGGATTAACCCATTAGGTTTCACAGTGAGTATAACAAGCATGCTTTACTGCATATACAGACTGATGTTACTGTTGTTGGTTTAGTAACACTTTGAAGGCTAAGTTCACCTTTGGAACATGTTACCACCCGTATTTAGGATGGAACATGTAGCTCCTATATTCTCTCCCCCCAATCCCCCCCCCCCTTCCTGTGACCAAAAGGCAGATGATCTTATCCCCACACTCGCAGACACAGTTCAAAAAAAATGTGGCTATACGGGATCCTGGCATTGCACCCGTGATCTGCTTTACAGGCTCCAGTGTAAAAAATAAATAAATGCTAATTTTACAAAAAGATGTGCATTTATTATTTTTCATATACAAAGTGAACTTATCCTTTAAGTAAATGAGAGAATCTGACATTTTTTCCCTATTTTGTAGGGAAGAAGGGGCCTATGTCTACCTATAGTTAATGCATAGTTCACACAGTAATGGCCATTGATTAGTTATAGGATTGAATATTGCAATCTCCCATCGGACCCTTCCAGCAAGGAAGAGATGCCCCCAGAGAGCATTTCCATCTCCTCTATGTTCAGCCTTGGTGCACTCCAGAACAGTCATGCTTTTTTTCACTTTTTCAAAAGCACTCATGGCTTTTTATCTTCTTTGTTGTTTCAAACCAAGGCTAAAAAACAATCTGGGCAACATGTGTTTCGTAAAATGTGCATGCTATTCTCACAAAATAGCAATCAAAGAGATAAAAGCAGTAAATTCTCCAGATTCCTTACTCTTGAAAAAATGTACTTTGGGGTGCCCAACATCTACAGCTAGGGACCTCTATCATAGGTCAGTTCTACAAGAGTACAGCAGAAATCAGGAGGAAGGGCAAAAATGAATGAGGTCAGGAGAGAAGAGGTATGGAGAACAAGAAACAGCCTCACGCACTTTTCTTCATCATTGTTTTTCATGACGAGATTCTTGGTAAGGATCTCTTGCCGGCCAAGTGTACAGACACTCCATTCAAAAGAAATGTGTTCTCTATTTTCTCGTCGTGAAATTCTCGGCAGTGTTTTCCTGCTGAGAATCCCGAACGTGTGTATACTTGCCTCTCCATGGAAACCCGTGCATGCTCAAAATGACTTAGACGCATGCGCAGTAGCTTCCAAGGCATAGGTAGGGTGTAGCAAGATGGCGGAGACGGCATAGAATGTGACGAGCGCGGTCACATTCTATGCCGTCGCTGCCATCTTGCTTCACCCTACCTATGCCTTGGAAGCTACTGCGCATGCGTCTAAGTCATTTAGAGCATGCGTGGGTTTCCATGGAGAGGTAAGTATACACACGCTCGGGTTTCTTGGCAGGAAAACACTGCCGAGAATTTCACGACGAGAAAATAAAGAACATGTTCTCTATTTTTCTTGTCTAGATTCTGGGCAGTTTTCTTGACGAGAAACCTCAAAGCCTCATACACACACACGGTTTACTCGGCAAGAAAGCTCTGCCAGCAGTTTTCTTGCTGGTTCTTGCCGAGAAAACCGAGTGTGTGTGCAAGGCTTCACCAGGGCCGGCCCTATGATGGGACCAGGTGGTACCATGCGGCACTTTTAGGGGAGCGGCATTCTGACGTCCGCCAGCCAGCCCACTCTGCTCCCCTCCGCTCCTCACAGGCAGTGGTTAGCGAGTGAAGATAACAGGTGTTGTCATGGTCGCTAATCAGGGGGGTAGTTGCGCCGCTGACAGCCTGCCGTGCGCGGCACCCGGACGCTATAGAGGAGGAGAGGAGAACATTTCACAAGCACCCGCCGCCCCCCCCCTCGCTGGCTGGAAGGAGATGCAGGGCCATCTTTACAGTACTATTGTAGCCACAGTATCTATCCTGAGCCTGCTGCCTGCAAGCTAAGAATAATTGCTTGGGAGTTAGGATGTAAGCGCTGCCTATCCTGTCCTGTCACTACCTTTCCCCAGCCACTTCCTCACTTCACTATGTCCGCCTGTCTAATCCCACACTGTGCTGCCATTTGGATCCGCCTAACCCCTCCCACTCCTACTCCCTGCATTGCCCGCAGTGTGCAATGAAAGGGGATCTACAAGCAACTGGGCGGGAGATTTAATACAAGTATAGCTGCCTAAGCCACCCAAGGTGATGCAGTCTGAATGGGGGAGGCAATAAATGGTGAACAATCCTTTTGCCCCCACCATCACTTGCTCTACCCCCCTTCTCCCTCCCTCTCCCCCCTTCTTTCCCCCCCCCCCCCCACACACAGTCTCTCTCTCTCTGCCCTTTTCTCTCATAGCTCATTTTCTCTCTTTTTCTCGCCCACCCCCCATTCTTTTTTCCCCTCTTACTCTTTCATCTACCTTTCTCTCATCCTCCTTCTCTCCCCCATGTTTCTCCACCTCTCTTCCTCCCTCCTATCTCCTGTCTTTAGCTCCCTCTATTTTTTTCTCATCTCCCCCCCACCCCATGGTCCCCCCAACAGTCTCACTCCTTTTCCTCAGTCCTCACCCTCTTGTCCCCCTCTATTTCTCACTTTCTCTCCCTCCTCTCCATCATTCTCCCCCCCCCCATATATTTTTTTTTACCCCCTCTTTCTCCTCTCCTCTCACTCTCTCTATCTTTGCCCCTTCTACCTCCCCCCAGCTTGTTCCCCTCCCTTTCTTTCCCTCTCATATTTCCCCTTCCTCTTTTCGTTTCCCCTCTCTCTTTTTCTCTCCCCACCAACCCCAACACTCCCCCTCTTTCTTTCATCTTTCTCCTCTTTAGCCGCCCTCTCTTTTTTCCCCCTTTCTCCCCCCTCTCTTTTGTCCCCCTCCACCTCCCTCTCTTTTGTCCCCCTTTCTCCCCCACCCTCTTTTTCTCTGTCTCTCTCCATTTCCCTCCTTCCTCTATCTCCTTCTCTTCACTCTCTCTCATATCTCACCTTTACTTCCCCAGACCTGTCCTGGGGGGGGGGGGGTTTGCTAACCCTGTTAACCACCTCCCCAATGCAGAATTCCAGCCTGTCCGTTGCTGGCTAGCCTTGGAATTAGAAGCGGCATAACATCAAATCTCATGATGTCTACAAAATGTAAGTCATCTCAAATTGTATTGTACACTGTATTTACCACTACCACTTTAAACATGACCACTTTCACCGTGGCACACATAGCATAGCCTCTAGCAATGAATCAGGGAGCCACATTGTGTGCTGTAACCTCTAGCAACCAGTCAGTGAGTGGTAACCTTTGGCAACCAATTGTGGTAGCTGCCTGATTTTCTGCAGTAAACAAATTTTAAGTCTAGCTGCTATCTATTGTATGTCTCAGAACACTGGGGTGATCTTTATCACAGGCCAAAAGGGGTTTGTTTTTTTATGATGTGGGGGTGGAGAGCAGAATTGCATTAAAGGGGGCCCAAGAAAATGTTTGCCCAGGATCCAGTTAATATTAAAGACAGCCCTGCCTTGCTGCAAGCATCATTAGAGTGTCATTAAACAAGCCAGAGCATCCCCCTCGCTCCTCTTGGTTCCCTGCTGCTAGGTTGCCTTGCAATGTGATTGGCCGGTACCCGGGCGGGGGGTGGTCAGTTTATCGACGTTGAACATTGACCCAGCCCTAGCAGGTGCAGCAGGAAGCTAGATAATAGAAAGCAGCATGGAGGGTAAGTAAAAAAAAAATAATGTGTGCTGCTGTGCCCCTGTGCCGCCTGTAGATTTGGACTTTATAAACAACAAAAAAACGACAATTTAAAAAAATATTTATATATTTTTAACTTTTTGCTATAATAAATATCCCAAAAATGTATATATAAAAAAAGAATTTCTTCATCAGTTTAGGCCAATATGTATTCTTCTACATATTTTTGGTACAAAAAAAAACACAATTAGCGTACGTTGATTAGTTTGCACAAAATACATTGTGGCCACCGGCAGTTTACAGGTCCCTTTATACTCCTGGATACATGTATAGAGCCATGATACATACTCTTTATACTCCTATATACATGTATAGAGCCATGACAGGTCCTCTTTATATTTCTTTTTACATGTATAGAGCCATAACAGGTCCTCTATATACATGTATAGAGCCATGACAGGTCCTCTATATACATGTATAGAGCCATGACAGGTCCTCTAAATACATGTATAGAGCCATGACAGGCCCTCTTTATACTCCTACATACATGTATGGAGCCACGACAGGTTCTCTTTATATTCCTATATACATGTATAGAGCCATGGCGGGTCCCCTTTAGTTATCATGATATAAAATAATGAATGTGGGGGCCTTTTGGTGGGCGTGATTTTTTTTGGGGGGGCAGCATGTCATTCTTGGTCCCAGGCAGCACAATGTCTTGGGCCGCCACTGGGCTTCACACTAGGTTTTGGTCTGTCACCATCCTTCCATAACTGTGTAATTCACAATAAAAATGATTTTATCTAGATTCCACTTGTACCCAAGACCACAACAAGGGCAGGCCACGAACATGGCGTAGATTGAGTAGGCCTTTAGCAGAATCTGGTTTTGCTCCTGTACTGGCCTGTTTAGTCAACAAACAAATTTATTGCATTTGGGGCACTCAGATCTCCACATTGTTTTTACATTTAAAATTCCATATACACCTAACCTTCTATATAAAAAGATATGAACTTCTTGCATTTGAGCAAGTGATGTTCATCATATTCATTCCTGTATAAAAAGTTAATTTAGTTTATTAATAGAAGATGTTTTCCAAAAACAACTATGCATACATGACTATGGTAATGTACGATAATAGTATACATTTTAATATTGTAGGCAAGACACAATATACATATATATTTTTTTCAGTTTAAATATTTTATTGTTTTCCCTTTAATTTCTACACAAAATGCATCTCACTCTTGCAGTTGTATGCTCAACGACCATTCAGTAACAGTGTTGCGCAACACATCCAAATACATTATATAACTTTATATTAAAGTTTTAAAAGTAGAACTGTCCAGCCATTTTCCCACACACAGTTTAAATATATTCACAAATATTCAAAAATAATGTTGATTATATTTCTAGTCAAGTACCCAGAAAAAAAAATATTATTAAAAAAAATACTCCATTTCATCTTCACTGTCCAGAAAGATATTCCGTTTTATACAGCCCGGGGAGAAGTTGGGGCTCCAGCTGAAAGAACAATGTAGCATCAACATGGAGTCCTTGTAGCTAGGATACACATGATATGTGCTGTAAATTAAGCATATTTATACCACACTCTTTTGCCGAGAGATTCCTAGTAAAAAATGTATTGCAGTGTCTTCAGAAATATATACAACTTAACCTGTCATTTTAATATTATTTCTTCTCTCCTAAAGTGCTGAATCCAGGCTTATGCAATAAGGCTGCGCAAAGAGTAAGAATGTGTGGAAACCCATAACAACCAATCAAACTTACTTATTCATGTATTGACATGGTAGAGCATTGATAGATTTTGCTGATTGGTCGTCGGTGCTACAGCACGTAACATGCGGCTCTGCAGCCTTCTCTAATAAAGGCTACGAAAATGTGTGTGTAAAGACATAGCAGACAAACATGCAGGACAGCATTACTGACCCCAAAAATAACTTATGGCACTAAATAAATAGTATGATCTAGTGTGTAAAAAAAACTGTGACTGGACTTGGAAAACAAAGTAGATATAATCCTCTATCTATTTAAAATATCTGGAAAAACCTATGCAAAGAAACAGACAGTTTTTGGCTGTGTGGTCTCGTACACACGACCGAGGAACTCGTCGTAAATGAAACATCGTTTTCCTCGACGAGTTTCTTGTTAGGCTTGTCGAGAACCTTGACAAGCTTTCTTTGCGTACACACTGTCAAGACAAAATCTCGTCGTTCTCAAACGCGGTGACGTACAACACGTACAACGGCACTATAAAGGGGAAGTTTGATTCCACTGGCGCCACCCTTCTGAGCATGTGCGGGTTTCTAAGCATACACACGAACGTGTTTCTCGTCGAAAACCAGCCCGACGAGGAAATTGAGACTCCCGACGAGGAAAAAGAGAACTTGTTCTCTTTTTTTCTCATCGAGTTCCACGACAGTTTTCTCGATGAAAAACATACGCACAACTGTTTTCCTCTGCAAAAAAGCTCTGCCACCAAGTTTCTTGATGGATTCTGTCGAGGAAAACGGTCGTGTGTACGAGGCCTGTCACCAATTTGGCTCTTTTGTATCTTTAGGGCAGCGACAGTCATATGTGTTTGTGCATAAGTACTAATAGTGTTTTTGCAGCTTTTTTTGTGCATTTTCACGAAGGATTCTTTTGCACCTGTAGGAAGAAAAAAAGATTTTGATATTTTGTGTAGCCTTTAGAGAAGTGATTTGGTTCTTATCTAGCCAACTACCCCACTGGAACGGCTATAGGACATTTATTGCATGTCATGTGATGCTTTATGTTGTATGTCATGTTTCAGCACAAAACTCTTTTAAATTATAGACAGTGCTTTTGAAAAAATATTTAATGTGTTGCTGTTAAAGCACACCTGTGATGCTTATTAGTCTAAACTTTTTTTTAAAACATACATTTCCAATAAAAAAATCCGAAATAAAATATGTTTATGGGAAAAGCTGACTATTGACAGAGCAAAAGTCTATGAAAAATAAATCAGATTTCTGGTTGTAAAAAGGGATATTATGCTGGTTGTGAAATGTGTGTGAATTATAACGCAGGCAAGACCTACACAATTTTTAATCTAATTGGTAATGCAAGTCAAGTAAAAAACTTTATGGTTGAATAAAAAAACACACTTGGGTCATGCCTACAGCTACTGTGCTCCCATGTTAAGTCAATCTTTGATATTGGCCCCAAATTGTAGCTGCTGCGTGCTAGCAAGCACACAACCAATTAGAAAACACTGCAGTCAGGCTTTAGTATCTTATTGATCGGCTACTATGTAACAGGTTCTAGGAGACCACAGCCACAAATGCAGGGAATGATCATGGGCCATGATCATGACCACATAGAAGCACAGTAAAATTTACATGTAGCCATATCCCTAAATTTCAATGCATTAGCTGCATTCTTATATGAAGAAAAATGGGCAACTTTTTGCTTGTGTTCATATGGTATCAAAGCTCTATGTAATAAAACACTGTGGTACGTTTACACTGTAGCCCAATGTAAATCCCTTTTCTACTGCTTCATAATATGTAACCATATCATGAGAAAGACAGAAATTCATTTCTGGTTTATAACGTAAAGAAAGATGAGGCGGGTAGGACGGCAGCTTTGTTAACATTGTTAACAGCAGAGGCAGACGCTGATGCTTTGGTTGACAAATGGAAATAATCCAACAGTTTCATGTAGTAAGCATCCAAAGTCTTTCTATATGCAAGTTGATAAAAAAAATATCCATGGGTTGTGAAGATAAAGATGTGGTTTCTGTAAAGCATGGAGCCTCTTTCAGGCTCTCTCTAAAAAGCATACTTAGTATGCTAAAGCTGGAGCCTTCTGAATCCAAGTGTTCATACAAATAAAATATAGTTTGACTAAAGACCATTAACAGGGAGGGGCTTTGTCTTCTGTTGCACAAAATGTCCCAATATCCTGTTCACTCTTCATCTTCCCTCATCTCAACAATGTCTGTTAATTCCTCAGACTGTGGCATATCAGTCATTGCTGAATCTTCCCCTTCTACTGCAGTCTCCGTATCGTTCTTCTTTTTCTAGGATGAAAAAATGGAAAAAAAGAGGTAGTTTATTTGACTAGAGAAGCTATCTTATCAGCCTATAGAACCATATAAACAAAATAATGCAGATCATCTTTTTATCTACGCATCATCATGTCTGAATACAGGTTTGTAACAAATGTATGCATTGTACTGCAAAAGTATGTAATATTGAAGACTATTAAAAACCCCAAAATAATGTGTGTATTGAAGCTTACCAGTTATTAAATGTGGTACCTGCATTTTTTAGGCTTTCTTCCATTTATTTATGCCTAATAGTACTGTGCATAAAAAGTTTTGCCCCTTCTTGGCTACACTCAGTCCTCCAATGTATCCTTGAGGGCAGCCAATGTAATCATCCAGGCTAGACAACAAACACTTCTTTGTTTATCTCTATTACATGGCAGTTGATGGAATTAGAAACTTACAAAATAAATTGACAGTAAATAGCATTGTGCTGTCTTTTCAGCTCACAGGCATGTTCTGTAATTGCTGAAAACGTTCAGCCTGGAAAAAGTATAATAATGCAGGCACCACATCTACAAACTGGTAGGTGGTTATATATAATTGTTTTGATTTAGGTCAGGGTACCCTTATGCTAAACAAATGTAAATGGTACAATGTCATACAATATCAACTGGTTATAGGGAACACAATTTAAAGAGGGGGTTCACCCTAAAAACTATTTTCTAACATTAGATTGAGCTGACTCTCGACAATTACAGTATGCCTTTTTTTTTTGCTGTACATACCTCGTACAGCTATTTTCTTCCCTGGCTTCCGGGTAGTGAATCCCGCGGGAGTGGGCATTCCTATCCAGCAGGTGATTGACGTAATGACAAAAACTACCTCCCCCCGTCGCATAAGGAGCGCCACGAGTTGCCAAAAGAAGCTGAACGGCGAGTCGGCGCTATACGGCGCCTGCGCAACGCCATTCGGCTTCTTTCGGCAACTTGTGCCCCTCCTTATGCGACGGGGGGAGGTAGTTTTTGTCATCACGTCAATCACCTGCTGGATAGGAACGCCCACTCCCGCGTGATTCACTACCCGGAAGCCGTGGGGAAAAATAGCTGTACGAAGGTATGTACAGCGAAAAAAAAAACGCATACTGTCATTGTTGCAAGCGAGCACAAAAATGTTTTAGGGTGAACCCCCGCTTTAAGGTCATCTCTTATCCGTTGATTCAGATAATTGTAAGATTTAGAGGATTTCAGCTGCCTGAACATTTTTTAGCTTTGTTATACTTTGTGGCTTTAAGGATAAAACAGACCAGCCTGACACAGATCCTGCTTCATGTCTTGCTTTACCGGGAGAAACATTCATATTATAACGGGGTACGGAGATTGTGCTGGGGAATAATTTAAACTGATATAAGCACTAAATCAATCAGTGACTGACTGGTCTGATTAAAACTTTAAGTACATCTCCGGTAAATCTAAAATAAGTCTGCGCATAGTACATATTATGTAATAAACATATAACCCATCCACTTCTATTTTGTTCTTTTTACCTGATGATCCTGGCAATGGCCTCTTGTATACTATATTTCTGGTGGAGGGCTGACTATGCTTTCTGCCTGGCACTGAAATTTTCCCATTGTTATTGGCCCTCCAATATGCCTTTTGCCGGGTACACACGATCAGTAATTCCGACAAGAAAAGTTCGATGTGAGCTTTTGGTTGGAAATTCCGACCGTGTGTAGGCTCCATTGGACTTTTTCTGTCGCAATTTGAGAGCTGGTTTTCAATTTTTCCGACAAGAAAAGTTCTTGTCGGAAATTCCCGATGTCTGTATGCAATCCTAACGTGCAAAAAAAAAACAACACACGCATGCTTGGAATCGATTCAACGCATGCTCGGAATCATTGAACTTCATTTTTCTCGGCTCGTTGTAGTGTTGTACGTCACTGCGTTCTTGACGGTCTGAATTTTGTGTGACCGTGTGTATGCAACACAAGTTTGAGCCAAAATTCAGTCAGAAATAAAAATCCACGGGTTTTCTTGTTGGAATTTCCAATCGTGTGTACGCGGCATAAGTCCGTCAGATTTAGATTTGATGTTGCAAGTTAGAGCTTCCTCCAATGCAAAGGTTGTCATGCAGTAGGAAGCTCTCACAGTGTCAAACACAGACCAGCCGCTGTACCACCTTCCCTTCTCCCACCCCCATGTCAGTTGGCCATAAGTACACATCTACCAGCCACAGAGAAATAGGGATGAGCCAGAATGTTTGAGGTTACATGACCACATGTATGCATTACAACTACCAGTGAATGTCTGGTAAAAGTCTCATACACAGTTTATAAATATGCATCATGTAGCCTCAAAGATAAGAGACAAATGGGCTTCTGGAATCATACAAACCTTTTTGCAACTGCCACTTGTGCACAATCTTGGCCAGGCCACACCAAAAAAACTCAGGAGAGATCATGAGGATGATATTAAAGGACTGTAAATGTTATGTTTTGTTGAACAGCATACAGATAAAAAATATTAAATTATAATTTATGTCATAACAGAAAATCACACTATGGTAATAAATGTATCAGAATAACTTGTATATCTTAGTAATTTAAGATCATTTAAACAAAAACAAAAAAAAAATTCTTTTAAAAAATCTTTTAAGACACATATGTATTGACTTACTAAATGGAAAATAGACCGTGCACTCATTTTGCCCAGAGCATAGTGAATGTGGTAAAGTTTCAGTTTTGAAAAAGATACCCAATCAGGTGCAAGGGAAATCATTTAAAAAAAAACAGCACTTTTGTCCAATGTGATTGGATGCTGGAAATCAGCAGAGCCTCACCACATTCACAAAATGCTGGGAAAAATGAGTGCGCAGTCGACAGTATTTGCCTTTAGTAAATCAACCCCTATTAGGCCTTGTACACACGACTGAACATGTCCACTGAAACTGGTCCGTCAGACCAGTTTCCGCGGACATGTCCGACCGTGTGTAGGGCCTACCGGACAGTTTTCCGGCCTAGCGGACAGGTTTCCAGCGGACAAAAGTTTCTTAGCATGTTAAGAAACTTGTCCGCTGGAAGCCTGTCTGATGGTTAGTACGACTCATCGGACATGTCCGCTGGCCCGAAATCCCGCGCATGCGTCGAATTGATTCGACGCATGCGTGGAAGCATTGAACTCCCGTGTCAGAGAACGTCTGTGTATTCTACGTCACCGCGTTCTCTGTCCGCGGGAATTTTGGTCCGATGGTGTGTACACACATCAGACCAAAAGATCCCAGCAGACATGTCTGATGAAAACGATCCGCGGACCGTTTTCATCGGACATGTCTGCTCGTCTGTACAAGGCCTTAAAGGATTTAAAAAAAAAATTAACAAGATATATAAATTATTCAGAAAGGGCTTCCAATATCAAATTTATTACCATAGTATGATTTTCTGTTATCACATAAGTTGCTATCATTTTATATATTTTATCTGTATACTGCTCAACAAAACATAACATTTACAGCCATATGTCTGTGTCATATTAATACAACATTTTGGGATACAATATATCAGGCTGAGGTGATTGATCTTAAAAAATAGATTTTGTGTCACTAGGCCTATTTTTGCCAATGATAAATGATAGACGTAGGGACTTTTGGTAAAAGCGAAATTTGAAAAGAGGTTAGGAGTTAAGAAGGGTAAAATAAATATAATATAAAAAGAATGTGTGCCAAATGCCAAATGTAAACTTAACACTTTTTCTCAAGTTAAAGGGGGCAAATGGTAATTCAGAAATAGGAAGAGTGTGAAGGCATTTTGTAAAGTTTATTTATCCATATATAATTAACGAATCAAATAAAATAAAATAAAGGGAAGTGCACATGCATCATTTTAAAATAGAGGGTGATAAGTTACATCCGAAATGAGGCGTTTCAGTTAGTATAATCTTTTTGGATTCTTTGACAATAGTTTTATCTCAACAAAATATATCTATTATCATAGATATTAATAGATAGATTAATTAGAAAGAACCTGTTTGCTAAATTACAGAGTAGTTTATCAGATAAGTAATTACTCCTTGAAAAAAAAAGCAGCATGGAGACTGAAAGGAGATTGTGAGATAAGCAACTATAGCACCAATATATGAATGAAGGTCTGAAAGCAGTGCTCCTCAAATAGTTCGCCTAGTTGCAATAGTAGATGATCCTTATCCATTTTTCCAATCTATGTATTTTGCTGCAAAATTATATATATATATATATATATATATATATATATATATATATATATATATATATATATATATATATATATATATATATATATATATATATTCCTTGTTCATGTTTATTTTTTTATATATAACAGGGAAAAGTTAGAGCATATGTCAAACTCTGCAGCCCAACTTA
Organism: Rana temporaria; assembly: GCF_905171775.1. NCBI lineage: Eukaryota > Metazoa > Chordata > Amphibia > Anura > Ranidae > Rana > Rana temporaria. The sequence goes on along the minus strand of NC_053493.1, from coordinate 214,925,464 downwards.
ATATTGCCACACCCAAAGTACAAAGCATCACAGCCGTGGCATGTGTACAGCTTTATCAGGCTGTAATGTTACAATTCCAGTGGGTGGCTAGGGCGACGCAAAATCATTGCCAGTGTGAAACAGCTCTTAGGCTGCAATAACACCCGTGCATGCTCATTACAATGGAGACACCCAATGTACATACATTTTGAGCGGTACCTGAAGTGGGCTGTGTGCATCTATAGAGAAACAAAGTGCAGCTCAGCCATGTTCCCCACTTCCTTCTCACAGGATTTGACTGAAAGCAACTGTAGCCTATAGCTCCCGATGCTCTTATTGTCTCCTGTTAGACCAGGATAAGAGAGCAGAGATTTGTCTAAATGAATAATACAGGTATTTTAAGGTACCAGAGGGTGTGTTTTCTTACCTGTTTTCGATATACGTAAAGAGATGCAATAGCAACCATTGTGGACTCTCCTACAAAGCCAGCGAGGAGGGATCCTACACCTAATGTGGCTCCATGAACCCTGTGTACAAGAAATAAACACAAATCACATAAATGGGGAGAGGGTCACTTACAGATTTTCTGTAAAAGCGAAAGTACAGTTTAATGACAAACACACGGAAAAGCTTAACTTGATTCACATCATAAGATAAGAGAAAATAAATGTGTGATGTTTTGTTTATATGGCACGCACCATAGGGAGTATTAGGCTAACTCCCACGTATTTATGTTTGATCTCAAACTAGTTAATGCTTATATATGTCTCACTGGTGATAGCCTTAGTAATAAGAGAAAAACTCAATGTGGGTTTATATATTTTGACTTAAAGTGGATGTAACCCTCACATATACCCAGTGAAGTGAACAGCCTCAGATGATACACAGGGATGAAACAAATCTCCCTACACAAGTTTTACACACACACACACATATATGTGTGTATATATATATATATATATATATATATATATATATATATATATATATATAAATATATATATATATATATATATATATATATATATGCTGTATTCATCTTTTTATACTGTTTAGAAAGTGCACATTGTGTTAGGAGATTTTCTCTTCCTCTTCCTGGTTAGCACCGCAGTGAAGCCTGGGCATACAGCCAAGACAGCTGATTGGAGGAAAGGCACACACACCCCCTCCTCATAGGTGGAGACTTTGTTTGTTGAATAGTTCAGGGCTCTGATAATCTATTTATAGCATCCTCTCCAACACAAAACTCAGGCTGCTTTTATCATGTGACGGAGAACTTGTCAGGAGTTATCAGGCTAATAACAGAAGAACGGAGTAGGAGACAGCTACGGGACACAGTGCTTTGAAGAAATATAAGAAAACACCACATATATATGTGCCTAGCTCAAATTTCATGAATCGGTTTTACATCCACTTTAAGAGTACAGTATTTCAAGGAGAATAGTAGAACAGTGAGAGCTACATGCAGTCACAGACGCATGCATATACATAGTCACAATTTTACATACAATGACAAACACTAATCTGTGCATGCAAAACAACTACACTTAGGACCAATTCACACCTTGTGCGTTGAGCTGCACTGGGTAGTTTTGCCTAATGCTAGTCAAGGCAATTTGTCTCATGAGTTCAGTTCCCACAACTGCAACGCAGGATGTGCTACTTTTTTTTTTTAGTAAAGTGTGTTGCAACACACTACACCACATTGTAACATTGTACTGTGCATACAGATAAATGAAATGTTATTTTGTGCCATTTTAATAAAGATGGAAAAAATCTAAATAAAAAGTGTGATGCATTATTAAAGTGCATCTTCATTGCTCCCTTCATAGCATATGCCAGTGGTCATGGAATAACATGGCAGAGGGTGTAAATGAGTCCTTACGTAGAAACTCTTACATGCTGTGTACACGTACAGTTAAACATATGTGAACACATATACATGATCACATGTACATGATCACACACATGGATGGCTATACTGCAAAAACTAAAGCCGGCCATACATGGTTTGAAATTCGGCCAGTTCAGCAGGGAACAGATGAGAATAGATCCATGTATGGGTAGGCTGATTGTACCCAAGGCAATCCATTTATCATTTGGGTACAACCAGCCTGTTGGATTTTTCTAATGCAATTACTGCCAGCAGCTATAGCCGCTGGAAATCCAGTGATTTCCTTTCCTTTCACCCGTGGCAAAAGGAAAGAAAATCACATCATCTATGGGCTGTCTAACACATTTCAGTTTTTACTACTCTTCCAATTTTAAAAATCCATTAGCTAGGAGAAAGTCACTCATTAAACACAGCGTAAAAGTCCACATTACACAAGGTTTCATGTTCTACCAAACATTTCAGATCAAAAAAGCAAGTGTTCTATTCACTGTGTTCTCTATCAAACAAGCGCCAGTGTTTCCCGAACAATAGTCATTGTTTGGTGACCACAAAGTTTACATTGAAAGAGTTCATTTTAAACTAAATTCACTATGGAAAGTCACAGTAATTAACCCTCATCTTTTGGCAAGTGTCTACTTTTGGCATTTATTTTTTATTTATTTATTTGTTTTCAAGCAAATGCAATGTAAAAAATAAATAAATAAAAAGACCAGTAGAAGAGTTTATGTACTAAAGTAGAGTTCTCCAAACGTCTTTGATCTTTTTGCATTCAACGTGAAAGAGCCCCCTCCCCACTTACATTAGAGTTCCTATTTACCTTAGGATCCCCATCAAAGTCCCATCCTTGCATCAGGGCCTCCATCAAATTTCCCCTTTACATGAGGGTCCCCCCTTACATCATGGTGCCCATCAAAGCCCCCCCCCCCCCCTCTACATCTGAATCTCCACCAGGGTCCCTATTTACATCAGGGTTCTCCAAACTTTCTAAACAAAGGGCCAGTTTACTGTCCTTCAGACTTTAGGAGGGCCAGGCTGGGGCCATTGGGAGTAGAAAATGTCCAGTGGGAGTAAACAATACCATATCTTTGGTGTCAGTGGGAGGACTAGTGCTCCATTGTTGGTGCCAATAGAAGGAATTGTACCCTTTTGATAGTGTCAGTTGGATGAATAGTGCCCCATTGGTGGTTTCAGCAACAAAAATTATTCCCCATTATTGGTGTCAGTGATGAAATAGTGCCCCAAGGGCCGGATAAAGGCAAGCAAAGGGCCGCATCCGGCCCCAGGGCCACAGTTTGGAGACCCCTGCTATAGATAACAACTAATAAGGATAGTGCCTGTTCAGTAGATCGCAGTTGCAATGTCAGGCTCCTGCAGACACTCAGTAGCCCTGATGTTTCGTCCTTTCGACTTCCTCTGACAGCACAGAAAACGCATGTAATGGCACCAAATACTGCCTAGCTGTTTAAAGGTTTGTGTATTGTGAATAAATTATAAGTGAATCATATAATATATTATCAGTGTGTACCTTATTTACCTGAAGATAGATTGCTGAATGACGTAGCTTTTCAGTAACTGCTCTGTGAACAGATGGCTACAGTAGGAATATATAACTACAGAATACACAATTTACATTATTCTTTCCCAAACCAAATGTATACACACGTTAACCACACTGTGGCTAAATATAAGGGCTCTTTTACATGGGGCAGAGCAGGGATTCTGTCCGCTGATCCCCGCTGAGCAGGCAGATAACAGGCCCGTGTCATCTCTGCTTATGCAGAGCGGACATGGACACAACCTGCTTTCCTCTGCGGTTGGTAAGATGTAAACGAACCGCCTGTCCGTTTAAATATGTCTGCCATCCGATCAGGCCAAGTAGATGGGGAAAAGATTCCGATGTTTACATTCGTCGCTCCATAGAGGGCAATGGATGGTTCAATCGGGTACACCTGAAGAACTGACAGGGGCCTCAAACTTATGTATGTAAATTGAAAGCACACATGCAACAATATGTTATGAAAAAGACAACATCTTCAGATGCTGGAAAGAGTTGTTGTAATCCTGCTAATTGATCTGTAAGTCAAAAAAAGTATAGCATATGCCACCAGGCCGCAATCCTTAGAGGCTAAATATTAACTTTATAGTATGCTGTGTAACTGGTGAAAGGTTACTGAATTATATAGGGATCTCATAATACAAATTGTATGAATGTATCTAGTAATTAGGTGTTATGCGAAACCTAGTACAAAAGGTCAACCTTTTCCATCCTGTTGTGTTAAATAGGAAACCTACCCCATGTAAGGCAAGATAATAAGACTAGAGATTAGAACGATAATTCTTAGAACAGAGCTGGGTGCCAGGACAAACGTCTTCTTCAGTGTCATTAGCCAGCCAGTTAAGTGGGCCCGCACAGTAACTGTATAAAATAAAAAAGAGCAACATTGTTTGTTAATAGCATACAATTAAAGATTTTTAGATTGGCTAGTTCATAAAAATAAAGTGTATATATAGACAAATAATAAAAAGCACCAAAAAGAGACATTCTTAATTGACTCACTCAGCTTCAATACATAGAGTCTCTAAAATACAGTGGGGATCGAAAGTTTGGGCACCCCAGGTACAAATTTGTATTAATGTGCATAGCGAAGCCAAGGAAAGATGGAAAAATCTCCAAAAGGCATCAAATTACAGATTAGACATTCTTATAATATGTAAAAAAAAATGGCGTCTGCAAAAGTTTGGGCACCCTGCAGAGTTAATATCTTGTACTCCCCCTTTGGCAAGTATCACAGCTTGTAAACGCTTTTTGTAGCCAGCCAAGAGTCTTTTAATTCTTGTTTGAGGTATCTTTGCCCATTCTTCCTTACAAAAGTATTCAAGTTCTTTGAGATTTCTGGGCTGTCTGTCACGCACTGCTCTTTTAAGGTCTATCCATAGATTTTCAATTATGTTGAGGTCAGGAGATTGTGAAGGCCATGGCAAAACCTTCAGTTTACACCTCTTGATGTAATCCCCCGTGGATTTTGAGGTGTGTTTAGGATCATTATCCATTTGTAGAAGCCATCCTCTTTTTAACTTCAGCTTTTTCACAGATGGCATCAAGTTACCAGCCAAAATTTGCTGAAATTTTATTGAATCCATTTTTCCTTCTATTTGTGAAATGTTCCCTGTGCCACTGGCTGCAATACAACCCCAAAGCATGATTGATCCACCCCCATGCTTAACAGTTGGACAGAGGTTCTTTTCATTAAATTCTGTGCCCTTTCTTCTCCAAATGTACCTTTGCTCATTCCGGCCAAAAAGTTATATTTTAACCTCATCGGTCCACAGAACTTGTTTCCAAAATGCATCAGGCTTGTCTATATGTTCATTTGCAAAGTTCAAACGCTGATTTTTGTGGTGAGGACGTAGAAGAGGTTTTCTTCTGATGACTCTTCCATGAAGACCATATTTGTACAAGTATCTCTTTATAGTGGAATAGTGTACCACAACTCCAGTGTCTGCCAGATCTTTCTGGAGGGATCGTGCAGTCAAACGTGGGTTTTGAATTGCTTTTCTTTCTTGGTCTTCCAGATCTTGCTTTAACTTCCACTGTTCCTGATGACTGCCATTTCTTAATTACATTCCGAACAGAGGATATTGACATCTGAAAACGCTTTGCTATCTTCTTATAGCCTTCTCCAGCTTTGTGAGCGTCAACTATTCTCACTTTCAGTTTTCTAGACAACTGCTTTGAAGAACCCATGGTGCTGATTGTTGGGGCAAGGTCAGATGAGTTTGGGCATTTAAAACCTTTGAGATTGACATCACCTGGTCTTCCCAGACGATGATTGAGAACAATCCATGACACTGGCAGGTCTCAGCTTTGCAAAGGGGGCAGTGTATGCTATAAATTCTGCAGGGTGCCCAAACTTTTGCAGACACAATTTTTTTGTTTTCTGTAATTTTGAAAGTGTAAATGATGGTAATAAAATCTAACTTTTTTTGACATATTATAAGAATGTCTAATCTGTAATTTGAGTCCTTTTGGAGATTTTTTTTTTCAGCTCGTCGTAGTGTTGTACGTCACCGCGTATTGGCACAATCGGATTTTTGACTGATGGTGTGTAGGCAAGACTGATGAAAGTCAGCTTCATCGGATATCCAACGAAAAAATCCATCGGATCAGATTCCATCAGATATCCGATCGTGTGTACAGGGCTTTAAAGGACAGCTTGGCAATAATAGCAATGTTTGCTTTGACTTTCCTACTTGTCCCCTTAATTTTGGCCAGTCCTTTGCTGATTTAATATTATACATTGCCTATTTGCACTTGTTTTTAAATGTGACTGTTTAACTACGCCGCTGTATGGGCAAACCATGATCTTGTTATGTTTACTCTAAAAATTCAATAAATATATTAAAACAGAAATATAAAGCTACTGTAAAATTAACCCTGCTTCCCAAAAAAAAAAAAAAAGGCCATGGCTCGAATTAAAAATAAATACCCCTAAGACGGGTATAACCCCCATGCATCCCAAAAGAATTCACAATCAGCATATTAAATCCAAAAAGTTAACAAGCTCACATATTTTCATTTACATTTATTGGCACCTGTAGGGACTTCCCCCAAATGGTGGGCCCAAACATCCAAAGAGTTAAACATTTTATATGATAGAGCAATGAATTAGCAGAATATACAGTAAATTCAAAACCAAAGGCCCAGCACCTCTCTAGAAGGTATCTGAGCCTTAGTGTTCAGTGATTACGCACATCAGTGGTGGATGAAAACAGTATGTGGACACAGCAGATGTACTTTATTTACCCATCAGATAAGTGTCCTTACAGTATATAATGCCTCACACTCAGGTGGTTTCACCATAATACCTGCCAAAACATGGGGAGTCTAACTTAGGAACCTGGCAGGCACAACTTGTAAGTATTTGCCTACTCATGGTTAAAACTTCATCCAATCATAACACCATAAATAGACACTGGCAGTCATACACTAATCCAGCAACAGTCTAAGCCTGTGTCTTTATAACTGTCAATAGCTCTAACTCTGTAATTAATGACTAATCATAAATGTTTGAGTTCTACGTATATATATACTGTAGTATGTATAGACAAAAAAAATATGTATGTTCTGGATAGAGTAGGGAAGAGCTAGAACTGTAGGGTCATTTTTTTTGCTGAGTACCAATCATGAACATTCCTTCACTTTCTGTGAAAACGCAACAGGAAGTTGGAGGAAATTTCCCAAAGTGAGGGGAATTCCACTTTAGTTGTCCTAGGAATAAATGTACCCATTGGAAAATTTCCCTTCACCTCTACAAATAGAGGGTCTACTGCTTTCCCAATCTATCCAAAATATAAAGAAAAATACCTAGATATACGCTTTAAATATCGGTATTACCTATTTATAGTTATGTGGTTACTGAATTTAATAGATACATTTGGGAGGTGAAAAGTAACATTTACAGGGTATGTAAAAAAACTCTGATTTGCTCCCTTTTGGTCTGTTAAATGCAACATTTTTCAAGCATATTGTTATTGTGTTATATCTGTTCAATAAGTGCAAAAAATAACTGTTAATGCTGATAGAAATGTCATCATAATAACTTCCTGTACACTCTACCTGTGCTGCATTCTTATGATTCAGCAGTATTATTAGTCCTCCTATTTCTCTTTGAGGACTACAGAAAACTCCCCCACATATGTTATGGAGAAGAGTGTTTTTTTTGTTGTACGTCATAATACACTCCCTGATCTAAGGTGACAATGCTGCCCCTCTATAGATACAATACAGTAAGTGAGTGTTGTCACCCTATAACAGGAAGTGTGTTATTGGAAGGATCATCTGGTGAAAATAAAGGAGAAAGCACCTGGAAAAAAGAAAGCCAATGCAGCCTCCACATCTAATGACTGGTAAGTTGCAATATTACATTTTTGATTTACAATTTAGGCTGCAGATCAGTGACATTTTTTTAATTAGTAGACATACACATAGCCATTTCAAATATATAATGTCAGCCTCAAATTACTATATTTATTGGCATATAACACACACACACGTTTTCACCCTAAAAATAGAGGGTAAATTGTGCCTGCGTGTTATACGCCAATATATATTTTTTTATTACTAACAGGGACGGCCTGCCCCTTTGGGGGGTGTCGGGCCAACTGCCCCACCAACATTCCAACAAGTTAAGAAAACTTTACTGCCAGTCCTTTCTCATACACTGCTCCTCCTGTGCCATGCTCAATGTAAATGGAAGCCTCTAAATACCTCAATAACGCCGCTCTTTCTAGCCGCTCTTCTCCTCCCGCTCTGCCTACTCGAGTGTAGCTTTTGTTTGGAGGATGAGAGCGGTCATGTGATCATCAATGAATCAGCAGAGCGGGCCCACTAAAGATCGGTGTTAATTGAGGCTTTTAGAAGCTTTGATTTACGACAGTGACACAGGAGGAGCGATGTATGAGAAGAGGCTAACAGTGATGTTTTCTCAACGAGTAAGCTGGCAATGCTGACCCAGGAGACTGGGGGTCTCCTGGAAGTGCAGGGGGGCTTTATAATGTATGGGAGTGTGTGTCCCGTGCAGGGAGTCTGTGTAATGTGCAAGGGGTCCATGTACTGTGCAGGGGGCTGTGGAAAGTTTTTTTCCTGAAACTTCCCTTTAAAGTTAGGGTGCGTGTTATACGTCCATAAATACGGTACTAAAAAATATAAAATGCCAAACTCTGCCACCCATAATTACATGTTTCTGTCCTTTGGTGTCTTAATATGTATAATGCAAATTCTAATACTTATTTTTTTTTTTTACTCTGGTTTAAAACCAATGTATAGTCTTTACAATTTTATTTTATAATAATCTGAATATGGTCAGCTTGATGTAAGTAACATCATAAAAAGTGATACATTTTGTACAAAACCCTGTTTCTATGTATAGTTTGTAATGTAACATGTAAATGGCGGTAGTCATATATCCTTGTAACATACACCAACTCTGTTTTAGCTTTGCGTTGTACAAAATGTTTTAACTTCACTGCTCCTTCTGACATGCAAGTCTATAAGTCAGCCTACCTAGTGAACATTCTTTGTGTGGCTCATATTCTATCTCAACAGATGAACAGCAGAAGTCTGAGTGGTTGCGATGAATAACAGAGCTCCTTAAAAGAGAAGTGTGGGATTTTTTTTTTAAATAATTATACTTACCTAGGGGCATGCAGCATCTTTCCTCGCCGGCTCTAAGACTAAGAACCGATTGATCAAACAACGCTGATCGCTTGGTTCCCAGAGCTCTGTGAGCAGAGAGCTGGTTACTATCAGTCACCCGTTCCTGCTCTGCCCTCCCCCACTGCACTCCTGTGATCAACAGGAGAAGTACAGCCTAACACACTTTGGCTGTACTTATCTTTTAAAATGGTTATTCTACTTATCTCTCGAATATATTAAAAGCAACTGTGAATTGCTTTAAAAGGAACTTGTCATTGCTAACTTGTTTTTGAATGTGCAGATCCCAGGATATGTGATATAAATATCCTTAGTTCAGGTCAGTAAATCAGTAAGTAGTGAAATAAGGATACGATCAAAGCCCCCTGAGCATATGCCTTCAAAAACAACTCAGCAACAGCAAACAAATTGCAGTAGCCCAAAATAGTACTTGATCTTTTTTCAAGCTGGTAACTGTGTTGGTTCACTTACCTTTTCCTTCCATTTCCCTTCTAAATGTTTTTTTTCTTTGTCTGAATTTCTCACTTCCTGTTCCTCCTCAGTAAGCTGTTCTAAATTACTTTCCACCGCTCGGATGATGGTGGAAAGCTTACTGAGGAGAAACAGGAAGTGAGAAATTCAAACAAAGAAAAAAAAACATTTAAAAGGGAAATTGAAGGAAAATGTAAGTAAACCAACAATGCACTAGCTTAAAGGAACCAATTTAGAAAATAAAAGACTAACCTTTACAACCCCTTTAAATCCATGCAAGTTTCTCATAGAAGGTCACCATACCATGGTGCTAGACCATAGCTATCGTGTTTCCCCGAAAATAAGCCCGGGTCTTATATTAATTTTGGCAACAATAAACACAGTAGGGCTTATTTTCGGGGGTAGGTCTTACCATGCAATGTGCTGTGTTCTCTCCTCCTCTCCCTCCCTCCCTGTCAGGAACCCTTAGTGTGAACTGAGTTAAAATGCTTGTAAAATCCAATAATGCACTCTATTACAGTAGTATATAATGTACAATGTGTGTGTTTCTGTAATATAATTGTGCCAACTACCTTCATTATAGGGCCGCTTCTGTGACCCACCGGAGCTCTCTTCCCCACAATTAAATTACAGAAAGACATACATTGTACATTATATACTACTGTAATAGAGTGGATAATAGGATTTTACAAGCATTCTAAACTAGGGCTTATTTTCGGGGTAGGGCTTATATTGCAGCCCTCCTGGAAAATAACGCTAGGTCTTATTTGTGGGGTAGGTCTTACTTTCGGGGAAACGCGGTATGATACCAGCCATTGGCTTTACAGTTTGGGTGAGGGCTTACATATGCACTCTAGTAACTAACAGTCATTGGGAAGCAGTGCAGTTGGTGTGTTTAGTTCTGCTTTAAGTGGTACATGCATTGTTAAATTGAGAAGGACACAAATAATAATTTTCATAAAGTCTGCTGCTTCAGTGTTTTTAGATCTTTTTGTCAGATGTTACTATAGTATAATGAAGTATAATTACAAGCATTTCATAAGTAATATTTACAGTGTTGACCCTTCTTTTTCAAGACCTTTGCAATTTGCCCTGGCATGCTGTCAGTCAACTTCTGGGACACATCTTGACTGGTGGCAGCCCATTCTTGCATAATTAGTGCTTGGCGGTTTTTTGTTCACCTGTCTCTTGAGGATTGATCACAAGTTCTCAATGAGATTAAAGTCTGGGGAGTTTCCTAGCCATGGACCCAACAATTTCGATGTTATGTTTCCCAAGCCAATTAGTTATCATTTCTGCCTTATAATAAGGTGCTTCATCATGCTGGAAAAGGCATTGTTCGTCACCAAACTGTTCTTGAATGGTTGGGAAAAGTTGCTCTTGGGGGATGTTTTTGCACCATTCTTTATTTATGGTTGTTTGTGTTCTTAGACAAAATTGTGAGTGAGCCCACTCCCTTGGCTGAAAAGCAACCCCACACATGAAGGGTCTCAGGATGCGTTACCATTAACATGAGACTGGACTAATGGTAGCGCTCACCTTTTCTTCTCTGGACAAGGTTTTCTCCGGATGCCCCAAACAATTGGAAAAGGGATTCATCAGAGAAAAATGACTTAACCCCAGTCGTCAGCTGTCCAATCCCTGTACCTTTTGCAGAATGTATCTGTCCCTGGTGTTTTTTCTGGAGAGAAGTGTCCGCTTTGCTGCCCCTCTTGACATGAGGCTATCCTCCAAAAGTCTTTGCCTCACCGTGTGTGCAGATGCACTCACACCTGCCTGCTGCCATTTCTGAGCAAGCTCTGCACTGGTCGTAAATTGTAGGTGACGTTCCTGACGCTTCCTGGACTTTCTTGGGAGCCCTGAGGCCTTCTTCACAAATGCAGTGGAAATATTTTTTTTTTTTTGGGGGGGGGGGGGGGGGATTAAGTTAATTTTCATGGCAAAGAGGGACTTTGCTATTAATTGCAATTCATCTGATCACTTTTCGTAACATTGTGGAGTATATGCAAATTTTCATCATAAAATTTAAGGCAGCAGACTTTGTCTAAATGTAATATTTGTGTAATTCTCAAAATTTTTGACCATGGCTTTAATGTGACCTTTAGCAGTTACAATATGCTTGGTTAGACAACAAAGCTGAATTTTGTGGTGACAACTAGCTGTTGTAATACTTGCCTGGTACAGGGAAGAAGGAAAATAGCCTCAAAGGGATAACACACAGCTCTGCAAAAGCAAAATCTACTCCAATGATGTCAACTAGGATCTTCTCTGATACATTTGGAGTCCAGAACATCACAAAGCACAGCTGTGGAGACAGTTAGAACACGTGAAGAAAAGCATTTTTCATGACTTACAAAAAGAAGGGCATATGTTCCAACTTAAACACTGACCTTTCAACAGTAGACATAGGGGGTTATTTATGAAAGGCAAATCCACTTTGCACTACAAGTGCAAACTATAAAGTGCACTTAAAATTGCCAAAATACCAAATTATTAAAAATACGTAGAATACATATTGGCCTAAATTGATGAAGACATTTGATTGTTAAAAAATTCTAATTGAATGTGTGTTATAGAAGTAAACAAATATATCATTTTTTTCAAAATTGTTTTATTTGTTGATAGCACAAAAAAATAAAAATTGCAGAAGTGATCAAATACAACCAAAAGAAAGCTCTATTTGTGGGAACCCTGGTTTGGGTACAGCATTGCAATTATAATTTAACCACTTCCCGACCGCCGCATGTAAATGTACGTCCACAGAATGGCACGTACAGGCAAATGGGCGTACATGTACGTCCTTGCCTTTCCGCGGGTCGGGGGTCCGATCGGGACCCCCCCCGCTACATGCGGCGGTCGGGTTCCCTCGGGGAGCGATCCAGGACGACGGCGCGGCTATTTGTTTATAGCCGCTCCGTCGCGATCGCTCCCCGGAGCTGAAGAACGGGGAGAGCCTTGTGTAAACACGGCTTTCCTGTGCTTCACTGTGGCGGCGCATCGATCGAGTGATCCCCTATATAAGGGAGACTCGATCGATGACGTCAGTCCTACAGCCACACCCCCCTACAGTTGTAAACACACACTAGGTGTACCCTAACTCCTACAGCGCCCCCTGTGGTTAACTCCCAAACTGTAACTGTCATTTTTACAATAAAGAATGCAATTTAAATGCATTTTTTGCTGTGAAAATGACAATGGTCCCAAAAATGTGTCAAAATTGTCCGAAGTGTCCGCCATAATGTCGCAGTAACGAAAAAAAATCGCTGATCGCCGCCATTAGTAGTAAAAATAAATTTTTTTTTATAAAAATGCAATAAAACTATCCCCTATTTGTAAACGCTATAAATTTTGCGCAAACCAATCGATAAACGCTTATTGTGATTTTTTTTATTAAAAATAGGTCGAAGAATACGTATTGGCCTAAACTGAGGGAATTTTTTTTTTTATATATGTTTTTGGGGGATATTTATTATAACAAAAAGTAAAAAATATTGCATTTTTTTTCAAAATTGTCGCTTTATTTTTGTTTATAGCGCAAAAAATAAAAACCGCAGAGGTGATCAAATACCACCAAAAGAAAGCTCTATTTGTGGGGAAAAAAGGACGCCAATTTTGTTTGGGAGCCACGTCGCACGACCGCACAATTGTCTGTTAAAGCGATGCAGTGCCGAATCGCAAAACCTGGCCTGGGCATTTAGCTGCCTAAAGGTCCGGGGCTTAAGTGGTTAAAGCAACACAGTGCCGTATCACAAAAAATGGCCTGGTCATGAAGTGGGGGAAAGCTCTTAGGGCTGAAGTGGTTAATTTACACCAGTTTTTGTATTATGGAAACTCTCTTTTGTGGCATGTCAAGAGCAAATGAGGGTTTTGGGTAGGGGTTACAGGTACAAGCTTTTTTTTTAATTATAATTTTTATTTTGCTTTTTCAAAAGCAGGATTACAAAATCCAGACAGGTAATTACAGAGTATCTGAAAGACACCATACAATGTCCAGAATTCCAAACAGTGGATTAAAAGAAAGTTACCAAAGTAAATCTATTGAACTAATGAATAAAATAAAAACAGGATTGGGTAGGGTACGCACCAGTTTAAGAGAAATATATAGAAATATATTCCAATTGTGACGTATGTAGAAAAATTACATATGTAGAGATTTCCCCCCCCCTCTTTTTTCTTAAAGGGGTTGTAAAGGTAAAAAAAACCCTCCCTAAATAGCTTCCTTTACCTTAGTGCAGTCTTCCTTCACTTACCTCATCCTTCCATTTTGCTTTTAAATGTCCTTATTTCTTCTGAGAAATCCTCACTTCCTGTTCTTCTGTCTATAACTCCACACAGTAATGCAACACTTTCTTCCTGGTGTGGAGAAAGCCTCTTGAGGGGGGAGGGGGCGAGCAGGAGGGTCAGGACGCTATCTACTTTGCAGATAGAGAAAGGAGCTGTGTGTTAGTGGGAATCCTGACTATCCTCGCCTCCTCAAGAGGCTTTCTCCACACCAGGGAGAAAGCCTCCCATTACTGTGTGTAGTTAGAGACAGAAGAACAGGAAGTGAGGATTTCTCAGAAGCAGGGCTTTTTTTCAGGGGGAACTTGGGGGAACTCAGTTCCACCACCTTTGGCTCAGACCCTTTGGTGCCTGCTCACCACAATCACTTGTAAACACAGAAGTCTGGTTTCTGTGTTTACAAGTGGCAGCTCTGCACTCTGTGTGTAACCCCCTGAACTCTGCACTCTGTGGCCCCGTACACACGACCAGTTTCCTCGGCAGAATTCAGCTTCCGACCGAGTTTCTGGCTGAATTCTGCCGAGAAACCCGGCCGTGTGTACACTTTCAGCCGAGGAAGCAGACGAGGACCTCGGCGAGGAAATAGAGAACATGTTCTCTATTTCCTCGTTGTTCTATGGGAGAACTCGGCCCGCCGAGGTCCTCGGCGGCTCCAGGACTGAACTGGCCGAGGAACTCGATGTGTTTGGCACGTCGAGTTCCTCGGCCGTGTGTACGGGGCCTGTATGTAATGCAATCCTGGTATTTAATGCCCCTTTAAGACCCTCCTACTGTTTGTGAAATCTGAACGGGTCCCATTTGAGTTCCTGCACCTATTTTCTGAGAAAAAAAGCTCTGCTCAGAAGAAATAAGGACATTTAAAAGCAAAATCGAAGGATGAGGTAAGTGAAGGAGGACTACACTAAGGTAAAGGAAGTTATTTAGGTAAAACATTTTTTACCTTTACAACCCCTTTAACCTTACATAATTTAATGTGTGTTCCAGTGTATTTTCAATGCATTTAAAAGCATTCCAGTACAGTTCAGTGCAGGAAAACATGCAGCATTTTGTACTTTTTTTTTTCTGGAACTGGAACGCACTGGAACTGCAAGCACTGGTGTGAACTATGCATTGAAAGCCATATAACCTACTTTCCATGCAGTTTTGATGCAGAAAAAAAAGTCACTGGACTACATGTAGTGTGAACTAGCCTGGAGTTGAAATATTTTAACTTGGGCCCAAGGTAGCATTTGAACTGTGAACAGGTGCAAGGTTTGTTGATCAGATTGTGGATAGAGGTATATTTAAGGCTTCTTGCACACGGGATGCATAAAAACACCACATTTTTAAGCATTCAGGTATTTGTTTTTACTGATCTAAATTCAGCTCATTGTTTTTACCTGTTTTATTGCTACGGGGCAGCACCTGTGCACCAGATCACGTGTCTATACATGATCCGAAACTTCTGGAAGCTGATCCTTGGGTGCACAATACCTAATGTCCTGTCACCCACTGATCATTAGGCAGAGAGCCAGAACGTGATCTGCCTATGTAAACAAGGCAGATTGCCGTTCTGTGATAAATTAGGTTAAAAAAAAAGCCTTTAGCCACTTTCAAAAGCCCATACAACCAGGCAGGTTTTACATGAACCCTGATGACGTCAGACGCTGATGATGAAATACGTTGGATCATCTGGTGCATGACACGTCACTTCCGCTATTCTCTTGGAACGCTTCATGGGCTTTTGAAAGTTTACTAAACTCTAAATGTAAACTTTTTTATGAGAAATAAATAGTTACAAGCTACACCATGAGGAGTTCTCTCTCCTCTGTCTGATATATGGTAAACATTTATTGGTGGATCTTTCATTTTGGGGCCATTTCCATTGGAGGATACATCTCTTTGTCATCCATGCTCATTTGACTACCTGTAATGGGTGACATATCAGTTTGGTGAGTAGGGTGTTTGCCCATTAATCAGGGGAAGACGGCACTATATTCTTCATAGAAACAGGAATTACTTCATTTTCACTTGATTGAAGATTTTTGATGGTGGTTTAAGGGCTTTTTGTATACTTTCACATTTAATGTGGTTTATGAGCACGGTATGGAAATGTAATATATTTTTTTCTTTTTCCAGATCGCCGTTCTGACAGGAGGGTAAAAACGCCCGATAGAGCGGGGATATGCAATTAGCGGACCTCCAGCTGTTGCAGAACTACAAATCCCATGAGGCATAGCAAGGCTCTAAAAGCCACGACCATGACACCCAGAGGCAGAGGCATGATGGGATTTGTAGTTTTGCAACATCTGGAGGTCCGCTAATTGCATATCCCTGCGATAGAGTGTAGTAAAAGCACCCGATTTATACATTCTTACACATATTGAAGATACTTGAGGGACTTGTATTCACTTTTACTTTGCTTGAATAATTACCTCATTGGGAATATTTTCACATAGACTGCTTGGCATGATTTGCACATTGGATATTGTTTGCACATTTTCATTATTATCAATTATTTTACTCTGAAGCAAGCGGTATATTGCACATTGATTTTTTACCTATTGCACTTTTCTCTGTATGTATATAGGATTTGAGGAAATGTAATACATTACATAGCACTGAAAGCACTTTATAGAAACTGGATCAAATGTAACATGTGAACTGATGTTTTAGATTGATATCTTCGTGGAATATTATTTACCTATTAATAGAAATGATTATTTGATAGCTGGTTCTTAATTTTTCCTGAAAATTGGCTCCCGCTGCTGTCAATCAAATCCAATGATGTGAGGCCGGGGGGGGGGGGGGGGGTGGGGTCGAGTCTGGCATTCGGCGTCCATGGACGCAAATGCTGGACTCAGGAGCGCGCCCCCAAGGTAAGAGCGGGAGAGCGCTTCTCTTAGGGGGTTATACGATGTGGGGAGGAGCCGTAAGAGCGTCCAAGGGACCCCAGAAGAAGATGATCGGGGCCACTCTGTGCAAAACGAACTGCACAGTGGAGGTAAGTATGACATGTTATTTATTTATTTTTTAACTCAAAGCTTTACAATTACTTAAATCTACACACCAAACAACATTTTCAGACTTTTTTTTACACTGAAGTTGTTCCTCCAGAGTCAAAATTCAGGTGCCAACTGTCATTACTTTACTGTAAGTTGGAACACAAGAGTAAGTACTTGGCGAACACGTCAAAATATTAGTTTTACCCACCAATAAGGGCTAAAGTAAATAAAAAACTGTTATTAAAAAGGTGAAAAAACTAGCCTCATTTACAGACACATTTATTTTATTAACAACTCTGTAACTTATATATATCGTATTATTATTAAGGTGTGTGTCCCTTGCCTTTTAATAGAAGTATTGTCAAATAATATATGACTTACTTATAAGCTCTGATGTCCCAAGCTTTGTGAACGGGGCTACAGAGGTAACTTTTAGGTATTTACTTCTATACTGGTTGGAAAATCCAGTTTGTATGACTGCCAGCAAACACATTACAGCAGCTTGCTGGCCACCTGCAGAGGTTCACATGCAGCTAGCTCATTTCTCATAAGCAAGATAAGGCTTTCTGTGAGTGTGAATGTGTGTGCTTTTACTGGTGCAGTGTAATGGCACGTACACACGATCAGAATTTCCGACAACATGTGAGCTTTTTGTCGGATATTCCGACCGTGTGTATGCTCCATCCAGAATTTCTGACAACAAATGTTTGAGAGTCGGTTCTCAATTTTTCAGACAACAAAAGTTCTTGTCGGAAATTACGATCGTCTGTATGCAATTCTGATGCACAAAAATCCTACGCATGTTCGGAATCAATTCAACGCATGCTCGGAATCATTGAACTTAATTTTTCTTGGCTTGTCATAGTGTTGTACGTGACAGCGTTTTTGACGTTCAGGATTTACAACAACATTTGTGTGACCGTGTGACTGCAAGACACATTTGAGCCAACATTCCGTCGGAAAAAAATCCACGGTTTTGTCAGATCGTGTGTACGCGGCATAAAAGTGGCTTCTGTGTTGTAAGTTTCAGCTCCTTAGCCTAAATAAACAGACCCTTGCAGATCTCCAGCCTACAAACTTGCATTTTATTTTCTTTATTCAAAAGACAAAACCCAAGCCATAACTGGGTCAAGGGTTATATGTAAACAGTTTTCTAAGAATCCTTATGGGCAATTAAAAGATGCTGAACAGAAGTTGTGCATAATAAAGATGTTGCTTGTCTGACTAAGGGAACAGGACAATGTGCTGCAGCAATACAAACTCCAGTCGAATGTTGCCTCATAGACATTTATGTAAATGTCTGCAAATCCATCATGTTATGCAAGTCTATTTTTGCATATATTTGCATGTCTTGCCCCAATATCAACCATCCACCTGCCATCTACAGTAAATTATTTAATATAATAAAATAATCAAATTTGTTCAAACATAATCATCAAAGCTTCTGCAGCTGAAGAATAGTCAAATCATTTCTGCATCTCTTGACACTTTGACTAAAGTTGAACATCAGGGCAAACAGCTAAATACAAAGCAAAAATATCGGCATATACTTCAATGGAAAATGTTTTACTTGCAAAAGGATATTCAGTTCTGTGCAACCAGCCTTGTGATGCACATAGCCCTTCTGCCAGACAGCAGGGCCAGATACATAAAGCTGAACTTCAGCCCTAACCTCTGTCTTGCACAGTAGTACTGCCTCCTCCCCTGTAATGAAATTGCTTACTCTGATGTCACTACACACTGTAAGTATCAGGGAATTAGTAGACCAGACTGTGTGGACTGCACAGAGAGAACCAAAAACGCATGCAAGGTGAATGATAATGATGTTTATTAAGATAGGTGATAAATAAGTGAATACAAACAGTGCACAACAGACCAAAAAAACAAATAGTATATACAGCAAAGGGGCAGTACCAGAATCTCAGACGTAAGCCAGGCCAGGGTCACACACAGCAGATCAGCAGATGGGCAAGGGATGTTCCAAAAAAATAAACTTTTAGCCAGACCAAGGTCATATACAGGGAGATCAGTAGCTGGGGACAGGAAACCAGCAGGACAGGGAGAGGATGGATCGGGCCGAAGGATGAAGGTAAAGGTAACAGGAATGCAGGAGGGACTGGGTCTGGACAAGCTCGGGAACAGGGTCAAATGCAGGCTCAGGATCGGAACACAGGCAGCAAGGTCAGGGCACAAGTACAGAGATACCAAGGCAATGAGAGTACTCATCAACCGGGTATTTATGAGACTGCCAGTAATTGTCCTCAAGTAACACCTGAGCACAGGAGGTGCTGCCTGCCCCACGCTGCCGGGATACACCCGCTTGTGGACACCGATACTAAGGCCAAGGGATACAACAGTGCCACCAGCAGGTGAGTCCTCTCGCTACAGGTCCTGAATATAGAAAGACACCCTCTGCGATCCGAGAGACCGATAGTGCCACCAGCGTGTGAACCCTTTTCTTGACAGTGAGCTTCTCACAGTGAACCAACACAGAAATAAACACAAAGTGGCACATAATTGTGAAGTGGAAGGAAAATGGTAAATGGTTTTAATTTTTTTTTACAAATAAATATCTGAAAAGTGTGGCGTGAATTCGTATTCAGCCCCCTATACTCTGATAGCCTTAACTAAAATCTAGTGGAACCAATTACCTTCAGAAGCCACCTAATGTGTCCTGTGAAGCCCTCAGAGAACCTTAGTGAACAAACAGCATCAGGAAGGCCAAAGAACACACCAGACAGGTCAGGGATAAAGTTGTGGAGAAGTTTAAAGCAAGGTTAAGTTATACAAAAATATCCCAAGCTTTGAACATCTCACGGAGCACTGTTCAATCCATCATCCGAAAATGGAAAGCGATTGGCACAACTGCAATCCTACCAAGACATGTCCATCCACCTAAACTGACAGGCTGGGAAAAGAGAGTACTAATCAGAGAAGCAGCCAAGAGGCCCATGGTAACTCTAGAGAAGCTTCAGAGATCCACAGCTCAGGTGGGAAAATCTGTCCAGAGGACAACTATCAGTCCTGCACTCCACAGATCTTGCCTTTATGGAGGAGTGGTAAGAAGAAAGCCATTGTTGAGAGAAAGCCATAAGAAGTCCCGTTTGAAGTTTGCAAGAAGCCATGTGGGGACAAAGCAAACATGTGGAAGAAGGTGCTCTGGTCAGATGGGACCAAATTTGAACTATTTGGCATAAAAGCTAAATGCCATGTGTAGCGATAAAACGAACACTGCACATCACCATTCCCACTGTAAAACATGGTATTGGCAGCATCATGTTGTGGGGATTCTTTTCTTCAGCAGGGACAGGGAAGCTAGTCAAAGTTGATGGGAAGATGGATGGAGCCAAAAACAGGGCAATCTTAGAAAAAACCTGTAAGGCCCCGTACACACGTCCGAGGAACTCGACGTGCCAAACACATCGAGTTCCTCGTCGAGTTCAGTGTGGAAGCCGCCGAGGAGCTCGGCGGGCCGACTTTCCTCATTGAACAACGAGGAAAAAGAGTTCCTCGTCGGCTTCCTCGCTGAAAAGTGTACACACGACCGAGGAACTCGTTGTAAATGAAACATTGTTTTCCTCGACGAGTTCCTTGTTAGGCTTGTCGAGAAACTTGACAAGCTTGCTTTGCGTACACACGGTCAAGACCAAATCTCCTCGTTCTCAAACGCGGTGACGTACAACACATACAATGGCAGGGGAAGTTCGATTCCACTGGCACAACCCTTGGGGCTGCTTTTGCTAATCTCATGTTACTGCGTGTTAAAGCGGAGTTCCACACAAATTTGGAACTTCCGCTTATCCCACTCCTCACCCCCTTACATGCCACATTTGGCATGTAATTTTTTTGGGGGGGGGGGAGTGGGGGCTTCAGGAGGAGTGGGACTTCCTGTCCCACTTCCTCCTTCCGGGTAGACGATTAAGCCTAATCGCCTAGGCGATTAAGCTTAATCACCTACAGGAAGGGGTTGCTGTAGGCGATCGCCCAGGACACGTAACAGGTCCTCGGCGATCGCCTGTCCAATCAGACGGCGCCGCGCCGCTCGCGCATGCGCAGTGCCGCTCGCGCATGCGCAGTGGGTGCCCGGCCGTGAAGCCGAAAGCTGTCATGGCCAGGTGCCCACACTGAGCATGAAGACGCCGGCTGGCGAGGGGGGGCGAGGAGCGGAGCCCCGTCTGGCGCGTCGCTGGAGCCGTGGAGCAGGTAAGTGTCGGTTTATTAAAAGCCAGCAGCTACACTTTTTGTAGCTGCTGACTTTTAATAAACTTACAAAATGGGTGGAAAACCCCTTTAAGTAAAAGTTTGGTAAGAGACGATTTGCACTTTTCAGACAGTTACAGCGTGACAAATGTGCTATCTCCATTACAAACGCTACTTTTACCGAAGGTGCGCTCCCGTCTCATACTTTATTCTGAGCATGCGTGGGTTTCTTAGCATACACACGAACGTGTTTCTCGTTGAAAACCAGCCCGACGAGGACATTGAGACTCCCGTCAAGGAAAAAGAGAACTTGTTCTCTTTTTTTCTCGTCGAGTTGCTCGACAGTTTCCTCGATGAAACACATACACACGACAGTTTTCCTCGGCAAAAAAGCTCTGCCACCAAGTTTCTTGATGGATTCTGTCGAGGAAAACGGTTGTGTGTTCGAGGCCGTAGTATTACATTTTTCAGCTAGTGCAAGACCCTTTTTACCCTCCCTCCAGTTCAGAAGCACCACAACTTGTTAATGAATGTGGTATAAGAATGAGTCATTTATAGATATCTGACACACTAGCTGATTTTTTTTTGCTTTCAATCAGCATGCTTCATATAAAGTCCCGACTCGTTTTCCATTATCCATATTGACAGGGATGGAGGCCTTTTTGACTTAATTGTCTCAGGCCTCATACAAAGTCCCAAATCTTTTCTTTTTCTAAGAATGAGTCATTTGCCTGCTCATTCTATTCTCTCATCTGTGTATTGTGTTCAAATTCAGCACATGTGCATGCAGCAGAGTCTAATTTGATACTAGTGATTACCTCCCTCTATGTGATACAATACAGGGGATTACAGAAAGCTAATAATAATAACAAAATAGTAAAAATATATTTGATTACTTCTTTTAATTAGAGTGGAACTGAACAATATTTTAACAAATGCTGATAGGTAGGCTTTTTATAACAGAAGTGACTCTATATATGTTTATATCATATATTGTGTATAGTGTTGGCACAATTCTGATCTGGGAAGAAGTAACTCCCATGCTCACGTGTAGGACTTACATCATCCTGGCCCGGCCTATAAAGATGGCCAAATACTGTGAACCTAGGAGAAGACCTCACCCTTCTATATAAGAAACCAATCTTTTTTTGTCTGTATTTCCATTGAAGATTTATCCTCACTTTCTATCTGGTAATTCCATCTCAGCAGAACACGAGGTGAGAGGACATCTCTCTAATGGAGTCCTATTCAGATTACAAAACCCTTCTCATGCCTCGTACACACAATTGGTTTTCCAGGCGGTCAAAAGTCCGCCGGGAAAACTGAGGGGAAAACCGAGAACCTGCTTGGTTGCTTTTTCTGTGTACACAGGGCCGGTTTTCCCAACAGGAAAACTGCCATGACAGCTTTGGTCGGGAAAACCGGCCGTGTGTATGCTCCACTGCAGGAAAACTGCAGAACAAAAAAACACAGAGAATCGCGGCGGGGGGAAAAAGAAAACAAGTTCTTATTTTTTTGCTTGGAGTTTTCCTGTCAGGAAAACTGCTATGGTGCATACACACGGCCGGTTTTCCCGCCCAAAAGTGTACGAGGCATTAGTCATAAGACAATGGTAACAATACATACATTTTTTTAAGATAAAGTTATAAATGAACACTAATGCAACAGATTTAATTATATCCATGATTAATTTTTCCAAGTACAGCTCATCTAGAGTTGGCAACAGACATTGACCTCACATTGTTTTTTAGTAAAAGAAACACTTTGGGTGTGCTGGGGTTCCTTTCAAGTAATAGAGGTGTATGGTGTATAGGTGTATGAAAGTCTCATCACTTTGAGAATAAATAGTTATCGGGCACGATTTTCTAACTTGTCTATTTCCTTTGACTCCCATGAACAGTTATTTGGGGCTATCAGAGGCTGAATTAGATAGACAAAGGAAATAATCAAAAATCTGATTAAGTGTAAGAATATCTCTCATGGAAAAAATCCAAATGTGTACAAAATAAATGATGTACAGTATGACCCAAAGCATATTTGTCCCATTATTTGATGTGACATATATAGCTCTACAAGGATCATCTATGCATTTACTCTAACCCCCCTTATAGTGCAGTTAGATATGTCCTAGGAAAAGCCACAAAGCATTTATAGGGTATTAAGCACGGGCAAAAAAAAAACATTGCTGGGCAAGCATGACTAATTGCCATCAATGGACAGCTAGTGTTCTTTCCTAGTTCCATTCAGCCTCACCTGACTCTCGTTCCACTTCCATGTCACTGTGACAGTGAGTAACAAAACAAATCAGGGGTTGTCAGGGTCAGTAGGTGCTGACCACAGCAGAACTTATCAGCAATTCTTCCCCAGTGATTCAGCAAGCCTGCTCTGCTTACATACACATCAGTACACGGAATCTGCAGCCATGATGAGTATGATGCAGGCAGGAGAAAGTCATTGTTTTCACACAACACAACCAAATGACAGGTGAGAGCAAACACAGCAGCACTCGTTTATATTTGATAGAATATGGTCAGAGCTTGGTTTTTGTGTTTACTACAGGGTTTGAACAATCATACACACTTGTAAACTAGCAAGTATATTTTTATATCAGAGGCAGCTCTAAACTTTGTGAGGCCTTAGGCGTAACTTAAACATGAGGCCCCACTCACGCCCGTAATGGTAAAAATAATTAAAGCAATAAAAATTAACTACATAAATTGCATATATTAAGAGCCTTAAAGTGCTGGTGTCAGTGCTCTCTTTCTCAGCACTGGCATCAGCGTGTTCTCAGTGCTGGTGTCGGGGAACTTCTTTAGTGCTCTCTATCTTGGTGCTGGTGCCATTGATCTCTATCTTGGTGCTGGTGCCAGTGCTCTCTATCTCAGTGCTGGTGTCAGCGCTGTCTCTATAGTGCTGTACACACATAGAGCTCCTTGAACTCGGCACACCTCATTGACCCCTACTGGCACACCTCCCCAAATCCTCAAGTGGCACAGGATTTGGATTTTACTACCCATTCCACCATCCTGGCACCTTAGGGTGGGTGATCCCAGCCCTGCCAACCAGCATGTTCTGAAGATGGGGTTCCTGTTCTTAGATAATATGGGGTCCCTGTCCCCATGGAAGATTATGATGGGGTCCCTGTCCCCAAGGTGAGATGATGGGGGTCCCTTTCCCCAGGTGAGATGATGGGAAGTCCCTGTCCCCAGGGAACATTAAGGGGTTTCGATGTCCCCAGAGAAGATGATGGGGGTCCCTGTCGCCAGGGAATATTAGGGAGGGTCCCTGTCCCCAAGGAAGATGATGGGGGGTCCCTGTCCCCAGGGAAGATTAAGGGAGATCCCTGTTAAATAGTAAGATGATGGGGGTCCCTGTCCCCAGGGAAGATGATGGGGGGGGGGGTCCCTGTCCCCAGGGGAGATGATGTATGGGGGATATGGGGTCATCTGACTTACCATGACCAAGTGTGCAGGGCACTCTTCCATGGCCATCTGGGCTCCCTCTCCGAGGTTAGGGAGATCTGTGTGTGACAGGGAGAGAAGGGGGGCTGACAAACAAGCCTGCGGTGTCCTCTGGCTCTCATACAGCTGCACCTGTGTGCTTAAAGTTTGCGCGGGAGACGTGTGCAGTGCTCGTGAAAGCTTTATTGTCTATCTATAGTAGACAGTAGTGTTTTGCTTGCTATTTATCTAAGAAAGCATCCTCTGTTTCTTGAGATACTGCATCTGATTTTCACTTGACCTGGTATTTGCACAAATTGTGGACAAGAGAAGTAGTGAGATTAAAACCATATATAGACATATTTGTCCTTTATAAATGCCTGAACTCCACAGCAGAATAATATGCATTATTCTACAGAAACAAATGCTATCTGAAATATTTACCATTATCCATTTTCACTGCAGAAAATCATATTTAACCATCAATAGAAATAGAAGAAAAATTGTATAGGTGTCTACATACCGTTAAGGAAAGAGCCATACAGACGAAGGTGAAGTTCTTAATGTGGGTTTTTGTCACCGTACTGCCACTGTTTGACAATTTATTGCTAGGATTAGTCTAGAAAAGACAAATTGAACAACTTTAGTTTTTTTTGTTTCTAGTGCATGCCAAACATCATCAATCTATAACCCATGACCTTATACAGTGGGTAATAGAAGAGAACCACCCCCTTTAAAATAATCACATTTTGTTTTGTTGCATCTTGAAATGAAGACAGACACATTTTTTGTTTTAACCAGCTATATTAACTCAGTGCAACTTAAAACATCCAAGTTAAAGATAAAACACCAGCATGTCAGAAAAAAAAAAAAAAAAAAACAGAATCACTGAGTTGGAAAAAGGATTGCCCACTTGTGTCAGTATTTTGTTGAACCACATTTTGCTTTAATTACAACCTTTAGTCTGTTGGCTTTGTCTCTACTAACTTTTCACATATAGACTTTACAATATTTGCCCACTCATCCTTGCAGAACTGCTCAAGTTCAGTAAAATATGATGGTAACCGTTTGTGGACTGCAGTCTTCAAGTCACTCAACAGATTTTCATTGGAGTTTAAGTCTGGGCTCTTACAGTAATAGGCCATGCAAGGACATTCACTTGTATTCTTCTTTAACCACTGTGTGGTAATTTTTGCTGTGTGGTTTGGGTCATTGTCATGTTGGAAAGTAAACGTTCTTCGCATTGACAACTTTCTGGCAGAGGGCAGTAGATTTTCCTCCGGAATTTTGACGGTATTTTGCCCTATCTATTTTTCTGTCTATCCTGACAAGTGCTGCAGTGCCTGCTGCAGAGAAACACTCCCATAACAGGATATTACCACCTCTATGCTTTACTGTAGGAATGGTGTCATTTGGATGGTGTTGAGTCCAAATAATTCAATTTTAGTCTCATCTGACCAAAACACCCTTTTCCACGTGGCCTCAGAACCTTCAAGGTGCGTTTTGGCAAAGCTCAGTTTAAGGATTGACTTTTTTCTTGCAACTCTCCCATACAAGCCACATTTGTAGAGAATTTGTGACAGGACCGCCTAATAAGGAGTACCACCAGACCTCCTGTAGGGGCCCAGGTTACATTACCCTACAAGGGGACCCGGCCAGTTGGCAGCTTCAAATTTCAAGTACATGTTCCATACAGAGGCAGACGGACCATTCGGGCACTGCCCGGGGGCCCCATAAAAGGCTCTGTCACTGCACCTCTACTTGTTGTGGCTTACCAGTCATACTTCATCAAACTTTCCGGTAGAGTGGTCTCTGTTCACGGTGCTCTCCTCAGCAGTCCAGTTTCCTAGATCGGTGACGTGATTGGTCCCCCCATCCTCCCCACACACACATACCCCCTTACAAGAGGACAGGATGGAGACAGTGCAATGGAAGGGCTGTCGCGCTATCGATATTCTAAACCTAGGGGGCACTGCTGCAGTTACCTGAAATTGGTCCTAGCCAAAGGTGAAAGCAAATGAGATAAGTGATAATAACTGTGCTGTGTGGGTATGGGGGGGTAAAAAAACAACAAACAAAAAAGCAAAACAAAGAACAGTGATCGATAAGTCCCACCAATTGGGCGGGGTGAACTCTACAAGCAATGTGCAATCTGAACTGTGGAGGTGAGTGATCTGGAAAAGGTTAACACTATGCAGCAAAGTCCTTATAGGGAAATTGAATAAACATGTAAGTAAATAAAATACACACGATTATCTATCAAGATAAATGTCCAGGATTGGTACTAGGGACCAATGGTGGGTGATCCCAACAAATAATAAAGGGTAAAAGTCCAGTGAAATCAAGTGCAAATAAAAAGTCTCACATCCAAAAAGCATATATTTAAAGGTGCAGTCCTCAATAGCTGTGAGTAATAGGTGATAAAAAAACAGGAAATCCAATATTTCAGAGAAGAGCAAGCTTCGGTGCGCACACCTCCAGTGGTATAGAATGCTCACCTCAAGGCCATAGCACGGATAGCCTGGATACCACTCAGGGTGTACTCAAAGATCCAGCAGGATGAGGGCTAGATGTAGTCTCTACATTGAATGACCATATTGGAAGAAACAAGAAAAAGAGGAAGATATGGCGTAATACTGGAAGCAAGGATCTAAAAAACGATCAAGCACATGCACATGCACTCACATGGAGGCCGTGAGCAGTGGGCCTATCTCCTACGAACAGCAAGTTCGTGCGACCCAGTCTGTGATCTTGATTGTATGCTGATCCTCTCTCTTTGGCCTCCACCTAAACATCCACAGATACTGGCACTTAAAATGCTCAGTAGGTATAGATGGGCAAAGAGAGAAGAAGGCACATAGTACAGCTCCGCTTCAAAAGTATTTAATATAGGATGGAGACAGTGGCGAGCCCAGTTTTAGGCCACAGAACAGGGAACATCCCCTTTGGGAAAGCCATGCGCGACAGCCCAGGCCAGCGGCCACTCACCGGCCACCCTGACTCTGCAGCCCTAAACTTCCAATTCATTGTGCTGTGTTCCTGGCTGGGAAGATCTGGAGATGATCCTGTGTGTGGATGGAGGATGATTATCACACACTCCTGTAAAAAGAAGCTATGGAGGAGGCAGATTTAAATATACAGCAACAGCTCTGGATCCTGGCTATCAGAGCCTACAAGATAGCAGCCTGGGGCCATAATTGTGAGTAGCAGACATACTGATCCCCCCTCTCTCTCTCTTTCTCTCACTCCTTCTCTCTAACCCCCCACCCCCCTCTTTCACTCCCCATCTCTCTCACCTCGTCCCCCTCACTCCCATCTCTCTCTCACACTCCCCTCTTTCTTACCCCCCACTTCCCCTTCTCTTGCACCCTCCCTCACCCCCCTCTTTCTCACCTTCCCCCCCCACCTCTTTCCCCCCTTAAGGAGTGGAGTCAGGGCATCAGGTATGCTGTACAGGGTCCCCTGATTTTTAACAGCGGCCCTGATTTAAGATATTGTT
The DNA here is from genome assembly GCF_905171775.1 of Rana temporaria. Taxonomy (NCBI): domain Eukaryota; kingdom Metazoa; phylum Chordata; class Amphibia; order Anura; family Ranidae; genus Rana; species Rana temporaria. The sequence goes on along the minus strand of NC_053493.1, from coordinate 214,897,503 downwards.
GTCACATGCGCATAATGACCACTCTTTGTTATCAATTCGTGTGAGTTGCTGTAGGCCTCTTGGTAGCATTTCTGACCAGTTTCCCCCTGGCTCTTTTATCCAGTTTGGAAAACATCCTGATCTAGGGAGGGTCTGTGTTGTACCAAATACCTTCCACTTCCTCATAATAGATTTCAGTATGCTTTTAGGCATTGAGAAAACCTTTGACTTTTTTTTGTGTCCATCTCCTAACTTGTGCCTGCTTGCAACTTTATCCTGGATATCTTTTGACAGTGCGTTGCCACCCATAGTTGATTGCTTGTGTGTTGAAAATGTTTATACCTACCTCACTTATACAAACATTTCCAACAAACTTCCCTCAGGTGCGCTGACTGAAATGCTCCAGGAAAGTTCTTTTCATGCTGAGCTAATCTAAATAACCACAGCTGATCACAGATGAAAGTCAAATGGCTTTGTGTGCCATTGAGAAGGTGATTAGCTACACCTGATTGAGTTTACGAGTCATTTTTAGGAGGGGGGTGATCCTTTTTCCAACTCAGTGTATCTATTTTTTTTTTAACATGTTGGTGTTATATCTTTCACTTGGATGTTATAAGTTGCACTTATAGTAAATATAGCTGGATAACAAAAACTGTGTCTGTCTTTATTTCAGGCTGCAAAGCAACAATGTGTGATTATTTTCTATACCCACTTTGTTAGATACTACTCATTCACACAGCATCCAATTTCTTTTAATTTTTTTTTATTCCTTATCTTTTAGATGTTTTTGAAGACAAGGCATCAGGCAGATTGTAAGAATTCATTGACAGTCTCAGGCCCCGTACACACGTCCGAGAAACTCGACGGGCAAAACACATCGTTTTGCTCGTCGAGTTCCTTGTGAAGCCGCCGAGGATCTCGGTGAGCCAAGTTTCCTCATTGACTAACGAGGAAATAGAGAACATGTTCTCTTTTTGGCCTGACAAGTTCCTCGTCGGTTTCCTCGGCCAAAAGTGTACACACGACCGGGTTTCTCGGCAGAATACGGCTCCGATCGAGTTTCTGGCTGAATTCTGCCGAGAAACTCGGTCGTGTGTACGGGGCCTCACAGTGTCTCTGTCCCCACACAGACTGGGGACTCGCTAAACATACAATGCAGGAGGACAGCTTCTAATAATTTAACCCTTTGTTAGGACACACAGGGGGTTATTTACGAAAGGCAAATCCACTTTGCACTACAAGAAGCTCTACTGATTTTATCATCCAATCATGTGCAAGCTAAAATGCTGTTTTTTATTTTCCTTGCATGTCCCCCTCGGATCTACAGCGACTGCACTTCCAAGTGCACTTTCAGTGCAATTTCAAGTGCACTTTGCACTTGTAGTGCAAAGTGGATTTGCCTTTAGTAAATAACCCCCACAGTGTTCAAATCTAGTTTACAACTGATGATTAAGATCTGCCAGCACATACAGACAGAGTTTATTATGGTATACATTCAAGTCTGAGTTTATTTTTACAGAAAAAAACAGCACATTGGGTATAACTTACCTTCAATGTGATGTGTCCCTTGTGCCTGGTTTAGCACAAATCTTTCTCCTCCAATGCCGCCTCCCCTTCCCATAAACTTCTGGTGTGGCGTGGATTGATAGAAAAAAGGGAGCAATGACAGGTACTCATCAAAAGAACCTGATTATACCCACCCTTTCTGCATAGCTCCTCTATTCATAAAAGCCAGTACTACAGGTTCTATGAATGAAAGGTGATCTATGAATGGAGGAGGCGGAACTATCAACCATCTGCCTGTCCTCCATTCATACATCATGTTACATTTATAGAAGCTATAGTACAGCTTTTATGAATGGAGGAGCTGGGCAGAAAAAGTGGGCATAGTCAGGCTCTCTTGAGTGCCTGTCACAGTTCCCTTAGTTCTATTAACTCCTGCTGCACTGGGAGATTATGGCTGTAGGGATAGGAGGGAAGTAGATTTCTGCTAAACAAGGACACAGCAGCACAATGGACACATCACATTAAAGATTAGCGATATCCCTTGTGTGCCGTTTGTTTATTTAAGTACATTTTGACTTTAACTTCCAAACATCCAGGCATTCAACACAAACATTCAGATTAGGAGTGAACTGTAAAAGCAGGTAAAAAAAGCTAAGCAGAAATTTTAGGAATTCTATGTAAATAAGAATATGTAACAAATATAAATTAGGTGTTATCCAAATTGGCCAGCAAAAGTAAAAATACACTTTAAAGTGGTTGTAAACTCTTACATATACCCAGTGAAGTAACCAATCTCAGGTGATACACAGAGATTAAACACATCCTCCTACATATGTTGTACCTGTTTATCTGCTGTATTCATTCTTGAGCTGTTCAAAGTGCAGAATTTTTACAGCTTGTCGGAGCTTTCAGAAAGTAAGAGCTGAAGTTACTCTGCAGAGCTTAGTGAGGAGAGCTCTAAGAGTTGAATGGAAGGAAGAAACACCACCTTCCCACAGCAAATAGGAACAGAACTGAGGCTGTCAATCACAGGCTGTGTCCTGGAGCTCCCTCCCCTGTCACTTTTTTCTCTTGGTGTCAGGAAAGCCTGCCAGAAATGGCTCATACATATAGCAAGAGGAAGGAGGCAGCAGACAAATTACACTGTGCTCTGTATAGACACAAGTACACATTATAAAGGGAAATGATTTGTTAATTTTTCACATCAGAGGTTTACAACCACCTCAAGGTTGCTGTTCTCAGCATTACTTTGCACATTTGACATGTTTGAAACACTTTGTTAAGACTTTTTCAGACTTCACTGTGTGCATGTTTGCTCTAGGACAGTCAGCCAGGATCAAGATGACAGCCCAGATGTTTTCCCTTTAATATCAATCCATGAAGGCAGTTGCCCCATTTCTTTCCTCAGGCCTCGTACACACGACCAAGTTTCTCGGCAAAAACCAGCAAGAAACTTGCTGTTTTTGTTTTTTTTTGCAGAGGAAACCGGTCGTGTGTACACTTTTCGACGACGAGCCAAAAAGAGAGCATGTCTTCTTTTTCCTCAACGGCAATGGAGAAATTTAGCTCGCCAAGATCCTCGACAGCCTAACAAGGAACTCGACGAGCAAAACGATGTGTTTTGCCCGTCGAGTTTCCCGGTCGTGTGTACGAGGCCTCACAGGTTCATTTAAATTTTCTAAAGAACCTTGTTGACATTCTTGGAGGGTTGCTAAAGGACCATTCAGATGTATAACAGCCCGTAAAAAACAATACAAATAGAAGATAAGACTGTATCGAAGAACTTTTACAAGAATTCTTTTCACCCACCCATTGTAACTAAAAAGGTAATTACCAAGGGTCATCCTATAAAACAGAAAAAAAATCTGAGAAACCCTTTGAAACAAAGAGCTCTGGAGTAATAGTAAATTGTTGTGTGACAAATACATCTACCTTTGACACACATGCACTTTTTCTGCTGAGTGCTTGCAATACGTGTATTATGACATATCGCTGAGTTATGTTGTATTTTACAATAATATGTCATTTGTTTTTTCCAGTATTTTTACCTAGCTAAAGTTTAACTTTTTTTTTGTCTACTGCTTTAGTGAGATCAATTACTAGCCTCTGTGAAAAAAGTTTGCAATGAGGACACACCCCTCCCTCCTCCATTGAGAAATGTGCTTTAATTGCTTTAACTGCCTCTATCTTGATCTGTGAATGAGGAAGGTGATCCTGTGACTTATAGGGATCTCCCCCATTTATGTTACAGGCAGTAAAAGCAATCAATTCGCTTTTCTCAATAAAGGAGGTGGTGGGTCCTCATCAGGAGCTTTTCCACAGCAGCATAGCCCAGAGTCTGAAGCTATTAAACCCCTGCGCATCAGAAAATCATCAACAGAAAGAGGAAGGGGCAGCCCAGCAGTGGAGATTTCTCCAGGATCCAGCGGACTTGCATGTTGACGATTTTCTGTAGATAAAAAGTATGAATTTTATACTACAATATATCCTTTTTAAAATGACACTAAAATTATGATTCTGGTAGGAATTGCAAAGCTATTTACAAATTAATAAAGGCTTTTATTTTTAAAGTTGTGTTTTTTTTTTTATGTGACACTTAGGCTGGGTTCACACTGGTACGACACGACAGTCTTACTACTTTGGATCCGACTTTGCCCTGCGACTTGAAGTCCGACATGCGTCCGACTTCAATGAACAGGGATCCGACTTTGATCCCCGACAATACCAGGCACTGTATTTTCCATACCAGACCCTTATCCGAGCACGCAGCTTGGCCGGTTGGCAAAAGGGGTGGGACGAGCAAGCACTCCCCCTCCTGAACCATACCAGGCCGCATGCCCTCAACATAGGGGGGTGCTTTGGGGCATGGGGGGGCCCTGCCCACCGCCCCAAAGCACCTTGTCCCTATGTTTATGAGGACAAGGGCCTCTTCCCGACAACCCTGGCCGTTGGTGGTCGGGGTCTGCGGGCAGGGGGCTTATCAGAATCTGGGAGCCCCCTTTAACCCCCACCCTATGTGAATGAGTATGGGGTACATCATACCCCTACCCATTCACCTGGAATAAAAAGTGGTAAAAATAAAACACACTACACAGGTTTTTTAAGTAATTTATTAGGAAGCTCCGGGGGGTTTCTTCTGACTTCTCCGCTCTCTCCGGCCTTTTCTCCAAACTCTCTGGTTCTTCTCCCGCTATCTGGTGACGACATAATGGGCGGGGTCACCAAATGACATCACCCAGTGACCACGCCTCATGCCAATGTAAGTCTTTGCGCACCGCGCACACAGCATTACAGCGGGAGAGAGCGTCACGTTAACATCGGAAGAAGAGCAGAGGGAAGAAGACAACAGAGAAAGAGCGGGCAAAAGAGCACAAGATAGCGGAGGAGCCCGACAGAAGACAGGACAGCTGGAGAGTGCAGAGAAAAGGCCGGAGAGGGGAGAAGTCGGAAGAGACCCCCGGAGCTGCCTAATAAGTTACTTTAAAAACCTGTGTAGTGTGTTTTATTGTTGACCCTTTTTTCCAGGTGAATGGGTAAGGGTACAATGTACCCCATACTCATTCACATAGGGTGGGGGGCCGAATCTGGGGCCTCCTTATTAATGGGGGCTCTCAGATTCCAATAAGCCCCCTGACTGAAGACCCTGACAACCAACGGCAAAGGTTGTTGGGAAGAGGCCCTTGTTCTCATCAACATGGGGACAAGGTGCTTTGGTCCCAAAAGCGCCCACCCCCCATGTTGAGGGCATGCGACCTGGTACGGTTCAGAAGGGGGGGCTCTTGCTCGGATGCTCGCATGCTCGGATAAAGGGTCTGGTATGGATCATGCGGGGAATGCCACGCTGTTTTTTTGGTGTAGGGGTTTCCCTTAAAATCCATACTAGACCGAAGGGCCTGTTATGTTTTTGGAGGGGGAATCCATGACGTTTTTTATTTAAAATTTGGCGTGGAGTTCCCCCTCAAGATCATCAGAGCACAAGTCGCATTCCCAAGTCAGATCATGCAAGACGGCAATCCGACATCAGTGATATTCAATGGGCTGAAGTAGGATGAAAGTCGGACCAAAGTAGTCCAGGGAGCATTTTCAAAATCGGACCGACTTGTGTCGGACCAGTTAAGATAGCTCCCATAGGGAAACATTGATTTTCACACGTCATGTGACATGAGCTCCCAATGTCGGAGCGTTTGTCGCACCAGTGTGAACCCGGCCTTAAAGAAAAAAAGAAAAAACTAGTTGGAAAAAAATATAAAGGAAATAAAAAGCAGCTGAAAATTAGCACGAAAATAATAGCTATGGGGAGAAGGGGAAAGGTGAGTTAATTATTAGGGTAGGGTTAAACTAAGAGGTTAAGTAGGAAATTGTTAATTATTTTTTTTTAAACAGCTTTTTTATAAATTGTTAGCTTGCTTTAACTGACTCCATAGCAAATTGAAGGTCATCCCTTTGATCTGCAGATTTCACACTGAGGCGCTTTTGCGTTTTAGCGCTAAACACAGCACCTGCAAAGCACCTGAAAACTGCCTCTCATGCCTCCCCATTGTGAAAGCCCGAGTGTATACACTGCTCCCAATCCACCCTGCCCATTGAAATGAATGGGCAGCGCTGCAGAAGTGCCTGAAAAGCACAAGGGGTTAATCTCTGTTTTGGGGTTAAAAGAGCCCCCCGCCCGTCTGCAAAGCGGCTCGGCAGCGCCGGTAAATCGCAGCTAACATGAGCGGTGCTTTATCTTGACAGCAGAGCGGTCTAGGTGTGAAAGGGCTCTAATGGAACAAAGTAAACATAAAACAATGTTACATTGTGTATATCTGAATCTGACTGAACAATATTTATAAACATTTTCTCAAAAAGTCTGTGTTTTTGGCAGCGTCTTTTGTAAGAGTCGGTCCACACTGGGAATCACACAAAAACACGCTGTGCATTCCTGTGCTATTCACATGCAGTTCTGTGCGGTGTGATTTCAAGCCCATTCATTTTGAATAAGCTGAAATCGGACTGCATCAAAAATAGCACGTGCACTTTTGAAAACTCACTGCAACCGGGTTGCATGGTACTTCTGTACCATGCGATCCAGTGCGGGCACCCTGTTTTGGGTGTCATTAAATTAATATTGGTATCTGCTGCAGATCACAACTGTAGTGCGTTTTAAACATGGTGTGGAAAACACGTTTCCTGCACTATGTTCTGGTTTTAATGGGCCCTAATGATTGCGGTGTTTGCACAAAAAATACTGACAAATGAGAGGAGATATCATCAGCAGGAAGGAATAGGGAGTACTACACAGGCATTGGGTACTTTGATCACATTTTTTTGGGTGTGTGTTGCACACCCCATGCCCACAACTGGGTAAATATCATATTCTCACTAAAAAGGGCAGTCCTTTCAAAACCAAAATAGACATCGGTGGCTTATTCACCTAATAGCTATTTATATCTTTCAACAACAGTTCTTAGCCCTACTTCTTGACACTTCCCTTTCCATATAGAAATATTTGGAAAATCAGACAGGGAAATCAAGATACCTAGTCATGTCAGTTAGGTGGCCACACCTAGGAAATCTAGTTTATAGTTTTCTACGGTCCCTAGTAGAATTATAATTCAAATAGGGATTCAACTTACCAACATTTCTTAAAAACTAAAACATCAATTTTGGCTGTGCTTAACTTTTAATTATTAGTTATAATTTTTTTTGTTTGACTTATAACTAATATAACAAAAATGTGTGCAGGTTTAATGTAGCTTCCTAGTGTTATATCTTTTTTTGAATAGTTATATTTTGAATTAACTCATAATCATCTTTTTCTCAAACAATTTACAATAGGAACTTGAGTCACGAAAAATATAATCCAACTTAAATGTTGTGCACTAGAAGAGTTAAAAAGTTAAAGTAGAAATAAAAGTGTGAATGGATTATTTTACCTTGTCAAATGCAGGATAAACAGCTCGGATCTCCGTTAGCCAACCATATGGCATGTGTCCAACAGGGTAGGTAGCTGTAAGAATGGCCACTGCCTGTGAACAGAGGACATGTACATCCATTAATACGGGCCAGTCTACAAGAGAGGAGGCTATGTCCCTGTCATTTACATTTAAAAGATGTACTGTTCTCTACTGTCACATCTCTTATCACACTCAACAGTGAGAAAATGATATATTGCTAAAGTCCTGACACAAAGATCTTGTTAAAAGTATGACTAGATCACAGAAGATGATATTCGCACAGGAAATGAAAAGTAACCTTTATTCCAAGGTGACATTAAAATAGGTTGTTTATTTACAATCTTTAATCCTTTCCTGATACGATTCAGTGCATGTCAGATGATATTTCACACCTTATTTTACAGAATGTAGTAGTTTTGTTAAAGTGAAATACTGTAAGAACAAGCAGTTTGTCAAATGTAATATATAAATATATCCGAAACAATAAATAACTAGAAGCAAACATTTATGAGAAATGGTGATCTCCAGAAAAAATATATGCAAAGGACAGCAAAACACTATCAACAACTGTTTCCAGAAGTAGAAACAAGCATATTCCACTTATCCCCCTGCTGTCCTTTACATGGAGATTTCCTGGAGCACTTCTTTTAAAAAAATTTCTTAAAAAAATCAATTGATATTGGTTTGGCACATACTGGGGTTGGTTTACTAAAGGAAAATAGGCTGTTGCAGGAAATTTGCCACATAGCTTAGTAAATGGGGTGAAGCTCTGCAATTTTCCTGGCATGTGATTGATTATTTTTTCCAAAATGAACCTTCACCACCTTCGCTAAGCTCTGGGAAAGCTCATTTCCAAAGTGCAACTCCCTTGCAAAGTAAAAAGCTTATTTGCCTTCAGTAAATCAACCCCATTGTCTTAATTATTGCCAGGACTGAAGAATAAATAAATGGGATATTTTTTTCTCAAAGCAGGTAAAGACTTATGCTGCGTACACACGATCGGTCCATGCGATTAGAACGGACCGATGGACCGTTTTCATCGGTTAACCGATAAAGCTGACTGATGGTCCGTCGTGCCTACACACCATCGGTTAAAAAAACTATTGTGTCAGAATGCGGTGACGTAAAACACAACGACGTGCTGAAAAAAACGAAGTTCAATGCTTCCAAGCATGCGTCAACTTGATTCAGAGCATGCATGGATTTTTAACCGATGGTTGTGCCTACTAACGATCGTTTTTTTTTCTATTGGTTAGGTATCGATCGGTTAAGTTTAAAACAAGATTTCTTTTTTTTAACCTATGGATTAATAACCGATGGGGCCCACACACGATCGATTTGGTCCGATGAAAACGGTCCATCAGACCATTCTCATCGGTTTGACCGATCGTGTGTATGCGGCATGAGGCTCTTCATAACATATTTTCTAGCATTTTTTTTTCTGCTTCCTTGGATAAAAAAAAGCATGATTTTTACAGAGCTCAATTGTTCAAGGTGATTTTTACACACACGCACACACACTGTTCTCCTTCTCCTTCCATAGGGCTCGCAATAAGGCTGGGTTCACACTATATGCAGAGCGGCCCACAGCAGGAGGTCCAGTGCATCCCTGTTCTCTGTTTCAGGGGCGATTCAAGTCTGAACTTTTGCCTGAATTCGGACCTGAAAAAGAGCCAAAGATGCACAGGATCCTTTTGCAGTGCACTCTGTGGCTGCCGCAGAAGTGTGTGAACTGGCTCCATTGAGAGACTCATGGGACTTACAGTTTTACAACAACTGGAGGGCCACAGGTTGAGCACCCTTGTCCTACAGTATCCATAAAGTAAAGGCATAAAACAATGCCTCAGTAGACATGAAGTCTCAAAATACAAATTGTACAAACACCATGCCTGCTCGACTGACTTCCATTATGTAATTATGTGCAAACAAAAATGCTGTAATTTTTATTTCCCTTGCTTATGAATGGGTATTCTTTGCAAAGTGAAACTTTGCTACTTTCACTAAACTCTGAGGGCCCTTCCTTTGAAAAGTTAAAGGGGTTGTAAAGGTAAAAATTACCCCAAATAGCTTCCTTTACCTTAGTGCAGTCCTCCTTCACTTACCTCATCCTTTGATTTCGCCTTTAAATGTCCTTATTTCTTCTGAGAAATCCTCACTTCCTGTTCTTCTGTCTGTAACTACACACAGTAATGCAAGGCTTTCTCCCTGGTGTGGAGAAAGCCTCTTGAGGGGGCGAGCAGGAGTGTCAGGACACCCACTAACACACAGCTTCTTTCTCTATCTGCAAAGTAGATAGCGTCCTGACCCTCCTGCTCGCCCCCTCAAGAGGCTTTCTCCACACCAGGGAGAAAGACTTGCATTACTGTGTGGAGTTACAGACAGAAGAACAGGAAGTGAGGATTTCTCAGAAGAAATAAGGACATTTAAAAGCAAAATTAAAGGATGAGGTAAGTGAAGGAGGACTGCACTAAGGTAAAGGAAGCTAGTTAGGGCAAAAATGTTTTACATTTACAACCCCTTTAACAGCCTATTTGCCTTTACTAAATGTACCCAATGGTCTACAGATTCGTCAGAGCTTATACTTCTATGCAAGCCACTGCCTACTTGCATCCACATGCTCTGTCCATTAAAAGATACATTTCTCACATAGGTGGATGGAGCATTTCTGTCCCCCAGTGTCTCCAAGACCAAGAACTGAGTGATCCAGACACCTGAATGCTCAGTTCTCAGTCTACTAGATGTTCAGGGGATAGGGGTGGCTGGCTCAGGCTTTCAGTGGTATGCTGAGAGGCTGAACCAGCTACTGGTCAGGCATCTAGTTGGATCCCCACATAAAACTCCAGATCCCTTCAGAGCCTGGACCAGCTGAGTGACATCAGCCGACAGATCACAGAAGTGCACACCTGTGACCCACAGAAGTAGGGCCAAAAGAGCTTTGGACCTACATCTTTGAGGCTGGATTCACACTTGTGCGGTGCGAATTTCAGATCTGTTATCTCTGCAGACAGATAAGAAAGCTGTTCAGCAGATCATCTCCATTTCAGCTGCGAATTTGGAGACCTGGGAGAGGGGAAGGGGGAGGGGGGAAGTGTATTGAAGAGAATGAGAGAAATCCTGATGAGAACTGAACACATCTGCGAATCAGATGCGTGCCCATAGAAGATAATGGGCCTGAATTCGCACCTGAGCCACACCGCAATGCCTAGAAAACGCACATGTTTTTTCGGAAATGTGCAGTGTGAATGCATCGCACATATGTGAACCAGCCCTATTGAAAACAATGGGCCGGATTCACAAAGAGTTACGCCGGCGTATCAGTAGATACGCCGACGTAACTCGGAATCTAAGCCCGTCGTATGTTTAAGTGTATGCTCAAACTGAGATACACTTAACCTCCCTGGCGGTATGATTCTTTCAGAAAAAACATGCTGAAAGCGGTACCATTATTTGCAAGGAAATTTGGCGTTTTATATTGTAGGTCTGTAATTTTTAGAAATAACTCACTTAAATCTGACCAAACAAGCTTCTAATAGGCATCCCGGGTATGACATTTTTTTAAAAACAAAATTATAAATTATAATATAATAAATAATTATAAATAATTATAACAAATAATAATATAATTATAATAACAATTATTCAATAATGTAATCAAATCAAAATCACTGAAATTTGCTCAGTTGCAGAATTGTTGCTGTCATTATTTTTTTTTTTTTATGACGAATTTCCCCACAAATCGCTATCGCACAATTCTGCAAGTGATTATAATTTATTATCGCTGTTTTTTAGCTGATCTAAAACTATTTTTGACATAAAGGGACACTTTTGGTTGCTATGGACAATCTACAGTTTGCAGGGAGAAAGAAACGTTTTTATTATATAAAATGACATGCATGACACAGGACAGACCACTAGGGACAAGGGGGATATGTTTTTTTACATACAGTACTGTAATCTATAAGATTACAGTATACTGTATGTAAAGTGTTTGTTTACTTTTTTGAATTTGGCGCCGTTCTCCGTCCCCGTGCGTCGTAACGTCGCAGGGAACGGAGATCGGCGACACAGGAGGACGCTGTGTAAATCGAGCGAGGTCCCGCTCGCTCACACAGCGCGGTGGCATCGCTGGATCCAGGGACAAGGTAAGTAAACCATGCCTGTGGATCTAGCGAGGCAAGCCCGAGTCTGACTCGGGGTTACCGCTCGCAGCAGGAAAATCTAACCCCGAGTCAGACTCGGGAATACCGCCAGGCACGTTAAACCTGCCTAAGATATGACGGCCTGCGCCGTCGTATCTCAGGGTGCAATATTTACGCTGGTCGCTAGGTGGCGCTTCCATTGAGTTTGGCGTAGAATATGAAAATGAGTAGATACGCTGATTCACGAACGTACGCTTGCCCGTCGCAGTAAAAATACGCCGTTTCCGTAAGAGATACGCTGCGTAAAGATAAACATGCCCCCTAGGTGGCGTATCCAATGTTAAGTATGGCCGTCGTTCCCACGTCGCAATTTGAAAATGTTACGTCCGTGAATGGGGCTGGACGTAATTTACGTTCACGTCGAAACCAATGACGTCCTTGCGACGTCATTTGGAGCAATGCACACTGGGATATTTTACAGACGGTGCATGCGCAGTTCGTTCGGTGCGGGGACGCGCTTCATTTAAATGATACACGCCCCCTACCTGTCGAATTTGAATTCCGCCGTGTGATTTACGCTACGCCGCTGCAACTTTACAGGCAAGTGCTTTGTGAATAAAGCACTTGCCTGAAAAACTTGCGGCGGCGTAGGGCTCCTGCTGCTGCCTCTGAGTCCTGTGAGGAGAGAGCAGTGCTTCTTCTCTTGGGCAAAGCGCTGAATTGAGAAAAGACTCAGGTAGGTATTTGGGGGGGAGCTGATCATAGAAGGTTTTTTTACCTTAATGCAGAGAATGCTTTTACAATCACTTTAATTTTTTTTCATAATGAATATTTAACTGCATTAAATGTTGTTTTATATCTGTTCTGCAGCTCTAAAATGTAAATCATTTCATAATTTGGTACAATAAATCAGTCATCACTATTAGGTTATAGTGTTACATGGTCATCTAAGGCTTGGTTCACACTAGTGCGTATTTCCCCGCATCCAATTGTCATGACAGGAGATTGTGACCGGCTCTCTATGGAGCCGGTTCACATATCTCTGTTGCGGCTGCGGAACGGCTTTCACAGGAGTTATGTGCATCTTTGGCTCCGTTTCAGGGCCAAATTCAGGCAAAAATTTGGCCCTGATTTGGCCCTGAAACAGAGGACGCACCGGGAGCAGTGTAAACCCAGCCTGAGACAATGCTGCAACTAAAAAGCTTGGCAAAGTGCTCCTGAAAATCATTACTAGCAGCTGTAAGAATGCATAATAGACTGCATAATTTATTACATTAAATGTCATCAAAATAAAACTCATATGTTAATCTACATGTATAACAGTCTGGGTGACACAGCATAGTACAGGTATTTATTAAACGTTATTTCTGACCTACCTCTGTGGCTGCAGCACTTCCACCCAGGTCACGTGAGACAAAGAGATTAACAATGGGTCTGCTGATTCGCTGAGTAGCTAATATTAGAGCTAACGGCCACCAGAAACTCAGCATCTTTCTTATTGTGGCTTCTCCCTATACAGTGAAAAAGAGTCTATTAGTACCATGAGAAGAATAATGCTGAATAGATTTTTCTTGTTTTCCTGATCTTTTTACATTTTGTAATGCTAAAGCTCTACAACTGACATAAACAGAAAATACCAAATAAAGCAGTTCACATGTTTAGTGCAGCTGCTGGAGCAGATTTGTGCTGTCACAGAACAGATGTGCGTTAAATAGTGTAGACTCATCTCTACGTGATTCAGATACCAATATGTACATGTAAAAGCCTGTCAGGATTCCATAAAAGCTGCTGCTGAAATGGCTTAAACTGTGCATGCAAAATGAACTTACTAACATGCCATTTTCTTCAGAGATTCTTTACATTGATATCAATAACAGCAGACAATCTACTACTTCATACATATTTAGAAAGGGTTTATATATATTTTTTAATAAATATGCAAATAAAGATTTATAAAGTTAAAGTGGATGTAAACCCTCTATACACGCAGTGAAGTGAACAACCTAAGATGATACACAGAGATGAACCAAATCTCCCTACATAGGTTTTACATGTATATCTGCTGTCTTCATGTATATATACTATTTAGAGAGTTCAGATAGTGTTAGGAGATTTTCTCTTCCTATTTAACACAGAGTGTGATGTCTGGGCATACAGCCAAGATAAATAACATTTCTGATTGGAGGAAAGGCACACACCCTCTCTCATCATAGGCAGAGACTATCAGAGGTGTTTTGTAAGAGGACCAGCTCCCTGCTAATATATTTATAGCAACCTCCCCTGACAGAAATGTCAAGCTGCTTTAATCTGATGTGTCTGAGAATTTGTCAGGAGTTATCAGGCTGATACGAGAGCTATGGGACTTAGCTCTTTGAAGAGAGATGACAAAACACTGCAGATATATGTGCCCAGCTCACATTTCATGAATCAGGATTCCATTCACTTTAAATAGGTAATCAGGTTGAAAAAAAGTCCATCTAAGTAAATCAATAGAGAAAATAAATAAATTGAAAACCTCCATACACAGAATCCTGTTTTCACAGTTTATCTAGAAGAAGGCAAAAAACCCTGAAGTATGGTCCAATTTTCTCCACTGGGGGAAAATGTTTCTTCCTGATCCCCTAAGGCAATTGGATATTGAGTCAACATACTTTGGTGTTATTACTTATAAATGGCAATAGCCAGTTATATTCTGTACTATGGTATTAAATTATTGATACAATTTGAGAGCTTTTTTATTGTTAACTGAAGGGGTTTGTTAACTAAATTTTTTGTTTGGCTAGAGTAGAGAGCAGTGAAAAGCTATGTTAGTTTTTATTGCTGCCTACTGACCATTTTGAGAGAGTTAACCGGTGGCAGCCCTGTCAGTGGGACAGGTATTAAGGCAAAATCTTTCTAACAAGCACACAACAAAAGTAGGAAGGGGGGAAGTATTTTCATTGCTTTGTGTGACCCTGCTGGAGATTTTGCGGCTAACGGAAACCTCCCTATCGCTGCATGCAATTGGGAGTTTTCTGATAATGTGACCGCCGTGACAGCCAATCACAGCGGTCACATGGTCAAAAGCCCCACCCCACCTCCCAGGAACCGGCGCCAAGGGGTTAATGGAGAATAAAAATACATTGTATCCATTTCTCCTTGCTATAGTAGAAACATGTAAACAAAGAACAGTGTGTTTAAAAAAATAACGAAAAAATCAGGGATAAGTCAAAGTTAGAATTAGGCCTCGTACACACGATAGGTTAACTAGAGGACAACGGTCTGAAGGACCGTTTTCATCGGTCAAAACCGATCGTGTGTGGGCCCCATAGGTTATTTAACCTTCGGTTAAAAAAATGCCAACTTGCTTTAAAATTAACCTATGGATTGGTAACCGATATGTCAAAACTGATCGTTAGTAGGCACAACCATCGGTTAAAAATCCACGCATGCTCAGAATCAAGTCGACGCATGCTTGGATACACTGAACTTCGTTTTTTTCAGCACGTCGTTGTGTTTTACGTCACCGCGTTCTGACTCGATCGGTTTTTTAACCTATGGTGTGTAGGCGTGTCGGACCATCAGTCAGCTTCATCGGTTAACCTAAGACAACGGCCCTTCAGACCGTTGTCCTCTGGTTAACCTATCGCGTGTACGAGGCTTTAGTGCCAAAGCTTAATCCTTTCATGACTTATGCGGCGTACATACGACCGTTTTTGATGACGAGAAAAATGCAATTTTTTAAATTGGTCATTAAAAACGATCGTGTGTAGGCTCCAGAGCATTTTTTCTCGTCGTTTTTCACTTCGTTGTTTTCTCATCAGGAAAAAACGGTCGCGTGTACACTTTAACGACGGGGGAAAAAACGCACATGCTCAGAAGCAAGTTATGAGACGGGAAATTAGCATAATCAGCCCAAAGGGTGGCGTCATTCGAATGGAACTTCCCCTTTATAGTGCTGTTGTATGTGTTGTACGTCACCGCGCTTTGCTCAAGCATTTTTTATCAGGATCGTGTGTATGCAGGGCAGGCTTGAGAGGAATTGCGTAGAGAAAAACTTTGTTTTTTCCCATGACATGAAAAATGATCGTGTGTACGCGGCATAAGCCTATTTCTGACATTTGGTGTTTACAAGTTAAAACTCATATTTTTTGCTAGAAAATTACTTAGAACCCCCAAACATTATATATATATTTTTTAGCAGAGAATCTAGAGAATAAAATGGCAACTGATCCAATATTTTATGTCACACGGTAAAGTTAGCCCAACTTGTTTGTATAATGTGCAAGATGATGTTACGCCGAGTAAATAGATACCAAACATGTCACGCTTTATAATTGCACGCACTCGTGGAATGGCGACAAACTACGGTACCTAAAAGTCTCCATAGGCGACACTTTAAAAAAAAGTTACAGATACCTGGTTAGAGTTACAAAGGAGGTCTAGTGCTAGAATTATTGCTCTCGCTCTGACAATTGCGGCAATACCTCACATGTGTGATTTGAACACCGTTTACATATGCAAGCGCGACTTCCGTATGCGGTTTCTTTGCTGCGCGAGCTCGCGGGGACGGGGGCGCTTTAAAACATTTTTTTAAACTAAAAAAAAAAAAACTTTAAAGGAAAACTAGCTTTTTTTTAATAAAGATTTCAAGCTTACCCCAAGTTCTGGTCCAGTTCTGTCAGGTATCTTGTCATGAATGTTCTTGTAATATCCTAAACATAATGTTGTGCAGCGCACAAGTGCTCCAATGTATAAGGAGAGTATTGGAATTAGAAGAGGCTCCCGGCATTCCAAGTGACTGTGGAGCAGAATGGCAACAAACACAACCTATAAAGCAAAGAAAAAAATGGCATTTATAATTAGACAAAGGCTATTGCCGAAACGCGTCAGTTTATTGTTTTATTGTCACTCTGATGTACCAATAAACAACACTTCAAGGATTACAGTTTTGCCGGCTTTTCCTACTACTGTTCAATCTATAATTAATGCATACAAACAAGCATGCCGAGATTATACCATATACATTACCTGTCATGGAGGCCAAACATTAATAATTTAAAGAAAGATTCCGTTCTTTTTATTTGTCAAATAGAATGTCTAATAAACTTTACTCCACATACAGAAATAATATTAATATTTTCCAGTAATATTAAAAATCAATTCCACACATTACAAATAAAATAGGCCAAAAAAACACACACAGTAAAATACAGTAGCTAACCTTAGTTATTCAACTGACTTTTTGACACACATACAGTGGGGAAAATAATTATTTCATCCTCTGCAGATTTCGTAAGTTTGCCCACAAAGAAATGAAGGGTCTATAATTGTTATCACAGGTGTATTTTAAATGATAGAGACAGAATATCAACCAAAACTCCAGAAAAAAAATCATGATACAAATAAGAAGGCCAGTATGGTGGCCTGAGTTTATGGGAGGAGCCCGGAGGGTATTTAAGCAGCCCACTCACACATGCTCTTTGTCGGTTCAGTGTGCGGTACTACACGTCACTGGGCCGACTCTTCCCAGCTCACCTCATGTCCGTGAGTCTGCGCATTCAATCGCATTCGACACCCTCCCGCCCTTCCCTTTTTCAGGGCACTTCTCAGCATATCCTTCTTCAATTAACTACACATTACTTACCTTGGGTATGCCCCCTTTTCTTGGCATACTGACCAGACCACTAAGGCACACTTCAGGTCTATTTATGTTGTAAGTCTTGTCGCGTGTTTATGTGATCCACATCTCTCTCGGTCAGAGGCTAACGACCATAAATGTTATAAATTGAGTTGCAGTTAAGTGAGTAAAATAAGTATTTGATCCCCTACCTGCCAACCAACAATAATTCTGGCTCCCACAGACTGGCTACACTATGTGCTCCTGTGGTATACAGATTAGTCCTGTCAATTTAAGAAGATGCTCCTAACGACAACTCGTTGTGTGTATAAAAGACACCTGTCCACAGAATCTCGTTCTTCCATTCCAACCAAACGATCATGGGCAATACCAAAGAGCTGTCAAAGGACATCAGGGACAAGATTGTAGACCTGCACAAGGCTGAACTGGGCTACAAGACCGTTAGCAAGAAGCTTGGTGAAAAGGAGACAACTGTTGGAGCGATTTTTCACAAATGGAAGAAATACAAATTAACCATCAATCGCCCTCAGTCTGGAGTTCCATGCAAGATTTTGCCTTAAAAAGGGTATGGATGATCATGAGAAAAGTGAGGGATCAGTCCAGAACTACACGGTAGGAGCTTGTGAATGATCTCAAGGCAGTTGGGTGGGACCACAGTCACCAAACAAACCATTGGTAACACAATACACCACCATGGGTTAAAATCCTGCAGCGCCCGCAAGGTCCCCCTCTTCCTTAAAGCGGAGTTCCACCCAAAAGTGGAACTTCCGCTTAATCCACTCCTCGCCCCCTTACATGCCACATTTGGCATGTAATTTTTTTTGGGGGGGGGGGGAGTGGGGGCTTCAGGAGGAGTGGGACTTCCTGTCCCACTTCCTCCTTCCGCCGAGGGGCTGCAAAGGCGAATACTCTAATCGCCTTTTGGCAGCCCCTCCCTGTAGGCGATCGCATGGGACATGTGACAGGTCCCAGGCGGTCGCCTGTCCAATCAAATGGCGCAGCACCACTCGCGCATGCGCAGTGGGTGCCCGGCCGTGAAACATGAAAGCTGTCAAGGCCGGGTGCCCACAGTTGCAGTGGAGGCGCCGGCGGTGAAGAGGGGGACCTGAACAAAGCTCCCAGCAGGACGTCGCTGGACCGGGAAACAGGTAAGTGTATGTTTATTAAAAGCCAGCAGCTACACTTTTTGTAGCTGCTGAATTTTAATAAACATAAAAAAAAGCCTGGAACACCCATTTAAAGAAGGCACATCTACAGACCCATATGAAGTTTGCCAATGAACATCTAAATGATTCAGAGAAGGATTGGGAGAAAATGCTGTGGTCAGATGAGACCAAAATTAGGCTCTTTGGTATTAACTTGACTGGCCGTGTTTGGAGGAAGAAAAATACTGACTATGACCCTAGGAACACCATCCCTACAGTCAGGCACGTAGGTGGAAACATTATGCATTGGGGCTGTTTCTCTGCTAAAGGTACAGGACGAATTTGCCGCATTGAGGGGCCAATAGACGGGGCCATGCATTGTAAAATCTTGGATGAGAACCTTCTTCCCTCAGCCAGAACACCAAACATGGGTCGTAGATGGGTCTTCCAGCATGACAATGACCCAAAACATACCCCCAAGGCAACAAAAGAAATGGCTCAAGAAGAAGCACATTAAGGTCATGGAGTGGCCTAGCCGGTCTCCAGACCTTAATCCTATAGAACATTTATGGAGGGAGCTGAACTTCGAGTTGCCA
The DNA here is from genome assembly GCF_905171775.1 of Rana temporaria. Classification (NCBI taxonomy): domain Eukaryota; kingdom Metazoa; phylum Chordata; class Amphibia; order Anura; family Ranidae; genus Rana; species Rana temporaria. The sequence goes on along the minus strand of NC_053493.1, from coordinate 214,878,582 downwards.
AGCGATAGCCAAGAAACCTTAAGGATTTAGAGATCTGTAAAGAAGAGTGGACCAAAATCCCTTCTGAGATGTGTGCAAACCTGGTAACCAAACATGAGAAACACATTACCTCTGTGCTTGCCAACAGGGGTTTCTCCACCAAGTACTAAGTCATGTTTTGCTTGGGGATCAAATACATATTTTACTCACTGAACTGAAAATCAATTTATAACATTTGTATCATGCGTTTTTTCTGGATTTTTGGTTGATAGTCTGTCTCTATCATTTAAAATACATCTATGATAAAAAAATATAAACCCTTCATTTCTTTGTAAGTGGGCAAACTTACAAAATTTGCAGGGGATCAAATAATTATTTTACCCACTGTAGTGTGGCTCATGGGGATTAATCTCCCCTTACCCTGCTCTCAAACCTATTTCTACATGCTAAAACTCAAGCTGTATAACCTATGCAAAGATGTCATGCTTCACCCCCAGTGATGTCATACATGTCTCAAGCTACCATGGCACCTAAACTGCAGCAATAAAATGCAGAGATGTTGCTATAAAAAACATAGACCCTTAACTTCCGTTTTAAAAAAGCTGTTCCTGTTTGAGGTTGTCAATGGGTGTTGCTGGTCAAAGACCACCTATGGAATTTTTCATCTGGCAATTTTACTTACATGGTGGAATTTGAGTATCATATAAAAAAACTAGCACCCCACAGTGAATTACAAAAACAAACTAGAAGAATGGGACATTTAAAGGAGAAGTCTAGCCTGAACTTTTTAGTCTGGGCTTCTCCTCTGGGTCACAGTAGTGCAATTCGTTTTGCACTCCTGTGATCCATTTTCAGCGGAGCGCAGTCTGAAGTCAGCTCTCCGCTGAAGTCACTGCCATCAGTCGGGGCAGCGCGTCGTCACAACTTCCAAGTCGGGATCTGCCAGCTGCCCTGATTGTTGGCAGTCTCAGCATCTCAGCGAGCAGCTGGGACAGCCTCTCCCTGCCCCTCCACGGCTCAGCGCTCCAATGATCGTAGAGAAGCAGAGAGGAAAGAGGCCTCTCGGGGATCTGTGAGAACCGAGCCAACGACGATGTTCGGTGGCTCGGTTCTCAGTGCACAGATGGCAGGGGACAGCTGGAGCATCGGTCTGATGCTCCATCCACCGAGGCAGGGGCGGACTGACCATTCGGGCACTGCCCGAGGGCCCCATGCCACTAGGGGGCCCCATCAGGGTTGCCAGCCTCATTAAAACCAGGGATAGTATGTAAAAATTAGTGTTTTTAAAAAAATCTCAAGATTATAGCTGCCCCTCCTCTCCAGTACCTTTTTAGTGTGTGTATTCTGTGTGTATGTATACTGTGTTTGTATACTGTGTGGCCCCATAATCTATTGCCTGGGGGCCCCATAATCTCCTAATGCCTGGGGGCCCCATGAGTTGTCAGTCCGCCCCTGCACCAAGGTAAGTATAAATATGGTAAACACTCAAAACCTATACTTCTCCTATAAATATAGCTTTCAGGAAATGTTAGACTGCTAGTAAACACACAGAAAAAAATAACATAAAAGCATCAAAATGTTATTATCCAAAGATAAAAAATAGAGGTGAAAAAACCCATATGTATAATAATAAAATATATACAAGAGATAGCGATTATAGGGCCTAGACAAATTGCTAGTCTATCAACGAGTTTCAGGACAGAGGAGTCAATCTTCAAGGTGTTAAAATGCAACTCTACTAAGTGAATATACAGTATAAAAATGTTAAACATGTGTAACAAAATAAACACAGTATACTCAAAAAAGACATGTATCCCCAAAAAGAAAACCTGTCTGAACTATTAAAAAATGGACCTGGCAAAATGCATTGATAGATTAGCAATTTTTCTAGGCACTATAATCTCTATCTCTTGTATACATTTTATTTTTATACAAATATTTTTCTTTTTATCTTGATTTTTTATCTTTGGATAATAAAATATTGTTGCTTTTATCTTTTCATGCATTTAGAGTCGGTTCACACTAGGGCGACATGACTTCCAGCGCGACTTTCAGAGGTGACTCCGACACGACTTGAACATGAACCACAGGGCGATCTGGGGCGATTTACAACACAACTTGAAGTCCTCTCCAGGACAGGAGACTTTCCAGTGGCCAATAAAACAGCAATCAGCTCTAGGGGAGGGAGGGGGAGGGAGGGGGGCAGGAGAGGTTTGCCTGAGAAATGTATGTTATCTTCCTGGAAAGTCGCTTCAGTTAAGACAGGGATCAGACTTCTGAGGTGACTTCCATTGAAATCAATGGGTACAAATCGCCTACAAGTCGGATTGAAGTAGTACAGGAATCTTTTCTGAAGTCGGATCGCCTTGAGTCGTGTGTATTAACACCACTCCCATTCACTTCCATTGTTTTTCTCTACAGCGCAACTTGGGACGACTTGACGCAACATGAAGTCGGATTGCAAGTCGCCCCAGTGTGAACCGGCTCTTACTAGTCGTGTTTTTCTTCTGAAAGCTATATTTAAAGTTACATTCTTCTAGTTTGTTTTTGGAATTTTCCACCTGCACTCAGAGTTTAAAGTGTAAGAGCCGGTTCACACTGGGGCGACTTGGGATCCGACTTGAAGTCGCCTCAAGTCGTCCCAAGTCGCGCTGTCGAGAAAAACAATGCAAGTGAATGGGAGCGGTGTTAATACACACGACTTGAGTCACTCCGACTTCAAAAGAAGTTCCTGCACTACTTCAATCAGACTTGTAGGCGATTTGTACCCATTGATTTCAATGGAAGTCGCCTCCAAGTCTGATCCAAGTCTGATCACTGTCTTAACTGAAGCGACTTTCCAGGAAGATAACATACATTTCTCAGGCAAACCTCTCCCTCCCCCTCCCTCCCCCTCCCTCCCCTAGAGCTGATTGTTGTTTGATTGGCCACTGGAAAGTCTCCTGTCCTGGAGACGACTTCAAGTCGTGTTGTAAATCGCCCCATATCGCCCTGTGGTTCATGCTCAAATCGTGTCGGAGTCGCCTCTGAAAGTCACGCTGGAAGTCGTGTCGCCCTAGTGTGAAACGACTCTAAAGGTTCCACGAACTTGTGAACCCAGTTCTCACTTATTCATAATCAATAAGAAATGTACATGTCAGAATACAGAGAAATAGGTACAAATGTGCAACTGAACAGAAATGCAAGGATACTCATAGATGTGACAGTGATTATAGCCAGGCCGGGTGACAACAGGTTAATGTTTTAAATTTTACTAGTTGTCAGTGAAAAGTGTTGGTACAATGGCTTATAAAACTTCAGATAACTTTGTGGTATATGCTATTAGGCAGGACTTTTACTTTTAAAGTTTAATTGAACTACGGGAGGGGGTAGCAGTAGAAAGCAGCAGTCAGACAGTTGCTAGCTTACCAAATAGAGAATAATAGCAATTGGGACCGACCTGTTTTGTCTGACTGCAGATTGTGAGCAAGACTGGTAGCTCCTAACATACATGACCTTAGGCTCAATTCACAAAGACCTTAGGCTCAATTCACACCCGGATAAGGATTCTTATGACAGCTATTTTCATCCAATGTCCAATGAGATTGTCAGAAATTATCCTTATCCAAAAGCTTTGTGGTTTGAGCCTACTGTCATCCAATCTAGCCGGAAACAAAAACTATTATCTCAAGCCTATAGGGCTGATTAACATACACTTGTCCTGATAGCTAAATTCTAGTTCAGCTGCATATTTGTACCTTGACTCATATTACCCTTTACACGCTAAGTATATAAATTTGTATAAATGGGTCATAATGCAATAAAATAAATGATTAGAATTTAGGTTATAAAGAAAGTTTTTAGCCTCTAGGAATAGCATATCAGTTTATATTATACTATATAAGCGGAAACTATTTTATTTTATCTAATCTCTTGAAAAGCCTTCAGTGAAATTACTTAAAGAAGAATTATGTTCTATGCTTTAAAGGGGTTGTAAAGGTAAATGTTTCTTCTCCTTAATGCATTCTATGCATTAAAGTGAATAAACATCCGACAATACCGCCCCCCCCCCCCCCCCGTTATACTTACCTGACCGGCGGTATTCAGGACTTTTGGCTCAGTTCTGATAGGTTCCTCAATTGAGGCCATTGTGAGCCCGCAGGTTTTCCTTTTTTCTTTTTCAGACCAGAAAGGCCACAGATGCCTTTCCTCATGTTAGTTTATTTAGTTATTGAATAAGGTTGTTCAATACTGGTTTATTTGTACTTTTGCATGTTTGCTCCCGCCCCTCGGAGAGGTTTTATGCAATTCCATCGCGAGGCCATCCCCAGAAGGCTCCAAATGGACATAAATAGCTGGGTCTTCTACCCTAGCGTGGCCACTCCATCAACGGAGCAGTGCCCAACGCTGTGCCTACGTTTTTTCCACTTTGCGGGCTGGCGGTATGTCCGGCAGTGGAATTGCATACGGAAAAAAATGAAGTCACAAAATGTTTTACTTCTTATTGTTAACCTCTTTCTTCTTTCTTTTCCCCCTCTCCCGTAACGCACCTTACACTTTTATGGAAGCAGCGGCATTGCTATGGGGGTGCGGAAGGTGCGGGCCACACTGGGTGACACCAGCCAGAGGGGTGACACCAGGGGCTGGGACTGCAGGGGCAAGAGCGGGGCTTCAGTCTCGGGTGTGATAGCGAGTGGGCTACTACAGTGTGTGTCGGCATTTGCCGACATCTCCTGCAGGGTGTCCCGGGTCCCCAGCGCAGCGATCGTGACGGCCGACACTTTAGCAGCTCCCATCTGTCCCAGGCGGCTGCCTGTATGTTAGCAGTGTCAGAGCGCCGGGAGATCTCCCTTGAGTGTGTCTCGGAATTTGCCGACATCTCCTGCGGGGTGTCCCCGGGTCTCCAGCGCAGTGATGGCTGACACTTTAGCAGCTCCTATCTGTCCCAGCCAGCCGCATGTCAGCCGTGTCAGGGCGCCAGGAGATCGCCTTCCCAGGTTCCTCCTCTGCTTTGGCGTGTCTTCTGATGGGACGGGAGGAGGAACCTGGGAAGGAGATCTCCTGGCGCCCTGACACGGCTGACATGCGGCTGGCTGGGACAGATAGGAGCTGCTAAAGTGTAAGCCATCACTGCGCTGGAGACCCGGGGACACCCCGCAGGAGATGTCGGCAAATGCCAACACACACTCGAAGGAGATCTCCCGGCGCTCTGACACTAAGGCCCCATTCACACCTAGGCGTTTTTACGCCTGAAGCGCACTGCTCACAAACGCCAGAGGGGAGAATTAACATTATTCCCTATGGTGACTGTTCACACCTGAATCGCGCGACAGCGGCGTTTGAGCGTTTTTTTTTCCCCATAGAAAGTAATGGGAAACGCGCGTATTGAGCGTATCGCGCGACAACGGGCGTTTGCTATGGGCGTTTCGTCGATTTCATCAATAGAACTTGTCGCCCATGCAGAAGATTAAAAAAAATCTACCAACATAGCAACAAGTGATGAAAAGATGATAATTTTTCCTATTGGCTAAAATAAGAAACGCCGAAGTACAAAAACGTCGCACGACGCTGTATGCAAACGCGCAAATAAGCATGAATACGCGCAAAAAAAAAACGCCCGGCTGGGACAAATGGGAGCTGCTAAAGTGTCGGGCCATCAATCACTGAGGACCCGGTAACTGATAACCAGTAAGTCTTCTGCTGAGGGTGGCTTGGTTGGGGGAATAAGAGAATTTGGGCAAGAAGGGGTTTAATACTGAAAGAGGGGAGATGTGGGGATTATTTGTGCTGAGAGGGAGGGGTCTGTGCAGGGAGGGGGAGATGGGGGATGATTTATGCTGAGGGGGGATCTGTGCAGGGAGGGGAGATGGGGGATGATTTATGCTGATGGGGGATCTGTGCAGGGAGGGGGAGATGGGGGATGATTTGTGCTGAGGGGAGATCTGTGCAGGGAGATGGGGGAGATGATTTGGGGGGTAAAATAATTTGTATAAGGAGGGGTTTGGGGGGGATTTATACTGGGATGAGGGATATGGGGGGCATTTTGTACTGAGAAGGGGGATTTGTGCTGAAAGGGGGTATATGAGGGTGATGACTTGTGCTGGTAGGGGGAAATGGAGGGCAAGTAATGTGCTGAGAGGGGGTATTTGTACTGGAAGGGGGCATATGGGGGTGAAGATTTTTAAGAGGGGGAATATTGGGGGGGGGGATTTGTGCTAAGAGGGGGGATGAGGGAAGGAGAAAGAGGAATTGTGCTAGGAGGGGGTATATGGGGGTGAGGGGCACTCTGCACATAGTTCTTTAGATGCCGGGGGGAGGGGTGGGATGACACCATGTTTTACCGCACCAGGTGACACCAACCCTAGTGACGTCACTGTATGGAAGGATGGTTCCGCCAATCTTAAACATGGAAGCAAGATTCGCTGCACTACATCGCGTCTCTAGCTCATTTGAAACATGTGAATTCCATTTCCATTTCCATTCCATACACTACATCTACCCTACCTGATCTATGCACCCGATTAGCATAACATCCTGGAATGTTAAGGGTTTGCGCTCTCCAATAAAACGCATGAAGATTCTCAGGCACTTGAAAAGGCTTTAATCTGACATAGCTCTGCTCCAGGAAACGCACCTGGCGGAAAGCGATTTTTTCTGCATGTGGAAGCTTTGGGTAGGGGAGGTAATAGGCTCAGCCTCCAAGGGCCGTAAGGCAGGCACACTTATACACCTACACAAAAATGTGACCTATGATTTAGTTTCTGTTACAAGATAAGGCAGGTTAGTTTCCGACAAATGAAATCAGAATTTCAAATGTATACGCCCCTAATTCCCCCGATCAGTCCTATTTTACTGACCTAACATCCCAAATAGCAGATTATGGCGGCATCCTCCACCTCATAGGTGGAGATTTTAACTCCACCATTAGCGATCGGGAAGATAGATCCAGACCTCACAGCAGCCCAAGACCAGCCCATACGATCCAACAAACATACACTTTTATCACATGGTTCAGGCCCTCAGCTTGATAGACATATGGAGGATGCAACACCCCTTAGCTAAGGAATATACTTTTTTCTCCCCTGTCCATCGTTCTTTCGCTAGACTGGACTACTTCCTTTGCACTCACCCCTTGTTGCAAAAGATTAGAGATACGTGTATACATGACATGGTCATCTCTGATCACTCCCCTATATCAGTCTCCCTAGACAATTTCCAGACCCACTCGGAAATTAGGCATTGGAGATTCCCGACTTATTTGAATCAAAACGATAACTTTAGGATGATGCTGAACGAGGCATGGTCAGACTATGCACAAAATAATGACCAGCACAAGGATAATCCAAATCTGTTCTGGGAGGGGGGCAAGTCATTCCTGCAAGGAAAGATTATCTCCTTTACTTTGGCGTATAAGAGGAACGCCCAAAATCACTACTTAGAAGCCAGCAAAAACATTAGAGAGGCCCAAGCGCGACTTAACGATAATAATACCGCGGAAAATTGCAAAGCATGGTCAGAAGCCAAAGATTTGTTTAAAACTTGGGCAGACACTGTAGAGCGGGTGAAGATGTCTTCGACCCAACTACAATACCATAAATATGGGAATAAAGCTGGGAAACTACTTGCCAGACTTACCAAGGGTACATATCTTCCCACACATATTAGTACACTGCGCAACCCGGACGGCACATTTTCCACAACACCTAAGGACATTAACAAAACACTGAAAATATTTTACACCGACCTTTATGCTCAGGAACCGATAGACATTAATGTAGCATCCAAATGGTTAGGCGATACTACCCTACCACAAATTGATCCGGACCACTTACAAAAATTAAACTCCATGCTTACCGAGGAGGAAATTATGGGGGCTATAAAAGATCTCTCGAATGGCAAAGCAACAGGCCCGGATGGGTATACGCCGGAATTCTATAAATTGTTTCGTATGGAGGTTACCCCTACATTATTAATGGTATATAACTCCATTTGGGAGGGAGGGCCGTACCTTCCAACCGGACACCTGGCCAACATTAAACTCATTGCTAAGAAGGGTAAAGACCCACAAGATCCGGGATCCTACAGTCCCATCTCTCTACTGAACGTAGATTCTAAAATCCTTTCCAAAATAGTGGCCTCCCGGTTGGCAACTATCATGCCTTCACTTATACACCATGCACAATCAGGCTTCACTAAGGGCAGGTCAGCATCCTCCAATCTGCGGAAAGTCCTAGCCGCTCTGGAATATGCGAAACTACACCCATCCAAAGAGGTAGTGATCATCACTCTCGATGCCGAAAAGGCTTTCGATAACGTAAGTTTTCAATGGCTCTCCTTAGTAATGCAAAAACTTGGTTTATCAGGCCCCTTTTATGATTTTATCCATAATCTGTACTCTGCCCCGTCAGCCACAGTAATAGCGGCAGGAATACAATCAAATCCCATACGGTTGCACAAGGGCACGAGACAAGGCTGTCCCCTCTTCCCCTTGCTTTTTTATTTGGCCATAGAACCCTTGTTGCGTCACCTCAGCAACTCTCCCCTCATTCATGGGATACCTTTCGAGCAGGAAGACATGAGGGTAGCCCTCTTCGCAGATGACATTTTGATTTTCTCCACTTCTCCCCAAACAGATATCCCCGCCATACAAGAGATATTTGATTATTTTCGCAGTTGCTCGAGTCTGAAAATAAATTTTACCAAAAGCGAGATCCTTCCCCTTAGTGTAAGGCCTTCACGTTCTTGGCTACCGTCTTCTGCCTTTCGTATCAATGGGAACCACATAACCTATTTGGGTATAAAAATTGGCAAGGAACCATCCTCTCTCTACTGTCTTAACTATCCCCCTCTGATAGCAAAAATTGTGGGTGAGTTGGAGGCTTGGACAAACCTACCGCTGTCGCTTTTTGGGAGATGCGCGCTTTTTAAGATGATCAGCATTGCCCGGCTGCTGTACCCCTTACAAACCTTACCTTTGCTATTAAAGCATAAACATATACAGATTTTAAATAAGGCACTTACGAACTTCCTGTGGAAGAAGGGCAAATCAAGGATAGCCTTGACTAAATTATATCTCTCGAAGAGTGAGGGCGGTGCAAACCTCCCAAATATTAGAGTGTATAGCTTGCTTACTGAGAATAGGAATGGATTGGATCCTGCAATCATCTAAATACTCCAACTATGGTCTGGAATCAGTCATGGTCAGCCCCAATAACTTGGCTGCTCTTCTGCATAGTTTGTTTCAGAAAACGCCTAAACATATTAAACAAAATTTACATTTCAGAAATAGTGGTTTGGAGAGAGGCGAGGAAAAGATTGGGTCTGTCGCCCTATGTTTCTAAATTTCTTCCAATTCAAGGTAACCCCATGTTCCCATTAGGCCCACAATATAAATGGAGAGACAAAAGATTAACAACTGCAGGTTCCTTATACCATGAATTGTCTGGCAGTCTCAAACCCTTTTCGCTCATGGCGGGAGAATACACCTTACCTCCACACCATTTTCTGCATGTCATGCAGTATGCAGACTTCATTAGCAAGACCTGCCCAAAGAAAACCATTAGATTCAAGCCTTCTTTCATGGATAAACTAATAGCAGAAAGTCGCCACTCTATCTCGCCCACTAAGTGGGAAACTCACAAAGTCTTTACATAACACCTCTATGTCCTCCTGGTTAGTGGAATTGCCTGATCATGCAGACTTAGACAACATGGTGATGGGCTACAAGACAACTAAGCTTATCACCCCCTGTGAATCCTGGAGGGAAACCCAATTTAAAATAATGCATAGGGCCTACTATCCATTTTCGTCGACCCACTCGACCAGCATGGGACCTATCTGCCCCTGGTGCTCCATACGCAAACTGTCTCTGCTACATCGCCTATGGTGCTACCCGCATATCGATACCTATTGGTCTTCAAAACTGCAGTTCATACATAGAGTGACAAACTTTCTTCCCGACAAGGAACCCATGCTGTTACTGTTTGGATTCCTACCACTAAAAGGGAAGACCCCAGTAGCTCCTAAAATGCTACCTCAAGACAACCGTCACTGGATACTCCTTATGCTGCTCATTGCCCGCAGAAACATCTTTAACCACTGGATTTCGCCTATTCCTCCAGCTTTTCCCGAAACGATAAGAAACCTAAAGGCCCTGCTGTACAGAAAAAAAATTGGATATCACTCTTCATTCCACGCGGCCTACTACAAAATTTGACAAGAGATGGTCGTACCTCATCGACCGCTGCCTGACACCACTTGAGAAAAATAACTTAAACTCATCCCCCTTCATATTCACCGATAAGGGACACACAACAAGCGGAGACCACACCTGGTGATCATCCCTTCCGTGCATGCTTTGTATGCCATTATGACAGCAACCTTCCTTCTTATACTTCCTTAGTTGATCATCAGCACTAACCACCTGAACCCACTTAGGGGTTTTGAAAGATCACTGGTTAATGAGAGTTTGTGCTTTAGGGTTGCTTTATTATATTCTTGTGTATTTTTTTTTTGCCAACTAGTGATTAGGGCTGTGCTGGGGGATGCCGCTGGGGAACAGCTAATTGAGGTTCCCCATCGGCTTTCCTTCTCTACCCACCCTTCCCCCCTCTAGATATCTTCTCTGACCTCCAGCTTCACTTCTCTCAATCATACCTTCTTTTTCTTTTTCCTTTCTTTCTACCACTAATCCATTACTTGCATTAACCACTTTTTCAATCCCTCCCTCACCCTCCTTTTTTTTTTCTACTGTTTGTAATAGAAAAGATACTGTCTGGTGTATGTTTTCTAAATGTTCTCGCTTCTCTCTCAGCAGAGATGATATGCTTTGCATTCAGACACTGTTATGTAACCCCCTTTTTCTGAAGGAAATCAAAAAATATTATAAAAAAAAAAAAATAAAAATCATCTTTACTGATCCTTTAAATGCATGAGATTTTTAAATCAACGAACTGTTGAAATAACCTACTACTAACTAAAGCAGCAAAGCATCATCATAGCACCCATGTAACTTGTGTGCTGTTGATTCTTATGCCGCATACACACGATCGCTCCCAAACAAAATTGGCATCCTTTTTTTTCCACAAATAGAGATTTATTTTGGTGGTATTTGATCACCTCTGCGGTTTTTATTTTTTGCGCTATAAACAAAAATAGAGCGAAAATTTTGGAAAAAAAATCAATATTTTTTACTTTTTGCTATAATAAATATCCCCCAAAAATATATAAAAAATATATATATTTTTCCTCAGTTTAGGCCGATACATATTCTTCTACCTATTTTTGGTATAAAAAAAAAATCACAGTAATCGTTTATCGATTGGTTTGCGCAGAATTTATAGCGTTTACAAAATAGGGGATAGTTTTATTGCATTTTTATTAATATTTTTTTTTTACTACTAATGGCGGCGATCAGTGATTTTTTTCGTGACTGCGACATTATGGCGGACACATCGGACAATTTCGACACATTTTTGGGACCATTGTCATTTTCACAGCAAAAAGTGCTATAAAAATGCATTATTTACTGTGAAAATTACAATTGCAGTTTAAGAGTTAACCACTAGGGGTCGCTGAAGGGGCTAAGTGTGACCTCATATGGGTTTATAACTGTAGGGGGGCGGGGCTGGACGCGTGACGTCATTGATCGCCTTTCCCTATATTAGGGAAAGAACGTGTGAAGAACGGGGAAGGTGTGTTTACACACACCTCTCCCCGTTCTTCAGCTCCTGTGACCGATCGCGGGACTCCGGCGGCGATCGGGTCTGCGGGTCCCGCGGCCATGGAGCTTCTGACCGGGTCGTGAGCGCGCATTTAACAATCACGTACAGGTACGTGATTGTGCCCAGCTGTGCCATTCTGCCGACGTATATCGGCGTTAGGCGGTCCTTAAGTGGTTAATGAAGGTACAACATTTAGAAACTCACATTGTTGATGATTAAAAGAGGCACATCTAAGTATACAGGCATCTGGGGTAAAGCTGTTCACATAGACAGACCTCCTCACCGCCATTGATGTCGTCCCTACCACGAGCTGTTCAAGCCTTGCTTTCAGATCGCTCTACTGCAGGGTAGTCTTCCTGGTCACAATTGCAGACTAACAGCAGTGGGAGCCGGCCGTGAGGAGGGCGGTCTATGTGGATCGCTTTACCCCGGATCCCTGCATACTTAGATGTGCCTCTTTTAATCATCAACCATGTGAGTTGCTAAATGTTGTACCTTCATTAAATGTAACCATAATGTTACACTTAGAGGCGTCTCTCTTCTCTTTTATACTCTGTAGCTCCTACTGGATTTTGCTTCTAATCCCCTTGGGGAGGCTTCCATTTGTGGATGGACATTTTATGGTTTCACAATTATCACATTGCTATAATCTTTTTATATGGACTATAAACTGAAGGGTTTATGAATAAATGGTTGTGGAACGAATCATTTGAGTTTCCATTATTTCCTATAGGAAAATTTGCTTTGATATACAAGTGCTTTGGATTTACAAGCATGCTTTCAGAACAAATTATGCTCTTAATCCAAGGTTTTACTGTAGCTTGCCTTTAGTCATTCATCAGGCTCTTTCTGCTACAGTCGAGGCAGTGCATTAACTCATACAGGATAAGAAAGATTAAATGAATGTTCTAAGTTTTTTTTGATGCAATTACTGTATCTCAACTGCATAAACCATTTCTCATTGAATATTCAAGAAATATTTAAAGTAGGGCACTCCACTGGCTTAAACATGTGGTTACAGTCTCATCACAATCTACAACCCTGTAAGATGAGTGGAGGAACCCATTTAAATCCATAGTAACTACGTATATGTGCCACTATGGAACTGGTAAATTACTAATTACTGAAGTAAATGTTTACCTGTGCTATGACATCAGAGATAGAGGCACATCCAACCAGAAAGCTGTACTTGTGTTTCAGTAAAATGCCAGCATGTGTCCAGGCCTATGAATAAATGACAAGTTGATTAGCAAATTATGGGTTAAGATAGTTGGTAAAAAAGTACTACTTAAGCACCGTACACACGGGCCGAATATCGGGCGATATGGGTTGTCGCAATAGAAACCGTCTGACATTTGCCCTGTGTGTACTGCAGCTGGTCTGACAGAACACAATAGAACAACAGGGGAGATCACTGTACAAATATTGGATTGTTAGTACAGAGGCTCCGACCTGAGCTGTCAGTTTTTTTTTCCGTTCAGCCTGCTAGCAGTGTGTACTAGGCTTTAGATTTACATAAATATTTAGAGAAGAACTTCATATTTTGACCAAAACCTGCCATACCTTTGTATGACCATGCTGTAAATATGTGCTAATACAGTATCTCACCAAAGTGAGTACACCCATTAAATGTTTGTAAATATTTTAATATATCTGTTCATGTGACAACACTGAAGAAATTACACTTTGCTACAATGTAAAGTAGTGAGTGTACAGCTTGTAGAGCTGCACAATTTTTTTCCCCTGGCAACCTTAACCAAGCATTTTCCTGATTCTTTCTATGCAGAGAATTCTCTGCTCAAGCCAACAGCTGTCAAAAAACAAAACAAAAAAACAGGCAGTCTGCCAAGTATCACAACATTCCTCAGCCTCTGAGCTAACTATAAACATTGTAACGTTTTGTTCTTTAGATCCAAGGAATAAACTTTGGTCTGTAAGACCCCTTTCACACTGAAGGTGCTTTTCAGGCATTCAGTGCTAAAAATAGCACCTGAAAAGCACCCCATGCCTCCCTAGTGTGAAAGCCTGAGTGCTTGACATGGGCGGTGCACTTGCAGGACGTAAAAAAAAGTCCCCTCAAAATAACTCAACACATAGCCATTAATGTCTAAATTGCTGGCAACAAAAGTGAGTACATCCCTAAGTGAAAAGGCCCAAAGTGTCAATATTTTGTGTGGCCACCATTACTTTCCAGCACTGCCTTAACCCTCTTGGGCATGGAGTTCACCAGAGCTTCACAGGTTACCACTGGAGTCCTCTTCTACTCACTCCATGATGACATCACGGAGCTGGTGGATGTTAGAGACCTTGCACTCCTCCACTTTCTGTTTGAGGATTCCCCACAGATGTACAATAGGGTTTAGGTCTGGAGACATGCTTGGCCAGTCCATCACCTTTACCCTCAGGTTCTTTAGCAAGGCAGTGGTCATCTTAGAGGTGTGTTTGGGGTCGTTATGATGTTGGAATACTGCCCTGCCCTCATTGAACTGTAGCACCCCAGTGTCGGCAGCACAAGACCATGTCACTCCCACCACAATGCTTGACTGTAGGCAAGACATACTTGTCTTTGTACTCCTCACCTGGTTGCCACCACACACACCTGACACCATCCGAACCAAATAAGTTTATCTTGGTTTCATCAGACCACAGGACATGATTCCAGTAATCCATGTGCTTAGCCTGCTCGTCTTCAACAAACTGTTTGCAGGCTTTCTTGTGTGTCATCTTTAGAAGAGGGTTCCGTCTGGGATGACATCCATGTAGACCAATTTGATGCAGTGTGTGGCATATGGTCTGAGCTCTGACAGGCTGACCACCCACCCCTTCAACCTCTGCAGCAATGCTTTCAGCACTCATGCATCTATATCCCAAAGACAATCTCTGGATATGACGCTGAGCACTTGCACACAACTTCTTTGGTCAACCATGGCAAGGCCTGTTTTGAGTGGAACCTGTCCTGTTAAACCACTGTATGGTTTTGGCCACCATGCTACAGCTCAGTTTCAGGGTGGCAACCTTCCTATAGCCTAGGCTATCTTTATGTAGAGCAACCATTTTTTTTCAGATCCTTAGAGAGTTCTTTGCCTTGAGGTGCTATGTTGAACTTCCAGTGACCAGTATGAGTGAGAGTGATAACACCAAATTTAACACACCTGCTCCCCATTCACACCTGAGACCTTGTAACACTATTGAGTCAAATGACACCGGGGAGGGAAAAATGGCTAATTGGGCCCAATTTGGACATATTCACTTTTGTTGCCACCGGTTTAGACATTAATGGCTGCGTGTTGAGTTATTTTGAGGGGACAGCAAATTTACACTGTTATACAAGCTGTACACTCACTACTTTACATTGTAGCAAAGTGTAATTTCTTCAGTGTTGTCACAATAAAAGGTAATATAATATTTACAAAAATGTAAGGGGGTGTACTCACTTTTGTGAGATACTGTATATATAATTGATATATTTATTATTATTATTATAATGCCCATTTAGTTTACTAAACAAAATGTTATAATTATAATTATTTTTTTTTTATTTCATTTGGTTGCTATGCATAAAGGTCCCATATCAAAACAAAAACAAAAAACGATATATCCTTCTAATAATATCTTTAGTTAATTTCAAAATCATTAGTTGCTCAGAGGATAGAAACGTTACCTTCCATATATGTTTTAGGCTAAGTTCACACTTAGTGCGGACACGGCCCACAGCAAGGGTCCGTTGTGTCCCTGTTCTCCATTTCAGGGACGAATCAGGCCCGAACTTTTGCCCGAATCCATACCTGAAATGGAGCCAGTAACTCACAGGACTCCTGTGCAATCCGCTCTGCAGCCACCATGGAGAAGTGCGAACCAGCTCCATTGAGAGCCGGTCACAATCTCCTGTCATGTGAATTAGATGCCGGGAAACTCGCATGCAATTTGCAATAGTGTGAACCCAGCCTAAGTCTTGTGTTTTAAAGCGGAGGTCCGGGGAAAAAATAAATAATTAAAAGCCAGCAGCTACACATACTGCAGCTGCTGGCCTTTAATAAATGGGCACTTACCTGTCCTGCTGTCCCTCGATGTCGGCACCGCAGCTGATGTTCCCTTTCGGCTTCACTCTGGGAACCCTACTGCGCATGCACGAGGCCCCGCCCCTCTTTCCTATTAGCCCCCGGCAGCCAGGGGAGGAGGAGGAGGGAGCCCTGCGGTGACGTCACTGCCACGTCAGGGTCGCGGCCGAACTCCTGGAATTGGAAAGGAATACCTGTCAAGGACAGGTATCCTGTCCTCCCTCCCCCCGAAATGTGCCAATTGTGGAGGAATCCGATCAGGGGAAGTTCAACTTTAGGGTGGAGCTCCACTTTAAGTCATAACATGCAGGGGTACAGGATAATAAAGAGATAAAAATGTATAATAGTTCAACCAAGCTGCTGAATTTTAGAGACCTTTTGAACCAATGACCAAATGTATTTGTCATACCTAACAAACTATACTTGTCATACCTAAATTAAACTCTAACATCACAAAATATGGCTGGCAGAAAATGTACATAAATTACAAGGTTCACATGTACTCACCATAGCATCCATAAAAGGAAAAGCTGCCAAATAAAGAAAAGCTTTCCGTGTTTTACTTCCCACTGACTCATCTACATGGTGGAGCTTGTTGATAATATAATATCCCATGTCACTATAGGCTGTGAAAACATTACCAAAAACATTATTATAAATGACAGGGTACAGGTAGTTCAGTCAGTTGCCTGAATATGCAGTGTCTGTAGTTGTATTGTTTAGCAGTTACTATATTATTAGTATTACATAAGTATGCATAAATATAACTGCTTAACCTCTTGCCCTCTGGAAGGGCATTTTTTTCTATTCAGCACTGTGCTATTTTAACTGGTAATTGCCCAGTCATGTAACACTATAAGCATATGAAATGTATAGCATTTTTTAAACAAAAACAGACCTTTCTTTTGGTGGTATTTGATCACCACTGTTTTATTATTTTTTACTATATAAACAAAAAAAAGTACAAAAAGTAAAAAAAAAAAAAAAAAACAATAGTGTCTATTTTTTGTTATAAAACATATCCAAAAAAAAAATACAATTTCTTCATATATTTAGGCCTAAATGTATTCTGCTACATGTTATTGGTAAAAAAATCCCAATAAGCATATAATAATGGGTTTCTGTGAAAGTTATAGCGTCTAAAAACTATGGTATACAGTATATATTTTAAAATGTATTAATCCTGATGTACTGACTCATTTCTTGAGGCCCCAATATGCTAGGACAGTACCGACATCCCCCAAATGACACATTTTTGCAAAGTAGACAGTCTAAGGTATTTAGTAAGAGGCATGTCAAGTTTATTAACCACTTGCCGACCGCCTTACGTATTTTAACGGCGGCACTTTAAAGATGGATATCTCGTAACGGCAGCAGCTGCTGCCACAACTGAGGTATCCATCTTTAGTGCCGACGGTCCTGTAAACGATAACGGCGGTCTCCGCGGTGGATTCGCCGCGAGATCGCCGTTATCGGTGGCGGGAGAGGGCCCCCCTCCCGCCGCTCTCCCGCGCCCTCCGTCGCTTACCGGAGCCGTCGGTAGCAGCGGAGGCGATCGGGACCGTTCGGCACCTGTGTGGGGATGCGACTGAGGGAAAAATCGCCCCCACCTGTCCCCATATCTCTGCTGGGCGGAAGTGACGTCAAAACGTCAGTCCCGCCCAGCGTCTTAAAGCAACATTTTTTTTTCCTGTCATTTGAAAAAATTACAGTTTAATTTTTTTTTCTTTTTTTTGCATTTAAGCCTAAATATGAGATCTTTTTGACCCCAGATCTCATATTTAAGAGGACCTGTCATGCTTTTTTCTATTACAAGGGATGTTTACATTCCTTGTAATAGGAATAAAAGTGATATTGTTTTTTCTTATTTCAGTGTAAAAAATTATACAAATAAATAAAAATAAATAAGAAAACAAAAAATTTTTTTTTTAAAACGCCCCGTCCCGACGAGCTCGCGCACAGAAGCGAACGCATACGCGAGTAGCGCCCGCATATGAAAACGGTGTTCAAACCACACAAGTGAGGTATCGCCGCGATCGTTAGAGCGAGAGCAATAATTCTAGCCCTAGACCTACTCTGTAGCTGAAAAAATGCAACCTGTAGAATTTTTTAAACGTCGCCTATCGAGATTTTTAAGGGTAAAAGTTTGACGCCATGCCACGAGCGGGCGCAATTTTTAAGCGTGTCATGTTGGGTATCATTTTACTCGGCGTAACATTATCTTTCACAATATATAAAAAAATTGGGCAAAAATTATTGTTGTCTTATTTTTTAATTAAAAAAAATGAATTTTTCACAAAAAAAGTGCGCTTGTAAGACCGCTGCGCAAATACGGTGTAACAAAAAGTATTGCAATGACTGCCATTTTATTCCCTAGGATGTCTGCTAAAAAAAAATATATAATGTTTGGGGGTTCTGATTAATTTTCTAGCAAAAAAATTGTGATTTTTACATGAAGGAGAGAAGTGCCAAAATAGGCCTGGTGATTAAGTGGTTAAAGTTGTAATTTTTTCTCCCAATTTTTTGGGAAAATTAAAAAGTTAAATAAAATTTGTTTTTGTTTTTTTAATTCTTACATACGTGATGATCACTGTATAAGCAATAGTTTTAGCTGTCATGAATGGGTTTCTCATTAATGAACAGCTTGCTTATGGTTGTGATATCTATGATTGGCTACAGCTAATCACATGGTACAGGTAGCCAGGTACCATGTGATTGCTGTAGGCCAATCAAGAATCACAACAGTAAGCAAAACCATTAATGACAGATTGTTTAAATTGTTATCTTGTGATTGCTATGACCAATCCTAGCATTCACATGATAGCCAGTTACCGAGTACTACGTTCCTAACCTGGAAAAAGCAGAACCACATATATATACTTGAACGTGCCTACAGCTTCCCCCCTGCCAAAGTCAGTGTACTGTGGTGGGGTGGCAAGTGGTTAAGAGAAGCATAGCAAAACTATAAGGCAATTCACAGCAAACACTGCAGACATGCCATAGTATTGCATATAGCATGTATAATCAGTTGATAATTAGAAACTCAAAGACACAAGAATAATTTAAAAGAAATAAGAAAAATGTAATAATTAGAAATCTTGTCAGTTTTTTATTTGTATCTCTATTGTAGAGATTTGCTTTCTTTACCTTCGTGATAACCACTGTCATTGGGACTAAAATGAGGAAAAATACAACATTTAGTCAGCAGAACAGTCATTGAAGAGAAAAATTCCAAGAGAGGCAAATGCTCTGGTGACAAATTTCTAAAAGGGGATTTACCTACCTTTGGAGCAAAATATTCACAACAGGACATAGATAGAAAAAAATACAAAAAATTGGACAGAAGTTTTAACCATTTCATATTTCAAAAAAAAAAAAAGTTTGGGTTTTGAATATATACTATAAATAAAAACCGACTTATGTTTTAGGTTTGCAGGTACCTTAATGGTAACCATATATTGAGAGATGGTCCCTGAAAATGAATGAGGGTATTAGGGGAAATCAATAAGACCTCAATAAAAACAACATGAATACAAAGCAAAGAATTTCATGAGAACTACTGGTTATGGGCTAAAGAGAATGCCCAACACAAGTATTGCACTTCACTTTAACCACTTCAGCTCTCAGACCTGTTTACCCCCTGTGGACCAGAACAGTTTTTTTAATTTCTGCTACGGACCTGTTTATTCAGTAACAACTTATGAGATGAATAAATAGAGAACTCCGCGCTATGGTAATAAAAGCATAAATATATTAAAGAAGCTGCTCCCCTAAAGTGGTGTGAAAACAACTTTAGCAATGTGGGGGGTGTATAATAATAAGGGGGCGCTAATAGTAGGTGATAAATAAATTCCAAATTCTAGCTTGAAACAATATATTAACTATAAGGTCAACAATATAATAGTGATTTAAAGTGCAAGTGCTTATATAATGACAACATCAAAAAATAGGTGCAAACAGGTCCAAAAAATGCAGCAATGGCCACTAAATGATAAACATCGGTAAGTCCATGCATCAAATGGTTGACTTGAGAGTAGACACCCTCACCACGGAACAGATATTTATTTGGATATAGTGTTGCACGACTGCACAATTTTCAGTTAAAATAACGCAGTGGCATATCATAAAAAATGGCTTGGTCATGAAGGGGGTAAATCTTCCAGAGGTCAAGTGGTTAAGGTCAAGTGGCATTGTGGCACTTAGTGCTCGTTCACACGTGTGCCGATTATGAAGAATGAAGCAATGCTCATTAACACTCCTATAGCATTTATGATGTTTTCATATTGTGTTTATGAAGCGTTCAATACGCTTCAAAAGTGCTCAATAAATGACAATGGAAGCAGTGATTTTCTAGGGTGAAGTGCTTAAAAGGAAAGTGATATAGAGGAAATGTTATACTTTGTGGTGTGGTCAGGTTGTGGTGTGAAAGGAAACATTTTTGTAACTTCTCTGCATCCGTAACCTTTGATCAATTTGATACTTGGCTTGGTCCAACTCAACTTTGCTGAAACAAAAATCATTGCTACTGGCAATAATGCTCAATGCGTCTTCTCCTGCCTGCAACTGTCAGTATTGCTGACTGGATTGATACCTTTGCCCGCACACAGAAGCAAATGGTGTTACCACATGGCTGGTTGGAACTGCTCTGTCCTAGTTCTCTATTATTTCCTAGCACATTCTTGGATTCTGGAGCCTCCACTGTCTCTCTCCCAAAGTCCAACTAACATAAATGCTTCACTAACACATCATAAATGCTCTAGGTCAGCAACCCATTCATCCCAATCTACCCATTGACCGTGGGCGGGTGACAGGCAGATTAGGAACCCTTCTCTGCTCTGCCGATCCACGCTACTTCGGTGCCAGTGCTTCCCGCCAGCTCTTTCATGTTTAGGTAGATCTCCACCTCTCATTGGTTGCCTAACCCTTAAGTGCTGTTAAGGTGCGGTTACAGGGCATTACCATTGAAATCTAATGAAAGTGGCTCATGAAAGCAACATATTGCTTCATTTTTCACACAACACAACTATGTGAACAGTACTGTGTGGTGCCATTGTAATGCAGGCATTATGGAGCTTTAAAAATGCAGAATAAATTCTGCATAAACACGTGGTATTGACACCCATTTGAACGAGCCCTAAAAATTAATAAACAAACAACAAACGAAAAATGTGATTTTTAAATAAATCACACATGCACTAATATTGTTTTAATTTATAATATTCTACATAAAGCATAACAAATATATTTACCTATGAGTGTGTGAAAGACTGCTGCCACAATACCGGCTACAACCATACACAGTACGGCCTTCATTCGGTCCCTTTTACTGTTCACAAATACTAGTCCCACATTCTTAAAGTCGCTCATGGGACCAGTGAAAAACTTCATCAGGGAGTATGCCAGACCATAGCTGGCAAGCATCTCGATGGCATCTTCTTTAACAGCAGCTATACCCCGGTTTAAGGCCTGTGGATTAATATAAACAAAGTGACACAGTTAGAATAACGTACATGTTGTTTTGTCAGTTGTAACAATTTCTGGATACATTACAATAGCTATACAAATCCGTTATAATAATAGGGAAATGCATGCAGAAACATTGTACACTGATACAGTGACCTGTAGAGTAGACCAGGGCTCAAAATTTCAAGTCCTGAGCTACTAGCCAGGCCTCAAGAGTTACTCGCCACCAGTTGCCCCACCTAATTCATACACTGCCCTGCGCCTAATTGCACCCGTAAACACGCCCTCGTAGATTATCTCATGGAATGACAATGTTTTATGCAGAATCAAGTTACAAAATTAAATATTACCAACAACAACTTTAACAAAATGGGACAGGGCACTGGGGGCAGACCAGAGGGACAGGGCACTGGGGGCAGACCAGAGGGACAGGGCACTAGAACTGGGTCTCTTCCCCATTCTCTTGCTGTCTCCTCTGCAACTCCCATCCATCCTCTCTCTCTCCTATTCATCTCATCATCAGGAGCCTGTGTGTGCGGCTCCACTCTTGCATGTCCCCACTTCCCCCTTTTATTCAGGCTGGCAGAGAGGAGAGGAGCTGCAGCACAGCGGGAGGGAGTACAATCCAGCGCTGAGATCCACACAACTGCACAGCCATTGACACCATAGCACAGCGCACACTGACACCGCACAGCACACATTGAGACCAGTCTGTTCACAGTGCTCAGGCTAAACTGTTGGACACTTACATAGAGCACAAGGAGAAGAAAACTGCACACACTAGAAGGCTGCCGCTCTCATGTCAGGGCAACTTTCAGTGAGCGCTGCACCGGAGTGGTAATTTTTGCAATCCTCCACCTCACTCATTACTTTCTGCTCTCCATCTACATTGGTCGGGGCCCGGGGGAGGGGGGCAGGCTCAGAGAGGTCATACTGTTGGGTCCCATGGCTTAATGAGAATTGTAAGTAGAGCACCTGTGTACTGCTCTGCCTGTGCGCGGCTCACCAGACTACTTTTCCCGAGCATGCACCTTTCCTCTTCGGCCGCCAATCTCATCGGGACTCTAAGTGTAGGCACAGATTGGAGGGAGATTGGTCAAGCAGCCCTGTCATCACTCGCCCCCAGCTTAAATCCACTCGCCAAATGCTAGTAGGCGAGTGGAAATTTTGAGGGCTGGAGTAGACAATAGGTGAAATTCATCTCTAACACACCAGAATAAGGATACTTATTTTCAAAAAAGTGACAGTTATTTTCAGCCAATGAAAATAACAGTCACGTGGCTAAATACAAAAAAAGGGTCCTTATCCTTGTTAAAGATCTGTTAATTGAGCCTCATGGCTTATTTGTCACCTCATCCCACACTTACCTCCGGGACTTCTCCAGAGCCTCTCCCATACACTGGAACTCTCTACCCCAATCCCCAATCTGTCTGACTATCTTATACTGTGTCCACTTTCAGACGCTGACACTGACCCTCCCTCTTAGACCAGTTTCACAATGGGGCAGTGTGGGCATTAGCGGCAAAGCGCCTCTAGTTTCAGCTCCGCTTTACCGCTGTTATAGCGGCACTTTTTGGCCACTAGCAGGGCGATTCTAACCCCTGCTAGTGGCCGAATAAAGGGTTAATAGCGCCCGTGTTGCGGCTTTGCTGAAGCCCTTCGGCAACGCTGCCTATTCATTTCAATGGGCAGGGCGTTTTGGGAGAGGTGTATAAATCGTTCCCGCACTGCTCCAAAGATGCTACTTGCAGGACTTTTTTTCCCATCCTACAAGCGCACTATATATATACATACATACATACACACATATATACACATATATATATATATATATATATATATGTATATATATATATATGAATGTGTTTACTTTCCCAGGCTCCCTGACCAATGGCCACTGTTCCTTCACAACATGGGGCCCAGCACAAAGTAAGAACTAATAGAAATTGTTATTGTTTTATCCACACTAGCATTGCAATTAGGTTGTCAATTCTCGCATTATAAAAGATTCCAAGTTATATCCTGCTTATACTGTATATATTTATTCACATAAATAGTATGACTAGTAAGACTAAAATCTGTAGTCACGTTAAAGTTAACCAGTCAAACAAGAAGAAAAATAATTACTTTACAAGGTACAAATGAGAGGCATTTAAACATTCATAACAACTCAGGTCTGACAGCAATCCCACAATGCATTAGTTCCTCAAACTAGTATTAATAACTCACAACGGTATGCCAGAATTCACCGTTTTGAGAACTTCATAACATTGGGCACTTGAGATGAATGCCTAATGTGTTCTCATTTTCTTAGACTGGAATATCCGCTTACAACACAGTTGTAGATTAGCTGGCTTTTACCTAAACTGCACTAGAGCAGTGACGGACAAATATGAATGAAACATTTAGCTGCCAGTCAGTCAAGTGTTACAAATTTAAATATAAGAAGAGGGACAGTATAAGGAGGATACATACATTTTTTGCTTCCCAAATCACAGTTTTACCAGCGAGGCCAGTTTTTAAACCCTAGTTTGAAAAAATTCAGCAAGCATTTACAGGCACAAAATTCCCGTAGCCGATGTGTGATTACAGTTCCTGGTACCCTGTATACTGGTTTCATCCATAGCAGCTGTACTTTCTGTAGTGATGCTGTAATTGGCCCACAGCTATCACTTGGTCCCTGGGCCAATCACAGCACCCTGTACCACGTTATTAGCTGTAAGCCAATCACAGCATGTCAACAGAGAACACTCTGTCATGAATGGAAATCCATTATGAGCGTTCATACGATTACTGTTACAATGCTCATCACTGTAGCAACAAGCACAGTGTAAAAAATAAAAAATAAATCGCTGATCACCCCCAGTAGTACAGTGCCACTATGGTTTTACATATGGTCACCAGTCAGTATCCCTGATTATTGCCACACCAGTAATATGAATACGCTGTACTGTATAGTGACAGTATGTAAAACATTCAAAAAACAAAATTTAGATTCTTAATTTTTTCATAAAATTGTGACAAAAAATGACAACTTCAAAAAACTCACAATGCCTCTTACTATATACCTTGGATTGTCTACTTTCCAAAAAGAGGTCATTTGGGAGCCATTTGTACTGTCCAAGCATTTTTAGGGCCGTCGGTACAAAGGATTGATTCATTTTAAAATACAGTATACTGTATATACTAGCGTTCTCCAAATTGCGGCCCTTTGCTTGCCTTTATTGAGCCCTTGAGGCACTATTCCTGCCACTGACACTAACAATGGGGCATAATACCTGCCACTGAAACCAACGATGGGGCACTATTCTTCCACTGACACCAACAATGGGGCACTATTTTTTCCCCTGCCTGACACCGATGATGAGGTATAATTCCTTCCACCGACAACAAAAATAGGGCACTATTCCTCCCACTGGCTCCAACTATTTCTCCCCCTAATATTAATGGTTTACTTCCACTGTGCACAGCCCGGACCCCCTAAAGTCTGAAGGACAGTTAACTGGCCCTTTCTTTAGAAAGTTTGGAGACCTTTGGTATTTACCATTTTTTGTAGATGCTATACCTTTAATATACAGGTTATTTTTTGAGAAATTATTTGAATGCTTCAAAGCAAAGACAATAAATAAACTCCTTAGGTTACATTCACCCCAGCAATTAAAGCAGCTGCGAATTGTAGTGGCAGTTTTTGCTGCAGATCTCAGTGACAGCGGTAACTGTTAACTGTAATCGCTGGCTGTGCAAAGAGATGCTAAAAGCTGCGGCCGCCGGTGACCTGTTATTATAGTAAACGGGGCCGGCAGCCGCAGCTATTAGCGGCTCTTTGGACAGCCAGCGATTACAGTAAACAGCAGCTAGTGACCTGTCATCATAGTAAACAGGGCAGACAGCCGCAGCTATTAGTGACTCTTTGCACAGCCAGCGATTATAGTGAACAGCTGCTGGCAACCTGTCATTATATTGAATGGGGCCGGCGACCACAGCTATTAGCGGCTTTTGCACAGCCAGTGATTACAGTTAACAGCTGCCAGAAATCTGTCATTATAGTGAATGGGGCTGGCCGCCGCAGCTATTAGCTCTTCTTTGCACAGCCAGGAAAATCAGTGAACAGCTGCCAGCGACCTGTTATTATAGTGAACGGGGTCAGCGGCAGCAGGTATTAGCGGCTCTTTGCACAGCCAGTGATTACAGTGAACGGCTGCTGGTGATCTGTCATTAAAGTGAACAGGCCGGCAGCCGTACCTAGCTGTTGAGATCTGCAGGAGAAATTTATGATTCCTGCCACCACTATTCGGACTAGGCCTTATCCCAGATGTACCCTAAGGCCCCTTTCACACTGGGCGCGGGAGGTGCGGTGGCGGTATAGCGGCGCCGCTATACTGTCGTATTTACCACGATATTTGGCTGCTAGCGATGCAGTTTTAACTCCCGCTAGCAGCCGAAAAAGGGTTAATACTGCCCGCAAACCGCGGCTACAGCGGTAAAGGAGGGGAGGAGCGGGCTCCTTTACCGCTCCAAAGATGCTGCTTGCAAGAGATTTTTTTTCCTCCCGCCAGCGCATCACCTCAGTGTGAAAACCCTCTGGCTTTTACATTGAGAATGCTAGGGCAGGATTATTTCAGGCGTTATTTATGCGCTAAAACTCCTGAAATACGCCTCAGTGTGAAAGAGGCCTAACACTTTCCCCTCAGCTTCCAGTTTTGCAGCCAAACTAAGAATCTGACCCTGTCTAACGCGGGCTTACTTTTGTGTGTACTCATAGCAGACTGAATGGGAAGTAGAAAAAAAAAAGATAGATAGTAATAGTACTGGTTATTAATGCATGAACTGGCTGTGATTGTGAGAAATGTCTCTGCAATGTTATATATGGCGTTGTATAAATATGGAGAACTCCCTCCTTTTAGATGAGAGAAAAGACAAGGAGACACAAGGTAGGACATTAGGGACAGGACAAGAGAGTCATCATCCAGTCTACACAAACTACACACAAGTCACCAAACATCCACACATATCTACAATGGGTGAATCCACATAATCTAGACCAGATCCTGGTTCATGCAAATTAACCTGCTCACCATAGGTTCTGATAAACATTCACATATGTTCAGCCGCGGTTTCAATGCAGCAGTGCGGTGTGGTTCAGTTTACGGGTTCAGGTGAAATCGCACCAGAACCGGACTGAAAAACGCACAGGACTCTTTTTAAAAAAGCACAGAACCTGCCATGTACATGTGTTAACCGGCAGCATTGAAAAGACTGCCGGTTCACAAGTTGTGCGAATCACATGCGATTCAAATCCCATCCGATTCGGTTCAAATCCCATCCGATTTGCATATCGGTGAACGGAGACTTTCCCTAACCACACAGCAGTTTTCAGAGCAAGGAATTTTAAATGTTTCCACATTCTATAAAAGGGCCCTGTAAACAGGTGATACATTTCCACATCCTCTACATGCAGTTTTTTAGTCAGACATCCAACTAATACACAGCAAGGGATAGAAGTCAGCCACAAATTATCTAGTGTAATGACTGACTGTAAAGTCTAGACAAAACGCTTTCACAAAAGAATAAATGATTTTATTCTTTGTCAGTGGAGTACCTGTCAGCTGTATGAAATAGCGGATGTACATCTGGCTGATCTTTTCATCGCATGTCATTTTTCAATACAAGAAAAATAACTATAGCACTCAAAATTACAAAGGCTTCAATGTGACAGAATCCAAGCCATTGCTATATATGGATTTTGTTTCTGAGTCATCTGAATTGTATGTATTTTTACAGATAATCAGCAAATTATCGATATTCCCTGCTGATATCTTCCTGTCAGTATTCACACATATTGTGCAGTGAATATTGGACCTTTCAAGGACAAAATATGATAATTTTCATGTATAATTAACACGATAGCTGCTTCTACATATTAGAATGGTAAAATTACCATAAAATATTCATACATTTCAAAATAGCTCCATATTTCAGTTAAGCTACAGTCTCACAAATATTCTAATAATGCATTACAAATCCATAGCAACCATATCCTAAGTAATTTATCAATGGGAAAGATGACAAAGCTGAGGACATGAAAGTGGACCAACCACCTACTGCTGAAAAATTAAACCCATTAATAAAACGACATGTGGTCTCTGAGAACAAATTCCAGATTTTCCAGGGTAAAGAACGTAAAATAAAGCTCTTGCGTGTGTGAGAACTTGTATAGCGCTGCAAATGCGAACTGAATCGCCTCAAGACGCTTTGCATCCAGAGTAGTCCTGATCCTTTCAGAAGAGGTGGGTCTTAAGTTTTTTCCTGAAGGCGCAATGGTTTTCTGACCGTTGGTAGTGCGATCCACAGCCGTGGCTCTTGAACTGCAAACCTTCGTTCTCCTTTAGATTTGTAGCGGGTCTTGGGGATGCAGAGCAGGTTTTGATTCGTCGACCGAAGGGCGCAACCAGGGTTGTAGTGTTTTATTTTCTCGCATAGGTATTGCGGGGCTTTTCCTTGTGTGCATTTGTGAGTGAGGCAGAGGGTCTTGAATGTGACCCGATACTTTTCGGTTAGCCAATGAAGGGACCTCAGGGCAATATATTTTCACAGATTCAGAGGCTAAATTTCAGCAAAATGGTAGTGAGGTCAGCGTCCAGGTTAAGGCCGGGTTCACATAGCTTGTGGCCGCGGTTCACAGCACGGGGTCTGGTGCCTCCCTGTTCATCGATTCAGGTGTGAATAAGACTCTGAATTTGCACCTGAATTTGCACCTGAATCAGAACCAAAGATGCACAGGACCCTTTCCGGAGCTGTGTGAGCTAGTTCCATTGAGAGCCGATCACACTCTCCTGTATAGCGAATTGGATGGGGGGGAAACCTGCATCCAATTTGCATATGTGTGAACCCAGCCGAAGGCGGGATGAGAACTATTTTTCTAGATGAGAAGTCCACATTGGAAGATTTCCCCTCACCTCCTGTTCGGGTGACCACTGTAAAATTTTGTATTTACCATTACTTAACAATGGTCACCAAGACAAAGAATGAGGATAAACCTCCTCAGTGGGGGCACAGAAATAAACACCTAACAGGAGCACTATTCTTTTGCTCTTTTACAAAAAAAAAAAAAAATTTCAACACTGCATTTTATATCAATTGTATAAAGGTTTTTGCTTTACAAATAAAAATGTAGGGTTTCAAGGTAGGTCCAGCAATGCCTACTCACTTAATCACTGTGTCCAAAAACCTGAGCAGTTTCCAACGAGTGGTCATCTTTCAAAGTTAAAGCGGAGCTCCACCCTAAAGTGGAACTCCCGCTGATCGGAACCCTCCCCCCTCCGGTGTCACATTTGACACCTTTTAGAGGGGAGGGGGGTGCAGATACCTTTCTAAAGACAGGTATTTGCACCCACTTCTGGCCACAGTCTGTGGGCAGACTGCGGGCAGGTCGTCACCTCCCCCCCCCCCTGTTGTGTTCTGGGAACACTCGGCTCCCAGAGCACAGCGGGAGCCAATCAGCAGGCGCAGCGCGACTCACGCATGCGCCGTAGGGAACAGGGCAGTGAAGCCGGAGCGCTTCACTTCCTGGTTCCCTCACCGAGGTTGGCGGGGGGGGCAGCAGAGTGACGAACGATCGCTCGTCCTCTGCTGCGGACGGCGCTGGACTCCAGGACAGGTAAGTGTGCCGATATTAAAAGTCAGCAGCTGCAGTATTTGTAGCTGCTGACTTTTAATATTTTTTTTTTTCAGTGGACATCCGCTTTAAATTGTGAAATGGAGCAAAAAAGTCAAATCATGCTATTGCAATGCAAGGCAGGAAGCAGGGCCTGCATATGAAATGAGCTGCCCTTATACCCATATATAATTACATACCATAAAAATAAACATGTTTTTAAAACCTTACTACATATAAATGACATCATTTAGATCAATGTAACCTCTCTCATGCGTTTATACACAGTAAAATTGTTTTAAAGACAGTACTTTCCCTTTCAACAGTGTAAATATACAGTAAACAATGCCATCTGCATGTCCTTAAAAAGTGATTGTATTGCTTATATTACATGTATACAAGAGTTGATCAATTCTCTAAACCCAGGGTTGCCAACCACCAGTAAATTTACTGACAGTTAGTAAAAATCTGTGATTTTTTTTTTACAACTACCAGTAAATATCAGGGGCTTATCATTTCATGCTGTGTTGACTTTTTAAGTGTAAATCAAGAAAATGACTTCGTTATAGGTATTGCCAGTGTTTCCATATCTTGTTTATACTGTTCAAATATTCACTGTGTTAGTTTTCAAGGAGGTTGCCAGTAATGTTCTTCCGCTAGTAAATTGTCTATGTTTTGTCAGTAAAAAATGCTGCAGGAGGTTGGCAACCCTGCCTAAACCATGTGCTGTGATATGTTGTTAAGTCGCAGTTCTTGCTTTTTTTTTCAAGTGTTATTTAAAAGTGTTATTTAAATGTCTACTTAATTTAAGCCCAAGTTTACATTGGACCATATTGACATGCGATTTGACATGTCAAATCGGCGGCTATAGCTCGCCACAACCCCGCCCGAATCGGTGCTACGCCGACTTTGCGGCACCACGCGATTTCCAAAAGTAGTTCCTGCACTACTTTTGGCGACTTCGGGGGGCAATTTCGATAGACATCAGTGCAGGAACCCGCTCTGCATGGTAGCCAATCAGCTTCTAATGTCATCTTGTGCAATTAAAGTGGAGTTCCACCCATAAATGGAACTTCCACTTTTTGGAGCCCTCCGGTGTCACCTTTGGCACCTTTCAGGGGGGTGGGGGGGAGCAGATACCTGTCTAATACAGGTATTTGCCCCACTCCCTGGCATAGATCACCTCTGTGATCTACGCCACTTCCGGCGCCTACTCTGTACCCCCGCTGGGTTCTGGGAGATACACACAGCTCCCAGAACACAGCGGGGACCACTGAAGACATGGAGCGCAACTCACGCATTTGCAGTAGGGAACCAGGAAGTGAGGCCGCAATGCTTCACTTCCTGATTCCCTCACCAAGTATGACAGGGGCAACAGACGATCCACGAGCGGCAGATCGGCTTCGGCTGCCGACATCGTGGGCGCCCTGGACAGGTAAGTGTCCATTTATTAAAAGTCAGCAGCTGCTGTATTTGTAGCTGCTGGCTTTTAATATTTTTTTTTGTGGGAACTCTGCTTTGAAAAAATAAAATAAAAAAAAAACTGGAAGCTGATTGGATTCTATGCACAGCTTCATCAGATTTAGCACTCTTAATGAGTCCTTACCCAAATAAACGTAGCATTCACATGGAACTGCAGGCCCCACCCGCCCAAACCTACCTTCCCGGATATAACTGAAATTAGTACACTTGACACAACTTTAAGTGGCAAAATATTTGGCCGCGACACCTTTATTGATTTACCAATAAATTTCATAACTTTAAATAAATCGTTCAAACATAAATCATCATATACCATGTAGCTGAAAAAACCTGCTCAGTTCTGAAAACTCGAGCAGTACTCCAACAATTTCTTTTATTTACAAATAACGTCCCCCCTGGATACCAGGGTGACCCATCACATAAAGTAGTCGCGACTGGGGCGGGAGGGAGGGAGTCCGTGCTGCTTGCTTCACACAGGGCCAGAGGAAGACCACCGGAAGCTGCTGGTCCTTAAATAGCCTCCAGGCTCTTCCAGCAGCTTCCACCGTACCCTATTGGCTGATCCCACCCGGCCTGCCGAGCTCCTTAGCAGGCCAGGTGCTGTCATTAAAACCCTTAACCCTTACCTACCTAGCAGGGCTGAGGGAGCCGCAGTCCCAAGAAAGTGGGCTCATATTGTGCCCCCTTTATTCATGGAACTGCAGGCCCCACCCGCCCAAACCTACCTTCCCGGATATAACTGAAATTAGTACACTTGACACAACTTTAAGTGGCAAAATATTTGGCCGCGACACCTTTATTGATTTACCAATAAATTTCATAACTTTAAATAAATCGTTCAAACATAAATCATCATATACCATGTAGCTGAAAAAACCTGCTCAGTTCTGAAAACTCGAGCAGTACTCCAACAATTTCTTTTATTTACAAATAACGTCCCCACCAGGCGGGCTTGCCCTCAAGCCCGGCCCCCCCCAAGCGTCGCGGCCTTCTCAATCATATTCTGTAACCCTAAATTAAAAATGTCCAAACCAACCTCCGACAAATGGATCCCATCCCTCCTGTACAAACCCGGGTAGCCACCCTCTAAATCCACATGACGATAGGAGAAGCCCCCTAACTGTGGCATGAACTTCTCCAACGCCCTGTTAACCCTCTTCCTCATTTTCTCCATGACCCTCCTCTGCTCAGAGGAGAGCCATGTGAGCCGAGGGACTATCTCAGAGAATACCACTATCGTATCCGGGAAGGCTGAGCTGAAACGCTGCAGATCACTTTTTATTGCAAAAATTAAATCTAAAGTTTTGACTTTCCCTAAGTCATTTCCACCCAAATGGATTACTAACACCGATGGCTGTGGCCATATTTGACAAAGTTTAGATAGTTGAAAATTCAATTGGGCCCATTGCAGACCTTTTATACCTCTCCATGAAACACTGAAATTGTCCGGGTGTAACGACAAATTGGACGAGTACACACGCTGATTCGCTCTTTTCTGAGCCCAATATACAAAGGAGTGCCCCAGAATCCACACTGTGAGCTGGGTACCTAAAATTAAACGAACAAATTAGGGCGAACATATAACTGTACCCCGAGAAGAAGTGATTTCTCACGAAACGCGTCGGGTGGAGTGAGTGACGTGTGGACGCCATCCCCTTCATTTTCTCCAACGAGTGGCTCTTGTCCCTGATACGTCCGGCCGGCGTTACAGGCCAACTGCTTGTTTTTATCAACTTAAATGTGAGTTGTACATTTGTTTTTACTATATTTTAATAAATTTACCCGGATTTATGCTATGTGGAGCCTGTTTTGTGTTTTTTCATCATTTAACACGGCATGGTCTTAATGCAAGCGGAGAACTTCCTGCAGATGTGATACCCACGGTGGAAAGACATGTTGATAGTGGTCCGGCAGGACCCTGACTTCTGGTAAGCAGCTGTGTGATCGGTGGTGGATTCACGTTGGTGCTATAATCAGGACTTCTTGAAGCTTTCACGGGTGTCTCCAATCTCACTTGGATTCATCACATTTATTTTCAAATTGAAGTTTATGGACTTTATTCACTTATTTGTGGTCTATTGTTTGATTTAATTTTTTCAATATTGTTGTCAGGCTTTTCGTGGCAATACCCACTGGGCTAGTACTTTATTGTCTAGTAGGGCCAGGTGGCTTTGGCCCCTTGACCTAATGGGACTCTTAATTGGTGTTTAATTCAGAGTGTTAATCTAGGAATTTTTTAGCACATGCACTTTTGCACATGTCCAATATGTTTGTTTAACATATGTTCGTCCCCTCCTTTTTTTTGGTTTAGCGCAATTAATCTTTCTTTTTCTAATATAACTGAAAACATTTTGATCTCCACCCACCTAGTGCTTTAATGTCACCTTCCGGGACGCCGGACCGTGCGGCCTCCGAGGCTGCCCCGATCCTAAAAGAATGGGATGAAAATTTGAAATCCTCCAAACCCAATTTAGCCAGACACCTCTTTAGTATTGAGTCAAATTGATATTTGGTAAGGGGAAGAGAATCAACATGAGCCAAAAAATACTCCCCCCCGGGTGGTCTGAACCTTAGGAATTGTTTCACCACTGCTACTGGGCAAATAGACAACTCATCCTGCATTTTTAAATTTACCCATCTACCTTTACCAACCTGGTCCGTCTTGGAGTGCTGTAGCCATATACGCACACCAACTTGTTCTACCAACACCTGTTCTGGCCGTAGACCAGAACCACCATTCTTGCTGGCCGGTATCAGTTCCGAAACACGGAAGGCACCAAAAAAGGCCAGCACAAACGCTGTCTTGAAAAGTAGTGCCTCGTATCTCGAAAAACACACCGCCTCTGTAGCCTTACACAGCCCTTTTAGGATTTCCAGCGAGATTGGTCTCCTCCCATCCGACACCGGATTGGATCTTCTGTATCCCTTTAGGGCCTGTTTTACTGTAAAATAATAAGAACACGGCTTCAAACCTAATAAACGGAAATGAAAAGAAATGCCGGCCAACACCTTAGTAATGTGACTGCAGGACAACTGTTGCCGCATTAAACTTGACAAAAAAGCTAAGATCGCGCCCTCAGAAGGCTGACTAAACACATGACCCTCTTGGCCTGCAAAAGCTATCCAGCTGCTCCAGGCTGCAGTGTAACAAGCCCATGTTTTGGGTGCCAGAGACCTCGTAATTGCCGCCGATACTTCCTCTAGATCATCTCCCACAGGTAGGCCGGGCAAGGAAAACCGAGCACATCCGCCTCCGGAAAAAGACTCCGAAAACGCTCCTCCTGCAGGCGAGACAGAGAATCGGCCAGATTATTCAACACCCCTGGGACATACTTGGCCTTCAGCCAGATGTTGAATTTGAGGCATCTGAAAACAACTTGCCGTAGGATCCTTATAACTGGCAACGACTTCGATGACAAGCAGTTGACAGCATAAAGTACCCCTTTATTGTCTGTCTCAACTAGAATTTGCCTGTTTGCAAATTCAGTTCCCCATATCTCCAAAGCCACTAATATTGGAAATAATTCCAAAAGGACCACGTTTTTGGTCGCTCCCGAAATCACCCAAGACTCTGGCCAAACTGCGCAACA
The DNA here is from genome assembly GCF_905171775.1 of Rana temporaria. Classification (NCBI taxonomy): domain Eukaryota; kingdom Metazoa; phylum Chordata; class Amphibia; order Anura; family Ranidae; genus Rana; species Rana temporaria. Next base: position 214,844,654 of record NC_053493.1, on the reverse strand, counting down.
CCAGTGTGTTTTCCATATTGCACCGAAACCTTTCGAACCCGCTGCATCTGTAAATAAACGAAAATCGCTGGCGACGACAAAATCTGCTTGGAAGAAAGACCTGCCGTTGTAGCACTCCAAAAATCTTGCCCACACTAGAAGGTCCTCTTTCAAAGGGGTGGTCACCCTAATATGATCAAATGGCGATTTCTTTCCTGCAATGGAGAGATGCAAGCGTCGAGAAAAAACTCTGCCGACCGGCATTATCCTGCACGCAAACGCCAGAACGCCTAGCAACGATTGCATCTCTTTCAGGCGCACTTTTCTCTTCCGGAGCACCGACGCAATTAAACCTTTCAACTTTTGTACTTTCGCAATTGGCAAACGGCACTCCATGCTTGAGGTGTCCAATTCGATGCCCAAAAAATCGAGCGACGTACCGGGCCGACGCGTTTTGTCCTCCGCGAGCGGAACACCAAAATCTTGCGCCATCGACTGAAAATTGAACAAAAGCTCCGCGCATAAAACGGAATCGGACGGTCCTATGAACAGAAAATCGTCCAGGTAGTGGACTATACTGTCCACTCCTGACTGCACACTGAGAACCCAGTGAAGAAAAGTTGCAAATGCCTCAAAATATGCGCATGACAGCGAGCACCCCATTGGTAGGCATCTGTCGAAAAAATACTGCCCTTCAAAATAAAAACCAAGAGAGTCGAATGCTCTTGGCGAGACTGGCAATAACCTGAAGGCCGCCTTTATGTCCGCCTTTGCCAGTAGCGCCCCCGGACCATGCAACTTTATTCTTGAAATCGCATCTTCTAAAGTGGCGTAAGATACTCTACATACCTCATCCGCAATGTCGTCATTCAACGATTCTCCTTTGGGAAAGGACAAATGATGGATTATCCTATATTCGTTAGGTTCCCGCTTCGGTACTACGCCTAACGGTGAGACCCTAAAATTCCGAAAGGGGGGTTGGTCAAAAGGCCCCGCTATTCTACCTTCTCTCAATTCTTTGCACAGCTTGTCCCTTACCACCTGAGGGAAACGCTCGACTGACTTCAAATTACCCGCTAGCCTGCAACCTTCCCCTGAAAAAGCAGGTAGCGGAAAACCCTGATCAAAACCTTCCTTAAGTAAACATGCCTTCTCCCTGTCTGGGTACCTGTCCAGCCACGGGCGCAGACTTTCCAGCCTCACAGGTGTGCAGGCTTTTTGGAAAAATATGCTGCGCCTGCGAAGGGACGGCCACAGCATTTCTCTTAAAGCATTTTATCGCTGGATGCCCGCCAGCGCATATAGAGCATTCGTGCCTATACTTGCAAGCACTGTTCCAACGGCATTGGCTCTCGTTAAAAGCAAAACAGCAGCCTTTTCTGAGAGCCGCTGCGGGAGTAGCTCCTGGGGGCTGCCTAGGAGCTGGCGGCTTCATGGGTGCCATCAAATTCAACCACAGGCCTACATCTTTCATGCCCCACCTAAGGGACGGGTGGATTGATAATTTTTGACGGTATGACTCATCATAGAAGAACCAACCCATGCCGCCAAAATTTTTGTAAGCTTCCAACACGTGGTCTAGATGCTGAAAAAGCCCACCGCACTGCTCCGGGTGTTTTTCTCCTAGCACACCTGCAAATATGCAAAAGGCCTGAAGCCAGTTGTTGAAAGACCTAGGTATTGACCTGCGCCTCTCATCCTCTCTTTCTTCCCGCTTGCTGACAGCCACTTCCTTATTTGCAGGTAGTAATGAAAGCAAGTCTACATAATCTCCATTCCAGATCTTTTCTTTCAAAGCCAGGCTCAGATGGTAACCCAAAGGAGACACCTCACAAGGCAATGCCTCTTTCATAAACCTCTCTGGTACGCAGACTTTAGGAGTCTCCTTGCAACTTTCAACAGAGCCTGAACCACTAGCAGTAGCTAACTGAGTAGTAAACACAGGGGCAACAATGGGGTTAACAGCAGTGTTACCTGATATGTTGTGAGGGGTTAAGATTTCATTCTGACTGACAGGTATTTTAGCATTTAAAGATTGGATCAGTACTGACAATGAACCCACAAGCCCAGATAATAAAGATAGCTGGCTTAACTCACCCACTGCTGGGGGCTGGATGCCCTGCTGCTGAGCCGCTTGCTCCAGCAGCACTGCAGGGCCTTGCTGTCTCCCTTGCAAACCAGGTGCCTGTTGTGGCGCCCCTGGGTGCTGAGCGCCTGCCTGTGGTGGACCTTGTTGCTGCCTGAGGGCCTGCGCCGCCGGCTGTCTACCTCTGCTGACCTGTGGAGGTGTCTTCTTTGCTTGACCCCGGCGACCCCCCTTCTTCGCGGGGGACTGTGAAGCCGCACGCTTCTTCTTTCTTCCACCCGAGCTCCTGGTCGCCACGCCCCCGGCCTCGTCCTCCGACTGCTGCGTTGACATCCCAGCTTCAGCCACTGGCGGGGCACTCGCTCTCTCCGGCGGGGAGCTGCGTCTTGAACGAGGGGATGGGGCGGGAGCGGGCGGTACCTGCACAGAGCCGTCCATCAAAATTAGCTCACCGCCCCATGGCACGCCTTCTTCTCCTTCCTCGCAAAGCCGCGCCTCCTTCTCCGTCCCAGCCGACAGGCATTGACGCAGCCACGCTTCGCCTCCGGCTCCGCCTGCCTTCTCGACGAGCTGCCTTAGTAAATCTTCCATCTGGGCAGGTAAGACGTTCAAGCAGGAGTCCGTGCAGTCCGTGCTGCTTGCTTCACACAGGGCCAGAGGAAGACCACCGGAAGCTGCTGGTCCTTAAATAGCCTCCAGGCTCTTCCAGCAGCTTCCACCGTACCCTATTGGCTGATCCCACCCGGCCTGCCGAGCTCCTTAGCAGGCCAGGTGCTGTCATTAAAACCCTTAACCCTTACCTACCTAGCAGGGCTGAGGGAGCCGCAGTCCCAAGAAAGTGGGCTCATATTGTGCCCCCTTTATTCATTCTCTGAAAGCTCTATGGGTTTCTCTAATGACAGCTTTTATAAATATCTCTTATGTACTGTACAACTGCAAAGTCTGGCATTATTCGAAGCCAGTGAACCTTTTTACTGGATGAATGTTACATTTGGTTTATTTAGGATCGGCTTACAATTTCCCAAAGAAAGACAGATGAAACAATAGCATATTGACATCATCAATCACATCTTGGAAAACATGTTTCCTTATCATTTCCAATGGCAGAAAGTAAAATAAATCTAAAAGTAACATCAGTGCAAGCAGAATGTAATAATAAACCAACCAGCATTTTAACGATTTGAACCAAATCTGTCTGAGCTTGTAGCATTGCATCTGTCAATGTTTCTGTCTGGGTACGCCACAGAAGTTGTCGCTCATGTACTGATTAGGTTTATATTTTTGTCATGTGAGACTGAAAGACTGACTAATTTTAATTTAGTGCTTATTTTAGGCAGATGGCACCTCGGAGATGGAGGCTTATGACAAGAATGCAAGATAAAAAACAATGCACTGATATGAAGAGTTTGCTATGTCATTATATCTTGGGAATAAAACGTACTACACTGTAAGATGTAATACATTGGTAGCATTAATTCTATATTGTAATATAACATAATATAATATACTGTATATACTGAGTCTAATACATCAACTCCTAAATTGAAAAGATTTACTGAAATTCAGCAAACAGCAATGTGACTGTTTTATCCCTGTTTGTACTGAAAAAGGGGGTCTTCTTAAAGGAACACTAAAGGCAAGATTTTTTTGGGGGTAAAATAACATACATGTTATACTTACCTCCACTGTGCAGCTCGTTTTGCACAGAGTGTCCCCGCACCCTGTCTTCTGGGGTCCCTCGGCGGCTGTCTCTGCTCCTCCTCGCAAAAGCTTTCCACCTTCATGCGAGCTCCCTTGCATGGTGGAAAGCTTTTGCGAGCGCACTCCCGTGATACAGCGGCGGCCATAGCCGCCGACTGTATCACTCGGCCCCGCCCCCCAGCGCGTCGCGTCATTGGATGTGATTGACAGCAGCGCCAGCCAATGGCTGTGCTGCTATCAATCCGTCCAACCTAGCCTATCAACGGCCAGGCTGGGAACCAAACAGGATGACGAGGACGCGCCCGGGACTTTCGAGGGGTGAGGTAGGTAAAAGGGGGGCTCGGGGGGCGGTGCTGTCGGATGTTTTTTCACTTTAATGCATAGGATGCATTAAGGTAAAAATACATTTTCCTTTACAACCCCTTTAAGTCAGCAGTAAACCATGAAAATGAAAATTTGCCAGGAGGTAGGTTATTTTGGTAGAACAGACTTTGTAAGTCTTTTCTGCCCCAAAATATCTGCTGCCTCGGCCTCATGCACACTAGGTGTTGACCTGCGGTGCATGAGATTGTCCGGTCTGGTGTCCGTCTGTGGCCTTGGTGGTGTCCTCCCCGCTTCTCCCGCGCTGTCTCTGAGCCCCGCCGCCGCCTTATACCGAGCGCAGTACACTCGGGTATACTCAGTTAGGCTCGGCCACGCTCGGCTCCTCTCGCATAAAGGCTAGGAGGCGGCACAGGGCGTGACCGCGAGCGGAGCTGAGCGTGGCTGAGCCTAGCTGAGTGTACCCGAGTGTACTGCGCTCGGTATATGTCAGCGGTGGTGCTCAGAGACAGCGCGGATCGGCATATAACGTGCACCCACGATTTTCCCCTGATTTTAAGGGGAAAAAAGTGCGCGTTATACGCCGATAAATACGGTAACTGACAGAATTGTAATAAAAAAAATATAATTTAGAGAAAGAAAACATAATATACCTGTACCTTCCTATCTATTTTACGAATGCTAGCAAAAATAGTTCATGTTGAATTTTGAGGGGGCTAAAAGCACTAAAAAGAGCTGACCCCTTTTCTTAACACACCACATTTAAACACAGATGGTTCCCTTTGTGTATTGGGGTGTCATGTGTTGTGGTAATGCATGTGTTACCACAAATCAACAGTGCTAATGGACCCCTTTGCTAAACTAAGGCCGGGTTCACATATGTGTGAATTGAATGTGGTTTTCCGCATCCAATTCGCATAACATGCGAGTGTGACAGGCTCTCAATGAAGCCTGTCCAAAAGGGTCCAGTTCAGGTGCGAATTCAGGCAAAAAAAATGATTGCTCTACATAAAGATGGCCTAGGCTATAAGGAAGATTGCCAAGACCCTGAAACTGAGCTGCAGCACGGTGGCCAAGACCATACAGCAGTTTAACAGGACATGTTCCACTTAGAACAGGCTTTGCCAGGCTCAACCAAAGAAGTTGAGTGCACATGCTCAGCGTTATATCCAGAGGATGTCTTTGGGAAATAGACATATGAGTCCTTCCAGCATTACTGCAGAGGTTGAACGGGTGGGGGTCAGCTTGTCAGAACTGAGGGACCATACGTCGCACACTGCATCAAATTGGTCTGCATGGCTGTGGTCCCAGAAGGAAGCCTCTTCTAAAGATGATTCACAAGAAAGCCTGCAAACAGTTTGCTGAAGGACTAAGGACATGAATTACTGGAACCATGTCCTGGGGTCTGATGAGACCAAGATAAACTTATTTGGTTCAGATGGTGCCAAGCGTGTGTGGCTGAAACCAGGTGAGGAGTACAAAGACAACTGTGTCTTGCCTACAGTCAAGCATGGCGATGGTCATGGTCTGGGGCTGCATGAGTGCTTCCGGCACTGGGGAGCTACAGTTCATTGAGGAAACCATGAATGCCAACATGTACTGTGACATACTGAAGCAGAGCATGACCCCTCCCCTCGGAGACTGGGCCCCAGGGCAGTATTCCAACATGATAACGACCCCAAACACATCTCCAAGGTGACCACTGCCTTGCTAAAGAAGCTGAGGGTAAAGGTGATGGACTGGCCAAGCATGTCTCCAGACCTAAACCCTATTGAGCATCTGTGGGGCATCCTCAAATGGGAGGTGGAGTCAACACTCGCAAACCGATTTTTTTTTAAAGTTGCTCGCAAATCAAAACGCTCTCAAACCAAGTTACTCTTAAACTGAGGTTGCACTGTACATTAGAAATTCTGTTCTCCAGATCTCCACTTCTGCTCTCTACAGTGAACTGTGTATCATAATGCTCGCATCTTTTTAGGAAGTACCAATCACCAGCTCCAAGCCTATCATTAAAACATTACAGTAAGGCTTTCTTTGGATGACATTCTGGGTGAAAACAGACTCTTGCATTCTCTTCTGAGCCGCTCTATTATGTGTTCTTCCCTTCAGAGCATAAAGAACGCACACATACAGAGCTCCTGAGCTGGGCGAGTGCCAGCTGAGACCAAATACCAGCTCACAGATCATAGACGAGCTTCATGTCCTCATCTCAGATCCATTTCATCCTGGAGATCGTACAATTACTCTACTAGTAGAAGTGGTGAATCACATCTGCTCAGTAGAGAAAATGTTATGTCATTGTCCCTTTAGATTAGGGACAATGTGGCCCAGTAAAATCCAGTACTGTTAACACATTTACAACAAGAATTTATATTCTCATATATATATTTTTTTAAAGGACTGACCTTGGGTGACAATAGAGTGAGTAGAATACACACTGTTATCACACATATATCATTTGTGTTTGTGTATAAACGTCATACTAAATTTCAGTGTGCACTAGATCTTTAATTCTTCACACCTTGTTCTGTATACATGACTAAAATGAATGATCGGTACATAAAAGATTTTACTAGTTGAGAGAACTAAGGACTCACACGGGCAGCCAGGGGTGGTAAACGAAGGTGGTGGAGTTGCAGTTTTATTGACTCCCACCTAAACAATGGCACGTAGTTGCTCAGGGTTGTAAACATGTGGCGGTTGAGACGCTTTGAGTCGTGGCCGTGGAAAAAAATGAATAATGTTGTGACCTTTGGCAGGGGGAACCTCTCATTCAAGTGAATGGGGCTCCACCACAAATGCCCATAGACTCCAACTAGAGAACCTGAAAGGGTGCAACACAAGCATTTTAGTGCGTTTTTCAAACATTTGTGCCCCTGGTCACCTACTCCCAGAAACCTCAGCATTGGGAACATGTGGAAACTTTCATCTACCTGAAGAAGGCCAGCAAGAACCTCTAGGACCCCAGAGGGCCTGGGAAGAAATTTACATAACTTACATGGTGCAACGAGTCACACAAAATTAGTCGGCTGGCTCTACAGCTGCCCCCATGGATTTTTGGGGGACCTTTTCTTGTTTTTATGATGTACCCCCCCCCCCCCAAAAAAAATCCATCCCAGACCCTTTTTTAAGCATACAGCATGGCAGGCCAGAAATGGGGGCGGGGGGTAGGTGTGAGGTCCCCTTCAAAATTCATACAATACGTAAAGTGTCCGGTATGAATTGGAGGGTGGCCCACTCAGTTTTTTTTTTTTTTCAAAAGAGGAAGTAAACCTCCCTCTAATGTTTGTACCTATAGGTAAGCCTATAAATAATAAGGCTTATCTATAGGCACTGTAAATATCCTAGGCCTAGTACACACGAGAGGATTTATCCGCGGATACGGTCCACCGGACCGTTTCCGCGGATAAATCCTCTCGAAGATTTCCGCGGATTTGGATCCGATGGAGTGTACTCACCATCAGATCGAAATCCGCGCCGAAATCCCATCGCGATGACGTGTCGCACCGTCGCCGCGATGATGACGCGGCGACGTGCGCGACGCTGTCATATAATGAATTCCACGCATGCGTCGAATCATTACGACGCATGCGGGGGATCCATTCGGACGGATTGATCCGGTGAGTCTGTACAGACCAGCGGATCAATCCGTTGGGATGGATTCAAGCGGATAGATTTTAAAGCATGTCTTCAAATTTTTATCCGCTTGAAATCCATCCCAGGGGATAAAAATCCGCGGAAACAGATCCGCTGGATTGTACACACCAGGGGATCTATCCGCTGGAGCCGGTCCGCGGATCAATTCCAGCGGATGGATCCTCTCGTGTGTACGGGGCCCTAAACTTGCACCGTTTAGAAGATATTTACTGTATACTGCGCTGATTATGTCATCGGTGCATGCGCTCTGAAGGAACGCTGGTGCCGTTTCTTCAGAGCCCTGTGCCATGACCGGCGGCTCCCGCACGCATGCTTGAAATTTACATCACATGTGGCTCTGGCAAGTCACAGAGCCGGAGTCCACGGACACCGAAGGAAGACGAGCGAAGATGGATGGGTCCTCCAGCAAGGGCGACAAGGGCTTTGTTTGTCGTTAAGTGTCACATAATGTGCTGGTATGCGATGCATCCTAGCACATTGTTTTTACTTTGCAGGTAAGAAAAAAAAAATCAGCATACTTTACTTCCTCTTTAATGCCGACTCTTCTGTACATTCTGCTGTTGGCGGTTGCCAGCTTCTTAACAACAAACAGAAATTGCAGGAAAAAGTTTTTGATGCTATTACCATGTTCCAGTGAAGTTCCATGTAGAAAAAATGCAGCATGCTCTACTTTTGTTGAATGCACTGGAACGCACTGCACTGGTGTGAACTATGCCATTGTAATCAATGTTAACTACTGTCCATGGGTTTTTGATGCATATTAAAAACATTCAGGACTGCATGTGACTGGTGTGAACCAGCCCAGAGTAAACCTAAAGTTTCTTCTCCAGGAATGGTAACCAGTTCGGTACTTCTACTACTATTTATTTATCTAGTAAGACCAATAAAAAAAGCTTTAAGTTATTAAAATAAGGGTTAGTTAACTGGTTTCACAGTGTATGTACCATATTTATCGGCATATAAAACGCACCCTAACTTTAAGAGGGAATTCTCAGGAAAAAAACTTTCCACGCCCCCTGCGTATAACACGCAGGCACAGTTTACCCTCTATTTTTAGGGTAAAAAAAAGGAGTGTTATACGCCAATAAATACAGAAATTCATTCTATACATTTAGTAATCACTTTAAATGGTAAGGTCCTTCAGATGCAGAGACTAACATACATACTTGAATGATTTGACCCCCAGAAGGTTTACTCCCCTTCATGACCAGGCCAGGTGTTACTTTAACAGACAATTGCGCGGTCATGCAACGCTGTACACAAATAAAATAAAACATTTTCCCCAAAATTTATTTTGGTGGTATTTAATCACCACTGGCTTTTTTATTTTTTGCACTATAAACAAAAAAATTACAATTTTGAAAAAACAAAAAACAAAAAGACAATATTTTTTACTTTCTGCTATAAAATATATCCACTAAAATTTTTTAGGTCAATATGTAAAAAAAATCTCAATAAGCGTATAGTAATTGGTTTGCGCAAAAGTTATTGTGTCTACAAACTATAGGATACAGTGCCTTGAAAAAGTACACATACCCCTTAAAATTTTCCACATTTTGTCATGTTACAACCAAAAGTGTAAATGTATTTTATTGTGATTTTATGTGATACACCGACACAAAGTGGCACATAATTGTGAATTGGAAGGAAAATGATAAATGGTTTAAACATTTTTTAACAAATAAATATGTGAAAAGTGTGTCGTGCATTTGTATTCAGCCCCCTTTACTCTGATACCACTAATTAAAATCTAGTGGGAATCAATTGCATTCAAAAGTCACCTAATTGGTAAATAGAGTGATTTAATCTCAGTATAAATACAGCTGTTCTGTGAATCCCTCTGAGGTTTGTTAGAGAACCTTAGTGACAGCATCATGAAGGCCAAGGAACACACCAGACAGGTCAGGGGTAAAGTTGTGGAGAAGTTTAGAACAGGGTTAGGTTATAAAAAAAAATCCAAAGCTTTGAACATCTCACGGAGCACTCCACAGATCTTGCCTTTATGGAAGAGTGGCAAGAAGAAAGCCATTGTTAAGAGAAAGTCATAAAAAGTCCCGTTTGCAGTTTGCAAGAAGCCATGTGGGCAGTGCTGGGACAAGGCCATTTGGTGCCCAGGGCGAAGATGGCAAACTGCGCCCCCCCCCCCGTTTTTAAGAAAGAATCAACGTCGTTTCAGAACAAGAATATACTTAAAACAATACAAATTAAATTATCATCCCACACACAGTATTTCGCCCTTTACATGACCCCCCTCCACACACACAGTATTGCCCCTTTACATATCCCCCACACAGAATTTCCATTTAGTGATGCCCGGCATAGGATAATGATACTCTTATGCCTGCTAACAACCCGCCCAGGGCTGTCTTTAATATTGTTTGGACCCTGGGCAACCATTTTCCTGGGTCCCCCATGCAATATTGCTCTTCACCCCAACATCCCAAAAAATTTACACACACTGTGTAACCCCCTGTCCATGTCCACCTCTGTACCCCCCCGTCCACTGCCACCTCTGTACCCCATGTCCACGTCCACCTCTGTACCCCATGTCCACCTCTGTACCCCCCGTCCACTGCCACCTCTGTATCCCCCCTGTCCACGTCCAACTCTGTACCCCTCGTCCACTGCCACCTCTGTATCCCCCCTGTCCACGCCCACCTCTGTACCCCCTGTCCACCTCTGTACCCCATGTCCACGGCCACCTCTGTATCCCCTCCTGTCCACAGCCACCTCTGTACCCCATGTCCACGGCCACCTCTGTATCCCCCCCTGTCCACAGCAACCTCTGTATACCGCTCCTCCATAGCAACCTCTGTATACCGCTCCTCCATAGCAACCTCTGTATACCCCCCTTCCATAGCAACCTCTGTATACCCCCCTTCCATAGCCACCTCTGTATACCCCCACTTCCACAGCAACCTCTGTATACCCCCCTTCCATAGCCACCTCTGTATACCCCCACTTCCACAGCAACCTCTGTATACCCCCCTCTGTATACCCCCCTTCCATAGCCATCTCTGTATCCAACCCCACCCCCCAATGTCCGTCCACAGCCACCATTGTAATCCTCCCTTTAAAGAGTTCTCACCTCTTTTCACAAATTCCTCCCCTTCCTTCTCATAGTTCTCATCTTCACCGTGACACTGCCTGCACCTTTCTGGAATGTGTGTGCGGCGCGCTCTCAGATCTGTAGCATACAGCCAGAACACTTCACTCTGTGCTGTGCTATAGAAGTCTGAGGGGGGGTGATGGGACGGGGGAAGCACAGACGACCGCTCGGCCTCTGCCTCACTCCCTGTCACGGGTCAGCGTCAGCCACTCCGATCCTGCAGCTCCTGACAGAGGGAGAAGCAGGACGAGTTGGCTCTCACTACACAGCCCACAGCTGTTTTCCTCCCCTGTCAGTGTGGCCGCTTGTGTTAACCCGGCCGGGAGAGCAAACGGGGGAGGACAGACAGCACAGCTGTGTTCGTGACCGGGACAGCAGAGGCGCACTCGGCAGCTAGTCGGCACACAGTTTGTACAGTGCCACTGCCGCTGCCCGCGCTGTCTATGACACACAGAAGTGTACTTGTCTGGCAGCCGCTTGTGTGTCAGAACTGCGCCCCCCCCTCCTGTGCAAAATGGTAGCGCCCTGGACACTCGCCCCTCATGTACAGTGGGGGTACCAGTAGATCGCGGACAGGTGACTGGTAGATTGCGGTCTGGGCTTGCTGAGCTGCCATTCCAGAGCATCAAACAAAGTGCAATGCAGAGGGACTACCTGTAAAGTTGGAGCTGTAGTAGGAAGTTGGAGCCGCATAATCCGATACCTCCTCTGTAGTGCTGGCTACTGTCCCATGCAAAGTGGCCCCATTTATTTGAATGGGTTGTGATTGGCAGGCAGTAGCATGCACCAAAAGCAACATGGGGGCTTAACTCCTGCTGCAGCATGTGTACACCTTTGGCTGCTGCCTCAGCAGCTAAAGGGGGTAGGGATTGGGGCGGTAAAATCGCAACTCAACCGCAGGGTTTTAAGTGTAAACGAGACCTAAGAGTGCTGCTGTCAAATGCAACTAAGGGCTCATTCCCAAGTGCAACAAGCACTGCTGCTCCTCTAAAAAGCAATCTGAGTGTGTTTGACAGGTGGTGAGGAGGTGATATATTGCCCATGTTTGCCATGCACTGTGACACGGTAGTACGGCAATTAGAGGTTTAAATCAGGTGGGAGGAGACGACACTGTGCCTGATGATCTTTGACTAGTTCCATGCTGTTCAGGTAGATCTCCACCTCTTTAAGGTTGCCTACCCCTGATGTACAGGATAGGGTTATACACGTTTCTTTAAATTCCTGCAATGCTGCCAGAAAAGCAAGAAAATCTTGTTCTACCTACCTCTCCCCTACACATAAAATACGGCGATGCTGGACCATTTTTTTTTAAATGTCACAAATCCACATTTTTGGGCTAAATAATATGAACCCCCCGCCCCAATACATATATTTTCTAAAAGCAATATATCAGTATAATTTTGTTTTATGTTGTATATTTGCGCAACAAATTGTATCTTCAGTAAAAATTACACTTTAATGAATTTCAGTGTGTACAATCACAATAAAAATTGTGTTTGTGTGCACTAATGTGTGGCAGTATAAGGGTTAGAGGGTTCAGATCACTTACTACAGACTTCCACACTGAGATGAGGGCATGGTCATCCCCTTACTGTCAACACTGGCATGGAAAGCTCACAAATCTAACGTTGCTGTCTGGCAAGCAATTTCACCACCGTAGCTGCTAATGATTACGCGTTAAAACATTTTAATGTTATGTTCTTAGCATGTGCTTCACAATCCTGCCTGCAAAATAAATGGACACTTGTCCAGACTCTAAATAAAGCTTTCAATAATAAACATTACTATCGCCGCCTTTCTCACAAACACGAGATATGCACTCCAAAGAAATTAAGGGGTTGATTTATAAAAAATACCAAAGGTATTCACTTAGTGAAAGTGCATATACAGTAAATTCTTTCTGTCCGTTCTGGGGCAAAACACATATGTAAATTGGCTATATTCTGTGCTGCTTGAATGTAAATAATTGATTTCATGCAAAATACGGCATTTGGCCACTAGGTGAAGTTAAGTATTATAGGAATTTCCTATAAGTCTCAGTGCCATCTAGTGGCCCAGTGTGCTATTTTCTGTTGCAAATTAATGATTTACATTCAAACATGATATAGGCCAGTGATAGCGAACCTTGGCACCCCAGATGTTTTGGAACTACATTTCCCATGATGCTCATGCACTCTGCAGTGTAGTTGAGCATAATGGGAAATGTAGTTCCAAAAAATCTGGGGTGTCAAGGTTCGCCGCCACTGATATAGGCTGTTTGCATTTGTTTTTGCCCTATTCAAACAGAAAGAATGTACATGCGCTTTCACTGGGCAAATGCAAAATCTTTAAAAATACCTACTAAGTATAGCACCTTTACAACATGTCATTCATTAGACTGCTGACCTAACAGAATGTCTATGTGTTGTTACACTACACTGGACATATAATCAAATCAAATGTAATGAAAAAAGCTTCTGTAAATCTACTTTATTGTTAAAGTGATATTAAACACACAGCCGTTCACTGCCACTTATCATTAAAACAACATGTATACCGATCAATGGCAGGGAACCACTGCAAAAAGAAAGCATGAAAATACCTTTCTTTCCTGTGTGGGTCATGTGATCTTTCCATGCTCATTCTGTCCGTAGGGAAAGATCAGTGGGTGGTGCCTCCAGCAAGTAGACAACGTATGATATATATGTCATCGAAGCAAATCTGAACTATCAGCGCGTGTTTGAACAGCGCTGATTGGCATTGTAGCAGTCACATGACTTGGGTACAAAACGAGGAAGAGAACAACTTGCCTGTGCCCTAAAACATGAGCATGTGCACTAATGATGGCAACGGCTGGTCCGTAGAATCAGAGGCTCCAGTGGGGACACAGGCATAGAGGTAGCGCTTCTGAACTTTCCATAAAACGAATGTCAAAATTCGAAAGTTATGTTGTATACAATGAAACATTTAAAGGGGTTGTAAAATAAAAAACATGTTTTTCATAATAAGCATCCTTTACCTGCAGACATTCCTCTTTTCACTTCCTCATTGTTCGTTTTTGCTCAGAAGTTGCTCTATTTCTTCTCTGTTCTGTTCACTTCCTGCTTGTCTGATTGTTACTCACCACAGTGAAGGGAGGCTTTACTGCGGTGGTCAGTGACATGCTCACCCCCTCCTGGGAACTACATCTGTGCGGCAGGACGCTCTCTACGTGTTGGAGACTTCAAGGAGGTGTGAATTACTGGGCGTGCCGCAATTCATACTGGGAAATGTAGTTTCTTACATGAACGAGCGCCGCAAACCAGTAAGTGAATGAGAGAACAGAAACTAGAACGCCGGAGGTGATATAGAAGAAGGAATTTAATAGGTATTTACTCGTTTTTTAAACAGAATCATTACACTATTCTGTCTGTCTACCTTGCAGACATTCATTTTAGGCAAAACATTTTTTTCCTTTACAACTCCTTTAATGTAATGACAGTTTTTCACATTATGGGTTGAATGGCACTTTAAGGTAGGTGTGAACCCTTCTGTGTGCAAACATTGCTGGCATACACTATAAACATAGTGTTCACTTCACTGTGAAAAACAACTTTATTACTTTACATGTTTTGGGTTGTTTAAAGCGGAGTTCCACCCAAAAATGGAACTTCCGCTTTTCGGAACCCTCCCCCCCTCCGGTGTCACATCTGGCACCTTTCAGTGGGGAGGGGGGTGCAGATACCAGTCTAAGACAGGTATTTGAACCCACTTCTAGGCATAGACTCCTGTGGGAGTCACGCCACTTCCCATATCCCACCCACCCGCTGTCTCCTGGGAAACACACTGTTCCCAGGACAGAGCGGGGACCAGTAAGGGATGGATCGCTCTTGCATGCACAGTAGGGAACCGGGCAGTGAAGCCGAAACGCTTCACTTCCTGATTCCCTCACCGAGGATGGCGGTGGGGCAGCCGAGAGACGAGCGATTGCTCGGCAGCCGACATCGCGGGCGCGCTGGACAGGTAAGTGTCCATTCTTTAAAAGTCAGCAGCTGCAGTATTTGTGGCTGCTGGCTTTAAAAAAAAAAAAAAAACGTGTGGACCTCCGCTTTAAGTGTTCAGGTAAACCTTCAGGCAGGCTGTGTATTAATTCCTGGGAGAGCATGCAAAGGAGGGTTACAGTGCTACCAATGCATTGGGAGCCGGTGGTTAGCGTTGTCACCCTATACCTGGAAATTGTAGGAGAACTGGCAGGATCCACTGGTAATTAATAGGACAGATCTATAATAATATTATATATTCAGCATATATTTCATTGCCAGATACATGCTAAAATAATGTTAGGGTTTACATACACAGTTGTAACTGGCCCATAGCGGATTCTCTATAGTAGGGGTATGCACACTTTTCAGTATGAGGGCCAATTTGATTATTTTACAAATATTTGAAGGCTGAAAAAAAATCAGTTTTACGAATTAACAAATAAAATGTAATCAAATGAATACAATTTACTTTTAGTTCTTTTTTTTTTAGTCAGTATAAGATTCCCCACCCCAGGCATGGGATGGGGAATCTCCAGTCCTCTAGAAACAGCCCGACTGAGGATGAAACTCTTCCCTACTCCATCCAAATAAAAGGGTGAGGTTACACTTTAACAAATCCATCCAAGTAGAACTCCACACCTAAGTTATGCATTACTTACAGTCCTTTAGATATGACTGATCTCTTAATAAAAATAAAAATAAAAAATTAATTCCCCAAAAAAAAAAAAATTTTACATTTTGCCATCTACAATTAAAAACACCATGCTGCATGAACAAAAAAAAAATTATTTTTGTGTAAAGAAAGTGAAAATTTCTTAAAGGAAAACAAAGGGATGGAAACCATAGAAAATCACGGACATGAAATTAACAGGTTCAGCGATTTCTGCTGAGTCAAGATTTGCTTTAAAGAAACAAGACATGCCAAAGGTCTGCCTGAACTCACCCTAGGACATACTGATCGCTTACACAGCACAAACAGATTTCTGACAACCAATTATGCTGTCAGGCACAATATTTAAGTTAAAGGGGTTGTGTAAGTGCCGGTTCACACTACGGTGACTTGGGATCCAACTTGTGTCGCCCCAAGTCGCGCCACATGAGAAATTACATTAAAGTGAATGTTCCTGTACTACTTCAAGGCAACTTTTACCCATTGAAAAAAGGTGATGGTGTCTGCGCTGTGTAACAGTGACAAGGGGGGAGGGGAAAGGAGATAGATAATGTGACTATAATACACTCTATACGCATTAAAAAAGGGTCTATGTAGACTACCAAATATTTCAGATCTCTGCCTGGATCGATAAGTAAAACAAATATCTCAGAAAAACATAAATTACAATAAAGTGAGTGCCACACTATACACAAACAAGTAAATAATGCATAAATATATAGACTTAAAGTGGAAGTAAACCCTACTATTGTTTTCAGCCAAGGAAGCTGCCATCTTGGCCTCTGTTTAATCTGCAACTGCCATAATGCTGCACATGTGATCCATTATGACACCGGTCATTGGATGGTTTGACAGTTTGGTTGAGAGCACAACCAATGTGACAGCTAGCATTTCCGGCATGCCGGGAATGTTAACAGTTTTTTTAAACTATAAAATAGAAGGGTTTACTTCCGCTTTAATATAATAAATAAATGTAAGAGTCAAGCAAAGTCAGCATAGAATATGTGCAAAAATATATATATATATATATATATATATATATATATATATATATATATATATATATATATATATATATATATATATATTATATATAATAATATAATAAATAAATAAATACATATTCTTATTAAAAGCCAGCAGCTACAGTGTTAGTAGCTGCTGACTTTTAATTTTTTTTTTTTTTTTTAAACAGGACCTCTGCATTAACTGGAAAAAGAGAGTTCGGTCAGCGGGACTTTAAATGTGGCTAATCACCATGCGGAGTAAGCATATAAGGTATACAGTATTGCTTAATTAGGTTCCAACACAAAAGTGGGGAGTTGGTTGAGGACTTACAATGAGAGGTGTATAACAAAAAGCAGTCTTAGCAAAGAGCAGTTTTTTTTATGCCTTGTGATATAATATAAAGCATACTGAATGACAAAAATTGCATCCACAAAATCGCATAAACATGTTACAAATTACATATGCATAATAACACCATGGTACTTGGCATATTGTGGAGTAAGGACAAGTCCTGCACAGCATGAACCACTGGAGGGGCTTGATAGTATAATGAGAATCTGGGAGTAAAACAGTATAAAAAACATAAAATCATCTGTATGAACATCATGCATCTATGTATGCCCGACGCGTTTCGTTGGGATATACCAACTCTTCAGGGGCGAATGCAGTGGTGATCTACAGTTGACGTGAGTATTTATAGGTTTAGTTATCTTGTTCTGTATATTTATATTATTCTACTACACAATTATACCATATGGTTATGTCTCTTTATAGATCACCATTGCAATAGCCCCTGAAGAGTTGGTATATCCCAACGAAACATGTCGGGCATACATAGATGCATGATGTTCATACAGATGATTTTATGTTTTTTATACTGTTTTACTCCTAGATTCTCATTATACTATCAAGCCCCTCCAGTGGTTCATGTTGTGCAGGACTTGTCCTTACTCCACGATATGCCAAGTACCATGGTGTTAATATGCATATGTAATTTGTAGCATGCAATTTTGTGGATGCAATTTTTGTCATTCAGTATGCTTTATATTATATCACAAGGCATAATAAAATGCTCTTTGCTAAGTTTTCTTTTTGTTATACACCTCTCATTGTAAGTCCTCAACCAACTCCCCCCCTCTTGTGTTGGAACCTAATTAAGCAATACTGTATACCTTATATGCTTACTCCGCATGGTGATTGGCCTCATTTAAAGTCCCGCTGACCAAACTCTCTTTTTCCTGTTCAAAATTTGGGATGGAGGCCAATTACCTATGGTGCCTTGGACCACATCATTTTTTCTCTGCTTTAACTGAAGCAACTTTACAGGAAGAGAAAATCGTTTTCTCAGGCAAACCCCTCCCTCCCACAGAGCTGATTATTGTTTGATTGGCCACTGGCAAAGTTGCCTGTCCCGGAGGCGACTTGAAGTTGCCTCGCAAAGTCGTGCCGACTTTCATGTTGCTGTAGTGTGAACCGGCACTAAAGGTTAGTTTTACCAAAAATGTTATACTTACCTCCCTGTGCAGTGGTTTTGCACAGTGCAGCCCTGATCCTCTTCTTCTGGGGTTACCCGTCGGCGCTCCTGACTCCTTCCTTTTATCGGGTGCGCCCACAGAAAGCCTCTTTCCTTGGGGCACCCGTGTGGGGTTCCCTCGTCATGGACTTTGAGTGCACTAGCAAAGCCAGTGAGACACACAAGTGAGGGGAGAGAAAAGCTGCAGACATGCACAGCGCTGGATGGAATGACGGCTCAGGTAAGTAAAAGGGGGGGCAGGGTAAGGGGCCAAAATCAATGCCTAAACATCTTTTACCTCAATGCAAGAAATGCATGTTTAGACTTTAGAACCACTTCAAGTGCAAATTTCAGTATTTAGGCTACAAACAAGTGCAATATGCAATTAGCAATGTGATTTAAGGTAGATATTAAGGAAAAAAACATATTTAGCTCAGGGACAGGACTCAGGAGGGCAAGAAATTAGAATGGGCGGCACACACATAAAATTGACTGTCACAGTAACACTGACAGCAGTGTGCAGCAGCACAAATAATGATGACACCTCAACGACATGACCCCTCCTGAGCCGCAGTGACAGTCTTTCTTCATGTCAGGTGGTCCGTTCCATTCACTCCAGTCCTAATGGTAATAGGCAGTGACAGGTAGTCTTTATGGAGAGATCTGGGGACTATAAGACCCCAAATCCCTCCTCTGCACTTGAAAGTAATTAAAACGTCAAGATCTGCATTTTTAAGTACTTTCTATTTTTTTTAAAACTGGCGCCTTTAGAATGCCAGTAATCTGGAAGTGATGTCATGATGGGAAATGTCATGTGATGTCATGACAGTGGGACGGGAGCAGCGGGAGGCAGCGGTAGGGGGGGGGGTGGCTTCCCTCCTGCTGCTTGTAATAACAGCTACGCGGCTGCTGTGACGCATTGTTTGTTATTACAAGAAAGTCGACCGTCCTCTCTAAAGAACTGTGACCCCGGTACAACCCCATGAATCAATAACAGTGGTAAGTTTGCGACTGATACCCATGCTTCAAACAAAGTGAATATCAGCCACACCGATAATCAGTCAACCCCTAGTAAATAGAGAAAGTGAATCCCCCCTAAATGGGGAAAATACAGCTAGATAAACTCACAGGTTATCGAATTTCTCTCCACTTTATTCAACACAGATTTTTTTTTTTGCCTTTAGGCACTTTAATTGTGGTAGAGAAAAGTAGACGACGCAGGTCTGGCAGGGTTATGTGCATTTCAGGAAAGAAATACAATCCTTTTGAAGGCGAAACAGCCCTTATATATTTCTAAATGGTGACAGGGATGAGTAATCCATTTAAGCTGCACAAAAAAATCAAAACCACAATGCTGCCTTTCTATGAACATGGAGCACTAAGGCTGCATTCACACCTAGGCGACAAGTAACGCTGCGTATGCGGCATATTTTGCCGTGATTTGTGTAACTTTTTTTTTTTACACAAATCATTTCCATTGCTGTCTATGGCCGAACGCCAATGCCGCCTGAAAAAAGGGTCCGGGACTTGTTTTCAGGCGTACGGCGTTTCGGCGTTCGGCGTGAGATGTGAACCATCTCATAGACAGCAATGGAAATTCGCCCCTCCAGCGTATCTAGAGTGTCGTTTTGTTTTGTGGCCATGGTGTGAATGGAGCCTAAGAAGAGTGCCGTCCCCATCAGCCTGGGATGCTCCGAGAGATACAATATATATATAAATGTGAAATTACAGCTATTTATATACAGTAGCTCCGTCAATTTACGCAGTTCTTTACATATATACACAGTGCCTTGAAAAAGTATTCACACCCCTTGAAAAAGTACACATTTTGTCATGTTACAACCAAAAACGTAAATGTATTTTATTGGGATTTTCTGTGATAGACCAACACAAAGGGGCACATGATTGTGATGTAGAAGGGAAATGATAAATAATTTTCTATTTTTTTTTGTATAAATATGTGAAAAGTGTGCCGTGCATTTGTATTCAGCCCCCTTTTATTCTGATACCCCCAACTAAAATCTAGTGGGAACCAAATGCCTTCAGAAATCACCTAATTAGTAAATAGAGTCCACCTGTGTGTAATTTAATCTCAGTAAAAAAAAAAGCTGTTCTGTGAAGCCCTCAGAGTTTTGTTTCATGAAGGCCAAGGAACACACCAGACAGGTCAGGGATAAAGTTGTGGAGAAGTATAAAGCAGGGTTAGGTTATAAAAAAATATCCCAAGCTTTGAACATCTCATGGAGCGTTGTTCAATCCATCATTGGAAAATGGAAAGAGTGCAACTGCAAACCTACCAAGACATGGCGGTACACCTAAACTGACAGGCTGGGCAAGGAGAGCAATAATCAGAGAAGCATCCAAGAGGCCCATGGTAACTGTGGAGGAGCTGCAGAGATGCACAGCTCAGGTGAGGGAATGTGTCCTCAGGACAAATATATTTGTAGTATATATTCTCTATCCACCTGACTGTTCTAGAAATCTATGGGGCCTCCTACACACCATACCCTTTCCTCCAATTTGCTTTTACGTCGTTTTCACTACACTTCATTAACCACAAAATAAGTTTGCATGAGAGACTTGACAATTACTACTACGCACGTTGTCCATGAAGACATTCTGAAATTGTCACCTTTGCACTTTAACAAGTTTCTGCTAACAGGCATTTTATACATTCCATCAAAAAAAACATGTGTGAGTACTGAGGGGAAGAACAGGCTGTGAAGAACCTGATAAAACTGGTTCTTTATTTAAAGCCTGCTAACCCCCAGTAAAAGAACCCATACAGCTTGTCTCCAGATCGCCTTCACAAACAGATAAGGTCTGCTGTGAATTATTTATTGGCTCACACAAAAGGAAAAAAGGAAATATTGATTTGCAGTATGCTGGCAGAATTTATTTGTTACAGGGTTTATGGAAGAAAATAGTGAGAAAAATGCGCTAGGTGTATTCGTAGCAAAATGTTTTTCTAATTCAGTACCACATACAGTACCCAGGGGCGGACTGACCATTCGGGCACTCAGGCACTGCCCGAGGGCCCCATGCCACTAGGGGGCCCCATCAGGGTTGCCAGGCTCATTAAAACCAGGGACAGTATGTAAAAATCTGTGTTTTTTTTACATCTGTCCTTGATAACGACATGCTTTTGATGTGAAAAACCTGAGATTTTAGCTGCCCAGCCTCTGCACTGCCTCCTGGCGTGGCGGCCATCTGTAAGCCCAGGGGCCCCATAATCTTCTATTGCCAGGGGGCCCCATGAGTTGTCAGTCTGACCCTGCAAATACCTTTCCATACTGAAAACCAAATAACAAGCTTTAAGTGTTTAAAGGCATAGTTCACCCAAAAAAACTGCCTTTACACGTAAGGGATGTCTCTAGATAACCCTCCTTTTCTGGGGACCCCTGCTAGTGCTCATAGCTCCTTCCCCTGCCGAGTGCCTCCATAGTAAGATGCTTGGTATGAAGGCACTCATGCAGGCTCACTCCTGAGCCAAGCTCTGTGTGTCCATTTCTGGGGGCCGTCAGACGCTGTGATTGACGATGGATTTACATTGCGGGACACTTTTAAAAACAAAATTAATAAAGGAATTGTCAAAAACCCCATACCCATTCACATAGGGGGGGCCCGGATCTGGGGGCTTACAGATTCCGATAAGTCCCCCGCCTGCAGACCCCCACAACCACCGGGCAAGGGTTGTGGGGATGAGGCCCTTATCCCCATTAACATGGCGCACGGGGTGGAGATCGGCGGCAAATTTATAAAAGTAAATAAACACAATACATACAGTATACTGTAATCTTACAGATTACAGTACTGTATGTAAAAAATACACACCCCCTTGTCCCTAGTGGTCTGCCCAGTGCCCTACATGTTCTTTTATATAATAAAAACTGTTCTTTCTGCCTGCAAACTGTAGATTGTCCATAGCAACCAAAAGTGTCTCTTTATGTCAAAAGTGATTTTAGAGCAGCTAGAAAACAGCGATAATAAATTATAATCACTTGCAGAATTGTGCAATAGCGATTTGTGGGGAAATTCGTCATAAAAAAATAAAAATAATGACAGCGACAATTCTGCAACTGAGCAGATTTCAGTGTTTTTGATTTGATTACATTATTGAATAATTTTTATTATAATTATATTATTATTTGTTATAATTACTTATAGTTATTTATTATATTATAATTTATAATTTTGTTTTTCAAACTTTTTAATACCCGGGATGTCTACTAGACTCTTGTTTGGACAGATTTAAGAGAGTTATTCCTAAGAATTACAGGCCTACAATATAAAACACCAAATTTCCATGCAAAATAATGGTACCGCTTTCAGCACATAAAACCAGAAAGAATCATACCGCCAGGGAAGTTAAAGGAATGTTTAATTTTTATCATTTCACTTTAAAGGAGTTGTAAACCCTCGTGTTTTTTCACCTTAATGCATTCTATGCGGGCCGTTCTCTGCTCACAGCTGACAAAAAAAAAAAGGCAGCCTGCCAAGTTTATCAAAACATTGCTCAGTGCTGAGATAAAAAGAAACATAGTATCATTTGGTGCTTTTAGATCAAAGGGATACACTTTGGTCTGTAAATGAAGGCAGTTAAACCACTTAAAGAGGAACTTCCTGGATTTACACAGCGGCACACCTGCAGCTCTGCAGCTCTCATTGGCTCTCTTATGAATCATCCCCCCTCCCTTCCAGGCAAACTCACACAAGTGAGAGAGTGAGAGGGAGCTGTGCAAAGGCATTTTTCCAGACAAGAAACAGGAAGTGGGCAGGATAAATTATTTATTGGCAGAATTTTTTTTTTACTATATAAAAGGTAAAACAACAAGGGCAGAGGATTTAAAATATAAAAAAAATGACTGAAGTTTCGCTCTAAAGACTCAGGCCCCGTACACACGTCCGAGGAACTCGACGGGCAAAACACATCGTTTTGCCCGTCGAGTTCCTTGTGAAGCCGCCGAGGGTCTCGGCGAGCCGAAATTTCCCATTGAACAACGAGGAAATAGAGAACATGTTCTCTATTTCCTCGCCGAGGTCCTCGTCGGCTTCCTCGGCCGAAAGTGTACAGACGGCCGGGTTTCTCGGCAGAATTCAGCTCCGACCGAGTTTCTGGCTGAATTCTGCCGGGAAACTCGGTCGTGTGTACGGGGCCTAAGCCTTTTTTTTTACATTTGTTGCTTACAAGTTAAAATCATTATTGTTTGCTATTAAATTACTTAGAACCCTTCAAACATTTCATATATTTTTTAGCAGACCCTAGAAAATAAATTGGCGGTAGTTGCAATATTTTATGTCACACTGTATTTGCTCAGCGGTCTTTCAAAAGCAATTATTGGGGAAAAAATACAATTCAATGAATAAAAAAAAAAAAAACAGTAAAGTTATCCCAATTTTTTTGTATAATGTGAAAGATGATGTTACGCTGAGAATCGTGATTCTCATTTTATCCAAAATCGTGCAGCTCTACAACAAAGGCTAGAACTCTATCTTGTTGATCATCTGAGAAAGTCATACCTAGAACATTTTCCTATTTGAGAATAAATCCTGGGTCCTATTGTGAATGAGCACCCATTAAAGTGTGGTATGAGAGAGACAGCACGTGACGCGCCAAATCTCGGTAAGGCAAACCTTCTCGAAGGATGTACGTTTCTTACTAAGTTTATTAGTTCTTTTTAAGATAACAGGATTCATGATAGTTCTGTGACCAGATGCCTGTAATGTTCAGGTTTTTACAAATGTGCTGTAGAAAGGGCACCAGGGTAAAAACAAAGATTAAGGGAGAAAGGGGACAGCCCTGTCGTTGTTCTGTCGAGAAGTGCCCCCCATCGAATAGTGCCCGCACTCCAGCTGATTTGCCGTTCAGCTGGAGTAACGTCACAATGGCGCATGCGCACATCACAGGAGGCAGTTTTTGATAGGAGAAAGAATATCACGGACACTATTAAAAGCTATTCAAAGAGCGGAGGGACACCGTAGTTGTCATATTATGCCTCGCTGTTGCGGGGTGGGGTTTCAGTCAGCTCAAAGTCACCTTTTGTCAGTGTTGCATGGCAAATTTAGTGTATTGATCAGCGCCTGTTGCCCGTGTCTAAGGGCGGGTTGCAACACAGACAAAACCCGCCCTTGAACACAGCTACAAGCGGCCCTGCAAGAGCGAGGCATAATGTAACAACTACGGCAGGCATGTCCAAAGTCCGGCCCGCGCTCCGGTTTCGGACGGCCCGCCTGGTCATTTTGACATGTATGTCTTTTGTGGCCTCCAACGGATCCCCGAGTGCCGGGGGCCACAAAAGAAATGCATGCTGGCTGCCCTGGAGGAGGTGGGACGAGCGCCATGCATACAGGAGTATTTCCTGTTTACACGACAACAGGAAGTCCTGTCTCCTGCGCTGCCATTGGACGACTTTTCTGTCCATCACAGGAGGCGGGACTTTCGATTAAAGAGGCAGCCCATAAAACAGGAAATTCTCCTGTATGTTTGTCGGCGCTCGTCCCGCCTCCTCCCTGTCTCCTCCAAGGAGACAGGGAGGAGACAAGTTTCTTGCTGGTTTGTGTACGAGGCCTAAGGATGCCTGATTTTATTCTTATTGCATGGATTGTTTAGGCAGAAGTATTTCTGTATAGAGATAGCTAGCAATGAACCAGTGGCACCTCCTTTTATAACAAGGAAATATTGGTCCCAGTAAAAGAAAATTTCACCAACAGACTACACATAGAAAGTGAAGGTTGCTTTCCCAGTTTAACAAGAAGAGGACTAAAAGCTCAGACACACGATGGGTTAAACCGATAAAAACGATCCCATGGACCGTTTTCATTGGTCCAAACCGATCGTGGATTGCTAACCGATAGGTCAAAAACGATCGTTAGTATGCAAAACCATCAGTTAAAAATCCGCGCATGCTCAGAATCAAGTCGACGCATGCTTGGAAGCATTGAACTTCGTTTTTTTCAGCACCTCGTTGTGTTCTAGGTCACCGCGTTCTGACACAATCGTTTTTTTTAACCGATGGTGTGTAGGCGGGACGAACCAAATCAGTCAGCTTCATCGGTTAACCTAGGACAACTGTCCTTCAGACCGTTTTCATCGGATGGACTGATCGTGTGTACGAGGCTTTACACAGCTTCACTTTTACCAATGTTCTGTAAACTGATAATATACCAATAATATAAACCAGGGCTCGACAAATCCCGGGCGCCAGGTCGCCATGGCGACTAGAAATGGTGTCCTGGCGACTTGGCTTGGAAGGTGGGCGCCATCTGGTGGTGAGCCGTCGGTATTACAAGTTAAGCATTACAAGTTAAACAGCAATTCTAATGTCATTTTTCACTATTTTTCACTGCCATCTTCTTCCCTCTAATTAGAACCTCCAAACATTATATATATTTTTTATCCTAACACCCTAGAGAATAAAATGGCGATCGTTGCAATACTTTCTGTCACGCCGTATTTGCGCAGCGGTCTTACAAGCGCACTTTTTTGGGAAAAAATTACACTTTTTTAAATTAAAAAATAAGACAACAGTAAAGTTATCCCCATTTTTTATATTATGAAAGATAATGTTGCGCCGAGTAAATTCATACCCAACATGTCACGCTTCAAAATTGCGTCCGCTCGTGGAATGCCGACAAACTTTTACCCTTTAAAATCTTCATAGGCGACGTTTAAAAAAATCTACAGGTTGCATGTTTTGAGTTACAGAGGAGGACTAGGGCTAGAATTATTGCTCTCGCTCTACCAATCGCAGCGATACCTCACATGTGTGGTTTGAACACCGTTTACATATGCGGGCGCTGCTCATGTATGTGTTCGCTTCTGCGCGCAAGCTCGTCGGGATGGGGTGCGTTTTCTGGCTCCTAACTTATTTAGCTGGCTCCTAGATTCCAAGCAAATTTGTCAAACCCCGATATAAACAAATGCCTTATATTCCCAAAGCCAATAATGTAGACTTCAACAGACTACATAAAGTAATAGCATAGGGTTGCTTATAACTCCTATATACTGCAAATTGTAGGATGACTTTCCCTGCTAAGCACACTTTTATAAGGTTTTTTCTTTAATGAAGGCTATAGGTCTATAAAGGAAAGTCCGGTATATCTGTGCATGCTTCTTCCCACATCGACAGAATAAAAAAAGGGTAGAAAAGCTCATTTTGCACAGGATGGTGGCCAGACCTTGATGAATCACAGAATACGCTTCAGGGTCACAGGCTACTAAATGACAGGCCTAATTATGATGAAGATTAGTAATGCATTACAGCAGCTTGCTGGCCACCTGCAGAGGTTCACATGCAGCTAGCTCCTTTCTCCTAAGCAAGATAAAGCTTTTTGTGAGTGTGAATGTGTGTGCTTTTACTGGTGCACTGTAAGTCCCAGAAGAAAGCTGTGACAGCAATAGGAGATTTACATTTTGGCCAAGTCTGGTTTATACAGATCCATGTTCAACACAAAAAAAGTTGAATCAAACAGCCGTTGGAGGCTGTGAATGTTGGTCTTAAAGAATTGTTCGGAAAAAAATAAAAAATAAAAACACGTGCAAAGCCTCCAAATGAGCTTCACAGCTGGATCATTAAATATTCATTTTCAAAATGACAGCTAACATCTCTTATGTGTATGCAAGTTGTATACTGTTATTCTTGTTCAAAGGTTCCATTACAATTCCACTGACATCCTCTCAGCCTCTCTCTGCTGTCTCTGTTTCCATAGCAATTCAATCAGTAGATTGTGTGCTGCAAAATACTTCTTTCCATCCTAACATAAAATAAGACAAATGAAGTTTTCTATTATGACTTAACAGGCAGTGTCTGTCAGTTTTGTATCAAAATGTATTAAATGTATACTTTTAAATAATCAATTAAAACAACTGGGATCCAAGTAGCCAATGTACTTACTTAAAGTGGATGTAAACCCGATTTTTTTTTTTATGTCACAATGTAGAGTATAAGATTTCCTATCATCTGTGCCCAGTTTTGCCACACAGAGTTAATCCAGCTCTGAGCGATCCTCTTTTATTGCTCAGCGAAATAAAACGGACTAACAGAGAAAAACTTTAGTCCGTTCCGCCCCCTTGCTGTGAGTGACAGGTTATTTACATATCTCATGCACTAGCCTGGAGACAGGCATTGTTTTTTAATTCCCACCCCCACTCCTTTTCTGAAGTCATGTGGTTACTTTTCTGGATTTTGACTGGATGTCAGTGATCATAGCAGAATTCAGTGTAAGTAATACACAGGACAAAATGCATGTTGACAAGGGGAGTGTAGAGGGGGGCAGGGAGTCTACTGACATCACGACTCCAACCCCCGAGCTCCAGACAACAGATCCACCCACTGAATCTGCAGTTTTTCAGTCCTTATAACAGACAGAGGGGAGACATTTGACAGGTAAGGATACATGCAGGAGGCATCTATATCCTTATAGATCAGCACTATGGCAGTAGTTTAGAAAGGATGAGAGTGGGTTTACATCCACTTTAAAGTGATACTAAACACACATTGTTTAATTGACATTGTCTCTTATATTCTGTATGTACAGTGGGGAAAATAATTATTTGATCCCCTGCTGGTTTTGTAAGTTACAAAAGAAATGACGGGTCTATCATTTTTATCATAGGTGTATGTTTAAATGACAGAAACAGAATATTAAAGCGGAGTTCCACCCAAAGATGGAACTTCCGCTTTAAGGGAAGGTGACCCCTGACATGCCACATTTGATTGTGGCGGAGCGGAAACCCTCTTTTTAGAAGGTTCTAGCTCCCACTTCCTCTCTGGGCACCGCATCGCCGCAAGGAAGGTCACCTCTCCCCCTCCCTCTCGGCAATCATCTGGGACACGTCACAGGTCCCAGATGATTGCTCGGCCAATCACAGTGCGCAGTGCGGCTCGCGCATGAACTTTAAAGCATAACTTCACGGTAAAGACGAAGATCTGCTTTATGCCCTCCCTCCCCCATCTCTTCTGTTTTGACAGATCTGCTCAGGAGCGAGCCCACAGGTGTACCCCCATAAGAAGTGACTTCCTATGGTGGTGCACAAAGAAGGGGAGGAGCCTAGATTGCCCGCAGGGGGATGCCCAGAAAAGGAGGATCGGGGTCGCTTTGCAAAGAGCAGGGAAGTATAACATTATTATTATTATTTTTTTAAAGAAAGTCTTTACAAAACACTATTAATAATATTGTAAAGCACTGTCAGTTTTTCAGGCGGACCTGATCGGAGCCTCCATTCACTCCTATGGCGCTTAGACGCTCACTTCACAGTGGGCATTTGGCGCCTAATTAAGCTCAAATATCAATCAATCAGATGTCAGCGGTGACATGTCCGCTGACACCCGCTGCTATCCGATCCAATCCTGTCCGTGAAATTCTGACGGATGGTGACCCTATTTTCCAAATCCCTTCAGTTCTCCCATATAGAGGAGTTTATCTCCCAAGGTTGAGACACTAGGTTCTTTTATTCTATTAACAGGTTAGGACCCACTATTTTGGGGTACTTTGTCGCAGTAAGTGGGCCTAGCACTATGACCATAAAGTGTGACCAAAACCCCTGTATTTTTGAATATGTTCAGGTGTTTTTAAGCCTTGCAGGATAAATGTCATTTTTGCATGTGTGCGCTATAATCTGTTTTGTCCTATTTTTCATCCGTCTGGCGTATCGGATGAAAACGGCCAGTCGTTCTGTTTTCTTCCGATCTCCCCATAGAGGAGAGCAGGGCTCTGACAGGGCCAACTCAGCACAGTGAGCAGAGACTGACCTGTCATCCGTCTGCTCAGTGGGGATCAGCAGATCGATCCCCCGCTGAGCAAAGTGGAGTCCGTCGGGCGGATCGCCCGTGTGAAAGAGCCCTTAATCTAGCAGAAATTCAGGGAGCATCTACAGTAACTGTAGTTTGCTTCTGCTGCACTGAAAGTCAAAGTAATGTCAGTTTTGGGTACAGGGGAGGAATCTGAATGCTGGATTTGACTTTACAAAAATTTCAGCTGACGCCCAAAATGTTTAGCTTTTTAATTTCCTTCAGTGTACTTGTACTTCAAGTACTTGTTCCCAAGATCATTATGATTTTTAATTCTTTATTTACATAAAGGGTGGTAGAGAATACATAATTACATCACATTTCAACTCTTACAAATCCATTCTTTTTTATACTTCATTACATTTTATGTTGACTTAAAATTCCTCCGTCTTTACGTAGGCATTCACCACCATCTTATAAATTTACCTAAATTGAAATCCAAATACCTCATGGTTTATTCCCAGGTTCTCACTCCTTATCTAAATCTTTAATCCTCCCTTTAATTATTTTTTACTAAATACCCCACGCCCTACCTAACACAAACCCCCCTCCCTCCCTCTTCCCCCTTTCCCCTATTTGCAGGAAGATGTAGGGGTTCCACGTATTCCCTATGCAGGCGTGCTTCCCTCCCCCGTTCTATCATCCATCTTTCTCTTCCCTTCCTCTGTATATACGAATTGGTCCAATACTGACCATGTTTGGACATATTGGGCCAGATTCACAAAAGAGATATGGCGGCGTATCTCCTGATACGCCGTCGTATCTCTGTGATCCGCCCGTCCTAACTATGCGGCTGATTCATAGAGTTACGCATAGCTAGCCCTAAGATCCGACAGGTGTAATTGACTTACACTGTCGGATCTTAGGATGCAATTCTATGCCGGCCGCTAGGTGGCGAGGCCATTGCGGTCGGAGTAGAATATGCAAATGACTAGTTACGGAGATCCCCGAACGTCCGCGTTACCCGTCGCTCTAACTTTACGTCGTTTCCGTCGAGATACGCGTCGTAAAATTAGGGCTGAGCCCTAGGTGTTCTAAGCCATATTAAGTATGGCCGTCGTTCCCGCGTCGAAATTTAAAACATCACGTCGTTTGCGTAAGTCGTCCGTGAATGGCGCTGGACGCCATTTACGTTAACGCTGAAACCAATGACATCCTTGCAACGTCATTTAGCGCAATGCACGTCGGGTAATTTACCCAACGGAGCATGCGTAGTACGCTCGGTGTAGAAACGCGCCTAATTTAAATGGTGCCCGCCCCATTTGAATTGGGCGGGCTTGCGCCGAGCGCATTTACGTTACACCGCCGCAAGTTTACAGGTAAGTGCTTTGTGAATCAGGCACTTACGCTGCAAACTTGCGGCGGTGTAACGTAAATGGATTACGTTACGCCGCCGCTGCGTAGCGGAAATGTATGTGAATCTGGCCCATTGTTCCTTTCTGTTTTGAGCCGAATGTACCAAGTCTTCCATGGCCCCGATCTCTCTGACCTTATTAAGCCACCTTGCCACAGAGGGTACTAGTCTTTCCAGCACAGTGTAACACAGGCCTTAGTAGCATTTAACAGATGACACAGCACTGACCTTTTATATGTCTGTACTGGGATCTGTGTACAATGGAGCAAAAAGAAAGCGGGATCATCTGGTATTAAAAAATCTGTACGTTTTTGAGAAATCTTCTGAACCTCTAGCCAATATTTCGTAATCTCAGCACAAGACCAGAAAATATGGAACAAAGTTCCTTCCTCTTTTCCACATCGCCAATATCGATCTGAGGCCTCTGCTGAAAATTTACGAAGCCTCACCAGGGTATAATACCATTGGGTTAACATTTTGTAGTTTAGTTCCTGTATTCGCGTACATATTGACGAGTTTAATGTTAAAGAAATAATATTCCTGCGCTGCATTGAAGTAAAGGTCTTATTTAGGTCTCTCTCCCATTTACTAATAGATGGCATCACAAACTCCTCTAGCAGGGTTTTTAGGAGCCTATACATCTTGGAAATCACCCGAGGAAGGGGTGCTTTCTCTTCACAGTATAGTTCAAATGTGGTAAGTTGACATCTATAGTTTATTGGTGGACCTAAAGTTCCCAAAAAATGGCAGAGTTGTAATGCTTGCCAAGGGTTTATTTCATAGTATCCTCCTAGTTGTGTCAATGTTGCAAAAGTTGGCCAAGCCTCTGTTTGCAAGAAGTGTGATGCTTGAAAGCATCCCTTCTCTTCCAATTTATTGAACCCTCTCTTTACCATAACTGGTTGGAAACTGGGGTTTCCTAGTATGGGATACAGAGGTTATTGCTTCGGGGAGAATCTAGGATTACAGCATATCCTAGCACCAATTTGCAAAGTAACCCCTATAATAGGATGTTTAAAAGAGGGCGGTAGCGCCGCATAACACCAAAGTGCTCTACGTAGGGGTACCGGGCTCAGCTGTTGTTCCATGTCTATCCATTGCTTAAATTCCGCGTGTCTGCACCAGTCCACTACCCTTCCTAAGTGGGCTGTTTGGTAGTACCCTTGTACATCAGGGACAGCCACTTCCCCATAGCACTTAGGCAACACCAAAAGTCCTCTACTAATCCTAGGTCGTTTTATAAAGAGAGTACTTATCTGGCGGGAGAAAACTGCTGGAATATCAATGGGTAATGCCTGAAAAAGATATACAAATTTTGGTAGGATACACATTTTTATAATATTACAGCAGCCAAACCACGAATGTAATCCGTGTTGCCACTTCTCTAATAAAGACCGTACTGAATTATATAAAGGTAAAAAATTTGCTGAAAAGGTATTTCTTGATGGTATATGCGTGTCCAAGTAACTCAATGCATTAGATACCCATTTAAAATTAACATTTGATTGCATAGCCTTTCGAGTTAAGGGGGCAGACTTACCCCCATTGCTTCAGATTTAGCATAGTTAATTTAAAAATTTGATAAGGCTCCATAATTCTCAATTTCCTTCATAAGGTTAGGCAGTGAGGTGTGCGGACTAGACATGGAAAACAGCAGATCATCTGCGTATGCTGAAACTTTATAGTTCTTATCTCCCAGACGCAACCCCTGGATATCCGGATTTTGGCGGATCTTATTACGTAAAGGCTCAAGCGTAAGGGCGAAAAGTATCGGCGACAGCGGACATCCCTGACGCGTGCCATTTCTGATCTTAAAAGGTTTTGAAAATACTCCATTTAAATTAACTGATGCTTGTGGTGGACCCTGACTATCCATTAAATCATACGTTCTCCCAGGCCCATTTGCTTAACCTCCCTGGCGGTATGATTCTTTCAGAAAAAAGATGCTGAAAGCGGTACCATTATTTGCAAGGAAATTTGGCGTTTTATACTGTAGGCCTGTAATTTTTAGGAATAACTCACCAGACCAAGAGTCTAATAGGCATCCCGGGTATGACATTTTTTTAAAAACAAAATTATAAATTATAATATAATAAATAATTATAAATAATTATAACAAATAATAATATAATTCAAATTAAAATTATTCAATAATGTAATCAACTCAAAATCACTGAAATTTGCTCAGTTGCAGAATTGTTGCTGTCATTATTTTTTTTTTTTATGACGAATTTCCCCCCAAAAAATCGCTATCGCACAATTCTGCAAGTGATTATAATTTATTATTATTGCTGTTTTCTAGCTGATCTAAAACCATTTTTGACATAAAGGGACACTTTTGGTTGCTATGGACAATCTACAGTTTGCAGGGAGAAAGAACAGTTTTTATTATATAAAAGAACACGTAGGACACTGGGCAGACCACTAGGGACAAGGGGGGTGTGTATTTTTTACATACAGTACTGTAATATATAAGATTACAGTATACTGTATGTAATGTGTTTGTTTACTTTTTTGAATTTGGCGCCGTTCTCCGCTCCCGTGCGTCGTAACGTCGCAGGGAGAGGAGATCGGCGGCACAGGAGGACGCTGTGTGAATCGAGCGAGCACTCGCTCGCACAGCGCGGTGGCATCGCTGGATCCAGGGACAAGGTAAGTAACTTTGTCTGCTGCTGCAGCGAGGCAAGCCCGAGTCTGACTCGGGGTTACCGCTTTTGGTAAGCAAAATCTCACCCGAGTCAGACTCGGGAATACCGCTAGGAGGGTTAAGAGTCTCCAGCATAAAATGCCAATTTATTCTATCAAATGCTTTTTCTGCATCTGTGCTTAGAAAAATACAAGGAATGTTTGTTTTATTGGCATGGTAGACTAAATTCAGTACCTTAATGGTATTATCCCTCGCCTCGCGGATCGGGTTAAACCCTACTTAATCCTGTTCCACTAACTGGCAAATAGATGATTGAAGACGAGTGGCAAGTATTTTAGTAAATAGTTTTAAATCAACATTCAACAATGAAATGGGCCAGTAGCTGCCACACTCCGCCGGATCCTTTCCCTCCTTTGGTATTACTGATATACCAGTCCGGCCCAATGCATTGAATACCTTTACCATCTGGTTGCCCAGTAGTGTGCTAAAACTTTTATAGTATTGTATGGAAAATCCATCGGGACCTGGTGCCTTCCTGGGCTTAACCGTTTTGAATGCGATATTTAGTTCTTCAGTTGAAATAGGTGTTTCTAAATAATGTCGGGTTAAAGATAATAGCCAGGGGAGCCATGCTGAGGAAAGATATTCCTCCAGTATAGGAAGGGGTGATGGTATTGAAGCCATATTATATAGAGAGGAGTAATACTCTCCAAACCTCTGGACTATTTTCTTTTGGCAGTGATATTAATTGTCCGCTTCCCCCTTTTATTTGGGGTATATATGTTATCGCCTTTCTTTCTTTAAGTTTCCCAGCCAGCATTTTACTGCATTTATCTCCTAATACATATGTTGCTTTCCTGCCCAATTGTATCACTGCCTTCGCCTTATAACGGAGAATATCCGTAATCTGCCGCCTCAGGTGCATCAATTCCCTTCCATCAGAGTGAGCCTGTGTCTTCTTGTGCCGGAGCTCCAACACTTGTATTTCTTCCAACAACTTTATTATCTGTTTTTCTCTTTTTTTCCTCAGCTTCGATCCATGACTAATCAAAATCCCCCTGATCACTGCCTTATGTGCCTCCCATACCATGCCCGGGTCACTCCCCGGGGTGTCGTTCATCTGAAAATATGCTGTAATTTCTTTGGCTACATCTTTCCGAATATCGGGGTCCTGTAACAGGCTCTCATTTAAGCGCCATTGCCACTTCGGGGAGATAGCCGCGCCTGGCAGGGAAAGACACAGCGTGACCGGAGCATGGTCTGACCATGTTTTACTTCCTATGGATATCTCTTCTACTGAAGCGAGCAAATAGTGTGGTACCAGGAATAGATCTATGCGTGAATATACCTGATGTGGATTGGAGAAAAAGATGTAATCTTTTTCCCCTGCATGTAAGATCCGCCATGCATCTACCAACTGCATTTCATGCAGTTTCCGCATAACCCCCTTCCTAATGCCCCTTGGGACTGAGGAGATCCCAGAGGAGGTGTCTACCCCAGGGTCCAATGGGATATTGAGGTCCCCCCTGGAATCAACTTCCCCTCCGCAAACTCCATTAATTTTAGTAAAACTTTATTCAAGAAGGAGTATTGATGTACCTTCGGTCCATATACAGTGGCAAAAGTCACTTTAGTGCTTCTAATATGACCTTTCAAAAAAAAGATACTGACCATTTATGTCCAAACATTTGCCCGTCAGGGACCACGGTATACGATTAGAAATCAAAATCGATACGCCTTTAGATTTTGCTTTTTGATTAGATGCATGGTAAACGCAAGGGAAAAATCTATTCTGTAGGAAGGGAAGTCTGAATGCTTTAAAGTGTGTTTCCTGTATGAATGCTACATCCGTACTATTTTGTTTCAAATCATGAAGGCGCATCCTTCTTTTTTCCGGGACATTAAGTCCTTTCGCATTTAAGGAAGTCACTTTCAACCCCTCCATGTTTTACTGCGAAGAGAGAGAAGGAGAAAAAAAAAAAAGAGAAAAGTATATTCCTAAACCCCCCTCCCCCCTCCCCTATACCTTATTACCATCGAAACCTTATCCCATGTCTTCTCGCCTCTCACCTTTTAAAGCTCTTCAGCTCTCACACCATAGCCCCCCTGTATCAACCTCTGGGAGGTTACATCCCCCTCCCCTCCCCGCATCCCGGAGGGGAGGATGGGGGAATGCACCACCCAGTTTCATCTAAACCCCTAAAGGCCTGTCTCCCTGAAGAGGGGGGGAGTAGGGTGTTAATCCCTATTATCTCGTAGTTTAACGCAATAAATTCAAAATTTCATTGTTCTATATTTAATTCAATATATTATTAAAAAAATATAAAAATATATAGTATTTACCAAAGCTCAACAACTCAGTATCAATGCTCCATATTCAATTAAATATTTCATTGCCATAAACAAACCCCCAAACTCACACCAACAACAAAAAAGAAGGAAAAAAGGGGGAGAGAATAACCCCCGACCTCTAGTGAATTAATTCCACATTTCAGTGATATTTCAGTGACATTATCAGTGACCTTATTCATTGTACCAAAAAAAAATAAAAAACAAGGGGGAAAAAACAATCCCCAATATCTAGTGAATTAATTCACCATTTCAGTGATATTTCAGTGACCTTATTCATTGTATCAAGAAAAAAAAAGGGGGGGGGGTGTCGGTCAATTCAATGTTTCATTGCCATAAACAAACCCCCAAACTCACACAAAAAAAAAGAAGGAAACAAGGGGGAAAGAATAATTCCCAACCTCTAGTGAATTAATTCCACATTTCAGTGATATTTCAGATCATTATGATTTAAAGTGTAACTATGGCCAATATGATACAGTAAATTGCTAGAAGCAGTCTTTGCTTTTCTAAGTCCCCCAGTAACATATTTTATTACGTTGTGATCTGGCCAGTAAGTTATTTTTCAGCTTCCAGCAGGTTGCAGGTAGACACTGACAGGGGTGCTTAAAATTGTCAGCTTTTATTTACGTATCCTTAAAGAAAAATCAATTTTTTCTGTAACTGCTTAAAGTGTTTGCTGGAATTCAGCTTTAAAGTGACATTAAAGCTTCCATATTTAATTTTTTATTAAAATACTAAAAATGTCATACTTACCTGCTCTGTGCAAATGCCCAACTGCTCCTAAACATCCGTTTACCAACAGCAGTGTACATGAGGCCTAATATAAACTTCATTTAAACCTGCTAGTCCATCTAAAGCCCTGTACACACGATCGGATATCTGATGGATTTTTTTGTCGGATATCCGATGAAGCTGACTTTCATCAGTCTTGCCTACACACCATCAATCAAAAATCTGATCGTGCCAAACACGGTGACGTACAACACTACGACGAGCCGAAAAAAATGAAGTTCAATGCTTCCAAGCATGCATCGACTTGATTCTGAGCATGCATGGATTTTTGACCGATGGACTTTCACACTGACGATCGGATTTTTCTATTGTTTTTTTATCCACAGGAAAAATGTAAAACATGTTCTATTTTTTTCCACCGATGGGGCCCACACACGATCGGTTTGTCCGATGAAAACAGTCCATCGGTCTGTTTTCATCGGACAAACCGATCGTGTGTACAGGGCTTAACACTACCCGCTTCACAAACTGACAATGCTGCTGTCCAAGGGTGGATATGTTGCTCCTCCATAGGTACATTGGAGGAATGAATGTAGCCACCCTAAGACAGAAGATGTGTTACTGGCTGATCAGCAGATAAAAATACTGGAATAAAAGCCTGAACAAAGGAAAACAAATGCAGCCACCATATCCAATGATTTCTATGCTACAATATATACAATTTTTGTTTTTGTGTTTAATTACCTTTTAAAGCAGAACTAAACCCACCAATTTAATGGTTTTCCCAAACAGATTCTGCCACAGATGCCAGTGTGCTTATGTCAGCTCTCAACCAAACTGTTAATCCATCTGGTGTCAAAACGGATCACATGTGAAACAACAAGGCAACTACAGAACAAACAGAAGCTAGGATTGCAGCTTCCTTGGCTATAAAGCAGCCTCGACCAGTAGCAGAGTTAAAGTGGGCACAGCCATACTGAGGTCTGTGAAACTGAACGAGGCCAAAGCTGTGACTGTCAACTCTTAAAGAGGATGACCAAGGGGCCTATGAATGTCTGTACCAGTGGCGGCTGTTGCTTGATAATTTGGGGGGACAGCAAACCAATTAGGGGGTCCGTCAGGCTAACCCTGCTTCTTCCTTAGGCTGCACGTTTCCTTCCTTTTGGCCAATAACATTGCTTCTCCTTTCGGCCAATCAGGAAACGGGTCTCATGACCCGCCTCCTGATTGGCAGGAAGGAGAATCAGTGTGAGAAAAGCGAAAATTAATTTGCTATTGTCACACAACTAGGTGGGCTCATAGGGCAGTGTTTTGTGCCCCGAGCCCACCCTTTTTTAAAGCCTTTAAGAGCCTCTGGCTCGAATCATGTGCTTCATAACCCCACCCCACTGGAATCCATGTTCCGGCACCCTGTATGTAGATCATGGGGCCGGACGCATGGTTAGGGGGGCAGCGTCCATGCACCCCTAATGGATGGGCCGCTACTGGTGTGCACTGATGAAGCAAAAAGATGTGAATACTCAAACTCCTAACCGTCATTGCTGGGTGTGCATTTCTCCCTAGGTATTTAAGGCTGCATACAGAAAAATTGGCCAGATTACACTTGAAGATAAAACAAAAGTGCATGCAGCACCATTGCTATCATGTTTGTGCTCTTTGTTTGGCTTGTAACAGCCCAATATGGCGGCCAAATGAAACAAAGATCAAAGAGAGTTTTTGAAAGGTAATAGGATGTAAGGTAACAATGCCGGGCCAATACTTGTGCACTAAATACCCAATACAGACAGTTTTGTAAGAGGATTCATTCTTTCTGAGGTTAAAGCAAAGGCAAGTGAAGTCTTTATTCAAAGCCATTGCTGCCTGCTGTAAGGAAGTCGTGGTTGGTGACCCACATGTTTTTTGGTGTATTTGCTGTGCAATCAAATCCCATTAACATAAATAAAGATGTCAACAAGCACAGCTAATGAAAAAATTATTCAATGCTTCCAAACCAGGATTTATTACCATCCCAGATGTAGACATGCTGTGGCTATTTGCTTTCATCATGTTCTGTTTAATGAGCTTAATTTATAAGGAAACAATTAATTTCACATCTCAAGGATTCAGCTGTTTTATGTTACCCTGTTAAAATGTAACTTTAATTCGTAGTGCTTACCTAAATGACTGGGGCGCCACTACTATAAAATGCAGGCTAACTCTCAAAGGCATTTTTAAAGAAGAAATGCATTTCAGAAGAAGTATGTTCTTAAAGTAGAACTATAAGCGACATTTCGTTTTTTTTTGTTTTTGGATAGAGTAAGGGAAGGTTATAATCCCTGTTGGTTCCTTTTTTTGCCATCTGTGCCCATTGGGGAGATTTACCTTCACTCCCTGTCTTCCTGTCTCATAGCAAAAAGAAGTGTAAGGAAAACCCTGAAAATTAAAGGGGTTGTAAAGGTACGCGTTTTTTCACCTTAATGCATTCTATGCATTAGGTTGAAAAAAAATCAGAGGATTAGCGGCCCCCGAGCCCCCCCATTTACTTACCTGGCCTTTCGAAAGTCCTGCACCGTGAACGCGCTGCGCTGGCTTCTCGGTCGGACTTTTCGGCTCATTCATTGGTTGATATCAATCACATGGGGGCGGGGCCGAGTGATACAGTGAGCGGCTATAGACACTGGCTGTATCACGGGAGCGCGCCCACAAGAACTAACCACCATGCAAGCTCGCTCACATGAAGGTGGTTAGTTCTTGTGGGGAGGAGCCGATACAGCTGCCGAGGGACCACAGAAGACCAGGTTCGGGGCCACTCTGTGCAAAACGAGCTGCACAGTGGAGGTAAGTATGACGGGCCAGATTCACGTAGCTCCGCGCATCTTTGTGCCGGCGTAGCGCATCTCATATGCGCTACGCCGACGTAACATTGAGAGGCAAGCTGAGTATTCACAAAGCACTTGCTCCCATATGTGCGCCGGCGTAACGTAAATGAGCCGGCGTAAGCCCGCGTAATACAAAGTAGGCTGGTAGTGGGCGTGTTTTATTATAATGAATCGTGACCCCATGTAAATGAAGCGCCATACGAACGGCGCATGTGCGCGCATGCTCAGAATCACGTCGCATATACTCCCTATGCTACGTCGGCTCAATGCTTTCGACGTGAACGTAACTTACGCCCAGCCCCATTCACGTACGACTTACGTAAACAATGTAAAATCCAACGGCTGTTCCGACGTCCATACCATAACGTGACTTACCCCTGCTTTATGAGGGATAACTATACGCCGGACGTACGCCTTACGTAAACGGCGTAGCTTACTGCGACGGGCGCAAGTACGTTCGTGAATCGGCGTATCTAGCTCATTTCGATGCGTAAATCAACGGAAGCGCCCCTAGCGGCCAGCGTAAATATGCACCCAAGATACGACGGCGTAGGAGTCTTACGTCGGTCGTATCTTGGCAAAATTCAGGCGTATCTTGTTCCCTGAATACGGCGCGTAGATACGACGGCGCATCACAGAACTTACGCGGCGTATCAACAGATACGTCGGCGTAAGCTGACTGTGAATCTGGCCCGACATGTTTGTTATTTGAAAAAAACATTTTTTTTACCTTTACAACCCCTTTAAGGTTACCAGGCTACCAGAACTAGTGTCCTCATTGGACAGTTTCCCCTCTTACTTTTCTGGGGACAACCAGAATTTAGGATTTTCTTTCACTTTCAATGCTGAAAGTAAACAAGACAAATAATCACTCTCCACTCTATCCAAAATGAAAGAAAAAGTTTTGCCTTTACTTATACTTTAAAAATATGCATTTAAAAGAGAAGTATGTGGTTGGGAAAAAAATAAAAAATTAAACCTACATGGATGCAGCATTGATCTGTCCACTGCTGATCTTTCAGTTCTCCTCTCAGCTGTGAGCAGAGATTGGTGACTGTCAGTTAGCAGCTCCCTGCTCTGCCCCTTCAGCGATCACTGGGCTGTGGAGGAGATGGGAGCGACTGTCTCCTAGTGGCTTGCTGAGACTCTAAACCAGCTGCTAGTCCAGGCATCTGGGTGGTTCCCAGATGTAAAGTCGGGATTGATCTAGCACCTGGGCCAGCTGAGTGACGTCAGCTGACAATGGACTTTAGCCCGCTATTGTGATGTTGTGATTGGCCCACAGCTATCACAATGTGCAGGGCAGTGTGAAGGCCAGGTACCATGTGATCATTGGTTAAATATACAAAAAAAGTTTACTCTATGGGGTAAACATCTTCCAGACAGTCTAATCTTTATAGAGCCCACATGGGCATGGCTTCAACCTTGAACAACCTAAATGGACCACTGTAGGCATTAGCCAACTGGACCAACAATGTATACAATGGAGCCTTGCTGCCACCTTCAATTTGGGGAAAACCAGAACTGAAAGAAAACAAAGGAAGAAGGGGCACAAGCCTTGTGAATTACTGTATAACTTCTTTAATACCACCCGATGCACAGCAATCAGAAACATGTCAGCTGTACCCTACCAGATGAGTGTGTAACTTTTGCAGTTACATTATAAGTCACTGATCACTGCCATTAGTAGTATATATAAAAAAATAAAATTCCGGTATATATACATGCAAACCATTCAACATACACTTATTGGGATTTTTTATTAACAGAAACATGTACCAGAATACATTTTGCCCAAGATGTATTTGATATGTTTTATGTTTAGTGGAAATTACCCAAAACATTTTTTTTTCAAAATGTCCATTTTTTTTTTTTTTGTTTATATTGCAAAAAATGTAAAAACTCAGTGATGATCAAATAGCATCAAAAGAAAGCTCTACTTGTGTGAAAAAAATAATATCAATTTTATTTGGGTTCAGCGTTGCATGACCGCATAATTACCAGTTAAAGCAGTGCAATGCTGCATAGCAAAATATGCCCTAGTCATGAGAGAGGTAAAATCTTCCAAAGCTCAAGTGGATATATACCGCTGGGGGGTGGGAATGCCGTGGCCACACAGATGATTGACCCAGTACAGGTGAGAGCTTTCTGGTTGGCTTGACAGAAATGGCACTTCTCAAAATATGGGATGATGCTCTCGAAGCAGCAGATGACGGAGAATCATGTCTCCTGGTGCTGCTGGACCTCAGCGCAGCTTTCGACACAGTAGACCACAAAACTCTGCTCACTCATCTCACAGAAGTAGCCGGATTCACAGACTCTGATCTACCCTGGTTTACATCCTTCCTAGAGAATCGATCCTGAACAGTAAAACTAGGAGCCTTCACTTCAGAAGCACGCACCATCACATGCGGAGTCCTTCAAGGATCACCCCTGTCGCCCGTGCTCTTCAACATCTACCTCCGCCCACTCCTCAAAATCATCAGCAAACAGGACCTGTTCTATCACTCCTACGCTGATGACACTCTACTTTTGCATCAGACCAATATCACGGACTAGAAAAGTGCCTCTCATTGATCGATAATTGGATGACGGAGAGCTCTCTCAAACTTAATGGATCCAAAACAGAACTTCTTTTTCTCCACGCAAACCGAAAGAAAAACACTAGGACTACATGCCACACCGCCCACCATCCTTGGACAAACCATCACCCCAAGCACCAAAGTCAAAAGCCTCGGAGTCATCTTTGACTCAGACATGACTATGGATGCACAAATAGGAACAGTAGTCAGAGGATCTCACTATCTTCTCCGCCTGCTGCGTAGACTTATCCCCTTCATCCGGGGAAGAGGACACAGCAGTAGTAGTTGGAACAATCATTAATTCCCGACTCGACTACACAAACTCCCTCTACCTCGGACTTCCCAAATACCAGATTTTGCATCTACAAGTCATCCAAAACACAGCAGCCAGACCGGTAATGGGAAAAAAACCCTGGGAATCAATTAACCCCGTCCCTGAGGACGCTCCATTGGCTAGCCGTAAAGGATCAGGTTACATTCAAGACCCTTTGCCTCATTCACAAATGCACACAAGGAAACGCTCCTCAATACCTATGGGAGAAAATAAAACACTACACCCATAGTCGCGCCCTCCAGTCAACGAACCAAAATCTCCTCCATATCCCCAAGAACCGCTACAGATCTAAAGGAGAACGAACATTTGCAGTCCAAGGACCACGGCTATGGAACGCTCTACCCTCGAACTTCCGCATGAAAGAAAACCATCGGGCCTTTAGGAAAAAAACGTAAGACCCACCTCTTCTGAAGGAGCAGGACGATACTGGATGCAAAAAATCGATTTTAGGCGATTTAGTTCGAATTTGTAGCGCTATACAAGTTACTCACTCACTTGGGTTCTAGTATCCGAACATTGCTGAGCTTATCTCTGGTGCTAACCTAACCCTCTCCCTTCCTAAGATGCATACTTACTGTACATTGCAATCATACCCACAGGCTACGAGATTTGTTTTTTCGCGTTGGCATGATGACTACCGGGTAGTCTTTTAGAGAAAGTTGCATAAAAAACATTGTGAACTAATAAATGATTTTACTGTTTTAAAAGGAATATCGGATTTTTAGTGGTTGGGATTAGATCTACTTTAACTAGGTTTGTGTTTTTTAACACATTTAAAAGGGAGTCGATTTTTATGAAATGTTTTTTTTTTTTGTGTATCTCCACCTTGCAAACATAGATATTACTCAGTTTCTCCTTGTAAGGAAACGCACAAGTGGAACACCTTGATACAGAGCCAGGGAAATATACTGAGATGTAGCTACAGATCTGAAACAGAAGTTTGATTTTGGATTTGCCAAAACAAGCCTCAGATGTACAACCACCTGAAGAGATGCTCCATGCTGCTTCAACCTGTTCGTCTTCTTCATACTGAATCAGCCTTGCTTACTATTTCCAGCAAATATATAACAACTTTATAAGCCTCTTCCATGTTATGGATCTAAAACGACAAGCTACTTCAATGACGAATAAACAAAGAAGACAAGTCAGGATCTATGAAGGCCACACTGGAAGGTAGAGCTCATGGAACATGTCACAAGGCCAGACAGTCTTCTCTGTTCCATCACAAGGAAAAACCATGATTAATATATCTGGAGTGAGTCAAAGGGAATTCACTTTGGTACTGTTGTCGTTGTTCCATTACACATTATTTTTCACGGGAACTATTTGTTCAGGAAAAATGACAAAATATTTTAAAAAGATTGTTGAAAAATGGCACTTAAAAATAGGATTATTTTGGTCAAAGCACACTCAAAATGCAGCAGGATAAGAAAACCAACAATTTGTGTTTCTTCTAAGGGTACTTTCACACTGAAGCGATCGGCGGTAAAGTGCCGCTATTTTTAGCATCGATTTACCGTAGTTTTTGCTGCGATTTTTGGCCGCTGGCGGCTGAAAAAGAGTTAAACCCACCTGCAAAAACGCTGCTTTTGTGGGCGGTTTGGAGGCGCTACCTCATTGATTTCAATGGGCAGGAGCGCTGTAGGAGCGGTATATTCACCGCTCCTACAGCGCCTCAAAGATGCGGCTGTCAGGATTTTTTTTACCGTCCTGCCAGCGCAACACTCCACTGGATATAAAGGAGCGTCTCTTTCAGGGCGCTTTGCAGGTGCTATTTTTAGCGCAATAGCGCCTGTAAAGTGCCTGAGTGTGAAAGCAGCCTAACAGAGGGCTTTTTAATTTTAAAGATGAATTTCAGGTATATCGATTTTTTACTTAGTTACATAGGCCCAGCTTGGAACAATGTAAGTATGTATGTGCCATACCTGTGGGATCCCTCTAGAACAGTGGTTCTCAACCTGGGAGTCGGGACCCCCTCGGGGGTCAAATGATGATTTGCCAGGGGTCACCGAATCCTGGGCCGTTTCTGAAGCCCGCATCACTCTCCCAGCCTTTTTGTAGCCACCCAGCAGGGCTATCCCTGGAGCACATGGCCGCCCACTCAGCCTCTTCGCAGGTGCCCTTTCAGTTCACGGCATGGCTGGAGGGCAAAGGCTACAGGTCAGCTGACTGGTGAGAAATGTTAGGTGGGAGGGGATAGAGGAGACCCTATCTCCTGATTTTGGCATAGGTGTCACTGCTACGAGACACCACAAAGTTGGAAACACAGTGAAGCCGGAGACACAGTGAGTGACACTACCTACGATTATAGTTGCCATTAAAAGGACCCAGGGAGCGCTAAATGTCCATGGGTTAGGGGTGCAAATTACTTGTCTTGCCTTGGGTGGGTGCTGACAACCCACACTACGAAAATAATTTTACTGTTAGGGGTCCCCACAACTTGGGAAATTTTATCAAGGGGTCACGGCACTAGAAGGTTGAGAACCACTGCTCTAGAAGCTAGATAACACTGTGGTAGGCACCGCTGCTACAATAATATCCAAAAGCTTTTCGCTCCCATGCCAAGTGGCTAACGTTTGGGTTTAATACCGCTTTAAAGGGAAATTCCAGGTATCACGATTTTTACAGCTTGGACCAATGTAAGTATGTATGTATGTGTCTTATCTGTGGGATCCTCAAAGAAGCTAGATATCCCCTACTACAATGATCTTCAATAGCTTTGGGGTCCTGTGCTGAATGGTTGCCCTGTTGCATTGTGAACAAAGGAAGTTGCTCTCTGGGCAC
The DNA here is from genome assembly GCF_905171775.1 of Rana temporaria. NCBI lineage: Eukaryota > Metazoa > Chordata > Amphibia > Anura > Ranidae > Rana > Rana temporaria. The sequence continues at coordinate 214,800,176 of NC_053493.1, read as the reverse complement.
AGGCGCCATTCAGGGAACACTTTGCATTTTCTCAATGAATGCAAAGCTTTCTCTGATTGGAAGAGGTGAAGAGTCAGGACAGTCAATGGCTCGTTGAATTGGAGAACACTTTGCATTCATTGAGAAAATGCAAAGGTTTCCCTGCATGGCTCCGTTGATACCAGATGAGCCGGCAGATGACAGGGCGGTCCCTGCACACTGTGCAGGGACCACCCTGTCAGATCTCCACTCTCCCCTATGGGGGGATTGAACAAACAAGGACCGTCTGTCTGTGTTCAACCGATCCGCTCTGCAGATGGAATAAAAATCCTATTTTTCCATCCATCTGCAAAAATCGGAGCATAGTGAGGACCGATGAGATCAGGTGTTTATCCGCTGACACCCGCTATCCCATAGGGATACATGTATGTCCGTATTTCATCCGAAAACGGATGGATGAAATATGGACATACTGTCCGCATGTGTGAAAGGGCCCTTAGTGGAAGGAATTGTGCCCTATTGTTGGTGGCCATGGAAGGAATACTGCCTAATATCAGTTGGAGTAACAGAGTCTTGTATTAATTGTAGGGGCAGTGCCCCAAGGGCCTGATAAAGGCAGGCAAAGGGCTGCATCCGACCCACGGGCCACAGTTTGGAGACCACTGCACTAAAGGAAGAAATAATCTCAGGAACTGGATTGAATAAACTAAAAAATATCTTCAACATTTCAGAATAAATCTATCTGAATGTGACTAACTACCAATAGCTATACCATGACCTGGACAAAAAAGCACCTTCTCTCAAGCCAGCCATACATGGATCGAAATGCGTCAGGTTCAGCAAGGACCATTCGAATTTCGATCCATGTACATGATCCATGTTCTGCTACATAAAGAAATGTTCAACTTTCTTGTATTCGAGATATAAACAAGCATTGCTAAATCGAAAAAGCTGTAAACTCGTTAATTTACTATAATAACATTTTTGAATAAACTTTTGCCTATAGACCCAGACTTTTGAGACACCCTGTAGAACATGATTTTGATTAATGGTTCATGCACATGGCTGTAAAGAAATGTGGCAACTAGTTTGCAGGATTGCGCTGGCTGAACCCTGCAGCAATATAATGCGCATCCTGCCTATAGCGCAAGAGAGATTTTTCCAACAAGCTGGTTGTACACAAATCGATAGACCTGCTGAACTGGCTGATTTTCGATTTTTGTATGGCTTGCATGTACTTTTGTTGCTGGGAGTATAGATGTGTAAAAATGTTTACTCATAAAATGCTGAGTTTATTGAGGCTGTGTGCATGGGACCCTAAACTCAGCTGGCTGAGAAAAACGCTAAAAAAGCATCCAAGCCACTCAAACATTAGTAAGAGTACCCAAGAAAAAAACACAATATGATAGCTGTAATACATTGTGGTAAAGTACAGTACGGTAGTCTATAAATGTCCAGTAAATGAAATATTTGAATCTTAATATACACATTTCATGAAAAGGGTAATTCGACTGTGCTGTACCAAAACAATCAAGTTTTATATTACACCAACTTGCACAATAACAGTAGACCATGTTTCACAAACCCTTATTTAATGACATGTTAATTCATGTTCCACTGATGTTACTACACTTTACATAAGTGTTTTTTCTAGCAGGCATGTCCAGGAACCTGATGCTTCTTGATTCACAGAGACTGTGTTTATTTTTGAACTGCAAGAATGTGCGTAGCCTTGGGCTAGGACCTGTGGAAGCATGTGCAATGACACAGCATTACTCACAGGGAGCTGTGTAGACACTCAGTAGATGAGAAAGCGGTTTAAAAATAGTTATGAATGAGAAGCTAAGTTATTGACAGGGAAATGAGGCCTAACAATTCGGGATTTTCCTAGTTAACATGACGGAAAATCTGAGTTATATGATGACAGGAGGCGAGTATCTTGCATTAAACTTTCTTTTTAATGCTCATAGCAGAAAACCATAAACACTTATTTCTTTAATACAGAGAAAAAATCTTCATAGGACTACAATACCCAGCAGCCCCTGGGGTCCCTCCCCCCTGACACAGTCTCTATATATAGGGCTGTCTGGGTCTCCTCCTCCTCTTTCTTTATGCGATCCTGGGTAGTCACGGAACATCACGTAAGTCTATCCTTGAGGATCTCGTTCAGTTGGTATCGAGGAAGCTCCATCAACTTTGGAAAACAGGGCCAACCGGGCCGTAGTAGCGAACATCACCTGGGTGATGGATATGCGATCTGAACTGTGTTCAACTGGAACAAAAAACAGAAAACCGTCATACGTGAACTTCGGAGTGTTTTCTTAACGTCCGCATAGGCGTAGACTCCACCCATCAATAGCCTGAAAGAGAAAACATATTATGATAGGGTGGGAAGGGTGGGAAGATACTCGCCTCCTGTCATCATATAACTCAGATTTTCCGTCATGTTAACTAGGAAAATCCCGAATTATATATCAGACAGGAGGCTTCATATCTTGCATGTTTAAAGCTATCACCATAATATAATACATGCAATATATCTAAAGTATTGAGGAAGAGACATGGTTAGTAGGTCTGAAATAATACTGTCTAAACGTCGTTTCTGATGACCAGTCCGCCGCTAGTAGGAGGTCCGAGAGGGAACCCCCCGAAGTGACTACTTTGGTAGCCATGGCACCCCTGGTGGAGTGAGCTCCGAAAAGCGAGGTGTCGATTCCGGCCATATCCATGGCCGATCTCACCCACCTGGCCAATGAAGCCGGGGAAACTGGGAGGTGTGGTTTCACATATGAAACCAGAAGTTGATTCAGGTTTGGTGACCTTAGGTTCGCAGTTCGAGATTCATATTGCTGCAAACACCGAACCACGCAGATGTGTGGATGGTCAGGGAAAAAGGGATAGAACACTGTATGGATCCCTGTTTTCGTACGGCGAACCACAGAGCACCGTACACCCTCCGGCGAGAATTGACGCCGGGAGATGTCCAATGCTCTAACATCTGAGACCCGTTTTATGGATATAAGGCATAAAAGGGTAGAAAGCTTGATAGAAAGGTTCTTCAATGAGAGGGTATCATTTTCCCCCCAAGATGTGAAGAGCCGCAGCACCTGGGAGACATCCCATGTGGATTGATATCTAGGTCGGGGGGGGCGGTTATATTTTACCCCCCGTAGAAGTCTGCAGATCAGCGGGTGTTTACCCACCGGTGAAGCTTCCACCGGACAGTGGTAGGCCGAGATGGCAGATCTGTAAACATTTAATGAGCTATAAGACTTGCCCGCCTCATACGCGTCTGCTAAATAATTCACTATATCTGGTACAGGTGCATGAACGGCATCAATTTGCCGTTGATCACACCAACGCACCCACAGGGTCCAGGCCGATCTGTACGCCGACCTAGTCCCTGGGGCCCAGGCCAAGGCGAGGAGGTCTCTAGCTGATTGTGAAAACGTGTTATCAGGGATTCCGAACCTGAGATCAACCACGCTAGAAGGGTAAGGTTGCCGTCTCTCAACAGAGGATGACAGCCTAGGGTTGCGTTCGATAGGAGATGAGGTGTGAACGGGATTAATCGGGGAAAGTCGATCGACATCCCTAGAAGGAGAGGAAACCACGGTTGCGTCGGCCACCATGGTGTGATCAACACAACCGTCGCCACCTGGGTCGCTACCTGAAGAAGCGTCCTGGTGAGCATGTTGAACGGGGGAAACGCATAGTGTGTCCCCCGCGTCCAAAGTTGTCGGAACGCATCGACTGCCAATGCCTCTGGGTCCGGTCTCCAGCTGTAAAAGCGGGGTAGTTGCCGGTTGAGACGAGAGGCAAAGAGGTCCGTCTGCAGAGGGCCCCACAGAGACTGCAGTGACAGGAAGACCGTACGATCCAGCGTCCAGTCGCTGGAATCCGTAAGGTAGCGTGAATTCCAGTCTGCAACGGTGTTGGAAATCCCGGGCAGGTATTCTGCCATAGGGGTGGTATTGATGGAGAGGCAGAACTGCCAAAAGTCGGATGCAATATCCGCCAGGATTTTGGATTTTGTGCCTCCTAAGCGATTGACATATTGCACTGCTGCAATATTGTCCATGCGTAAGAGTACGCATTTGTTGGAAGTATGAGGGAGAAAACTTTTGACCGCGAAGTATGCTGCCAAAAGTTCCAAGGCATTGATGTGGAGGCGTGTTTCCTCCACGGACCATTTCCCTCCGGTGGTGATCTGGCCGCACCGGGCACCCCAGCCCTGGCGACTCGCGTCTGATTCTATGATCACCTCCGGGTAGGAGTTGAAAATAGTCCTGCCGTTCCACTCTATGGCGTGGCGAAGCCACCATTGTAATTCCTCTATGGCATCCGGGCTTAACGGGACTTCGTCCGCGTATCGTAGCCCTTGTTGCAAGTGGAGAGTTTTTAGCCTTTGTAAAGCACGATAATGTAAAGGTGCCGGGAAAATGGCCTGGATAGAGGCCGATAGGAGGCCTACTATGCGAGCCAGCAAACGAAGGGAGACCCGACCTTTGCGTAACGTGGCCCTGATTTCTTTGCGAATCAGAGCCAGTTTCGCTTTCGGTAACAGTAGAAGAGCTTGTTTGGTGTCCACCAGAAACCCCAGGAATTCCATCTCTTGAGAGGGTTCCAGTACTGATTTCTTGAAGTTGATGAGGAAACCGAGTTCCTCCAACAGGGACACCGCCCATTGGCTGTGTAGATAGGCTAGCGTTCTGGATCGAGCCATGATCAGCATGTCGTCCAGGTAGATTATTAGGCGCACACCTCTGCTCCTCAGAGCGGCTATTACCGGTTTGAGGAGTTTGGTGAAACACCATGGGGCTGATGACAAGCCGAATGGGAGGCAGGTGAACTGCCACATCCGGTCCCGCCACTGAAATTTTAGGAATGATTGAGATTCGCTGTGCATAGGAACCGTGAGGTACGCGTCTTTCAAATCTATTTTTATCAACCAGTCTCCTGGCCATAGGAGATCGCGTAACAGGTGGATACCTTCCATCTTGAAATGGCGGTATGCCACATGCTGGTTGAGATCTCTCAGATTTATGACGGGGCGATGGCCGCCGTCTTTCTTCTTCACCAGGAAGATGTTGCTGATGAAACCGGGGGAGAGGGGGTCTACCTCCTGAACCGCTCCCTTGGACAGGAGCTCTCTGAGTTCCTCGTCGATCAGTTCTATGTTTTGGGCCGAAAAATGGATAGGATGGGGCATTACGTTTAATGTCGGGAGAGCCAAGAACTCTATCCGATAACCCGTTACCGTTGAGAGGATCCAAGTATCCGTCGAGATCTTGGACCAGGCGTGGGAAAAATACATCAGTCTGCCCCCCACCTGTGTGTGTGGAATGAAAGAAGGAATTAAACTCACCGGTCGGTGGCCTAGACCTTGGAAATCCACGTCCTCCGCGTCCCCTCCAGGGGCGTCCCCGTGGGGGGAAAAAGGGTGCGGGTTGAGCCATCGGCAGGGTGTACGGCTGTGGAGCAGGAGTGTACTGCTGATTGGGCGGTCTTGAGTAGGGCCTGTACTGAGCAGTGCGGCCGGTAGATCGCCCTCTGCCTCTACCGGCCTTCCCAAAAACCCGGCCGGGTTGGGATTTTCTCAATGATGATTGTGCCTTGTCCAGGCTCGAAAAGAGGCTCACAAATTTATTTATATTTTTAATGAGGTCATCTCCGAAGAGAAGACCCCCTGCAGAAGGTCCCGGTTCATTTTCTGCCAGATGGCTGAGTTGCGGGTCCAACTTCATCAGGATGGAGCGGCGGCGCTCCACCGAGCAAGTTGTATTAGCGGTGCCCAGCAGGCATATAGCGCGCTGGGCCCAGCCCCTGAGTTGTGATAAGTCTACAGGTTGGGCTGATGAGGCCGCCTGTTCCCCCAAATTTAGAATTTTAGTGAGGGGACCAAGTATATCTAGTATACGGTCCTGGATAATTTTAAAGGACCTTTCAATCCCTTTCTTTGCATATTTCCCGGATCTTGTCAAATATTTGAGCAAAACCGGATCTATCTCGGGGGTGATAGCCACTTTGTTTGCCACATGTGGTCTGGGGCATTCTGACCGCAGTTTGTTGCGGTTCACCCTATCCAAGGACCGTCTGGTCCATAGTTCCAAATACTGCGCCACATGGGGGAGTGGAGTCCAATCCCCCGAGCGCGGGTGAGAAATCTCGTCCGGGTTGAATAATGCTTGCCCTTGAGAGTCTACAATGGCGTTTTGTGACATCTCAGCATTGGCGTCATGGTGGATCGCCGTAAGCCCCGCCTCCTCCTCGTCGTCTATGAGTGAGTCAGAGGATTCGGCTTCGTCAGACACTTCAGACTCGTCATCGGATGTATCATATGAGTCTGGTTTAATCCGCCTGGCGGATCTATGCCCTTTGCTTATCTCCTTGGGGCCCAAGGGTCGGATGTGGTCTGAAACGTGCGGGGTGTGGCAGGTCGGATTGGATCCTGCTTGGGGCACATTGTAAACTTCCCCTGCCGGGGAGTCGAATTGCACTGACAAGTGCTTGAGCTTTTGGGCCACTTTGCCTTTAGTCGGGGGGTACCCCGAAGTGGATGGGACTGAGGTTGATCCAGCTGTATTGGCCGACAAAGCAGCTTGAATGGATTTGGCAATCAATTCCTGTATCAGGTTCGTGGATAGTAGATGCGATGCATCCATTTCCACTACCTCATTGCCCGAGCCATTACCCTCTGTAGCCATTATATATAGTATAATTAATCTATGAACTAATAGGAATTTATTTGTCAGGGATAAATCACTGACAAGCAATCTCTAGTGACAGTTAGTGTGGTAAAAGTTAGGGACTGCAGACTGCAGCAGTAAGATCACTGCAGCCGTAAGGTTTGAGTACTGCCCTGTCCGGGTGATAGGATCCCCCAATCTGCCCTGGTACCTGACCGTGGTAGAGGTCTTGGGTCCGAGTATTGCGGCAGTAGAGGGAGAAAAAATATTTTGGGCAGCTAGTCCTCAGCGCGCTCCTGCTCCTTCCGACCGTTGCTCTGAGGTGGACGGAGTTGCAGGGAATCGCGCCTCGCTCCTACGTCCGTAATCTCGCGAGATCACGGCCGTAGTCTCGCGAGATTACGGCCGTTCGCTCTGATAGGACGCCAAATGGAAGGAGGCGTGCCGAGGAGCAGCGTCTCTCGGCCGCGCCCCTCCACAAACCAAAGCCCGCGAATTGCGGTGAGAGGGTGAGGGAGGGAAATGGCGCCTGACAGGGAAAGAGACAAGGACAGTGAGAGATTCTGTGTGATAAAGGAGCTGGACTAACGGCGCCAGCGCGGTAGTCCAGCCAGATATATTTACATAAGACAACTAGCAATACTAATCCATTACACAATATAAAAGATAATGATAATAAAAGATAATGTCAGAATATAACAAACGATGTACTTATCTTATGCCATGAGCAGAAAGAAAGAGGAGGAGGAGACCCAGACAGCCCTATATATAGAGACTGTGTCAGGGGGGAGGGACCCCAGGGGCTGCTGGGTATTGTAGTCCTATGAAGATTTTTTCTCTGTATTAAAGAAATAAGTGTTTATGGTTTTCTGCTATGAGCATTAAAAAGAAAGTTTAATGCAAGATATGAAGCCTCCTGTCTGATATATAACTAGGAAGAGGTGTCCAAAAACACACTCAAAGACAAGGTCGGGTCAGAGTTCTGTATTGATTAGCAAAGAACATGTATTTTGTGGGGGGTTTAGTGCTTTAATTTTTTCACTTCTGTAATACAATAAATGCTAGGCACAAGTCACAAATATATAATTCACATTACCCTAGGAGCCGGTTCACACAGGGTCGGCATGACTTTGGGGGCGACTCGACAAGGCAAACTCAAGACGACTTCAGAGGCGTCTTGCAAAATGACTTCTGTAATGAAGTCAATGCAAGTCGCCCCGAGTCGCCCCCAAAGTCGCACAAGAACCCTTTTCTAAGTCGGAGCGACTTGCGTCGCTCCTATTAGAACGGTTCCATTGAATAGAGCGGAGCGCGACTTGTCAGGCGGCTGAATCGTCTGACGAGTTGCCCCTGTGTGAACCGGCTCTTAAAGTGCACCTGTGCCAAGACTATTGATACATATCTCTAACAATAACTGAAAGAGAAAATCTATATGACTAAGCCCCATGAGTGGGATAAAACACATCAGAGGCCATGGCCTGTGAGGAGCCTAAGCTAAGGCAGCTCCTAACTACAGTAGCTCCTAAATGATCCTAAAAGCCTATGTGTACATGGACATAGGCTTTTATGAAGCCGAGTTTAGGAGCTTTGGAAAAAAAACTCTAAAGGCTCCTAAACTCAAGTTTAGGAGCTGTAGTGTACATAAAGCCTGAAGCTGTTAAAAACCAACTGAAACTGGAATTCAGAGTTTCTGCTGTGAATATTTAGGACTGATTACTCCACAGTACCTGTAGCTACCGAGGTCAAAGATTGTTGTGAACGTGTAAAAACATATTCGTCCGTAATCTTGGTACAGGTGCAATTTAAAGGAAGGAGACAAAAGGCTTGCTGGTACTAACCTAAAACCATTGTCCCCGCTAGTGACCAGCTCTGACCTCCATGAATCAGATTTATCATTATGAGTTTTATGTATAAATGAGGCTCATACTTATTGGCACCAATGGTTGACAACAGCTGGTTGACAGGGATAATACCATTTATGACAATGGCTGTCATTTTGTGCGAGTCTATATCTAACTGGATGCATTGTACAAGTAGGAATATCAACTCTCTATAATACGATTTGGCTGCATCCCCCACCTGTCTCTGCTGTATGCTGCAGGAAGGAATTCAAAATTCAAGGTAAATAGTGAAAAAAGTGGAATTAAATACTGTAGATTCCTAAAATAGTAAATAATGAAAAGTAATAACAGTAATTAATAAGAATGCATCTCATTGGGTAAGGATAGCATTGATCTTCAGACTAGATCAAGACAATCTTGTCCTAACAGAACAGTATATATAATTTTCAGGCCAAGTGATGCTTGCATATTCATCTCCTCTTAGAACAGGCATATATGAATAATACGCTTCCTCCTGCCTGGAGCCAACTTATTGCAACTTCTCAGTTTAGGCAAAAATCACATGCTTTTTTTAACCCCTTCCTAAAACCCTGAATGTAAATGAACACCCTTCTGAGACGAGATTCCTCCTGCGTCCATCGACCCTGTGTTGACTGAACACCCCAGACACCCCCCCCAGCCGGTCAGGCTGGCGTTCGTCATGATCAGCATCCAGAGAAAAGGAAGGAACGACTTCCCAGGCTGAAGGGCAGGAGATCTCAGCCACCGTACCAGGGAAGACCTGACTAGTTGACTCACCCAGATTTGACAATCCAGGGACAACGGAAACTTGTCCCATTTGGACAGGATTTCCTTCTGCAAGACACGAGTGTGGAATTAAGCATACGGTACCGCCTCAAAGGTGGCCACCATGAGACTCAGGACTGGCATGCAGAAGTGCAGTGTCGACCACCTGCGGGATGCCAACAGCTTCACTGCCGAAGAGTCTGCAACTTCTCCAAGGGTAGGTAAACTCTCACCTCTGAGGAGTCCAGAATTAATTAAGCCCAGGTACTCCAGGTGCTGAGTCGGCACCAACACCGACTTCTGTAGGTTCAATACCCAAACCAAACTCTTGAAAAATCTAACTGGCATTTGCCACATCCTCCTCTAATTCTGAGCCCGAGGCAGCTCTGAGCAGGAGGTCGTCCAAGTAGCTCACGATATTGATTCCTCGCTGTCTCAGCAAGGCCAGAATCGGAGCGAGCACCTTGGTGAAAACCCTTGGTGCTGATGCCAGGCCAAACGGGAGAGCCACAAACTGGTAGTGGTTGTCCCCGACCGCAAAACGCAGAAACCTCTGATGCCTGGAATATATGGGGACATGCAAGTATGTGTCCTTGATGTCCAAGGACGCCATAAAATCCCCCGGATGGAGTGCAGCCACCACAGAGCGAACTGATTCCATCCTGAATTTTCGTAATCTCACAAAGGCGTTGAGGGCCTTGAGATTCAAGATTGGACGGACCCCGTCCTTTTTCGGGACTACAAACAGATTGGAGTAGAATCCCTGAAACCTTTCCGGTACTATTACCCCGCTCCTCAGCAGGTCCTGCACTCCAGGACCAATGGGCCCCTAGGGAGCCAGGTCTTCTCCTATGCTAGGCAGAAAAAAACTGAGCTGCTGACTGCAGGGTGAGGGGTTATGACCAGAGGGCCCACCCCCTGGGCGGTGCTGTTCGGCTTTGCTGTGTTACATGTTTTTTAACCATTTAACATGTCTGCCTAGTCCTCTCCTGATAGACGGAACATAACCCTACTGTCAAGATTATTTGGAGCTGTGTCCATCCATGAACGAAAGAGAAAATACATTTCTATGTAGTTTGTGCGTGTACACAAAAATACAGGCGAAACTCACACCTCCCCTGAATTATTTGTAATTCTGGGAGGTAGAAGAATTTTTACGTGCTTATACATGTGCATAAACACATGTAAACATGCACATTATATGGACCATTCCAATGTTTTTTGGGCAGGAAACTTTCTGCCAGTAAGATCTGATGTTTATACTGGAAGAGTTAATAAAGTGGGCTAGATATATCCAATTTTTTAAAACAAGCATATTAAAGAATACTCTGCAGAAATAAATATCCTTGATCAGACTACATAAATGATCGTGAAAGCAGATGAGAGAAAGCCGGAACAAAATAATTCACTTTGTCTTTCAGCACAGCGCAATTTCAGCAGCTGTGTGCAAGCAGTGAGATGTAGATAAGGGCTGAGTAGTATTCGGTTTCAAGACTTAATATAGAAGTAGAAGGTCATTTAACAGTGCAGACTTTCTGCCATTGTCTGTTGTCAGCCATATTCTTTCAAGTTGTGCCCTTAATTCTTTTACTGTAAATTTACAGTCCAATTCCAGGCACGTTGGTCACAAAATTTGAAAGTATTAATAGTTTTTATTTAACTCAAGTTTATTGAAGCACGTGTTTATTCAAGTAGGCAAAACTTTTTTATTTCCCCCCTTTTGGATAGTGTGAAGGAGGGTTATAACCCCTGTCAGATTTCCCCTTTCCTTTAGTTTCACTTTCAGTGATAATGGTAATTAGGACAAGTAGAGAGGGTGAATCTCCTTAACCGCTTGCCGACCGCCGCACGCCGATGTACGTCGGCAGAATGGCACGGCTGTACAGGTATGTGTCCTTTAATATGCGCAGCCGCCGCGCGCGACCCGGTCGGGTGCTCCGTGACGGGGACCGCCGGACCTGATCGCAGCCGGTGTCCCGCGATCGGGTCACAGAGTTGAAGAACAGGGGGAGGTAAGTGTAAACAAACCTCTCCCCATGCTTCCTAGTCAGACTGTCACTGATCTACTGTTCCCTGTCATAGTCTAGTCAATATGCCAATCGCACACGGTCCTGGACTTTGAAAATGGCTTGTGGAAAGAAGGTGGGTGCTGAAACCATCACCAGCTGGGCACTGGAACCATCAAACAAATAACAAATATTTGCCAGCACACCATGAATCGCAGATAACGGACAAAAAATGTTAATACAAAAAAGGCATTACAAAAAGTTTCGAGGCCACGCAGGACCTCTTCTTCAGGCAAGTGAAACTTGCCAACATTTTTGGACGTTATCTGCAATCCATGGTGTGCTGGCAAATAATTTTTATTTGTTCCCTGTCAAAGGCAACGACGATCAGTGACATCATACGCCAAGCCACGCCCCCACACAGAAAGAATCACTCCCTTAGGGCACACTTAACCCCTTCAGCGCCCCCTACAGGTTAACCCCTTCACTACCAGTGTCATTTTTACAGTAAGCAGTGCATTCTTATAGCACTGATCGCTGTAAAAATGACAATGGTCCCAAAAATAGTGTCAAAAGTGTCCAATGTGTCTGTCATAATGTCGCAGTCACGATAAAAATCGCTGATCGCCGCCATTACTAGTAAAAAATAAATAAATAATAAAATGCCATAAAACTATCCCCTATTTTGTAAACGCTATAACTTTTGCGCAAACCAATCAATAAACGCTTATTGCAATTTTTTTTTACCAAAAATATGTAGAAGAATACGTATTGGCCTAAACTGAGGAAAAAAATGTTTTTTTTATATATATTTTTGGGGGATATTTATTATAGCAAAAAGTAAAAAATATTGATTTTTTTTCAAAATTGTCACTCTATTTTTGTTTATAGCGCAAAAAATTAAAACCGCAGAGGTGATCAAATACCACCAAAAAAAAGCTCTATTTGTGGGGAAAAAAAGGACATCAATTTTGTTTGGGAGCCACGTCGCACGACCGTGAAATTATCAGTTAAAGCGACGCAGTGCCGAATCGCAAAAAGGGGCCTGGTCCTTCAGCAACAAAATGGTCCGGGGCTTAAGTGGTTAATGGGGGCACAGAAAGCAATAAAAGCCTGACAGGTGTTATAATTCCCCTCCACTCTCTCCAAAACTAAAAAGAAAAAGTTTTGCCTTTAGTTATACTTTAACTTGATTCGTTTTGTCTAACCACCATTGAGTGGCTACTGGAATGTAAAGTGGCAGCTGCACTTCTGGCTCCCAGCCACACTGGACCAGTGTCTATTACAGAAAACCCCGGCCCCTTCCCTCTTCCTAACTATTTGCAAAGCACAGTCCTGTGATGACGCTGTGGTTGTACTTTGTGAATGGCTTAGGAGAGGAAGAAGGGGAAGCACGACACCGACTCCTATAAAAGAAACTGCGCTGGGAGATGGAAGTGCAACAAACACTGATCATTCCAGCAGTCGCTCAGTGGAGATTAGACAAAACTATTCTAAGAAACACTTGCTTTTTATTAAACTTTCTTAAACGGAAGTTATAGAATCGATTAAGACTTATGAAAAAAGGTATAAACAATTATTTATAAAAATGATTCTTTACCTGAGCTGCCCGTGTAACACATATGTGTGGTAGCAAAAGAATGGGCTTTAAAGCCCACATGCAACACGTATGTGTCACTGGGTGGCTGATGTTTCTGTGATGAGAGCACAGTTGCTGCACACGCTCAGCACAGAGACAGCTCCCAGTCCCCATTAATGATTGGTACCTGGCGGACTGGCTCCCAATCATGTGACTATTGTTACAGTCACAAAGTAGATATTTGCCAGCACACCATGGATCAACAGGTAGCTTCCAAACACATTTTTATTGAAGCCTGATCACATCACAGAGCAGGTAGTGCAACGTTTCGAAGTCATGCAGGACACATGCCTGACAAAGGGGCCCTGCGTGACTCCGAAACGTTGCACTACCTGCTCTGTGATGTGATCAGGCTTCAATAAAAATGTGTTTGGATGCTAGCTGTTGATCCATGGTGTGCTGGCAAATATCCGCATTGTGACATTCTGAACCGGTTTCCAGCTAGTGGTTGCTACAGCACCCACATTTTCTAGAGCTTCATCCAGGAACATGTGCGATAGGAATATGGAATATTATTGTGACAGTCAATCACAATGGTCAAATGATCATTGATATTTCCCGACCCCTTCCACCTGGGCGTTCAAAACCTTTTTAAAGAGAATTTTTTTTGTTTGTTTTTTCCTAATCATACTTACATCGGTGGATGCCGCATCAGAACGATGCTGCATCTGTCCCCCGGCGTCTCTGTACTGAGAACCGAGCCACGGAACACCGCTGATGGCTTGGTTCTCACTCCTCCCCGAGCAGAGCGATGCTGTCAGTCAGCATCGCTTCTGCTCTACTTCTCAGCGCTCACTGGAACGCTGAGCTAAGGATGGACGGGGAGCGGCCATCTCCGTGTCTCACCATCAATCAAGGCAGCTGGCGGATCCTGACTTGGAAGTTGGGATGACGCACTGCCCCGACTGATGGCAGTGACGCCAGCGGAGAGCGGATTTCAGACCGCTATCTGCTGAAAATGGGTCACAGGAGTGCAAAATGCATTGCACTACTGTGACCAAGAGGAGAAGCCCAGCCTAAAAAGCTCAGGCTGGACTTCTCCTTTAATACCGTTTGATATAAATCGGCAGTTGAACTCTGCAAATCACCATAAATACAAGGCTTAACAGGTGGACTATGGTCCCAAAAACAAGGTTACATATGGACAACATGATATTTGATACTTAGAAAAACTGGCTTATTGTTTCTACTAGTGATATACAAATCTGAAGAATGTGGTCTGACCTCAATATGTCAAGTTCAAAAAAACTGCTATGAATTCAGTGAACTTTAGATTCTAATAGATGAGATGCAGTCCATTTGTAGATAGGTTTGAATGGATTGTATGTACATAACCACAATGATATGAATCTAGGCAGGGTCATTAGAGTTCGCTGTGAAACCAACTCACAGTAAACCCTTTGAAAGTTCAGCGAAATAGAATGCATTTGTATGTAAACAAATCCATTGCTGAAATGATATGGAGCTGCAGTTGCAAAAAAGTTGCAAAGGTTTGCTGACGTGGCAAATCTTTGTCACCTAGTGGCAGGAATCAGAATTTTAACAGTAAAGCCCTGTACACACGATCGGGCCATCCGATGAGAATGGTCTGATGGACCGTTTTCATCGGTTAACCGATGAAGCTGACTGATGGTCAGTCGTGCCTACACACCATCGGTTAAAAAAACGATCGTGTCAGAACGCGGTGACGTAAAACACAACGACGTGCTGAAAAAACAAAGTTTAATGCTTCCAAGCATGCGTCGACTTGATTCTTAACGATGCATGGATTTTTAACCGATGGTCGTGCCTACTAACGATCGTTTTTAACTATCGGTTAGGAATCCATCGGTTAAATTTAAAACAAGTTGGCTTTTTGTTAACCGATGGATAAATAACCTATGGCGCCCACACACGATCGGTTTGGACCGATGGTTTGGTCCATCAGACCGTTCTCAGCAGTTTAACCAATCATGTGTACGCGGCCTTAGGGTACTTTCACACTGGGGCGCTTTTCAGGCGTTTTAGCGCTAAAAATAGCACCTGAAAAGCACCCCTCATGCCTCCCCAGTGTGAAAGCCTGAGTGCTTTCATACTGGGGCGGTGCGTTTGCAGGGCAGAAGAAAAAGTCCTGAAGCAGCATCTCTGGGGCGGTGCGAGAGCGGTGTACATTCTGCTCCCAAGACGCCCTGCCCATTGAAATGAATGGGCAGCACTGCTGAAAGGCCTGCAAAGCACTTCTGCAGCGCCAGAACACAGGCATTTTTAACCCTTTCTCTGACCGTTAAAAGCACCCCGCTAGCGTCTGAAAAACACCACTTTAGCGCTAATGCTGGCCCCAGTGTGAAAGTACCCTAACTGTTGCATTATTTGTTTCCGATTATCAAAATTAGAAGATACGTTCACTTTCTGTGCACCTCTGTTAGAGCTGCACGATTAATCGTCAAGAATCGTTATCCCGATCTTTTTCCGTTGCAATTCTTGACACAGGGTTTTCACGATCTTTGACATGAAAATAATTTCCTCTCTGCACTTTGGTATGCAAAGAATTTCCTCTCTGCTCTCAGTCAAAAGTCAAAGTCTGGGCAGCCTGCCAAGTTTTGAAAACATTCTAAATCAGTGGAAAGTTAAGTCTAAACATTGTATCACATTGACTTTTACATCAAAGGAATAAACTTCTGTATGTAAATTAGGAACGTTTAACCACTTAAACACCAAACCTTTTTCTGACAGCTCTTTTCAAGTTAAAATCATTATTTTTTTTTGCTAGAAAATTACTTAGAACCCCCAAACATTATATAATTTTTTAGTAGAGACCCTAGAGAATAAAATGGCGGTTGTTGCAATATTTTATGTTGCACTGTATTTGCGCAGCAGTCTTTTTAAATGCAATTTTTTGGGGAAAAAATGACTTTAATGAATTAAAAAAAAAGAACTAGCCAGTAAAGTTAGCCCATTTTTTTTTGTATAAATGTAAAAGATTTTACGCCGTGAGAATAGTGATCTTCATTCTAAGCAAAAAAATTGTGATTCTCATTTTGGCCAGAATCGTGCAGCTCTAACCTCTGTACAGTAAACCTTCCATTTCCACACCACATGTATACCAGTTCATACAAACCAAGCTGCCTTCTACCTATGTCCAATAAAGTCTGAGACAAGGTACTGTAACTCCTAGTTAGCTTCTAGCTCTCTATTAGAAAATGCTCAGCTTTTTTTTGATACTGCATTGATACTAAAACCGATACCTTCGAGTAGCAACAACTTTGATAAAGGTTCTTGCACAACTTTTTTTTTGCGATTTCATTGCGACTTGCATTGACTTCTGTAAAATGAAGTTGCAAGCTGCAATGAAATCAGAGGTCCAAATCGCACTGGTATCGCTGCATCAATTCCAGTTTCCTAAAAATGTTCTGTTCTGTTATTTTAATATTGTCCTGCAATGCAGAAACGTAAATAATCTAGTAGGACTTCTGGCACAGCAGCTAGCCAAGAAATCCTAAAGATGAAGATCGGTAGAAGCTTATTGTAACTGTGCAGCATAAGGCATTTCATAATTCTCAGGCAGAACCACTCAAACATATACATATAGATATGTGACAACACAAAGAGAGAGAGAGACGCACAAAGCAACAGGTTCACTTGAAGCCAAGTCCCACAGTAGCTTATACTTACCTGCGGATGCAGTTTCTTCTTGAACCGGTGTTATTTCAGCCCTCGTCAAGCATCACACAACATTCAAGAGTGACACAGTGCAGAAAGTTGAAAACATCTACCAAGCACCTGATTTTTTGGTTTACATGACCAAGCTTTTATACAGTAGTTTTGTTTTTACAATATCATTTATATGCAGTGGTGAAGCCTAAGTTTAGCGATGCTTTCAGCACCAGGGACAGTACTTCCATTGTATAAAAAGTGTTGTTGAAATAATAAATTGTTTCACTCCTCATGTCCCCACAGATGTGACCTTACAGTGCTTATGGGGTTAATACGAGCTGCTGAACCTGTTACAGGCCTTCATCAAAACTGCTGACTATTACTATTATTATAATACAGGCTTTACATTGCACCAAAAGTTTTCACAGCGCTTTACAATGTTAGGGCAGACAATACAGTTACAGAACAATTCAATACAGGAGAAATCAGAGGACCCTGCTCGTTAGACTATGCCCTTTCCTACATTCATGTGGGGGTAGCCGTGAAGCTGAGGAATGAACATTTCAAAGAACATAGCAGCCACCAGCACAAGAGACATTTTTTATTCATTGTAAGTATCATCCACAGTTCTGATTCAAAAAATCAATACACTGCTTTAAAGTAATATAATTATATAAACTAATTTGTACGATTACTCACAGTCCTAAACCCACATATAATGTGAATCTAGCCTAAAGGAGAGTAAAAGAAGGAACCCAAGCAAAAGGCTGTGCTTGCACTGCATGGGTTAATTTCTCATTTTTGTCTAGAGGATTTAAAAGCAAAGATATACTTACCTAATCCGCCGATCCACCAAGTGCAAAACCAGCCCCTGTCGCTCTTGCCCCCCCCCCCCCCTGCACACTAGTGGTCTTTTGAATGGACTGTTCCTGATGTCATGATGCACATAGACCAGCTCTGGATGTGAGGACAGCAGGAACAGTCCACTGCTGGATGTGGGGGAGTGTGGTTTTCCAAAGGATCGAAGGATCAGGTAAGTATAGCTTTTCTTGGGCCCCTAGACAAAATGAGCAGTTAACCCACGCAGTGCGGGCACAGCCCCACTGCATGAGAGAGAAAATATATTTTCATGGAGTTATGCTTTAAAGCAGTGGCGGCTGGTGCTCAAATTTTTTTTGGGGGGGCGCAAACGAAAAAAAAAAAAAAAAACAATTGCAGCCTCACTGTACCTATCAATTGTCACCACTGTGCCATGCCATCAAATGCAGTCACTGTGCTATCAAAACGCAACCACTGTGCCATCAAAACGCAGCCACTGTGCCATCAAAACGCAGCCACTGTGCCATCAAAACGCAGCCACTGTGCCATGCCATCAAAACGCAGCCACTGTGCCATACCATCAAACGCAGCTACTGTGCCATCAATTGTCACCACTATGCCATCAAACACAGCCACTGTGTCCCCAATTGTCGCCACTGTGCCCCCAATTGTTGCCACTGTGCCCCCAATTGTTGCCACTGTGCCCCCAATTGTCACCACTGTGCCCCCAATTGTAGCCACTGTGCCCCCACTTGTAGCCACTATGTCCCCACTTGTAGCCACTGTGCCCCCACTTGTAGCCACCGTGCCCAGTACCCCCCCTGGCACTTACCTTTATGGCTTCTACGTCCCTTGATGTCCCTCGTCCCGCCCTCGATGACGCTTCAGCCAATCAAGTTACCTGATTGGCTGAGACGCCTGTCAGTCTTATCCTCGGACGTACGGCCGGTACATCCCGAGGATGAGCTTCAGGAAGCCGACTACAGCCTTGTGCCCTGATAGGCACTTCCACACAGCCAGTCAGCTGCCGCTATTTAGCTGACCGGCACTCAACATCCGGCCAGCTGAATAGTGGGCGGCAGCGGCGAAAATATACAGATTCATACAGTGTATGAATCTGTATATTTTACTGGCTGTGAGCGAGCCAGAGGGGGCGGCGCTCCTGCATCCCTATGGACGCACCGCCACTGCTTTAAAGTATCATTTTTTAAGTGCTACACTCTCTCTCACAATTCAAAAGACATTTTCAATATTGTCGGAATCTGCAACTTTATTTCAAAAATAAAAACTGGTTAGTCCCATTTCAGTCTGTCTGCTCAGTGGGGAATCAGTGCGCTGATCCCTGCTAAACAGGTGGATATCTGGACTGTTTCTGCTCAGCTTATGCAGAGCAGACACAGCCCACTTTCCTCCATGGGCAGTCAGATGAAAACGGACCACCTGTCCATTTACACCCGACTGTCATCTGATTCGATCCTCCAAACAGATAGGAAACCGATTCTCATCTGTCTGTTTTTAGCGGATAGAATCGGATATTGGCAGGTGTCAATGGGCCGCTTAATAGAGGGCAACAGATGGTCCGATTAGGTCCACCTGAAAAACTGACAGGTGGACCCACCCGTATAAAGGGGCCTTATCCTGAATGTCCTTGTTCAGGCATTTCTTCCCATAGGGTGTTCTGTCTCCCAGTTGAGCTCCTACATGGTCTCCATGTCACATACACTTTCAGGCTCTGTTCACACCTAGGCGTTTTGGAGCGTCTTTCTGGTCTAATGCCGTATACACACGATCGGAAATTCCGTCAAGAAAACCGTGGATTTTTTCTGACGGAATATTGGCTGAAACCTGTGTTGCATACACACAGTCACACAAATCTTGTCGGAAATTCCAACCGTCAAGAACGCGGTGACGTACAAGATGTACAACGAGCCGAGATCAATGAAGTTCAATAGGCAGTTTGGCTCTTTTGCTTGATTCTGAGCATGTGAGGTTTTTTGCGCCACGGAATTGCATACAGACAAGCAGATTTTTAAATAGGAACTTTTTCCGTCGGAAAAATAGAGAACCTGCTCTCAATCTTTTGTTGGCGGAAATTCCGACAGCAAAAGTCCGATGGAGCATACACACAGTTGGAATTTCCGACCAAAAGCTGACATTGCACTTTTCTTGGCGAAATTTCCAATTGTGTGCATGCCGCGGCATAAGCCTCAGCCCTAAAAACGCCCAACAAGACAAATCCCATTCATTTCAATGGCCCCTGTTCACATCTGAGAGTTCTGTTGCCTGAAGCAAAACACTGTCACTCAAAAAAGTACAGGAGCTTCTTTTTTGGCAGAATGCTTTTACATTGGCGACCTTTTAACCTTCAGAACGCCACTGACCGTTTTTGCTGTTTTTCAGCATTTTCGTACAGATGTTTTCAAGGTTAAAGGGGTTGTAAAGGTAAAAAATGTTTTCCCTAAATAGCTTCCTTTACCTTAGTTCAGTCCTCCTTCACTTACCTCATCCTTCGATTTTGCTTTTAAATGTCCTTATTTCTTCTGAGAAATCCTCACTTCCTGTTCTTCTGTCTGTAACTACACACCGTAATGCAAGGCTTTCTCCCTGGTGTGGAGAAAGCCTCTTGAGGGGGCGAGCAGGAGTGTCAGGACGCCCACTAACACTGTCCTGACACTCCTGCTCGCCCCCTCCCCCCTCAAGAGTCTTATCCACACTGGGGAGAAAGCCTTGCATTACTGTGTGTAGTTACAGACAGAAGAACAGGAAGTGAGCATTTTTTAGAAGAAATAAGGACATTTAAAAGCAAAATGGAAAGATGAGATAAGTGAAGGAGGACTGCACTAAGGTAAAGGAAGCTATTTAGGGATTTTTTTTTTTACCTTTACAACCCCTTTAAAAGGTCACCAATGTAAAAGCAGTAAAACCCTTTCAATCTGCCAAAAAAGAAGCTCATATACTTTTTTGAGTGACAAGCGTTTTGCTTTAGGCGACTGAATACTCAGCTGTGAACAGGCGAAATTTGCCTTGTTGGGCATTTTTAGAACTGAGGCTTATGCCGCGTACACACGACCGTTTTTCATGCAATGGAAAAAAACATTGTTTTTCTCGACATGATTCTTCTCAAGCCTGCCTTGCATACACACGATCGTGATAAAAAATGCTCTAGCAAAGCGCAGTGACGTACAACACGTACGACAGCACTATAAAGGGGAAGTTCCATTCGAATGGTGCCACCCTTTGGGCTGATTATGCAAATTTCCCGTTTCATAACTTGCTTCTGAGCATGCGCGTTTTTTCCCCCTTCGTTAAAGCCTACACACAACCGTTTTTCACGACGAGAAAAAATAGAGCTGGTTCTAAATGACCAATTTAAAAAAATGCATTTTTCTCGTCATGAAAAACGATCGTGAGTACGCGGCATGAGAGCAGAAAAATGCCCAAAAATGCCTAGATGTGAACAGAGCCTAAGCAGTTGTGTTAAACCTAATTTTTCAGATGTGTTCTGCCTTTGTCATCATTAGGACACCCACCCAGAGAAATTACATGAAATCACTATTGGAATGCCTGTATGTAGACACAGGGGTAGATTCAGATAGATTAGCGGATCTTTAGATCCGCGTAATCTATCTGATTTACGATCCACCGGCGCAAATTTGAGAGGCTAGTGCAGTATTCAGAAAGCACTTACCTCGAAACTTGCGCCGGCGGATCGTAAATCCCCCAGCGGAATTCAAATTCTGCGGCTAGGGGGAGTGTAGTATTTAAATCAGGCGCGTCCCCGCGCCGTTTTAACTGCGCATGTGCCGTCCGCAAATTTTTCCGGCGTGCATTGCTCCCAATGACGTCGCTAGGACGTCATTGGTTTTGTCGTGAACGTAAATTACGTCCATCCGTATTCGCGACCGACTTACGCAAACGACGTAAAAATTCAAAACTCGGCTCGGGAACGACGGCCATACTTAACATAGGATACGCCGCATATAGCAGGTTGCTAAATATTTACTATTTAAACTGAAGCTCTCTCTTATGCAGTTGCTGAGCAGAGCCTGCCCTGCCAACAGCCTTAATCATGGAAGCCATGGTTTCAGCTTACATGCTGCAACCCAATGAACTAGATCTTTAATTAAAGACAACTGAAAGTGAGCTCCCAACACAAACTTGTATTAGATGGAACGCTGAAGATTAATTAAAAAGTGGCATTTGCCCATGCTTCAAGGTATTAGAATTAGGAGCTTTCAACAACCACATCAGGTTCCTGAAGCAATAAACAGTGAATATATTCTGCGTCAACATTTTTCCAGTCAAAAAAAGCAAAGAAATATATTTGTTTTTAAACATAAATAGCCTGTACATGAGAGTTATGTAAAAAACTAGGCGGAAAAATATCTTCTTGCTTTTTTTTTTGTATACAATCAGACTTGAAGCCACCTTGGTCCTCATTTTCACAGAAAATTGCCACTGCTACTGATTGTTGATTATGACCTCATTCAAACAAGTGTAACATTTTTTGCCCTGTACCTTTCCTGTTGTTTACTGTACTAAAATAAGTGTTATGTTAAAATGTAATTTTACTTTGCTAAAGCTAGGGCAAGTAACTGGATCTTTAAACTCCTTCCTCCCAGTGAGCGTATATTCAAGTTTCCTTCATTCCCCTGTCCTTCTATTTGGCAGCCAGGAGCAGAGAAATTTGTGTAAGCTTCATTATGACACGTCAGAGGTTACACTGGGTTGTATACTGTAAAATGCTGGGTATTTTTGTTGACTGTTGAATGTGGGGAGGGGGGGGGGGGAGACAGAGTGAAGATTAGGTACATGTTGCTAGGGAGGGAGGAAGTTTAAGCGGAGTTCCACCCAAAAGTGGAACTTCCGCTTAATCCACTCCTCGCCCCCTTATATGAGACATTTGGCATGCAATTTTTTTTGGGGGGGGGGGGAGTGGGGGCTTCAGGAGGAGTGGGACATCCTGTCCCACTTCCTCCTTCTGCCGAGGGGCCACTAAGGCGCTACGTCATATCGCCTTTTGGCTGCCCCTCCCTGTAGGCGATTGCCTGGGACACGTGACAGGTCCCAGGCGATCGCCTGTCCAATCAGATAGCGCAGCACCGCTCGCGCATGCGCAGTGAGTGCCCGGCCGTGAAGCCGAAGGCTGTCGCGGCCTGGTGCCCACAGTAACAATGAGGACACCGGCCGGAGAGGGGGGGAGAGGAGCGGAGCTTCCGGCGCATCGCTGGAACGTGGAGCAGATGAGTGCATGTTTATTTAAAGCCAGCAGCTACACTTTTTGTAGCTGCTGACTTTTAATAAACATTAAAAATGCCTGGAACACCCCTTTAAAGTGAAACTTCACTCCTGGGAAATAGTTTTGTAGCACTACCCCCGAAGGAGCTGCTGGTTTAGATTTGGGCCTGCCGTTACCTTACTATTCCATACGCTCGCTTCAGGGGTTGTCCTTGAAGAGTTGTCCATAAGAATGTACGCACCAACACAAAGGGGGTTATTTACGAAAGGGAAATCCACTTTGCACTACAAGTGCACTGCAAGTGCACTTGAAATTGCACTGAAAGTGCACTTGGAAGTGCAGTGGCTGTAGATCTGAGGGGGACATGCAAGGAAAATAAAAATCATCATTTTAGCTTGCACATGATTGGATGATAAAATCAGCAGAGCTTCCCTCATTTCAGATCTACCCCTCAGATTTACAGCGACTGCATTTTCAAATTCACTTGCAGTGCACTTGTAGTGCAAATTGGATTTGCCTTTCTAAAATAACCCCCATAGAATACGCATATAAGAGATCTTCTACCTGCCAAAGAATTAAAATTCCTGTCCATTCATTCATGAGATGTACATAAGCCCGCCCTGGATGATATCACATATAGCACAGCCATGTGGATGATACCACATACAGTGAAGGAATACAGCGAGGACCTCAATCCACCTCTCAGCCTGCTGACTTGACAGTAATAGAGCAGCAGCAGCCTGAAAAAGTCACCCCTCTTCTCACTCTGCTTTCTCCTTATATAAGCATATTTGCATGCGGCACACCTCATTGGTTCCCAGCCCCTCCCTTCCCATCCCTCTTCCAGATTGCTGATGAACAATGGATTGCAAGTCAAAATTTGTTATTTACACTAGTTGCATTTAACAATGTATTCATGAATACAGAGCTGCTCTGTTTTGTGTCTTTTAAATCTGTCTGGAGTTCAGCGTTAATAACAGGTATTCACAATGATATTCTAGTGATAAGTTCATAATAAATAGTCAGGAGCCAATGGCTCCTGCCAAGCCTCCTGTGAGAAGACGAGGGGAAAGAAAATAACACTGCTGCAGATGGGCACAGCACTGGTTCTAGATCGGGCTCAGGTAAGTACAGGGGGGGGGCTGACATGGAAAGGTTTTTTCCTTAGTGCAGAGAATGCATTAAAGGTTAAAAAAAAAATAACTTTTACCTTTACAGCCATTTTAATACTTAATTAATTGACTGTACAGTATATACCTAATACTTCTTGAATATGCTCCGCATTTTTAACAGATGCAACTATTAAACTAGAGAGCTTCATTATAATTATACATCAGACAGGAGGCTCATATCTTATGCATTAATCCTTCTTTATTAATGCTCACAGCAGAAGTGTAAAAACAACTAACATATGTAATAAAAGAAAAAACTGGTAGAACCACACCTCCCAGCAGTCCCATGGCCTAAACCACTCCCATATTGGTCTCTATAAATGGACTGCTCTCATCTAGGATCTTCCTCTTTCTTTCTGCTCACGGCGGAGCAAGTTAAGTATACATCAAATATCTGGATATATATTAATATTGATTTTATATTGATAATATTTATTGTCATTAGATATATTGCTGTCTTAGTACGGTCTACAGATACCTCGTCTCACCACACAAGGCTTCATTCACCAAATAACTTCCTTTGCATCCTCTTTCATCCCTTTTTCCTCACTATCTCTGTGCTGTACTATTTTACCCCTGTTCCGCTGGGACCGCGATCGCCAGCGGTCACCAGCGGTCATACGCGCCATTTCTCTTCACCTGTTTTTTCTTCTCCCATGCGGCGCGCCATCTTGGGCAATCCTCCTCCTCTCTCCTTCCCATAGAACGAGCGCGCGTCGCAAAGGAGGCGGATCCACCGCCTCGCTCTATCTTCACAGAGCCGCCCCCGCCGTCCTATCGCTCCACGTGCTGGACTCGGGAGGCGGGTCCCATCGTTCCTTTCAACCAATGGACGCCTGGGAGCCGTAGTCTCGCGAGACTTCGCCCCCAGAGCACAATCGATCCCAGGCTCTCCTCCCGTCGCATGCCAGTCAGCGCTGGTGACCGGAGGGAGAGCCTGGTATAGTTTCTCAGACGCAAAATCTTTTCTGCCACTATTTGTTCTGGGAATTTTATTCCCATCCCTGTGCCACAGTCCTCTACTCCCTGTTAGAATCCCTTACAGAGACATCGCTCTCTATTTACATACAGTTAATTACTGCTATCTCATTATAACATGACTGAGGAAAATTCCCCCTCCCCATTAGAGCAGGACTTGGTTCTAGAACCAACTCATCTCCTCAGTACAACCCAATTACAGGACATCATTAACCAATCTGTCCAAGCAGCACTGACATTAGCTGCCGCTTCCGGACCATCCCAATCCACCCATCCCCCTGGGACCGTACCCCTCGGCACAGAACCGACCACTAAGAAAGGAAAATCTTCCTATAAAAGGAAGAATGTGGTGACGGTCTATGACTCCCCGGCAGGGGAAGCTAATAATATGCGGCGAGCAGATCCTTCCACGGACTGCCACCCCACGCATCCTACAGATCCCTTTCAACCTCTGAGCCTCAGAGAGTCAACAAAAAGGCACGGTTTAGCTAAAAGAGCCAAACCAGACTCATACGTTTTAGAGTCGGACGATGATTCATCCGCCGAGTCGGATAAATCAGATGTCTCAGGATCTGATTACTATGAGGAAGAGGATGCGGGGGCTTCGGCAATCCTCCCGGATGCCAACCCTGACGAACAGGGCAAAGACGTGCTAGACGCCATGGGGGAACCCCTATTTAACCCAGACACTATTTCCCATCCTCGCTCTGGGGACTGGTCCCCACTGCCCCACGTGTCCCAATATGTAGAACTCTGGGCACGCAAAACTCTAGATAAATCTAATCGCAATAAGCTTAGAGCGGAGTGCCCCCGCCCGCATATCCCCATGAAGGCGGTTGTCACACCTACAGTGGACCCCATTTTAATGAAATACCTGCTGAAATCAGGCAAAATGCCTAAGAAAGGAATAGACCGATCCTTTACAGGTATCCAAGACCGCATCCTGGACCTGTTCGGGCCTTTGACCAAAATCCTGAACTTAGCGGAACAATCCGCGACAACAGGCCAAGGGGTTGACCTAACACAACTGCGCGGTTGGGCCCAAAGAGCCATTTGCCTTACGGGCAATGCCAACACCGCCTGTTCAGTTGAACGCAGGCGCTCTATACTCATGCGCCTCGACCCACAGCTAGCCCATCTAGCGGAGTCCGAGCCAGGCCCCTCAGCAGGGGGCATGCTTTTTGGCGAGTCCTTAATAAAGGACATTAATAAATTTGTCGGTATGTTCAACAGTCTGGACAAAGCACAAACATCCCTGAAAAAACCCAACAATGCCAGAGTTTTTCCTCGGGCCGGCAGATACAGGGGCCGCTCTGCCGGCCGATACAATTCGGGCAGACCATTCCAGAGGTCTTCCGCTCAACCACACTATACCCAGGCTCCCACCCACTATACCACCACCGCGCAACCGGCACCATTCTTCCCTCCCCGTGGGAGACCCTGGAGAGGACGCGGCCAGAGAGGATATCCTCGTTCACGCCCGTATTCCGGTGAGTACCACACCCATTCCCTTTCCCCTCATACCGGTGGGAGGTCGCCTAATGTTTTTTACGCTCGCCTGGTCTGCGATTACGGCAGACTCCTGGGTGCTGAATACAGTAGCAGGTTTCCAAATAGACCTTGTGTCCCCACCGACTCTGGGGGTATCGCCACCCCCTATCCATTTTTCAGAAGAAAATGTGACCCTCATAGACTCCGAACTTCGGGAATTGATAGCCAAGCAGGCAGTCACCGTAGTCACCACCCCATCCCCGGGTTTCTTCAGCAACCTCTTCCTAGTCAAGAAGAAGGGGGGGGGTTACCGCCCGGTCATAAATCTCCGGGACTTGAACCAACATGTCGCCTATCGACATTTCAAAATGGAAGGCATTCACTGCCTCCGAGACCTACTCACCCCCGGAGACTGGTTAGTGAAGGTGGACCTAAAAGACGCCTACCTCACAGTCCCCATGCACCCGGACTCCCAACATCTCCTCCGTTTCAGATGGTGGGGTCGCATCTGGCAATTTACGTGCCTACCGTTCGGCCTGTCCTCAGCCCCATGGTGTTTCACCAAGCTGCTGAAACCGGTCGTGGCAGCGTTGAGGAGCAGGGGAGTGCGTCTGATCATTTATCTAGACGACCTCCTCATACTAACTCACTCCAAGAATATGGCCTATCGCCATATGAATTGGACCATCGACCTGTTACAAACCCTGGGCTTTATTATCAACCGAGAGAAATCGGTTCTCGTCCCGGCTCAGGAGATGGAATTTCTGGGTTTCTCGATAGACACCCACCTCGCTATCCTTCGACTGCCCAGCGCAAAGCTGGCCCTAATCCGAAAAGAGATCAGGGCGGTTTTACGCAAAGGCTTCCTATCCCTACGCATCCTGGCACGCATAGTGGGCCTCTTGGCTGCGTCCATTCAAGCCATCTTTCCAGCTCCCCTACATTACCGAGCCCTTCAGAGGTTAAAAATCCTACACCTGCGCCAGGGCCTTCGTTACGCAGACGAAGTGTCCCTATCCCCAGAAGCTCGGGCCGAACTGCGCTGGTGGCTCCGTCACGCCACCGACTGGAACGGCCGGACGATTTTCAACGCACGGCCGGATGTAGTCATAGAATCGGACGCGAGCCGACGGGGCTGGGGCGCCCGCTTGGGGATGAGATCCACGGGGGGAATCTGGTCCAGGGAGGAATCCCTGTTGCATATCAACGCTTTGGAACTCTCAGCGGCTCTCTTCGCCATTCAGAGTTTCTTAGCAACACGGACCAATTGTTGCGTATTATTGCGCATGGACAATATCGCGGCGGTTCAATACATCAACCGCCTGGGAGGTACCAGATCCAAGATTCTAGCGGACATCTCCGCCGAGATTTGGCACTTCTGTCTGTCTCGAGACATCTCTCTTGTAGCGGAATACATTCCGGGGGTCTCCAATACAATAGCAGACTGGAACTCTCGATATCTGGCAGATTCCAGCGAATGGGGTTTAGACCGTTCGGTCTTCACCCGAATAGAATTGCTCTGGGGCCCCTTGGGCATAGACCTCTTCGCCTCTCGCCTCAATCACCAACTGCCCCGCTTCTTCAGTTGGAGACCGGACCCAGGGTCCTCAGCTGTGGACGCTTTCCGCCACTCTTGGCAGGAGGTACGCATTATGCGTTTCCCCCATTCTCTATGATCCCCAGGGTCCTTCTACAAATTACCAATCAGGGAGCTACGGTGGTTCTGATCACACCGTGGTGGCCAGCTCAACCTTGGTTTCCCCTGCTATTGGACTCGATCATCGACCTTCCCAGACTTCTTCCCCGATCCCATCGTATCCTGTCCCACCCAACCAAGGGCATTCATCCCCTGGTGGAGGAAGGCACTCTGACGCTCCTAGCATGGCTGGTATCCGGGTGTCGGACCCGGGTGACGACCTTTCAAACTCAGCTAGGGACCTCCTCACCATGGCCTGGGCCCCCGGGACTCGGTCGGCATACCGATCAGCCTGGCAATTTTGGGTACGTTGGTGCGACCAACGGCAAGTTGATCCCTTACGTGCCCCTGTAAACGTCATCGCAAACTACTTGGCAGACTCTTTCTCCTCGGGCAAGGCCTATAGTTCCATCAATGTCTACAGGTCAGCCATATCGGCCTACCACTATCCAGTGGATTCCATGCCCGTAGGCAAACATCCCCTGATTTGCAAACTTCTGCGGGGTATTAGGTTCAAACGTCCCCCGCGACCTAGGTATCAGTCCACCTGGGACGTTTCTAGGGTTCTTACCATGCTCTCGGACTGGGGAGACAACGACTCGCTGTCTCTTAAAATGCTGTCCTTCAAGATCACTACCCTGCTTTGCCTGGTTTCTATAAAACGCGTTTCCGACGTCAGAGCCTTGGACATTTCAAGACGCCAATTTTCACCCCAGGGTGTCAAGTTCACGATAGTCCGCAGGACGAAGACCGGTCTACATTCAGTCTTCTATCCCTTCTTCCCTTCACACCCACGACTCTGTGTGGTAAAATGTCTACAGGTATACGAAGCGTACACTGCGGACCTCCGTAGTCCAAACTCCTCGCAATTATTAGTTTCTTACGTCAGACCTCATCATCCAGTCACAACTGCCACCTTGGCACGTTGGGTTAGATCCACCATGGCTCTGGCTGGTATAGACATCACCCTGTTTGGAGCACACTCCTCCAGAGGGGCCATGGCTACCAAGGTGATGGCGACCGGAGGCTCTCTCTCTGATCTGCTAATGGCGGCCGATTGGTCCTCTGAATCAGTTTTCCGCCTTTTTTATTTCAGACCAGAAGATCATGTTGCCATGTCTGTTTTATGATGTTGATTGTTATGTACTGTTTTGTTTTATTTGGAACATACATATATTTATGCTGTGTTAGCTTTGAACTTGCATAAGATATGAGCCTCCTGTCTGATGTATAATTCGAGATTTTCCTAGCTTGTGACGGAAAATATTGATTATATGAAGACAGGAGGCGAGTATCTTCCCTCCCTTCCCAACCCTTTCACGTTTTGTGTTTTGTTTCAGGTTATTGACTTATCTATTACCTGGAATTTTCGCTTAAAACTATGGTTAGGGTGATGTTCCCCTGTTCGGTTTAATCAGCAAGTCTACGCGACACCATGGCCCAACGCAGTCGGGACTTACAACCTACTCTTCTTTGGAAGTCTTCGGTTACGGATAAAGGGGCCGACTGGTCGTAGAGCCGATAATCAGAAGTTAGAACCGACACCTCGCATTCACACAAGAAAGAGGAAGATCCTAGATGAGAGCAGTCCATTTATAGAGACCAATATGGGAGTGGTTTAGGCCATGGGACTGCTGGGAGGTGTGGTTCTACCAGTTTTTTCTTTTATTACATACGTTAGTTGTTTTTACACTTCTGCTGTGAGCATTAATAAAGAAGGATTAATGCATAAGATACTCGCCTCCTGTCTTCATATAATCAATATTTTCCGTCACAAGCTAGGAAAATCTCGAATTAAAATCAAAGATAATTATCTTCCTAATTATACTTCAGCTTTTGGCAAGCTTCAAACAAAATTGCATGTCATCAAGCATTTCCGAATACAAATAAGAATATGAATATAACAGTTCATGTATAAAAATAGAATGTCATTAAGGCCCCTTTCACACGGTCGGGCAGTTCAGGTCCACCTGTCAGTTTTGTCGGCGGACCTGAACGCCCGCGCCATGCAATCCTATGGAGCGTCGGATGTCAGTGGAGACGAGACTTGTCCGCTAACAACCGACCCGCCAAAATCAGATGTATGGCGGTACGTCCCCATCCGTCCATGGCGGATTGCATCGGGTGAGATCTGATGAAAACGGACATGCTGTTTGTTTTTATCAGATCTCTCCATAGGAGACAGCGGCTGACAGCGGTGAGATCTCCCGCTCCTCTCAAGAAGGATATCGGGGGAACTTGATTAACTTGATGGACTTGTGTCTTTTTTCAACCTGACTAACTATGTAACTATAAGCCGATTTTTTCAGCACATTTTTTTGTGCTGAAAATGCCCCCCTCACCTTTTTGCGCCTGATCTCCCGGACTTTGGGGACCCGGTACTGGCTGGCCGTAGGTCCCCTGGACCCCAAACTTGGCACACATGTAGCCACTCACTCTTCCTCTACAAGTGTGCAAAGTTTGTTGTCCATGGGAGCACTGATTTTTTAAATCCGGGCACCACTTCCATAGACTCCCATGTTAAACGGTCATTTCTCCGGTGACTTTGGGGACCCGGTACCGGCCGCTGGACCCAGAACTTGGTACACATGTAGCCCCATTTCTACTCTACAAGTGTGCAAAGTCTGTTGTCTGGGGGACCGACTGGGGAGCACCGATTTTTCAAAGCCGGGCACCCCTTCCATAGACTCCCATGTTAAACGGTCATTTCTCCGGTGACTTTGGGGACCCGGTACTGGCCGGTCGTAGGTCCCCTGGACCCGGAACTTGGCACACATGTAGCCCCATTTCTACTCGGGCACCCCTTTCATAGACTCCCATGTTAAACGGCAGTCTAGTCATGGACACAGTGAGGCATGGGCACAGTGAGGCATGGGCACAGTGAGGCATGCACATGGAAACAGTGAGGCAAAGTGAGGCTCAGTGAGACATGCAGATGGACACCCTAGGCTTATACTCGAGTCAATACGTTTTCCCAGTCTTTTATGGTAAGATTAGGTGCCTCGGCTTATATTCTTGTCGGCTTATCCTCTTGTATAAACGGTAACTCTCTGTATCTAAAACACTTACTATATCCCAATCTACAGACCTTTAAAACCCAGAGTTAATTTTTAAACTTTAGAATGTAGCAATATCAACTATGGAAAATTGGGTGAATACTTATGCAAATCAATGTATGTGATTGTGCAGTAACTTTGAAATGCCTGCTACCAAAGGAAATTGTACATTTTAGTAACTTAGATGTGGTGACAGGCTCCTTGGAAATAAATGTATCTAAATTATTTGATATTATTTTCTCTCTCTCTCTCGCTCTCTCACAGCCATTATTTTTATTCTCTTGCAAATTCACTGCAGGCACAACATGTGGGAGGAAAACTAAACCAGCACTTCTTAACAATGCTGGTATAAATGTATGTTTTCGGAAACGTATACGAAGCGCGACTGCATAAGGCAGGTCTACCTAAGTTTTGGACATTATGTATACTTATATTTATTATATTTTAAGAAATATCAAGGAACAGTAAAAGAAACCCTGACAAACAAAACAAAACCCTACAGTGTTCTAGCTCTTTACATTTTTCAAGATGCCTTTTTTCCATCCATCTGGCGGATGGGATCGGATGAAAACGGACAGGAGGGGCCATTTTCATCCAATCCCCCATAGAGGAGAGCGGAGCTCTGACAGGTCTGTCCCTGCACAGTGAGCGGAGACGGACCTGTCATCCGCTGTTTCAGCGGGGATCAACGGAGCGATTTCCCCCGCTGAGCAAGCGGAGTCCCTCAAAACAGAGAGCCCTGTGTGAAAGGGCCCATAGGAACACTCGTACCAAAATTCTCAGAACATTTATTTGTCGTTCGAAAAATTTTATTTGCTTTTAATTTTCGATTTTGGAATGAATGAACTTTACTGAACAAAAAATACATACACTCACATGCCGCATACACACGATCAGAATTTTCGATGAAAAAAGTACGATGGACTTTTTTCATCGGAAATTCCGATCGTGTGTGCACCCCATCGGACTTTTTTCCGTTGGTGTTTAGAAATAGAACATGTTTTATTTTTTTACAATGGAAAAAAAACTGATAGGAAATTCCTATCGTCTGTGTGCAACTCTGACGAAGAAAAAACCCACGCATGCTCAGAATCAAGTGGACGCATGCACAGAAGCATTGAAATTCTCGGCAAGTGTGTATGCAAGACTGATGGAAGTTAGCTTCATCAGAATTTACGACGGAAAATTCCATCGGAAATTCCGAAAGTGTGTACGCGGCTTTAGAAATGTGTTTCCCTAAAAATAAATTTACAACCTGCTCCTTTGAATGTTTTCATCACTGAGGTTGAAAACAAACGTGAGTTTGACCCCACTAACGATTAGGAAAATTAACAAATTATCTCAGAACCTTCTTTTCCCATTCCCCTAGATCCAAATGATAATGATTGAGAAAGTCCACCTGGGATGTGAGGAGTGAACAGGGCCAAGAGAGAATCGTCTCTGCTCTACTTTCTTTAGAATAGTGCAGCTTCGTCTTGATTAATGTTGTAGGCCATGGCTGTGGCGTTTTCCAATTTGATTTTCTTTGGGTGTCCTCACAATAGAGGAGTCCAGTGTCAAAGGGACAACCACTTCAAGCAATGCCTTCCTCAGACTGAGGGTCCACCTAAAGCTCAACAGAGTCTGTATAGTCTATTGGATGCTGGCTAACAGGAACAAGGGGGACTGGTCCTTTAAGAGGAGATCATCTAGATACCTTACAACATGAATCCCATGAGCACAAAGCAGAGCCAAGCCAGAGAAATAACCTTGGTGAAGGTCCAAGGGCTATAGACAGGCCAAAAGGAAGAGTGACAACTTGGAAAAATGTATTGCCCACCGCAAAGCACAGAAAGGGGTTGATTTACTAAAGGTGAATAGACAGTTGCACTCTGCAAGGGAAGTTGCTCTAGAGCTTAGAAAATGAGGTGAAGCTTCACCTTGAAAAGAATACCCAATCACATCCAAGGAAAATAAAAAAAAACAGCATTTTTGCTTGCACATGATTGGATGATGGAAGTCAGCAGAGCTTCTGCTCATTTACTAAGTTCTGGAGCAACTGCTCTTGCAGAGTGCACAGTTTTTTTGGCCTTTAGTAAATCAACTCCATGGTGTTAATGAGACAGAAATATGGTAATCTGCAGGTAAGCATCCTGAGGCCTCGTACACAAGACCGTTTTCCTCAACAAAATCCATCAAGAAACTTGGTGGCAGAGCTTTTTTGCCGAGGAAAACGGTCGTGTGTATGTTTTTCGTCGAGAAAACTGTTGTGAATCTCGACGAGAAAACAAAGAGAACAAGTTCTCTTTTTTCTCGTCGGGAGTCTCAATTTCCTCGTCGTGTTTCTCGTCGAGCTGGTTTACGACGAGAAACGCGTTTGTGTGTATGCTTAGAAACCCACGCATGCTCACAATAAAGTATGCGACGGGAGCGCACCTTCGGTTAAAGTCGCGTTTGTAATGGAGATAGCACATTCGTCACGCTGTAACAGACTGAAAAGCGTGAATCGTCTCTTTCCAAACTTTTACTTAACACGCAGTAACATGAGATTAGCAAAAGCAGCCCCAAGGGTTGTGCCAGTGGAATCAAACTTCCCATTTATAGTGCCGTCGTAATCGTTGTACGTTACCGCGTTTGAGAACAACGATATTTTGTCTTGACAGTGTGTACGCAAAGAAAGCTTGACAAGATTCTCGACAAGCCTGACAAGAAACTCGTTGAGGAAAACGATGTTTCTTTTACGACGAGATTCTCAATCGTGTGTACGAGGCCCGAGGCCAGAAAATCCCCCAGAAGGAGTGAGGCAATGTCCAACCTGGCATTTTCCATGCAAAATGTGAAACCCATATGAACAAGTTGAGAGTCTCCAGATGCAGAATGGGCAGGACTCTCCTATTCAGTTGGGGTCCTATTCAAGAGGTTTGAGCCTTAAAAGTGTACTACCACTAGTACAGAGGCAATGACCTCTTGAGAAAAGAGCTACTGGACAGCAGCGAGCAAATCTGCTCCTAATGTAATGATTAGAACGCTGCAATATATTACATTTTTTGTTTTGGGTTTACAGCAGAGGTCCACACAAAAAGTGAACCTCCGCTTTTTGGAACCCTCCCTCCGGTCTCACATTTGGAACCTTTCAGGGGGAGGGGGTGCAGATACCTGTATAATACCGGTATTTGCACTCATTCCCGGGCATAGATAGCCGCAGAATCTGCGGGTATCTACGCCACTTCCTGTCCCCCCAGCTGTGTTCTGGGAAACACTCAGTTCCCAGAATACAGCAGGGACCAGTGAAAGACGCGCAGCGCGACTTGCCCATATGCAGTAGAACAGGGCAGTGCAGCCGCAACGCTTCACTTTCTGATTCCCTCACTGAAGATGGCAGCGGGGGCAGCCGAGAGTCGAGCGACTGCTCGTCTTCTGCTGTCGACATCGCGGGCACCCTGGACAGGTAAGTGTCTATTTATTAAAAGTCAGCAGCTGCAGTATTTGTAGCTGCTGGCTTTTAATATTTTTATTTTAGGTGGACTTCCGCTTTAACCACTTAAGGACCGCCTCCTGCACATATACATCGGCAGAATGTCACGGCTGGGCACAAGCACGTATATATACACGTCCTGTACTTGTACCCAGCCGTGGGTCGCGGGCGCGTGCCCGCGGCGCGCTACCGCGACCCGATCCGAAACTCCGGGACCACGGGTCCCGCGGACCCGATCGCCGCTCGAGTCCCGCGATCGATCCCCGGAGCAGTGCTTCACTGTGGCGGCGTTTTACTGTGGCTTCACTGTGCTTCCCTGTGGCGGCGTATCGATCGCGTCATCCCCTTTATAGGGGAGACACAATCGATGACGTCACAACTACAGCCACACCCCCCTACAGTTGTAAACACTCACACAGTGAACCCTAACTCCTACAGCGCCCCCTGTGGTTAACTCCCAAACTGCAACTGTCATTTTCACAATAAAGAATGCAATTTAAATGCATTTTTTGCTGTGAAAATTACAATGGTCCCAAAAATGTGTCAAAATTGTCCGAAGTGTCCGCCATAATGTCGCAGTCATGAAAAAAATCACTGATCGCCGCCATTAGTAGTAAAAAAAATAAAAAAAATAAAAATGCAATAAAACTATCCCCTATTTTGTAAACGCTATAAATTTTGCGCAAATCAACCGATAAACGATTATTGCGATTTTTTTTCACCAAAAATAGGTAGAAGAATACGTATCCAGCGGATCTGTTTCCGCGGATTTTTGTCCCCGGGGATGGATTTCCAGCGGATCAAGATTTCTTGACATGCTAAGAAATCGATCCGCTGGAATCCAGTCCAACGGATTGATCCGCTGGTCTGTACAGACTCCCCGGATCAATCCGTCCGAATCCATCCCCCGCATGCGTCGTAATGATTCGACGCATGCGTGGAATTCCTTATATGACAACGTCGCGCACGTCGCCACGTCATCATCGCGGCGACGGTGCAACACGTCACCGCAGAAGGGAATTCCGCGGGGATTTTGATCTCATGGTTAGTACAACCATGAGATCAAAATCCGCCAGAGGATTTATCCGCGGAAACGGTCCCCCGGACCGTTTCCGCGGATAAATCCTCTCGTGTGTACCCGGCCTTAGTGTTCAAGCAAGACAACATTTCTTATTATTGGTTGCAGCGAGTACGGCATGTTGTTCGGTATTTGCACAGTTTGAGCAGTCATTATTGTGTGTCGTTTTTGGATACATAAACTGTTGGCAGCACACACCAGATACTCTAGGAAAAAAAAATATTTACCTGTCTTTTGGAGTAGGAGTTCCTGAATCATGAGACCTACATGACCTTACTCTATTGTACTATGTATCAATCTTATCCAACGGGTACACAGAATTTGTTGGGAAATACCTCTTACTTCCAAGTAGCAGACTTACTAGAAGATTTATGTAATCTCTGTTTACTTACATTGGTTTATTCAATGAAGCAGGGCAGAGAAGAGTGACAATGTACCAAGTGCACCAATCCATCACAACCCTTCAGGTATGAGACTACTGATATCAGATCAATGAAAAATTCATTCTTATTGTTGTGGGTTAATGGAGGGTGAACATTGCTCTTTGTCATTCAGAAAGAAAGTAATACAATTAAAAGGCACGGTAATTAATTATATTTCTGCATTAGCATGTAATACCATATATGCTGCATTTTAAATGTATCTTCAGAATAAAACCTCTTTTTTTTTATGTGATAGGCAAGCCATGTTTTGTCATCTGTACTCTATTTGGAGGAGTTTGGTTGATTTGCAGAGACAACGGGATGCTAGAGGACATCTCTCCAAAATGAAAGACATCCCCTTTTAGACAGATGCCGCTGGATCAAGTGTCTCCATTAGATTATGTATTCTCTGCTCCTGTTGTGGTGACAACCCAACATTTTGGACGCTCCTTTTTAAAAAGAGGGAATATCTCTAATGGGAACAAAGACATCAATAAAAAATCTGGAAGGGGTTGTAAAGGTTTTTTTTCTTCTAAATAAGTTCCTTTAAGCTAGTGCCTTTTCCTTCGATTTCCATTTCTAAAGCCTCGTACACACGACCGAGTAACTCGACGGGCGAAACACATCGTTTTCCTTGTTGAGTTCCTTGTTAGGCTGTCAAGGAACTCGACAAGGCAAGTTTCTCCATTCCCGTCGAGGAAAAAGAAGACATGCTCTCTTTTTGGCTTGACGGGATCCTCAACAGTTTCCTCGTCGAAAAATGTACACACGACCGGTTTCCTCGGCAAAAAAAAATCCCAGCAAGTTTCTTGCTGGTTTTTGCCAAGAAACTCGGTCGTGTGTACGAGGCCTAAATTTTTTTTTTTCTTTGTCTGAATTTCTCACTTCCTGTTTCTCCTCAGTAAGCTTGGCCCCCATCATCCATAGGGGTTAGTCAGCCAGAACAGCTTACTGAGGAGGAACATGAAGTGAGAAATTCAGACAAAGAAAACAAAGAAAAAAAACATTTAGAAGGAAAATCGAAGGAAAAGGTAAATAAACCAACAATGCACTAGCTTAAAGGAACCTCTTTAGAAAATAAAAAACAAACATTTACAACCCCTTTAACACCAAAAGCCAAACAACGAAATAAAAAGTTAAGATACATATATGTGAACTCTTCTACGTGAATTCTTCTACCTGTCAAGGTATTTGTGATTTAGTTCAGTCACTTTTGTAAATTACACCTTTAATTTCCAATAGTTTTTATTAGGAATTTAAAAGTAAGAAAAATAAAAATAACATTGTATACAACAGTTACAAAGCCTGTAAATCACACCTTTGATGAAAAATAAACAACTGCCTCTCTGCTGGCTCCTCACCCCCACATGCAAAATTTCTAGGTGTTTGAAACACTTCACATAGTGGGTATTTGTACTAAAGCTGTCCTAGGGTAATTTTGAAATTGCAGCCAGTCTCTAAGGTTTCTATTAGCTTTACCTGGGACTCAGAAAAAAGCCCAGGAACCGAGTTGATCAGTTGTACCTTACTGTAATACAGAGAATGCATTAAAGGATAGATTCACTATTAGTAACGTGTTACACCCCTATTTTGGTTATAACCTGTGCCATGTTACTATAAAGCATCCTCCCACTCCTTACCCTGCCTGTGACAGCCGGCAGGAGTTTTCACACTTTAAATACAATGTGGCTGTGCAGCGCTTCGACCGCACAGTCATGTCATTTATTCACAGGGATCTGTAACAAAAAATAAACGACAACTCCCGTCTGACCTTGTGTCAGGCAGACTTGTAGTACCAATGAACTGCAAGTGCGCTGATC
Source organism: Rana temporaria (assembly GCF_905171775.1). Taxonomy (NCBI): domain Eukaryota; kingdom Metazoa; phylum Chordata; class Amphibia; order Anura; family Ranidae; genus Rana; species Rana temporaria. Next base: position 214,762,378 of record NC_053493.1, on the reverse strand, counting down.
AACATGTTTTTTTTTTTTTTTTTTTTTTTTTTTAGCTTTCTTTTCAAGAAGCGCTTGAAACTGTTCAGTGGAGACCAGATGCAGACAAACTAACCCTTCCCGTAATGCTGTGTAGCAGCAGATCACTTATTAATAATATGCTATTACTGGCTGCAATTAGCCAACAATAGATCACTATAGCAGTAATTTATTTCTGCTAATGCAGTGCCTTGCGAAAGTATTCGGCCCCCTTGAACTTTGCGACCTTTTGCCACATTTCAGGCTTCAAACATTAAGATATAAAACTGTAATTTTTTTTGAAGAATCAACAAGTGTGACACAATCATGAAGTGGAACGGAATTTATTGGATATTTCAGACTTTTTTAACGAATAAAAAACTGAAAAATTGGACGTGCAAAATTATTCAGCCCCTTTACTTTCAGTGCAGCAAACTCTCTCCAGAAGTTCAGTGAGGATCTCTGAATGATCCAATGTTGACCTAAATGACTAATGATGATAAATAGAATCCACCTGTGTGTAATCAAGTCTCCGTATTAATGCACCTGCACTGTGATAGTCTCAGAGGTCCGTTTAAAGCGCAGAGAGCATCATGAAGAACAAGGAACACACCAGGCAGGTCCGAGATACTGTTGTGGAGAAGTTTAAAGCCGGATTTGGATACAAAAAGATTTCCCAAGCTTTAAACATCCCAAGGAGCACTGTGCAAGCGATAATATTGAAATGGAAGGAGTATCAGACCACTGCAAATCTACGAAGACCTGGCCGTCCCTCTAAACTTTCAGCTCATACAAGGAGAAGACTGATCAGAGATGCAGCCAAGAGGCCCATGATCACTCTGGATGAACTGCAGAGATCTACAGCTGAGGTGGGAGACTCTGTCCATAGGACAACAATCAGTCCCTGTATACTGCACAAATCCGGCCTTTATGGAAGAGTGACAAGAAGAAAGCCATTTCTTAAAGATATCCATAAAAAGTGTTGATTAAAATTTGCCACAAGCCACCTGGGAGACACACCAAACATGTGGAAGAAGGTGCTCTGGTCAGATGAAACCAAAATCGAACATTTTGGCAACAATGCAAAACGTTATGTTTGGCGTAAAAGCAACACAGCTCATCACCCTGAACACACCATCCCCACTGTCAAACATGGTGGTGGCAGCATCATGGTTTGGGCCTGCTTTTCTTCAGCAGGGACAGGGAAGATGGTTAAAATTGATGGGAAGATGGATGGAGCCAAATACAGGACCATTCTGGAAGAAAACCTGATGGAGTCTGCAAAAGACCTGAGACTGGGACGGAGATTTGTCTTCCAACAAGACAATGGCAAAATCTACAATGGAATGGTTCACAAATAAACATATCCAGGTGTTAGAATGGCCAAGTCAAAGTCCAGACCTGAATCCAATCGAGAATCTGTGGAAAGAACTGAAAACTGCTGTTCAAAAACGCTCTCCATCCAACCTCACTGAGCTCGAGCTGTTTTGCAAGGAGGAATGGGCAAAAATGTCAGTCTCTCAATGTGCAAAACTGATAGAGACATACCCCAAGCGATTCAGTTCGCATGCGCCGCGCTTTATAAGTTTTTCATTCATTCATTCAATAGGTGGCGCTACAAAGTATTAACTTAAGGGGGCTGAATAATTTTGCACGTCCAATTTTTCAGTTTTTATTTGTTAAAAAAGTTTGAAATATCCAATAAATTTCGTTCCACTTCATGAAATTAAAGTTTTATATCTTTTATGTTTGAAGCCTGAAATGTGGCAAAAGGTCGCAAAGTTCAAGGGGGCCGAATACTTTCGCAAGGCACTGTAGATGCTAGACAGAGCTAGAACTATATTGGCCTCCATACCGAGAGTAAACAATAGGGTATCACTTGGTATCAATTCAAATGTAAACATAGTAAGGGTTCATTTACTAAAACTGAAGAGTGCAAAATCTTGTGCAGCTCTACATAGAAACCAATCAGCTTCCAGGTTTTATTGCCAAAGCTTTTAGTTTTGGAAAGCGTGGAGATGGATTATGATACCTGTCCATTTTTTTGTTACCTCTGCCCCTGTTAAAAGGATTCACCCTCTCTATTTGTTCTGTTTATCATTATCATCAAAAGTGAATGTAAAAAAAAAAATCTAAAATTTTGGGTTGACATCAAAAACACTAATAGAGAAATTTTCCAATAGGGACACTGGTTCTGGCGACGCTAGAGACATACTGGGCTTCTATAATTTTGCATTGATTTCCTCTTTTAGCTATGGGGCAAAAAGTGAACGTTAACCACTTGCCCTCTAGGTTTTAGCCCAGTCATGACAACAGCATTTTTTGCTACCTGGCACTGCACTACTTTCACTGACAATTGCGTAGTCATGCAACACTGTACGCAAATTAAATTGATATAATTTTTTCACATAAATATAGCTTTTTTTTTTGGTGGTATTTGATCACCACTTGTTTTTTTTTTTATTATTATAAAATGAAAAAAGACCAACATTTTGGAAAAAAATTAAAATACAATATTTTTTACTTTCTGCTATAAAACATATCCAATAAAAAAGTAGTTTTATTTGAGTTTAGGCCAATATGTATTCTGTTATATGTCTTTGGTAAAAAAATAAAATAAAAATCCCAATAAGTGTATATTATTTGGTTTGTGTCAAAGTTATAGCGTCTACAAACTATTGTATATGTACTGGATTTTTTTTTCTATTATTATTAAGCCTCGTACAGCAAAACTGTGAGGAAAGCTTTTGGCCGAGAATGCCGACCATGTGTATGCTCCTCGCAGTTTTTCCGACGGGAAAACTGCCCAAAGACCGCCAGACAAAAAAGGGAAATCCGGCGGAGTGTTGTCTGGTGGTTTTGAGCAGTTTTCCTATGGGGAAAACTGGCTGTGTGTAGGGGAAAGACTAAACCGAGCAAGAACAGGAACTTTTCCCGTCAGAAATCCTGTATGTGTGTACAAGGCATTATACTAGTAATGGTGGTGACCAGTGACTTATAGTGGGACTGTAATAGTGTGGCTGGAAATCTGACACTAGCTGACACTGGCTGGGGGGTACACTAACTGACTAACATCAATAGTGACACTAATTCAGTGATCAGTGCTAATACTATAAACTGTCACTGTACTAATGACACTGGCTGGGAAGGGGTTAACGTCTGGGGCAATCAAGGGGTTAACTGGGCGCCTAACAATGTGTAATGTGTGTAATATATGCTACTTTTACTAAGTGAACTTGTTTTTTTCCCCTGCTTTGCACGTAATAAAAAAAAAAAAAAACAGCAAGACCGCCTGTCATGCCTCGTACACACGACCGAGTTTCTCGGCAAAAACCAGCAAGAACCTTGCTGGGAGATAATTTTTTGCCAAGGAAACCGGTCGTGTGTACATTTTCGTCGAGGAAACTGTCGAGAAACTCGACGAGCCAAAAAGAGAGCAAGTTCTCTATTTCCTCGATGGGAGTCTGATTTGGCTCGTCGAGTTTCTGGTCGGGCTGGTTTTCGACGAGAAACTCGAACGTCTGTATGCTAAGAAACCCGCGCTTGCTCAGATTAAAGTATGAGACGGGAGTAAAAGTAGCATTTGTAATAGAGATAACACATTTTTAAAGCTGTAACAGACTGAAAAGTGCAAATCGTCTCTTACCAAACTTTTATTTAACACACAAACACATGATATTAGCAAAAGCAGCCCCAAGAGTTTAGCCAGTGGAATCGAACTTCCCCTGCCGTTGTATGTCGCCGTGTTTGAGAATAAGGAGATTTTGGCTTGACTGTGTGTACGCAAAGCAAGCTTGTCGAGTTCTTCGACAAGCCTAACAAGGAACTCGACGAGGAACTCGATGTGTTTCGCCCCGTCGAGTTTCTTGGTCGTGTGTATGAGGCCTCAGTGTACAGAGCTCTGTGTTGTTTACAACACAGAGCTCTCTTCCGTGAATGACAGAGCCGATCAGCGGGTCCAAGTGATGAATCATTGGCTGGGACCCGCTGATCGGCTTGTGCCGTAACAAATCACAGAACAGCCAGGGCGGCGAGCACCCACCTTACTCAGAGGCACTGATTACATGCCAGATACGTAATCCAGCACACAGCCTGGTTGCAGTAGATGTATGCGGGGCGGACGCTAAGTGGTTATACTTAAATAATACCATGACTTGTGTATTGTATATAATATATATATATATATATATATATATATATAATTTAAAAAATGGCAATAATCATAAAAGCGGTAAACAGATTATAATATGGAGATTCATTAACGTGAGTAAAATGTATGAATGCTTTATTCCCACGGCAACCGTATACATCAGCAGTAATTAGTCAGGGTTTTCATACCGGTAAAACATCATGTGCTATATACATTAAAGGTTAAAACATTTAGAAAACAGATTGTGCCATTAATCACTTTGCTCTAGCAGCTTTAGCAATAGTCCGATACTGTGTGACAATACAAAGACATATTCACACTTCGGCCTTGGCTGGCAAAGAGAGTGTAAAGATAAAGATGACATGTGGAGTATTCACCAGGAAAATTAACATATTGTCTTTTTTTTTTCACAAGTACATAAAGATCCGCCAGCTGATAAAGTGCTGTCATACTACAAGCTCTCACGATTACAGCAAATCTGAAACCAAAAATACTATTTTCAACACCTAAGTCAATAAAGTGAAAGGTTACATATCTGTTATAGTCAGAGTAAGGTTTACATAACACTGAATTGCATAACCAGTCAGGGCAAAGCGTGTATTGTTAATGACCGTGCGTGGGAGATTATACTGCTCAGTCTCTGTCATAGGCTTGAGACACCGGGGAGTTAATGTGATAAGGGTACAAAGCCTCACAGCCAAGCACATGCTTAGAAACCCATCCAATATGGAGTTAGGTCATAAAAATGTGGCTTTTGGTTGTGAAATTCCAAGGACATTTTTTAGAACAATTTGGCAGTTTCTCATGTTGTACATTGCTAGTAATTTGCTAAATTTGTATTGGCATTACTTCTCTTAGGGCTTATTCATGCGATTGTAGAAAACGCTGCATTTAGATGCGTACAGCATATAATTTTGTATGGAGCAATGGCTCAACCACCCGTTTTTACAGCCACCCCCCCTCCCCCAACGCAAGTATAAACTACACCTATCAGAACTAATGTACTCAAGCATAAGATCACTTAGGCCCCTTTCACACTGGGGCATTTTTCGAGCGTTATTCAAGCGTTTTTTTTAAAGCATTTTTAGAGCGTTATTCAAGCATTATTCGAGTGAAGCCTCATCTGCAAACCCAATGTGCTGGTAAAGCACCGCTAAGACCCTAACGTTTTAGGACGTTTTTGCAGTGCCTAAGTGTGAAAGGGTAGGGCGTTTTTACAGCGCTTTCAATTCATTTCAATGGAGAGGGGCGTTTTTGGAGCGTTTTTTTCAGCACCCAAAAGCTGCTCCAAAGATGCTGCTTGCAGGACTCAGTGTAAAAGGGTCCATTGAGATGCATGGAGAGCGTTTTATGAGCGTTTTATGAGCGTTTTAATAGCGCTATTTTTAACGCTAAAACGCTGTAAAAACGCTTCAGTGTGAAAGGGGTCAGTGGAACTTTAGTCAGAAAATTAAGTCCTTCTACATTGCAAAGTCATTGCGGTTACTCCGCATACATTACTTCAGGCTGGCCCCTTTTGCAGGTATAACACTAAAAGTGGAAAAAAGGAAAAATCGCGCTAATAACTGGTAAACAAAATACATAAATATGACATTAAGTACATGAACATTTTACAGCCAAAGAAGCTGCTTCCATTTGATCTGCAACTGCCATGGTGCTGCTGCACATGCGATCAGTTATGACACCTGCCATTTGATGGTTTGACAGTTTGGTTGAGGACACAAGCAAATGTGACAATTAGGCCGCGTACACACGACCGAGGAACTCGACGGGCAAAAAACATCGTTTTGTCCGTCGAGTTCCTTGTGAAGCCGCCGAGGACCTCGGCGAGCTGAAATTTCCCATTGAACAACGAGGAGATAGAGAACATGTTCTCTATTTCCTCGCCGAGGTCCTCGTCGGCTTCCTCGGCCGAAAGTGTACACATGGCCGGGTTTCTCGGCAGAATTCAGCTCTGAACCGAGTTTCTGGCTGAATTCTGCCGAGAAACTCGGTCGTGTGTACGGGGCCTTAGGCTTCATTTCCAAGGAAGTTTTTGTAAGTTTTTACAGCCACTTTTCTGAGCGTTTTTTGCAGCTTAAAAACTGCTCTCCATGTTAGTCTATGGCATCATGCCCACCATGACGTTTTTGAGCTGTAGATGGCTGAGCCGTTTTTAAGCTGCAAAAAAAAAAAAAAACAGGACCAGTGCGTTCTGAAGCTCCAGTGTTAGAGCTGTAAAAACGCCAGACATTAAAAAACGCTCAAAAATGCGCAAAAACGCTACCGCTGTGTTTTTGAGCTCCAGCTAAAAAAAAATAAAAAATCGACAGGTGTTTTTAAGCTGTAAAAAAGGCTAAAAAAAGTGGCTGTAAAAACGTCCATGGAAATGAAGCCTTAGCATTCCAGGAATTGAACTGTTTTTGGTTTTAGTTCTGCTTTATGACTTACTGCTGTTCAGTGGCTTTAAACTTCAGCAAAATTGCAACCTCCAGCAAGAAGAAACAATTGCAGGCAATTTACAGCATTGTAATATACATACATGTATGTTCCTTGCCAAAAAAAAAAAAAAAACGTATCAAGTTGTTAAGGGTAAATTCTGCTTTAGGAGAAGTTTGTGCCTTTATTTCTCCATAGTAGTTGTTCTGAATCCATGGTATTCGCAGATTCATAGCACACAACATGTGTACACTAATAACTTTTTTCCTTCTTTTACAAACGTTAAAAAACAAGAAATGCATGTGCATTCTGCACAATAAATACAAACATACATATTAGCTGGTAAACTATATGACTGGAGGACCTTAAGCTCACTTTGATCGCCGGGCGCGGGAATACGCAAAACGCAAATAAAGCTTATGTATACTAGCAGCTCCTAAACTTGAGTTAAGGAGCTTTTGGCATTTCTTTTGCCAAAGCTCCTAAATTCAACTCCATGTAGGCCTATGTGTTCATGTACCTTTTACCAGTTTAGCAGCTGCTGCGGTTGAGGGAGGTTCAACCTCTGTCAACCTCCCTCTTCTGAACGCAGAAGAATCGCATTCAAGATAGGAACGTTTTGACCGCTGGCCACAGGAAGAAAGCAAACGACTGGAAAATCGCGATGTGTTTTGCGCTTTCCCGCAGCCGGCGGTCAAAGTAGGCAGTGTGTGCGTAAAGCCTAAGGATGCTGGCTCACTTGACATTCTCATACAAGCATGCATGATGTTCTTAGGCAACAAGAAGGTACTCCCTTACAGATACCGCTACCCGTAGCATGTTGCTGATTGATACTGAACATGTTTAATAAACCTGTGCCCCAGAAGGTGTACGCATTATTAGGGGACCTGTGTAAAATGTGTCTTATGGGTTTCATTTGATATTATCAAAGCACCTCCTGCAAGCAAATGTAACTAATTAATAGAACTACAATTATTAGTAGAGAGGCCAATAATACAAAGTAATTATCAGGGACATCTGTCATTCATCCCATGTCAGGGCTCTTATAAAAGCATCGTCTAGGGTTAAAGTAGGAAGAACAAAGCTCCCTCTATATTGATCCAACAGGAGAGGTGAGTATAAAACGGCTTCAATTAAGGACACGCTTGTATGGATTTTCAATGGCTAGCAGGATCACTTTAAATACTTTATTCACTTTATAGCAATCATCGCAGTTACAACATAAATAAAAAATAACAAACATGTTGTACTTTCCTGCTCTATGTAAGGCCCCTTTCACACTGGGGCGGGAGGCGCGGTGGCGGTATAGCGCCGCTAAAAATAGCGGCGCTATACTGTTGGATTTGCCGCGGGATTCGCTAGCGGTGCGGTATTAACCCCCACTAGCGGCCGATAAAGGGTTAATACCGCCCGCAATGCGCCTCTGCAGAGGTGCATTGCGGGCGGTATTGCCGCTGTTTCCCATTAGTACCCACAGCTGGGTACTAGCACAGGACGTACCTTTACCAGCCGTGCCATTCTGCCGACGTAAATGTGCAGGAGGCAGTCCTTAAAGCGGGAGTTCACCCATTTATGAATTTTTTTTTTTCCTCCCATAAGGTTCCTGCTCGTTCGGTCTAGGGGAATCGGCTATTTGTAGTAAAATATGAGCTGTACTTACCCGTTTTCGAGCTGCATCTTCTTCCGTCGCTTCCGGGTATGGGTCTTCGGGAGCGGGCGTTCCTTCTTGATTGACAGCCTTCCGAGAGGCTTCCGACGGTCGCATCCATCGCGTCACTTGTAGCCGAAAGAAGCCGAACGTCGGTGCGGCTCTATACTGCGCCTGCGCACCGACGTTCGGCTTCTTTCGGAAAATCGTGACGCGATGGATGCGACCGTCGGAAGCCTCTCGGAAGACTGTCAATCAAGAAGGAACGCCCATTCCCGAAGCCCATACCCGGAAGCGACGGAGAGGATGCATCTCGTAAACGGGTAAGTACTGCACATATTTTAAAATAAATAGCCGATTCCCCTAGTAATAACGAGCAGGAATCTAAGGGGGAAAAGTGCCCTCTAAGGGTGAACCCCCGCTTTAAGTGGTTAATGCATAGAATGCATTAAGGTGAAAAAACACAAACCTTTACAACCCCTTTAAGATTAGAGCTGCACGATTCTGGCTAAAATGAGAATCACTATTTTTTTGCTTAGAATAAAGATCACGATTCTCTCACAATTCTCATGGTGTAACATCTACTTTCCCATTATACAAAACAATTGGGCTAACTACGGTTTCATTTTTTTTTTAATTCATTAACGTGTATTATTATTTTTTTAAATTGCATTTGAAAAACCGCTGTGTAAATACGGTGTGACATAAAATATTGCAACAACCATCATTTTATTCTCTAGGGTCTCTGCAAAAAAAATATATATCATGTTTGGGTGTTCCAAGTAATTGTCTACCAGAAAATAATGTTTTTTTACTTGCAAGCAACAAATGTCAGAAAAGGTTTGGTCTTTAAATAGTTAAACTTCCTTCATCTACAGACCGAGTTCTTTCCTTTGCTAAAAGAACGAAAAGATACTTTGTTGTGTTGTATTAAAACTTGGCAGGCTGCCTGGATTTTGTTTTTCCAGCTGTGAGAACTTTATACACTTGTTAGAAAGATCGTGACATGCTGTTTTGAAGATCCGGAAGGGAAAAAGATTGCGATCTTGATTCTTCGCGATTAATCGTGCAGCTCTACTTAAGATGCATAAACCGTTTGTTCTTTATTTTATGCTTTTAAAAAAGGAAATACAGTATTAATCTGCAATAGACTCCATTGCTCCTATTGTACAGGTAAAGTGCATATACTTAATTAATGGGTGTAGTTATCAATCTTTCCACCCAAGATTTTCACAACTTTTACTGAAGATTCATACATTCATCTAATTGAAGAATTGGTTTAGTGGTTAGCACTTCTGCCTTTCAGCACATAGACACCCTAGATTGTAAGCTGCTTAAAGTGGAGCTCCACCCAAAAGGGAAAGCTCCACTTGTTCGCAGCCTCCAATGCCACATTTGGCACTTTTTGGGAGGAGTGGTTACCTGGTTTTGACATGTACTCTCACTTCCGGGTAAGATAGCTGCACGGTGATCTACGACATATCCGGACCCTCCTACTTCCCCCCACTGCCTTCTGGGACCTGTATGTGTCCCAGAAAACAGCGGGACCTTTCAAAAAGCGCAGCGCGACTCGTGCATGCACAGTAGGAAACCGGCTGTGAAGGTTTCATTGCCAGTCTCCCTTACTTGCAATGCTGCTGCCTAAACGAATCAGCTTGGGATGCCGACATTGCGGAATCCCTGGACAGGTAAGTGTCCTTATATTAAAAGTCAGCAGCAACTGTATTTGTAGCTGCTGACTTTTAATTAATTTTTTTTTTCAGGAGTTCTGCTTTAAGGGCAGAGAGTGACATGTGTGTAAATTGTTGGTGTAATATAAATACATTTAGAGCCGATTCACACAGGGGCGACTTGTCAGGGGAGACAGCCGCCTGACAAGTCGCGTCCCGCTCTGTTCAAAAGAACCGTTCTAATAGGAGCGACGCAAGTCGCTCCGACTTAGAAAAAGGTTCTTGTACGACTTTGGGGGCGACTTGCATTTACTTCTATACAGAAGTCATTTTGCAAGTCGCCTTCAGGTCGCCTTGCCGAGTCGCCCCCAAAGTCGTGCCGCCCCTGTGTGAATGGGCTCTAAAGGTTTTTTTTTTTTTTAACCACTTAAGACCTGGACCAAAATGCAGGTAAAGGACTCGGCCCCTTTTTGCGATTCGGCACTGCGTCGCTTTAACTGACAAT